>NC_045615.1:20197500-20822500 GCF_009829155.1 Mustela erminea
CTGAAAACCTGGAGGCTTCAAACTCCACACCCACCATTTGAGTCAATTACCTAACCACAGTTACAGGTCTGTGTCTTCATTGATGAATGTCACGGAGCAGAGTTAAGGTCCGACAGACTTAAGTTCCCACAAATCACAAAAACCCCCCTTTCTTACTTTTAAGAATTGTGTAAAAATCTCATACTACCTCATTTAGAGACAAGTGATCTCTCCACTTTCTAGTGGCACATGCTATGTTCATAATTCCTACATCATAAGATGGTCATGAGTGTTAAATATAGAGAAAACACCACACTGTAGAGTTAATGGTCAATAAATTCAATTCTTTCCCCTTTCTGTTTCACTCTTCTTCCTGTTCTTAAAGAGAGGGAAAGTCAATAGTGTTCCTAAATATTAATATTTGTGAAATGGATTTAGGGACAGGATAGGATGACAGTCTCAGGCTTTTAAAGAAAAACCTAAAATGATGACGAGACATGTAATACCTTTCTAGAATCTTTGCTCAGAGGAAATACCCTACAATTTTCCTCTTTCTAAAATTTTTTTTTATTTTTATATAGTTAATGTACAATTTTACATTGGTTTCAGGTGTAAAACATAATGATTCTTCAAGTGTATGTGTTATGTTCACCATAAATGTAGCTATCATCTGTCCTCATGCATCACTATTACAGTATCACTGACTATATTCCTTATGCTATAACTCTTATTGCCATGACTTATCCATTCCATAACTGGAAGCATTTACCTCCCACTCCCCTTCATCCATTTAGTTTGTCTCATTTTAAAAATACAGAATCACCAAAATGTTAATGCCTTCCCTAAAGTTACTTAAAGAACTGATCCAAAAAGAATATCAGAATTTCCACATTTGAAGTTCAAAATTCTAAGAACAAGCACGTTATTTTGAGATATTATTGGTGTATATTTCTGTGTATCAGCAGCCAGTGGTGAAGTCACGAGTTATTTTTAACTTGTATATTTCTTCTGTGAGTTACACATCGAGATCAGGAAGGCATACATAGCTGAAGGAGACCTTCACATTGGAAAGTAAAGAATATTTGCAGGTGCATAGGCAGCTGCCATGGCTGTGGTTCTTTGACAAGTTTTTTTTTTTTTTTTTTTTTCCAGTGGTTGATGTCCTTGTTCTCTAACTCTTACTGAAATTCCTATGCTTGCACTGCTGAATCTGTGAAACTTTATTCTATGCTATACCAGGGGCAGGTCCCATGACATAGTAGCCTGGGATAGCTACCAGGGCTGCACACCCCAAGACCCACTTGCTTCCTATTTCTCCCCTTTGCATTTGTTGGTTTGGTTGTCAATTCACACAGGTTTCACCATTGCTAGATCATTGCCTTCTGCTCTCAGGAAGCTAATTTAGAGAGTGATCTCTAGGCCATCTCTTGCTTGATAGAGTATAAAACTCACCAGTACCATGTGACAACGTTGGAACACCATCCAGTATATTGCGAGTGGGTAACTTACAGCGTTTGCATACACACAGCAGTAAACATGTTCCAGATCATGGCCACCTGAAAGATGACAGTTTTGCTCTCGTCTCCAGGTTGAAGGTTTTTCAGAATCATTCTGACCTGGTTTCAGAGTAACTTCGATGGATGGCTTTAGTGTGCTCCAAGGGACTGCAGTGAATCACGAGAGCAGGCTTAGATCCTGCTGCAATTCAACATCCTCGAGATGTCCCTGATCTGAGATTTCTTGAGATAGACAGGTTCAAAGACCAAGCCACACTTCCAGGTGTTCCTGGATCACAAAGAAAACAGGACAAGGTCATTCCCTTTGGAAGCTTCAAAATAGCAGAGCAGGATAAACTGTACACAGTGATCCATGCTAACATTTAGCCTTATTTGCAATAAGGACCCAATATGAGAACAGCCTTCTGCTACCTGGCAAAGTGCACTTCAATTTCAAGCTGATGTGTTTCCTTTCCAGGGTTGAAATCGTTGTCAGCAATTTTTATTTTAAATAGAAGTTGCAGTCACTGGCCTTTTAGAATACTTCATATTTACAAAGGTGCCTTTTATAAGAACATCCTAAAGTGCCATAGGAGTATCATTTCATTTATCCTTATAACATCTCTGTAAGGGGAAAGAGCCCATATTACCCTCCCCCATCATCATCAGACCCAACGTTTAAATGAAAGCACACAAAAGGCCCAACACAGAGGGTTTCTAGAAGACCAGAATAGAACTCACGATGGAACAAGAATAGGCCTGTTATGGCTGTACATGAATATTCAAACTGGCAAAGGGTTGGAAAACATAATTCTATCACCCCAACAAAATAGCACATTCTTGAGGACAGAAGAAGGGGGGCGGGGGATGGAAGAGAGGTGTTCTGAAATGAACCTGTTGTGTGGAGGACCGCCTCTACCTTCTGGTTTTTTTTTTTTTTTTTCCTTCAATTCTCCATTACCAGTTGTTATTACTATAGAAAGGTTGGGAGAGGAGACATGGAGCAAAGTGGTGTATGAGCCCATGAAATGTTCATCCTGCTACTTGTTTTTGAAATACTTACCTAATTTTTATTCTGTAGCACTTTCAAGGGCTTAGGATAACTCATTAAGAGTATCCTAAGAATCTTTGATTTCCTACATTAAATCAGTTTGATTCAACCATGTAAATTCTTCAGTGGAACTTTTGATAACTACACATAATATCGAAAAAAGAGGTAGAAGAGGTGATGATGATAGAAAATTTTCCTTTTCACAAAAAGGACATGAAATGGGTATTTATCTAGTATGCACACTGTCCCAGGAACTCTTAGATGAGTTCATCCATGCAATTCACATAACACTGAATCTTGGGAATTGTGATTGTCATGCTAACTTCTAAGAAACCAGGACTCAGAAAGAATAGACAGCCAACTCAATAAAGAACTTACACAGCTAGTAAACTGCAGAGAACAGATTCCACCCAGACATTTCTAATTCCTACACTCTACTAAAGAGCTGCTTGGGAGCTATTCTCATATGCTAATGTGAAGTTGCTCAGGAATATAGCAGAAACTCTCTTACCAAGAGTAGGTTTCATTTGTTCCCAAGCCAGTTTTCACCTTTTGTACTTTTTGTTTGGGTTGTATTATTTAATTAAATCTTACTTGACTAATGAAATATGAATACAAAAGAAAGGTTTAGTCTTTTTTTATTAGCATATAATGTATTATTTGTTTTGGGGGTTCAGGTCTGTGATTCATCAGTCTTACACAATTCACAGCACGCACCTTAACACAAACCCTCCCCAATGTCCATCACCCGGCCCCCCAATCCCTCTCACCACCCACTTCCACTTCAGCAACCCTGAGTTTGTTTCCTGAGATTAAGAGTCTCATGGTTTGTCTCCCTCTCTGGTTTCGTCTTGTTTCATTTTTTTCCCTCCCTTCCCCTATGATCCTCTGCCTTGTTTCTCAAATTCCTCATATCAGTGAAATCGTATGATATTTGTCTTTCTCTGATTGACTTATTTTGCTCAGCATAATACCCTCTAGTTCCATAAAACATCATTGCAAATGGCAATGTTTCGTTTTTGATGGCTGCATAGTATTCATATATATATATATATATATATGTATATATATACATACACACACACACACACACACACACCACATCTTCTTTATCCATTCATCTGTTGATGGACATCTAGATTCTTTCCATCGTTTGGCTGTTGCAGACATTGCTGCTAGAAACATTGGGATGTGCATGCCCCTTTGGATCACTACATTTGTATCTTTAGGATAAATACCCAGTAGTACAATTGCTGGGTCATAGGGTAGCTCTATTTTCAACTTTTTGAGGAATCTCCATGCTGTTTTCCAGAGAAGCTGCACCAGTTTACATTCCCAGCTACAGGGTAGGAGGATTCCCCTTTCTCCACATCCTTGTCAACATCTATCGTTTCCTGATTTGTTAATTTTAACCAAATGTGACTGGTGTGAGGTGGTATCTCACTGCTTTTGATTTGTATTTGCCTGATCCCCAAGTGATGTGAAGCACTTTTTCATGTGTCTGTTGGCTATCTGGATGTCTTCTTTGCAGAAATGTCTGTTCATGTCTTCTGCCCATTTCTTGATTGGATTATTTGTTCTTTGGGTGCTGAGTTTGGTGAGTTCTTTATAGATTTTGGATACTAGCCCTTTATCTGATATGTCATTTGCAAATATCTTCTCCCATTCTTGCAGTTGTCTTTTGGTTTTATTGACTGTTTCCTTTGCTGTACAAAAGCTTTTTATCTTGATAAATTCCCAATAGTTCACTTTTGCCCTTGCTTCCCTTGCCTTTGGTGATATTTCTAGGAAGAAGTTGCCATGACTGAGGTTGAAGAGGTTGCTGCCTGCATTCTCCTCAAGGATTTTGATGGATTCCTGACTCACATTGAGGTCTTTCATCCATTTTGAGTCTATTTTTGTATGTGGTAGAAGGAAATGGTCCAATTTCATTCTTCTGCATGTGGCTGTCCAATTTCCCCAACACCATTTTTTAAAAGACTGCCTTTTTTCCACAGAACATTCTTTCTTGCTTTGTCAAAGATTAGTTGACTGTAGAGTTGAGGCTCCATTTCTGGACTCTATTCTGTTCCATTGATCCATGTGTCTATTTTTGTACCAGTACCATACTGTCTTATTGATGGCAGTTTTTTAATAGAGCTTGAAGTCTGGGATTGTGATGCCATCAACTTTGGTTTTCTTTTTCAACATTCCTCTGGCTATTAGGGGTCTTTTCTGGTTCCATGTAAATTTTAGGATTATTTGTTCCATTTCCTTGAAAAACCTTGATGTATTTTGATAGGGACTGCATTAAATATGTAGATTGCTTTAGGTAGCATAGACATTTTCACATTATTTGTTCTTTCAATCCATGAGCATGGAATGTTTTTCCATTTCTTTGTGTCTTCCTCAATTTCTTTCATGAGTATTCTATAATTTCTGAGTACAGATTCTTTGCCTCTTTGGTTAGATTTATTTCTAGGTATCTCAGTGTTTTGGATGTACTTGTAAATGGACCAACTCCTTAACTTCTCTTTCCTCTGTCTTGTTGTTGTATAGAAATGCAACTGATTTCAGTGCATTGATTTTATATCCTTACACTTTACTGAATTCCTGTATGAGATCTAGAAGTTTTGGGGTGGAGTCTTTTGGGTTTTATACATAAAGTATCATATCATTTGCAAAGAGTGAGAGTGTGACTTCTTCTTTGCTGATTCAGATGCATTTTATTTCTTTTTGTTGTCTGATTGTTGAAGCTAAGACTTCTAGTACTATGTTGAATAGCAGGGTGAGAGTAGACATCCCTGCTCTGCTCCTAACCTTAGGGGAAATAATATTCACCATTGGTAATGTTCTTTGGTGTGGATTTTCATAGATGGCTTTGATGATATTGAGGTATGTACCCTCTATCCCTACATTGTGAAGAGTTTTGTCAAGAAAGAATGCTGTACTTGGTCAAATGCTTTTTCTGCATCTATTGAGAGTATCATATGGTTTTTGTTCTTTCTTTTATTAATGTATTGTATCACATTGATTGATTTGTGGATGTTGAACCAAACTTGCAGCCCAGGAATAAATCCCACATACAGTTGTGGTGAATAATCCTTTTAATGTACTGTTGCATCCTATTGGCTATTATTTTGGTGGGAATTTTGTATCCATGTTCATCAGGGATATGGTCTGTAATTCTCCTTTTTGATGGGACCTTTGTCTGGTTTTGGGATCAAGGTAATGCTGGCCTCATAAAACGAGTTTGGAAGTTTTCCTTCCATTTCTATTTTTTGGAACAGTTTCAGAAGAATAGGTATTAATTCTTCCTTAGATGTTTAGTAGAATTCCCCTGGGAAGCTCTCTGGCCCTGGGCTCTTGTTTGTTGGGAGGTTTTTAATTACTTCCTCAATTTCCTTATTGGTCATAGATCTGTTCAGGTTTTCTATTTCTTTCTGGTTCAGTTTTGATAGTTGATACATCTCTAGGAATGCATCCATTTCTTCCAGAGTGTCAAATTTGCTGGTGTATAGTTGCTCATAATATGTTCTTACAATTGTTTGTATTTCTTTGGTATTGGTTGTGTAACTCTCCTCTTTCATTCATGATTTTATTAATTTGGGCCCTTTCTCTCTCTTTTTAAAAAATATTTTATTTTTTTTTGACATGGAAAGAGAGAGAAGGAACATGGCCAGAGGGAGTAAGAGAGGGAAAGCAGGCTTCCCACCAAGCAAGGAGCTCAATGCAGGGCTCTATCCCAGGACCCTGAGATCATGACCTGAGCTGAAGGCAGATGCCCAATGACTGCCCTCTAAGGACTGTCTCTGCTGCATCCCAAAGATTTTGAACAGTTGTGTTCTCATTTTCATTTGTTTACATGATTTTTAAAAATTCTTTAATTTTCTGGTTGACCCATTCATTCTTTAATAGGATGATCGTTAACTTCCAACTTTCCTCTTGTGATTGAGTTCTAGTTTCAAAGCATTGTGGTCTGAAAATATGCAGGGAATGATCCCAATCTTTTGATACTGGTTGAGACTCGAGATACTGGTTGAGGCTCAAGATATGATCTATTCTGGAGAATGTTCCATGTGCACTAGAAAAGAGTGTATTCTGTTGTTTGGGAAAGAATGTTCTGAATATATCTGTGAAGTCCATCTTACCCAGTGTGTCATTTAAAACCTTTATTTCCTTGATGATCTTCTGCTCAGATCATCTGTCCATTTCAGTGAAGGGCATATTAAAGTCCCCTACTATTACTGTATTATTGTTGATGTGTTTCTTTGTTTCTTTGATTTTGTTATTAATTGGTTTATATAATTGACTTCTCTCATTTTAGGGGCATATGTATTTAAAATTGTTAGATCTTCTTGTTGGATAGACCCTTTGAGTATGATATAGTGTCCTTCCTCATCTCTTATTATAATCTTTGGTTTAAAATCTGATTTTTCTGACATAAGGATTTCCACCCGACCTTTCTTTTGATGTCTATTAGCATGGTAAATTATTTTCCACCCCCCTCACTTTAAATCTGGAGGTTTCATTGAGTCTAAAATGAATCTCTTGCAGACAGAATATCTGGGTCTTGTTTTTTTCTCCAATCTGATATCTCATGACTTTTGATTTTGGCATTTAGCCCATTTACATCTAGGGTAACTTTGAAAGATTAGAATTTAGTGCCATTGTATTGCCTGCAAGGTGATTATTACTGTATATTGTCTCTGTTCCTTTCAGATCTATGTTACCTTTAAGCTCTCTCTTTGCTTAAAGGACCCCTTTCAATATTTCCTGTAGGGTGGGTTTGGTGTTTGCAAATTTTTTTAGCTTTTGTTTGTCCTGGAAGCTTTTTATCTCTCCTATTTTCAATGTTAGCCTAGAAGGATATAGTTTCTTGGCTGCATATTTTTCTCATTTAGTGCTCAAGTCAGTCCTTTTTGACTTGCGAGGTCTCTGTGGATAGGTCTGCTGCCAATCTAATGTTTCTATCATTGTAGGTTACAAACTTCTTGTCCTGAGCTGCTTTCAGAATTTTCTCTTTGTCTCTGAGACTTGTAAGTTTTACTATTAGATGACAGGCTATTGACCTATTTTTATTGATTTTTGAACAGGATTCTCTGTGCCTCCTGGATTTGGTGACTGTTTCCTTCCCCAGATTAGGGAAGTTCTCTGCTATAATCTTCTCCAATATACCTTCTGCCCCCCCTCTCTTTCTACTTCTTCTGGGATCCCAACTATTCTAAAATTGTTTCATTTTATGATTGTCACTTATCTCTCAAATTCTCCCCTCATGATCCAGTAGTTGTCTCTCTCTTTTCTCAGCTTCTTTAATCTCTATCATTTGGTTTTCTGTATCACTAATTCTTTCTTCTGCCTCATTTATCTTAGCAGTAAGAGCCTCCATTTTTTTACTGCACCTCATTAAGAACCTTTTTTATTTCAGCTTGGTTAGATGTTAGTCCTTTTATTTCTCCAGAAAGGGATTCTCTAGTATCTTCTATACTTTTTTCAAGCCCAACCGGTATCCTTATACTCATCATTCTGAGCTCTAGTTCTGACATCTTACTAATGTCCGTAGGACCCTGGCAGTTGGTACTGCCTCTTGGTCTTCTTTTTGAGGTGAGCTTTTCCATTTTGTCATTTGTCCAAAGAATAGATGAGTGAGAGAACAAAATGCTAAAAGGGTAACACAACCCCAGAAAATTATACACTAAACAAATCAGAAGAGACCTGAAACTGGAAGGAAAAGAAAGGGGGAAAAAAAAAGAAAATGATCATGATGGTGAATAGAACAGAGTCACATGCTAGATTTTGAGTGTATTTTGGTCTATTAGAAGAAACTACCTCTTGCAATTTTAAAGAAAGAGAAACCCATTTATACATAAAAATATGGGTAAATACAATGACTATGACTATAAAATGAAAATTAAAAAGAATTTTTAAAAAGGCATTGATAAGATAAGAGGTTGGTTGAAAAAATAGAGAAAAAAAAACTTAAAAAAAAAAAAGAGAGAATGAGATCAGATGGGAGACTAGAACAAAGCCATACACTAGATTTAGGGTGTTTTTGGTCTATTAGAAGAAACTATATCCCAAAATTTTAAAGAAAGATAGAAAAAAATATATATATATGCACATATATGTATACACACACACACACACAATGAAGGGATAGAATATGACGAATTGATAAGTTGTTGGTTGAAAAAGGAAAGAAGAAAAATTTTTAAATAGAAAAAGAAAAAATACAGAAAATAAAAAAATAATTAACTTTGAGGTACTAGAGAATCATGGGGAAAAAAGCCACGAGTTCTATGTCCTGTATTCCCTTAGTGCTGGAGTTTTGCAGTTCTCATGGATCAGAAAACTTGGCCTTGGCTGGATGTTCTTGCGGATCTTATGGTGGAGGGGCCTGTTGCAGTGATTCTCAAACATCTTTGCCCGAGGCAGAATTGCACCACCCTTGTCAGGGGCCATGCTAAGTAATCTTGTCGCTTTTGCTCTCAGGAGTTTTTGTTCCCTGAAAGCTTTCTGCACAGCTTTGAAGGAGGAGAATGAAAATGGTCGCCTCCCAATCTCTGGCCACGAAGGAGCTGAGAGCTCAGGGCCCCACTCCTCAGTGCACCCTCAGAGAAAACCAGTCAATCCCTCCCATCTCTGTGGTCTCTGGCTGCACTCTGAGCTCACCCAGCCTGTGACTGAGTGTTTCTATCTCTGGCATACAGCCCCATTCAGAGTCTCCAAACCTAGAAGATTCCTGTAGTATGCTTCCATGCCACTCTTCCCAGGGAAGGAAGGGGAGTCTCCTGGATATGCGGCTCATGGGGTCCCTGCTCCAAAAGTAGTGGTCCACCTGTGCTGCAAATCATGGTTTATGGCAACTCCGAGCTGAGAGTCCACTTCTTGGCTCTGTTTTTGCCGGCTTCCCACTCTGATACCTGGAAGCTCTGCCACACTGAGGCACCTCTATTTTTTCTGTGACCCTGAGGGTCTTGAGACCACACTGTCCCCGGGAGGGTTCCACCCCACACTTAGCCACTGGAGCAACATCCTTCAGTGGAGCAGACTTCTACAAGGTCTGGTTTTGTGCTCTGCTACTCTATCACTTGCCAGGAGCCAGCTGACAGAGAGTCCCTTCCCCCATAGTCTATCTTCCCAAATACCACCTTGGATTCACTTCTCTGCACGTCCTACCTTCCAGAAAGTGGTTACTTTTCCATTCATAGAGTTGCTGCTTTTCTTTTCTTAGATCTCCTGTTGAGTTTGTAGGTGTTCAGAATGGTTTGATAACTATCTAGCTGAATTCCCGTGATCCAAAAACATATAAGTCTCCTACTCCTCTGTCATCTTGCTCCTCCCCCAATGGTTTATTGTTTCTACAAAGACTAACTAGAATGCTCTAGAACACTGTTTAACATTGCTATCATATATATGTGGGTGAGACACCAGAAAATTCTGGGGGAAATCCACAAATAAGCTAAGATTCTACATTGACATTACCTTATAATTTTTTTTTTTTTAAGATTTATTTATTGGGGCATCTGGGTGACTCAGTTGGTTAAGGGTCCAACTTTTGATTTTAGCTCAGGTCATGATCTCAGGTCGGCTCCGTGCTGGGCATGGAGTCTGCTTAGGATTCTCTCTCTCCCTCTCCCTCTGCCCCTTCCCCCTGCTCAAGTGTACATACATCCTCTTTCTCTCTCTTTAAAAAAACAACAAAAAAAAGTATTTTTTATTTGTTTGAGAGAAAGGAGATAGTGTGAGGGGAGAGGCAGAGGGAGAGAATCTCAAGCAGACTTCTCTCTTAGCACACACTTCCACAGTGGGAGTAAGGGGATCCTATCTCACAACGCTGAAATCATGACCTGAACTGAGCTACCAAGGCACCGTTACCTCACAATTCTTATTATAACTTCAAATGGAAAATGAAGATTGTATATGATGCATATGGTTGTGGTTATTCAAGAAAGGTGATGCAAAAGTGAAAGAAAAAGCCTTGGCCTAACACCTAAAGATTGAAAAATTGAATAGACATTTATATTTTTAGGATACACACACACACACACACACACACACACACACACACACACACACATACACATATACAACACATGAAGTATGTAGATACCTAGACTTTGAAAAAAATAGTTCATAGATATCCTTACTTTAACAGCCATTTTCAATGAACTAAGCCACTGCAGGTTCTGAAACCTCTGGAGAAGAAGTTGGCATCTCCTATAAAGTCATCATTCTCTAATCTGGGAATCTTACTGGCTGACTCATTATGTATATTCCTACCAGTCTGCAGGAAACTTACACATGAACCTGACTCTCTCTTTGAGTGAATAAGAGAACTGAAGCTGATAGGAGGACGAAATATCCAAGGACATTTCCCGAACTGTGATAACCAACCAACTATTCAATTAATATCTGGATCTTAATTAATGTTCAATTAGGAGCTCCCATTGTATAAAATTATGTGTTGCTGTGCTTTTATTTGTTTTCATTTCTAATGAAACTTCTATTTTGAGAAATGCCAGCCTAAGCATTCTCAACAACCCTGCTTTCCCAGTCACCCCAAACGGCAAACTGGGGAGCTATTCAAGGTCTTCTCTTGCTCACCCCTGCAGCCTATCCTTGAGTCCCTTGGATTCCATCTCTACATAGTTTTCATGTCTGTCCCTTTATCTTGGTGGGGTGGGAGAGATTAGACACAGACGCAGGTTGTTACCAAGTCCACGTACTAAGGCCAAAGCAGCACTTGCCTGCATCTCTGCCCCGGGCACCATCATGTCATTTTGTGGGATCTGGGCAGAGTCAAAAAGGGAACTGGTAACATTCTCTCACTTCCTGTCATATTTGCTATAAAGGGATGTTCTCAGAATTAAAGCCTTCCATGATGCATGTTGCTGAAATTAATGTTGCTGTTTGTGTACAGCTACTCTGGTCACTAGTGAAACATGGAACTATTACATGGCCTCCCAGCCAGGCTTCTGCATCTAACTGTTTGTCATCCCTTTTACTCCTTCTCATGTCAAATCTGTAGCTGAGTTACCTTATTTATGTGGAACCCAAATCTTAGTTATTGACTACTCTACTTAAAACCCATCAAGGTGCTCTTGGCCTATCAGACTCAATCCAACCTCCTGGCATAAAGTACCAGGCCTTCTGTTATCTAGAACCTTTCCTGTTTCATTGATTCAGTTTGTCTTCTCTTGCCTTAGTGGTTTTTCTCTCTGGCACAATTTCTACTCACTCTTCAGGACACCAATTTAAGCGTCTCTTTCTCTAGAAGGCACCACTCACACTCCCAGGACAGCAGATGATGTGTACCTCTTGTGTTTCTCATTATATTTTAAAGACTAAAACCCCAGCAAACACCAACGGCGTGATGTGTGGAAAACCCTATGCAAAGGAACTAAGGAGAATTGGGCAACAATTGATAGAAAAGATAAAAGGTCTCAATGCCCCTGGGGGGTCAGGTGTGCTGGACATTGTCTAAGACAGCTGGGGGTTATAAGAGAGCCCCCATATATAAAATGGAGAAAAGCCCAGCTAAGGAACCAGTGCTCCCTGCCGACACTATCCTCTGTAGGGGATTATCCCATAAATGCCAAGCATCAGTTTTAATCCTGTGCTTTGAATCTAAATCTTCTCTTACCTACACGGAAGAACATCTCACTTTCTGTGTTTATATTAATCCACCCATTTCAATAATCAAGGAAAAACATCAAAAGATACCATTTCCTAGCAGTTTGAGCTTGCCTTTTGGCATTCTACAAGAGCTATAAATTTGATCTGGCAGTGAAGTGAATTCTTGGTTTATTCTTGTCCTTGTCCTTATTCATTCTTATTCTTACACTATCTTCAATGACCAATGCAGACTTGACATTGGTTATTCTTAGAGTCTGGCATTCATTTCATTAAGGTGGAGCATAGTTGAAAAGTATCACTAAATTTAATTTTTCTCAATTCAAACCTGTTTACATATGTATAGATGTTATTAAAGGCTCCATTTTTGTGTTCTTAAAGTTTTACCAAAAAATTATATTTTATATAAAATTGTATTTAGTACATTACAATCATGAAAATCCAATGAATTCATTTGCTTCTCCCCATCCTATAGCATATACAGGACAGATATTATTACCCCTGTTTTACTGACAAGAAAACTTAGGGTGGTTTCTGACTCCAAGCACATTTACTGAGGGTTAATGTTGGGTTCACACCAAATAAATAAATCAGGTTATTTGGTTCCTGAAAAGAGCTTTTGCATGGCAATTACAGAACATTCTTTTTTTCCTAAGAAGAGAATAGGTGGGATGTAATATTTTAAGCTTGGTAAAACCATTTTTTCAGGTGTTAAAATCTAATGATACAACCAAGGAATAGAAAAAATGGATTCAAAATTAATTCTTCCTTGACCTCTTTATCATGACCTTGGATATTAGGACAATGGCTTTATTAAATAGACATTTCTATTATTAGCTTATAATAAGTCCATTTTTACGTCCTCAGCCACCTAATACCACCCAAGTACTCAAGTATAGAATTACATATTTACAAAAAATGAAATGTAAAGGTTTTGCTAATTTCTATAATTCTGAAAAGAGCATATCTACATTTTTAAAATGCCACAGAAGGCAACTGGGACAGTGTCTATATTTGTCACTACTGTTATGGCAATCAGTGAAACTATGTGGAAAAAAATTAATATTTTAATGACTAAAAAGTAAGCTCCAATGAAGCAGAAACTTTGTTTCTTTGTTCAGTGGACATTCCAAAGTCCTAGAACAGGCCTGGAATATAGTCAGTGCTTAATAAATGTTTGTTGAATGAATAAGTGAAAGAATAAAGGAACCAGAGAGGTTGAGGCTTATGACCTCACAGGACTGGGAAAATAAAAATCGTTCATTCATTCAACACATACTGACTGAGTGCCTAAGAAGTTCTAGAAGATTCAGAGGCTCTCAACTAGTACAACCACAACCCTACTTAGATGTTCTACCTTAGGCAGAGTGACAAGAGAATGCATCTTGGAGGAGATGCTGTTTGAGATCTCACTGAAGTGAGAACAAGTCATGTGAAAATAACATGGCTTATCTGTTGTTGAAGCATTCATTTAGATGAGGCATAGAAACCGCTAATCTCAGTGCCTGGTCCATCCTTGATGATCAGCACTGGTGGTGACAGCGGTCAGAACCCCACACTTCATACCCCAACATAAGACAGCTTGGCATGCTGAATACTTCAAGCTGAAGGATTTAAGAAATGGCCGAGGGCTGGCAGGACTTTCTCACCTTCTCCTGAAGTAGGTCATAAAATCCCCATATGAGGTGTGCCTTCCTCGGAAAGAACATCCTCACCTGTGAAGACCAAGGGACACCCAGAGGACCTTTTCCCACAACTCTCCCTTCCTTCATCGAGCCTCACAGAAAACACAGGTTTTTTCACTTCTTCAGGTCTTACTTCCTTATGAACTTCTCTGTGTCACGTAAGATTTCTCTTGTTAATCTGTTGTGTTGTATATAATCAATTAATTGTGTTGTAGATTCCAGGCAAGAAATTAGAAGGTAGAGGAGGAGGAGAAAGACCTTTTTCCCCCTAAGGAGATGTGACTGTTATTTCTATAGGTGGCAACCAAGATCTTCATTTCACTATATTCAAAGCCAAGAAAAATCCATGGTCTTGTGACACATACATATCTCTAGATGGCTTTTTTTGGCTTGTTGGAAGCCTTGGGCTTGTGTGCTTCAAGTCCTTGGAGAAAATTGGGACCTAACTCCTCCCTAGAAGGAACAGACTCCGCTATACATTCTGGCTCTCTGTATCAAACCCAACATTTCCAATCTGAGTATCCAATTTGACAGATCGTTTAGTTGGTATTAAGGGCTTGTAAACAGAAGCAGAGTTTGCAAATGGTCTACTTTATGAACTTTGGCTATAACATATCAGCATAATATAAATCCTTTATGCAAATTTTTAAAAACCTGCCAAATTACAAAAAAAAATTTACCTGTTGTCTGGAGTATATACGAAGCCTCATATTTGAAAACATATTATTTTTAACCTTTTGAAAACCTGTTTATATACTCTGTATTTTTAAAGCTTTTTCTTTAAATGTTATTTATAACATTGAAATTGCTATTTTACTGATAATTCTTTAAGCTTCTTTTCAACTTACTATACAAATAAAATATGTTAAATTCTAGTCTACCAGAATGACAGCAACAAAAACGTTAAGAAACTAAAATTCACCCAAGACAAGATAACCACTATTAACACTTTGGTAACTCTTACATCAGACTCATACACGCAGACCTAAATGCAAATTTCTGAGTGACTGGGATCATATTCTATACATATTTTACTGAGGTTAGTTTTAAAACGTTTTGTTCAATTTATCTCCTTCCCTTCTTTCTCTTCTCCATCGCCCCTCACCACTACTATATAAAAAAAAAAAAAGTTTAAAAACTTTTCTCACTTGAACACATAGTGTAAAAAATCCCTCCAAATCAACTAATACAGATCTAACCCATTCTCCTTCGTAATGTGGATGAACCACAGTTTGCTTATCTGGACCCTTAGAGATGAGCACTCCTTTGTATTTTGATTTTTGCCACTATGAACAAAGCTCCGGTAAACATCCTTGTACACATACCCTCATGTGCTGATAGTTTTATTTTTATGGAATCGCTCAGGGAAAAAGTGTGTTTACTTGCAACTTTAATAGATATGTCCAGAATTGCATTCTCAAAAGATGTTAACAGTTTACATTTCTTCTTTGCGTTTTTTTTTTTTTAAAGATTTCATTTATTTATTTGACAGAGAGAGATCAGAAGCAGGCAGAGAGGCAGGCAGAGAGAGGAGGAAGCAGTCTCCTGGCTGAGCAGAGAGCCCAATGCAGGGTCGATCCCAGGACCCTGCGATCATGACCCAACCCGAAGGCAGTGGCTTAACCCACTGAGCCACCCAGGCGCCCCTCCTCTTTGCGTTTTGTCCAATATTTATTACTAGTATTTATCCCCATACAATATACATACAATTATACATAGCTGGGGGTAGTTACTATAGGCTCATTACATTATTTGTGATGCTAGAAAAATTGACTAATTATTCAAGTTTTGGGCCTGGCTTGTGGATCATTGACATTTTCGAAATAAGGAAAACAGCCTTTCGAGAGAGCTTTGCTGGGCAGTCAAACAGAATGATAGCCGACAGTCCTGAGAGCCATAGTGGGAAGTCATATGCTTAGTCCCACCAGTTCTTACAGTTAAGAATGCTCTCTGACTTCCATTTAGCAGAAGAAAACAACTCCATTTTGCCAGCATGACTTTCTGATTTTTATCCTGCTACTATAATAGTTGCTGCTAGCACCTGAAAGCAATATAAAAATGCATTTTAAAACATTGAATAGATTTTCTATACTCAGATTGCATTGTAAACTTAAAAAAAAAAAAGAGAGAGCCATGAGTCTCAGTTTCTTGGTAGCATTCTTTTTTGTTTTTTTCTTAAGATTTTATTTTTAGGTAATCTCCACACCCAATGTGGGGCTCAAACTCACAATCCCAAGATCAGGAGTCATTCACTCCACCAACTGAGCCAGTTAGGTGCCCAGCAGTCTTATTTTTTAGGTTCTAGGGGAAAAAATCAAGATTACCCATCAAAAGAAATGTAATGCCATTAACCCATTGCACTGATACATGATGAATTATTTATAATCTAAATATTATAATTAGAGGTAATGTACCAAACACATTTAGGCTCGGATTTCATGGCAATGTTCTGATTGATTTTCCGAACTACATAAGTGGCGAATATTTGTACAAGTGAAAGTCGACTTCTCAGTTTTCCTCCAAGTACACCCAGTGTCCTACCCTTTGACTCTCAGGCCAAGTTTGGCCCTGTAGGCTGGGAACCAGTGAGGCATCGTACTGTTCCACACCAACCACTGTATTTTCAGTCAGTTCTTCAAATGAAAAAGAAATTAAATTATCTTCCACTGTAATCACAGGAAAAATGACTAGAGATGTCTTAAATATTTTTTCAAACCTGCTATCGTGGTCATTTGATCCCCATCATAAATCACTATTCATCTCCAAGGCTGATAGAAAAACAATAGGGATATAGATAAAGCACAAACCATGTTTCCAATCTTGTGTCCAGCAGCTGTGTGTAAACAGAGCCGTGAATGAGCCTCGAGTGAAACACCCAGCAATATTCACTCAGCGACGCTGGTCTCCAGGGAGCTGTATATTCACGTCTGCCTGGTAATTTAATGGCACCTCTAGGCATAAACAAAGGTTTATTAAAATAGTAAGTAAAATATGCCTGAACACCGGTTTGCTTTTTAAATTTTCCTACTCTGCTTTTGGAAATTAAGAAAAAGCCTATATTGTGACATTAAGAGACACGATTGAACCAACACTTGCATCATTTTATTTAGGTTCTGTGGAACATAGCCCACAGCAAGGTATCCACCTATATTTATATTCAAAAACTTTTGTTTCTGAAAGAAAAACTGTATTGTTGATGAACAGAGCCCCCTTCTCCAGATTCTTCTCTATTTAGCCCTATAGTTTCAACACCACCCCACTCACTTCATGTTGCCAAAATCCCTGGAAGGTTTTTTTTTTTTTTTCATGAAAAACAATAACAAAAACAAATTAATCTTACAGAGACTGCCTCATGAAACCATCTTAGACAAGCCACTTTGAAGTTCTTGTGGTCTCCTTGTAACAGTTGCATCCAACATGGCATCTGGTGGTCCATAAATCAGAATCATTTTTATTTTTTCAAAGAAAACAGTCTGAAGCTATTGCCAACCCCACTCAGCATTTCTTTATAGAATCCCAGCAGGTAGACTACATTGATATCTTGGGAAATACTGACTTCAAAGAATGTAGTATGTTTTATCACTACACTCAGTTTAGGGTCTTTTATCTAAAAGCAACAACAGAACTATATCTAATGGTCTTGTGTGTTTCATCCCCTTCTACAAATGACAATATGACTCTTTTTAAATGGACTAGAGTTCATTAGTCTAAACATTCTCCTAATTGTCTCTCCGTCTAGTCTAAAGTTAATCCGATATAATAAAGCAAGTGATTTGTAAAACTTTGTCACTAAGATCTTTTTAGGTGGATTTTGCCTTAAATTATCAAAGTCAATTTTGTATTGGTACTTTCCCAATGGATGGTGCTCGGTATACAACTGGTTAGCTTTTCAAGAACTGATAAAGATAGTTAATCATGAAACTTCAAACAATTTTTTTTCTTGGTAAAAGTTTCTACATACTTCTGTCACAAGTTTATGTTCCCTGTGGATATAATCCCAGGTAGCAATTTTGGCTGTGGGGGCTAACAAGTCACTTGGAGTTGCTTTCATGCAAGGCTTCTGGCAGTCACGATAGGTTTACATATGATTTTCTGACCAAAGAGAATATATTTAAAAACCTCTGGGGGACTTCTTCCTTCAATCCTATGAGTTAATATTTTAATCTGAAATCTATTTCATATAATATGTCCAAAAGCAAACGTTGTTTTCCTATATGAAAAGGGATATTTTTCTAATCTTCATCCAGAAAACCTAGTTTAAAATTATAATCATGGGCACAATCTCCCAAGAGGAGTAATACTTGGGTGGTTTATTTCCCCTCCAAAAGTGTATACTTATTCCTTATATCTTTCAACAATGCAGAGTATGGGCAAAACAATGTCACTTTATGAGCTCTGTCCACTGGTTTTAGTAAAAACAATTGCTTTACCAATAAAAGAATGACAGGAAGTTAAGAAATAAAGGGTAGGCTGGCCTCAAAAAGAAAGAAAATTGCCCTAACGTGAGGATAAAGTTTAATTAGGGAAGCTCTGCCATGCCCCAACTCATAAAACTCATTTTATTAAATTTATGTTCCATATTTTTGCCACACTATATTGCTTTCTGCACTTAAAATCTAGGCATGAGGATATGAAATTATTTTCCCACTCAGTCATTGGCTTCAGGGGACAGGATCCTGATTTTGCCAGGGTCTTTGGTCTGCTTGCCCTTTCGTTCCTTATTCAAAAGTTTCAGCAAATTTGACCTCTGAGAATATACTGTTTCCTGTTAGCCTCAGAGTTTGACTTTTCTGTTTGCACATTAGGACTCAGCTCCACAGCGGAAATCTTACGGCTAAGCTCAGGAGCCAGAGCCAATGTGACCTTTTACTGCCAATGCAGTTCAAAGCTTGGACAGTTTCCTTATTCGGGATGGAACATCTGAATTCTACTTCTTTCAGGGTCCATTTTGGATGGACATGCTTGTCTAGCTCTCTTCATCACCCACTCTTGAGTGTTGCCTGATTCATTCTGCAAAATGTTTTTGCCTGCGACATCAAATCACGCTCTTAAAGAGAATAACCCATGTGTTTCAGAAGTCTTGCTTTCCTACAGGTCTGCCTACACTCATAATATCTAGATCAGGGCTGGGCTTCCTACACCTTCATCTGCAGCCACCCAGTCTGACCGAGGCATTCCTCTCTCAAATTTGGTCCTGTCCGAGAGGAAGCAATATTCCCAATTTATACTTGGATGGGGTTCCAAAGTTTAATCCATTAGCCAGCTGCTGAGAACTCGTTTTCTAAACTGTTAACAATCAGGGCCTGAAACACATACAGGCATTTTGGGGGATCATTCAAGTACTCCCAAGAATGAAGAGGGCAGGGCAGAATATGCATGATTTTTAAAACTTTCAGTGAAACAGAGTTACAGGACAACAAAAGCCCTGCCCTTTATTCCCTGCTCCTGGCTTGTCAGAGGCAGTGCTGAGGAATAAACAGATGATACACACACTGATCCACCCCGGCCTGCTGTTCGATTCCTCCCCTGTGCAGGGTCCAGACAAGACTCAGTCTTTGAAGGGAACAGCAGAGGGTGACTCATTACTTGTTTGCGTCTCTGGGTGATGACTCGGAGAGGAGCATGGAAAGGTAGCACCAGGGGTTGGGTTATGATTCATTCTAGTTGAGTAGGGCATAGATTACAGCCATACGTGAACATCCAACACAGCTCTTATCTTGTCTGGGGACCCTGAGGGGCCATTGTTTTCCTGTTCTTTTATACAAGCAAGCAAGATTTTAAAATAAAATATCTGCAAGCTGAGGATTTTCAAACATGATGTGTTTTCTTTCTTTGGTCTATCTTCTAGAAAGTGGCACACTGATTTTGGTCTACCTTGCTTAGGAAAAATAGACACTGATCACAGTTCATCAATCCCATCTGCTTCCTGTAAGAAGAGTCACCATATTGGTTGTGTTTGGGGGTTGGAGGCCACATAAAGTGTCTATAAAATACTATATACTAAATACCAACATTCTCATAGGAGTAGACATCAAATTTTTATAAAACAGGTCAAAATGCCAATAGTGAAAACTTAAAGACAACACTTCAAATGCTAGAACGTGAGGAAAAGTGGGTTTCATTTAAGGTAAATGAAGTGTTGGAGAGACACATGAAATTCTGAAAGTGACTACTATGTGTTTGTATTTTGTCAAATTTAATCTCAAAATTTACAGCATTTTCTTGGCTTCAAGAGCTATAGGGCCCTGCCAGGACGAGGGTGGCAAATGCAGGCCTGCTGCCCAAAGTTGTCTTAGAGAGGAATTGTTTTACTTCTTTAAATTTGAATTTGAATAGTTTGGGGTGGGGCGGATGCACTCCACCTGACCTGTATCTCTACACCCCGCTGCTTTACACATTAATTTACCTGGGTCCTAAAGGCATTGTTATTGTTGCTGTTTGTCGTTGCTTTGTCCTAGATTACGTTACTTTGGGAGACGTTAGGAAAATACATGTTAAGAAAAGCAATGAAAGACAGAAGACGTAGAAGATGAGAGATGAAGAAGCAAGAGTTAGAGAAAATAAAAAAAGATTTGTATGGCAATGTTATTTAGTTCCTGTCATGCACTGAGCAAGGTCGAAAACACTCAGTAAAAACCAGTAAATAAAACAAAGTCCCTACTCTCATGGAATTTCTATTCTAGCAGGAAGAAACATGAAACAAACAAGGACTGCCAGCGGAGATGAGAAACATGGAGAAAAATAAAGCAAGATAAGGGACCTCAGGGATGAGCGTGGAGGGAGGAAGATGATCATATGTAGGGTGGTCAGGGAAGGACTTTTTGTAAAGGGATGACATTCTAGGCAGAGTAAGAGGAAGTGCAAAGGTTCTGAGGCCAGAGAATGGGCAGTGAGTTATAGGAGAAAGAAGACCAGATGAGAGAAGGAAGACATGAGTAGGGAAGTAATAAGACATGGCAGTGGGTCAGGTGATGTAGGACACAGATATACTAAGACCTTTAAAATTTCTTCTAAGGGAGATGAGAAGGGAGTTTGGAGCAGAATAATGATATAATCTTGCATGAATTTCAGAAAAATGACTCCCACTGTTGTTTTGAAAATACGGTAGAAAAGGCAGAAGTTAAACAGAAGGCTCCTCCGGTACTAATTGTAGATGGGTAAGAGTGAAAAGTGTGGGGATGCTGAGAAGTGATTTGTAGATTATTTGAAGGTAGAACAAATAGGATTTGTTGACGGATATAAAGCATGAAAGAAAAAAGTAAAATCAAAATTCAATCTACTTTTTGTATTTTTTAGTGTCGTAACAAAAGTAACAGAAGAGTCAAGAATGGCTCAAGATGTTGGGCTCAAGAAACGAGGAGAATGAGGTTGCCATTGCAGCAATAAACAAAAGCAGGGAAAGGAACATGCTTGAGAGGTGTGACCGTGGGTTGAGTTTAGGATATGCTACGTTTGAGATGCTTGTTAGAATTCCATATAATACTATCAAATAGGGGTTGATCATATGAATACAGAGTTCAAAGGAGAGGTCTGAACTATCAATAGAAATTTGGAATAATCTATAGATAGTCACCATTTAATGTTAGAGGAGTGAGTGAGATCATGTGAAGATTGAGTGATAAGGAGATCTGAGGATGGAATCCTTTGGCATTGTTGAGTTTAGAGGTCTGGAATATGGGAAGGATGTGATAGGGAGAATGATCTGAGAAACAGGAAGACAAAAAAGAGCCAGACAAAGAAAGCATTTTAAGAAAGGTGGAGAAATCAATTGATCCAAATGTTGCTGATAATAGAGGACAATGAGAACTGAGAGATAACCATTAGCTTGGCAAAGTGGACATTATTGCTGATCATTGAGTGGCCTAATTAGAGGTGGTTCAGGAAACATTAGGAGAAGAAATGCAGATAGCAAATGTCGCTCACCACTTTGAAGGTTTTTGCTGAAAAGGGAAGCAGAGAAATGGGATAGTTTTTGGAGGGGCATGTGTGGTCAAGGTTGGGTTTTATTTTTAAAGATGAAAATGATCCAACTAAAGAGGAAAATATCCTTGATACAGAGAAGACAAGCAACTCCAGGAAGGATGCTGTTGGTTGGAAGAGGAGATCCATTTTGTGCATGGAGGGGTTGTCCTCAGGTGGGAGCAGGGACAGTGTATTCAATGTAATAGAAGAGAAGGCAAGAAGAGGGGCATAGAGGGAGGAAAGTTTGTAGATTTAATACTAGGAGCATGTGGAAGCTTCTTCTAATTGCCCCTGTTTTCTAGTAAAAAGAAGAGTAAGATCATTAAAAGTAAGAGTGAGAATAAAGGATGGAGTGTTGCAAATTTAAGGAGAGGAAAAAGGTGCAAAATAGTTGTCTAGAAGAACAAGAGGAGAAAAGGATGATTCAAAGGTGGTAGACTATCCTGGCAACATATTAAGAGTCCACTTGACATTAACAGTCAGTAGTTGAAGTAAGATCTGTTTGCATAAGTGTGTTTTCTTTCAGTCGCCTTCTACAGTTCAGGGGCAGAAGGGAGTGGAGTGGGTATTTGTACAGGAGTAAGAACAAGTACATTTGATAATGGGAGAGAAGAGCAGGGGAATTGGGACATGTGTAAGGTAATGATTACCATGTTGAGCCACTAAGTCTTAATTGATTAAAGAGGTAAATTAACACATGAGGAGGTAAGGGAAAATGCTAAGGTCAACAGGTAGGTGTTCCTCCTGGGGCTCGACAAATAGTTACAGTGAGATGGAGAGATGAGATGTTGTGGAAGGAGTGTATGGTACCTGAAATTGATACCCTGGAGGGAACACAGTTACCAGTATTGATAAGATCTGCAGCGTGACCGTAAGAGCAAGTGGCTGAATTGATGTACAGAATAAGACCATTGGAGGAGAGGACATCAAGAGCCTGAGCGAGGAGGCTATTGCAAGCATCTTCTCAATGATTTTGAAATCACCAAGAAATGGTGAGAAAAGTGCTCTGGGAGAAAGTGATAGTGGGTTAGGCGTGAGAATCTTCAGGAATGATGAGAAGTGACTGTGATGTCTATAGACTGACCCATGGAGAAGTAGATGACTTCCGGGCTTCTAGCTGAGCTTCAGAGGAAGCAAAAATGTTTAGGGAGAAGGAAGAATTGGCAGTGAATAGTCATAAATGAACATGTTTCACTTAGAATAAAGAGGTGGGAGTAATGCAGAGAAGACCTTGAAGATATAGGGAATTTTGCTGATGCCCTTGAGTCCCAGAGGGTACAGTGGAAGAGCTTGTGTTGTGAGAAAGAAGGACATTGGATCATATGAAGGGATGGATAGAGCGGGTTGGGGATGTGATTTAAAATGATGAGTGTGGTGTTGGGGCTACTTTTGGTGACTGAGATAGCATGGGTGTATGTACTGTGAGACTGAAGAGAAATTTCCAACACAATTTACAAGTCTCAAGTGCAGAAAATGATGGGAGAATGTGGTTTGTGCATAGACTAGAGCAATCTTACTAGACAATTTACTACCATGACCAGTAGGTGGTACTGTTGTCCCAAGATAGTTTGGTTGCTCGTTGGCGGGGAGCGGGGAACGGAATGAGGTCGCAGAGGGCAGTGGCTCTAGGTAAAGCTAGGGAAAAGGTAAAGTATGCTGATAGATTTAAGACATCTTTCTTTATGGGTTAATCATTCTTATACAAACCTAACGTTTCTTAGGATGGACAAACAATCACTAATTCTCAGAAAGTTTTTTTATGAGCAAAAATATAATTACAGAAATATATTAAGTACACAGTATATCTGCTTGTCTAAAAAACCCTTTTTTGGGATGAAAATAATCAGAAACAGAGAACTGAGAGAATCTGCAGATTATTCAGGTTAATTCAAGATGTGAAGCCATTGAGATTTCTTTCTTTTTTTTTTCCCTTTGGGACAGCCATGTGCACTCATCTCCATAAGCAGGTAGGTAAATGCATGAGACCTCACTGGCTATATTCTGATATTCATCTGAAAACACATGCTCTGTAAAAGGCAAATTCAGTTTTTACTATAAAAGCAAACAAACAAACAAATCCACCCCGTCTCCTCTCTTCTCCTGCTTGCTTTGGGATTCAGCACAGAGAGCTTGGAAAGCCGGAGGCACAGTGACTTCCTTTTCAGAAGAAGAGGCTGAAAGAGGCAGATGCTGATCAGAGTCTATGAACTTTGCATATTCATATTCCTTAGTTGCTCAGCATTAGAAAATTCCGGTAATGAGCATGTGAAAACTCCAGCAGCCTTTGTACAGCTTGGGGGTTTGCTATTCTCATGTTCTCTGTGTAGAACTAACTCCTATCCAATGAGGAGCACCCCCTCCCCATTGAGTCAGCACTTGTACGTTGAAGTTCTCAACATCACCCACAAGATTTTGAAGGGCTTGTCAAAAGAACCTTCGTAGTCTCTAACCATGAATAAAAATGATTTCAGATATCATCTCTATTGCACATTTTATTTCATGGGATTAATTTAATTGATTGAGCTGACTAGTTAAGAGTTTTTAAATGGTTGCTAGTAATAAAAAGAAGTTTTTAAATTTTTAGGAAAATATACTAAGTACGCGCTGCCATAGTGACTCTTCTTTAATGTTAACACAGTTACACCTGGATTAAAAAATCATCTAAGGCAAAAATGAAAAACTTGGAACATTATATCAGAAACTAATGATGTACTATATGTTGGCTAATTAAACTTAGAGAAGAAAAAGAAAAACATAAAAACAAACAACCTTCTTTATAATGAAATCAGCCTTTTTAAGAGAAAAATCTACAGCTACCCCATGGAGCTGATCTGCCTGGTATTTATTTGCACATTTAAAATGCTGTATGATTCTCTCTGCCTTCATCTCATACTTTGCCAAATAGAGCCAAAAGTTAAGACTAGCTGTAGGAAAAACTAATATTTTCTAAGTTTCTCTTGCATACATCATCTTGCCCAGGTATTCGACGGCCAGGTAACTGCTTAAAAAATTGTATAAGATTCAAAGACCAGAGTTGTTGAACTAAACCCCAGGAAATGTTCTGGAGAGAATTGCTCTTTCTGCTCTTCACTAAGAATTACAACACAAGATCAGAAATCTAGCCAGTGGGCCTTGAGCTACATTCTAGAATAAATAAAGGATATTCTAAAATAACGGAGATCTTTGATATTTTGTTACAATACAACTTTTTCTCTCTGATACCGGAGCAAGTGCGGTAGCTTCTAGCACCAATCGAGGGCACTCTTAACTCTCAGTAGCTGTTTCTATCAACAGTTGCAGTGCTGTGTGCAAGCAACTCAGGCATGTTTATCAGTGTGCAAATTCACTTATGATATTTGTTAAAAATTCCTGGACCTGGGTCGCCTGGGTGGCTCGGTGGGTTAAGCTTCTGCCTTTGGCTCAGGTCATGATCTCAGGGTCCTGGGATCGAGCCCCACATAGGGGCTCTCTGCTCAGCGGGGAGCCTACTTCCCCCTCCCCCTCTGCCTGCCTCTCTGCCTACTGGTGATCTCTGTCAAATAAATAAATAAAATCTTAAAACAAAACAAAACAAAACAAAAAAAACTCCTGGACCTCATCCTAGACCTAATGAGTCAGGATCACTGGGATGGGCTGAAAATCTGCATTTTTTTTACAAACTCAGAGTTGAATTTCTGCTTGACCTCCTATTGACAACTAGGATGCAACTGTGCTTCTGAGAGATCTTTTAAACAGAACTACTTAAATATCTATAGAGCTGCAGCAGGAAAGGAAAACTAAACTGAAACCCCATGCATTTGTTTGACAAATCCTGAGCAGGTTCAGAGGAAATATTTTAGTGACCAATCCAACTTTTCGTGCTCCCCCAAACTTTTTCTCAACCTTTATTCCCCCTCCCATTCTCAGCATTTTTCTTGAGTCTTCATCAAGAAAATGGAGGTGCTTCTCCATGAGTACTGTATTTCTGGATCTCCTGAAAAATCTTCCTGACTTCACACTTCTCTCTTCCAGTGATTATGTGAGCTTCTAACTCCCTGGAATAATTTAGTCCTGCTCCAAATCTGTAGATAATCAAGACAAATAGAGACTACTCCACCCTTTTATTTCTATTACAAGTAATGATTTACAAATTTTTTATAGTAATCTGGACTTAATGTTCCAAACTCTTTCATCCAGAATCACCCATGTAGTTGTTACTTGATATTTTAATTGGATCCATGCGTAATAGGCATCTTCATCTAAATGTATTCAAAACTGAATTCCTGCTATTCTCCTCAAAGTCACCTTCTCCTACAATCTTCACCACCTTATTTCTGGCCATCTCCTTCCCCTGGTGTCTCACTTTGATGTCATCGTTGATTGCTTTATTTTCCTAGCTCCTCACCCAAGTTCATTTGCAACACTCAGCAGCTCTACTTTGGAAATATATCTAGGATAAGGCAACCATCTGCTTTATCATCTCTCTAGTTCAAACCACTCATCTCTTACTGGGATTATGAAAACCTCTGCTCTCCTCCACTCTTACCTCTGCTGTGTATTCTTAGCAGAGTGGCCAGAATTACCTTGAAAAACTTAAGTCAAATCATGTCATTTATCTGCTCCAAACCTTCCAATGGCTTCCCACCACTTACAGTAAACAACAATTTGTTCACTGTTACCTGTGAGGCCCCACTCCTCTGGCTCCTTGTCCTCTCTATCACCTCCTCCTCCCTCCCCTGTTCTTTCTGCAACAGCCACACCACCTCCTCACCAGTCTCAGAACACACAGTCTATGCTCTCTTGGCCTTTGCATATGATTTCTCACTTTGCTGGCTCCCTCCCATCCTGCAAAAATCCCCTTCTTTTTCAGGCATTCCACAGCCACCCTACTTAAAGTTTTGATTTGGTCAACCCCAATATTTTGTTTCTTCCTTCCTGAATTTATTTTTTCCTTTTAGCATTTAACATGACCTCACATTCTATAAATGTGCTTATTTGCCTTGTTTATTTAGTCTACTCTTTGAGAAGACACATGAGGGTAGAGTATATATTTTGTTTGTTTTGCTCAATGTTATATCCCCAGCACCCAGAACAATGTCTGGCACACAGTAGGTGCTCAATATGTGTTTGCTGGGTTTTGGTTAAATAATTCTTTGAAATGCAAGCACTGATGATTCCTGTCATAGCTGGTAATATTTCTGGGAAATGTCTCATTAAAGTAAGGAATACAAGCAAGCATAAAATTAAGGGACAAAGGATGTGGAACGTCAAGGGTAGCAACAGAGAGGCCAGTTAGGAAGTCAGTAGGAAACCACAGGCCGTCATCAAGCAGAAGTTGATGGTATTCGTGGAGATAGTAAAAAGTGGTAAGGTTTTGGAAATACTGAGAAGGTGGAGTCAACAGAATTGGAGATAGTAGATGTGGAATGTGATAGAAAGTCAGTATTTAAGATGACTAAAAAAAAAAAAAAAAAAAAAAAGGATGACTCCAGCATAATGGGCTGAATGGCTAGAAGTCAGATGATGTCACTTTGTAAGAAGGAACAGATTTGGGGGGATGAGATGAGTGGATAGCTGAAATCAAGACCTTTTTTTCATGTTCAATATGAAATTCTGCTAGACATCGATGAGGAGTTTCAGTATGCAGTCGGTTATATGGACCTGGAATCTAGAGGAGAGAAAGGCGCTAAAGATACATATTTGGGAGGCTCCATAGGGAGTATTTAAAGCTATGGAGCTGGGCCTCTCCACATCTTTCCTCCATCCTGCTGGAAACTGTAGAGCTGGGGGATCAGTGCTGGCACCACAGGCCAGCTGCACCAGGGTCCCGCTCACTGCTGTCCTCTGCAAGGTTTACCATGGAGGCCAGTTAACAGTCCGCCTTGCCCCGAGTGGCTGTGTCAACCAGCTTCTCCACCACAATGTGGCTGCTTGCAGTAAGTGTTCCAGGGATGGCTGTTCCGTGGAGCAGTTGGGTTCCTGTGATGCACTGGCTTGCAGTCACGGAGAAAAAAATACAGAGCAACCTGGACCAGATCCAGCATTGAATCAACTTTGGAGCCCACTTCTCTAAGCCTGTAGAGTAGCTTTCGGGTATTTCTGGCTTTTCCCCTCTGCATCCCATCATGATCACAAATGCTGAGAGGCTGCAAAGGAAATGGGCACAGGAAGTCCTCTTAGTGACTCAGAGAACATCCAGAGGCTCCAGAAACAAAAATGAGCTGACTTCAGGGAGCAGAGTGTTGGGGAAAAGCTCAAAGTCTTCTTAAACACTTGTGCTGATCTCTTAGTTTTATTAGAATTGGAGGTTAATAAACAGAGTTTTCTAAGTAAAAAAAAAAAAAATTTAAATAAATAGATAAGGCTATGGGGTTAGACAAAATTTCCAGTAAGTGAATATACTAGAGAAGAGATTTGAAGAGATCTCTAAGAGGAGTAAGAATCAGCCAAGGAGCCTGAAAGCTGGAAAGAGAATTTTTTTTTTAAGATTTTATTTATTTATTTGACTGAGAGAGGGAACACAAGCTAGGGGAGAGAGAGGGGGAAGCAGGCTTCCTGCTGGGCAGGGAGCCCAATGCAGGGCTCGATCCCAGGACCAAGCCAAAGGCAGACACTTAATGGCTGAGCCATGCAGACACCTCTAGAAAGAGAACCTAGAAAGGGTGAAGTCTCATAGACCAAGTGAGGAAATTGTTTCAAAAAGGAGAGAGTGATTTTCTGTGTCTGACAGGTAAGACAAGTAAGAAGAGGACAGAGCTCGTTAGTGATCTTGACAAGAGAAGCTTAACAAAACGGTGTAGACAAAAAGTCTGATGAAAGTGGGCTCAGGGCACCTAGGCGGCTCAGTCAGTTAAGCGTCCATCTGACTCTTGATTTTGGCACAGGTCATGATCTCAGGGTCTTGAAATTAGGCTCCAAGTTCAGTGGAGCGTCAGTTTGAGCTCCTCTGTCTCCTTTTCCCTCTGCCCTCTCCCCACAAAATAAATAAAAAATAAAGTGGACTCAGGATAGAATAGGGAAAGAGGAAGTAGACAGTGAGAATAGACAACTTTGTCTAAGAATTTTGTTATAAAGAGGAGAAAAGAATAAGCTTATGGGGCACCTGGGTGGCTCAGTTGTTAAGCAACTGCCTTCGGCTCAGGTCATGGTCCCAGGGTCCTATGATCAAGGATCACATAGGACTTCCCACTCCATGGGAAGCCCGCTTCTCCCTCTCCTACTTCCCCTGCTTGTGTTCCCTCCGTCGCTGTCTCTCTCTCTCTGTCAAATAATAAAATCTTAAAAAAAAAAAAAAAGGAGGGGGGTGCCTGGGTGGCTCAGTGGGTTAAGCCTCTGCCTTCGGCTCATGTCATGATCTCAGAGATAAAGAGTGCAGCGTCGGGTTCTCTGCTCAGTGGAGAGCCTGTTCCCCCTCACACCACCCCCCCGCTGCCTCTCTGCCTGCTTGTGATCTCTCTCTGCCAAATAAATAATATAAAAATCCAAAAGATTTTATTTATTTATTTGGCAGAGAGAGATCACAAGCAGGCAGAGAGGGGGAAGCAGGCTCCCTGCTGAGCAGAGAGCCCAACACGGGGCTTGATCCCAGAACCCTGAGACCATGACCTGAGCGAAGGTAGAGGCTTAACCCACTGAGCTACCAAGGTGCCCAATAAGTAAAATATTTTTTTAAAAATAGAATGAGCTTATAACTATTAGAGATTTGAATGGAGCTGAATCAAAAGAGGCGTCTGTGTTTTTAATTTGGACAGTATTACCACACATAATTTTAATGAAGGAGAATTGAGTCTAAGCTGTTTTAGGAGAGAAGTAAAAACACAAGGGGAGTAAGGTTAAGTGAAATGTGGCCAAAACCATGGATTTTAGGGTTCTGGTGGGGTTGAAGAATCATTTGTGTCAAGACATTAGAGGGAGTGAAGTGGGTTTAGAAAGAAAAGTTCTTGAAAATGAGGTATAGGACAAGTGATGATGAGGTCTAGATGACCTTGGGAGTAGGTAGTGAGAGAAGTCAGGGGTTTGAGAACGCGCATGAATGGAAGGACTGTCCCAGTGATAATGAGATGACTGGAGAGATTGACAGTGAGCCAAGAGCTGTCATCTTTAAGGACCAATGGAGAATGACCTGGAGGGCTGTAGCTGGCTGCAACCTGGAGGGATATTTGGTAGAATTGACAAAAGGCATGAGCTTCAAAAGATTTGATAGGTTTAGGGAAGATGAGAACGCATGGTCCGGAAGTGACAATGAAGGACACAGAGGACAGTTATCAATTCTGAGCACAGTTGTGGGAGACAAAAAGAGTCACTACCTGATGGACCATAGGGGAAGTATATCCTCAGGGGACGGGCAAGTCAGAGTTTAGCAGGATGTGAGGATATAGGAGATTTTGTTGAATATAGATGTGAGTTCTAGAGAGAACACCAGACAAGACTGTGGTTGCAGAGGAAAGAAAGATTGAATCAGATTGTTACGGGATCCCTAGGATAGCCCTAGGGGAGGAATACTGGAGGGAAGAGACACGATCTAAAGAGTGGTGGTCCTCTTGAGGTTGCTGAAGTAAGCAGGGAAGGGGAATATGATGGGATTATCCCTGGTGGGTTCTTGGGCAGGCAAAGGTAAAGAGGCTGTAAGTACATTCAAGAGAGAAGTCAGGGCTCTTACCCATAACCAACAGAGCTCTAAGAGTTCATGGGTGAGTCATTCTGATGATGGCTTTTGAGGCTGTAATAGCACCAAGAGATGTCAGGCACTTTGACACAGTTTGTTTAGGCAACAGGTCCTTAGTGATGAGCTAACTAAGACATTCTTGATGGCCTTCTATCAGTAGGGACAAATTGGTTTTCTCCACCTAAAAGGACAATATAGCACGTGTTTTCCCTGGTGTTTTCTACACATTGTTCTCAATAACACATGAATCCCTGTGCATAACTGGAAGGGAGGACAAGATTGATTTCTTTTTAGTGAAAAAAATGAGTGCTCCACAGAGTAGGTAATTGAGGCAAACTTAGACAAAAATTACTTAAGATTCTTAGTTTTTGTTGGTTTGGAGTTTGAGAGATGAATGCATTCTGAAGTGGCTTATTATGAGTTTCATTGAGAAGGAGATGACTTTTGGTAGGAAACATTCATTGGCTTATTAAAATGATGCCCATTTTAAGGGCCAGTCTTGAAGTATATCTCCCAACCCGAGATTATTTACGTTGCCCACGACCTTCCCACAGGGCATTGACACTGATTGGATCATATGGTGGTTTCCTACCCATTGCTTCTCCAAAGAAAATGCTAGTAATAAACTGAGGAATTTAAGACTGTGAATATCCTTTTTTTTTTTTTTTTTTTTTCAGACAGTGTGACATTTAGGAGGGAGAAAAGGAAAGCACTGGAGGGTAAGGGAAAATGGGTAGTACTTCTTTCCTTCTTTCCAAGTCAGAAACTGCTTCAATTTGCCTTCATTCTCATGAGTCAGAAAAATAAAGTGATACAAAATCCAGTCTATTCTTATGCCTTGAGGCACGACTATATAACTAAACCATTAGGGGATGCAAATTGAATCCTCTATGACTAAAATTCAGTGTATAATATACTGTTTGGACCACATGCAGAAGCTGCCCATTCACAAATGAGCTTTTCCTCTGAACATTTCTGGGCAGGCTCTTGCTCAAGCATGGAGAAAAGTTTGATTCACAAGATTATTAAAAGTAAAGAAATCCTTTAAAAAATTTCCTGAAGTTAACAGACAATAAACAGAATGATATTAGTTTTAGTCACTGAAGTTTTTAAAATAAGGCATTTCACTAATTTGATAGTTTATGAAAAGCAGTGCTCTTGGTGGGAAATATGTTGCTAAGTTGCTTGTTTCTAACATCTTTGTTTGAAAGTCTGGAATTTAACTACTGTCCAGCAGGTTTGTCCTGCCTCCATATAAAAAATAGAGAAGATGAAATCATTCAGTTACTGTAAGCTCCTATGACTGCTTACAAAAGCTGATGATAATAGTACTGTGGTTCCTCAAAAAAACTAAAAAATAGAATTATCCTATGACCCAGCAACTCCAATTCCACTTCAGGATATATACCCAAAATGATTGAAGTTGGGACCAGAGATACTTGAGATATTTGCATACTCTTGTTCACAGCAACAGTATTCACAATAGCCAAAAGGTGAAAGCAACCAAGTGTCCATGGACGAATGAATGGATAAACAAAAGGTGATCTATATGTATAATGGAATATTAATCAGCCTTTAAAAGGAGGGAAATCCTGACATATGCTACAACATGAACGATCCTTGGAGACATTATGCTAAGTGAAGTAAGCCAAACACAAAAGGACAAATATTGGATGATTCCACTTATATGAGGTACCTAGAGTAGACAAATTCATAGAGACAGAAAGTAGAAGGGTGGTTACCAGGGGTTGCAGGGAAGGGAAAATGGGAAGTTATGGTGTAATGGGAATGGAGTTTTAGTTTGGGTTGTTGAAAAAGTTCTGGAGATGGATAGTGGTAATGGTTAAACAACAATGTGAATGTACTTAATAACGTGCTCTTTATTATTACTAACCATATTAAAAATGGTTAAGATTGTAAATTTTATGTTATGTGTATTTTATTATAATGTTTTTGAAAAGCTAATAGATTTGCCTATTCTGGGCAGTCCATGTAAATGAAATCATACAATATGTGATCTTTTCCAGATGCCTGGATGGCTCAGTTGGTTAAGCGGCTGCCTTCGGCTCAGGTCATGATCCCAGGTCCCCAGATCGGGCTCCTTTCTCAGCGGAGAGCCTGCTTCTCTCTTTGACTCTGCCTGCCACTCTGCCTGTGTTATCTCTCTCTCTCTCTCTCTCTCTCTCTGACAAATAAATAAATAAAATCTTCAAAAAAAAATCATACAATATGTGATCTTTTGTAACTGACTTCTTTCACTTCCTACAATGTTTTCAAGGTTCATTTGTTTTGTAGTATGTGTTGACACTTTATCTACATTTATTGCTGAGTGATTTTCCATTGTATAAATATACTACATTTTCCCCAAAACTAGAAGGAAGCAGTAACCGAGAGTGACTGTTAGTGGATATGGGGTTTCTTTACGGAATGATAACAGTGTTCTAAAATTAGATTGATGCTATAGCTGCACAACTCTGAGAATATACTAAAACCACTGAACTGTACACATTAAAAAGGAGACTTTCATATATATGAATGATATCTCAATAAAGCTGCTATAAAAAGCTGAAAGAAAACAAGGGGCTCCTGGGTGGCTCAGTTGGTTGAGTGTCTGACTCTTGGTTTTGGATCAGGTCATGATCTCAAAGTCGTGGGATGGAGTCCTAAGTTGGGGGGGGGGTCCATGCTCAGTGGGGGGTCTGCTTGAGATTCCCTCCCTCTCCCTCTGCTCTTTCTGCAAAATGCTCTCTCTCTCTCTCTCACTGTCTCTCAAATAAATAAGTAAATAAATATTTACCTTTGATCTTAGCCAAAAGGCTGAGAAGCGATAAAATATTTAAAAAAGAAATGAAAACACTGAGTGACATCTTGGTTGCGTTAGCAAAAGTAGAGAGTCCATACAAATATGGTGAAAAGAACACCCCTTTAGAGTCAGAAGGCCTGATTTAAGTTATGATTCCGGCATTTACTGGTACAATTTTGGTTAAGTATTAACTTCTCTAAATCATAATCATAAATCACTGGGATAGTTATGATCTGTAAAGTAATGCCTACTTTACAGGGACTTGGTAGGGACCAAACAACATAATGAATATGAAAAGTTCTTTATAACTGTGAACTGTTAATATTAATTAATATTAGTATTAACTGAAATGCGGTGGGTATGTGGATGTGGGTGGAATATATCTTATGCTCAAAGTGCTGTGAGTAGATGATTGGATTTATTCTGAATTGTTTTAAAAGAATAAAACTGTAAACATGATTTTAATATGTCCTAGCTTTACTTTTATTATTTTTTTTAAAAGATTTTATTTATTTATTTGACAGAGAGAGACACAGAGAGAGAGGAAACACAAGCAGGGGGAGCAGGAGAGGGAGAAGCTGGCTTCCCGCCAAGCAGGGAGCCCTATGTGTGCCTCCATCCCAGTAGCCTGGGATCACGACCTGAGCCAAAGGCACCCGTTTAACAACTGAGACACCCAGGCTCCCTTTATTATGACTTAACACCAGTATTCTTCCAAAAATATGTCCTCCATAAGATGATCAGTCTTTGAGAAATGTAACACTTCTTTTTTCCCTTGTCCCCAACATGTCTTTCCCCAGATGCTTCTATTCTTTATATCTTTGCTTGCCATCATCTCTAATTCCCACCAGCAATGAAGCAAAATTCCTAAGGTTCTGGGCAATGGTTCTCAGTCTTCACTGCACATTGTACTCACCTTAGGAGCTTTACAAACTGTTAATGCCTAGATCTTACTCTTAGGGATTCTTAGAGATCTAGGGCATAGATTGAATGTCAGGATTTTTTAAGCTGCTGGGTGGTTCTAATGTACAGGCAAAATTGAGGACACTGGTGTAGAGGGAATGATTGTGTGACCCCAGTGGAACTCAGCAGGTGGGGCGGGGGAGGGGGGCAGGGAGGCGGAGGAAGGGAGAGCGGGGTGGGGGAGGGGTGGAGGTAGCATAGAGAGATTCAGTTCTCCTAGCTCTTCTCTCACACATCTTGTGTTTTGCCATGTCACCAGCTGCCTCTAAGTAGGTAAGTAACAGCTGCTGGTGAATCTGGAACAGATGTCAAGCCAGAATTTCATTCTGGCAATTACTATCCCCACAAAGTCTCTTCTTTCTGTTAGAAGTACACTCTCCTTTACATTGATAGAACTCAAGTCAAGCAGGACTTAATTGTGCTCTGGTCAACCATCCTGGGAACATAAATGTCCAAGACAGCGCAGGAAGGGAAGGACAGGATTTTTGTATATAGGTGTCTAAGGAGAAAGCAAAATTGTATGTAAAATATGTGTTTCTATTTTGCATGTATTGGCTTTTGTAGAGATTTTCCCTCTTTGTCACTGCTGTCCTCTATGCTCTAAAATATTTTTCTGATGTTTCCCTACCAGCTCTCCCTGACTTTTGGGGGTTTTGCAGTTCTATTTCTTATGTCACATCAGGTCTGGAGGAATACTTTAATCTTTCTTTCTGGTCATCTCTTTTCAATCGTTCTTTTGATCCCTATAGGCCCAGGGAGAGATTTAGTCTTTAGGATGATACAATCATTTTCTTTGTTCCAACCTGAAGGTGCTCTCCAAAGACAATAGGGAAATGCCACTCAACTAATTCTCCAATTTTCTAATTAATACTTTCTCACCAGCGTTTTATGTTTTATTGCAAGCTATTATTAGGAAAAATTGGTCAATATTCCTCTCTCTGAACTTCTTGGGGATAGTGTAGATGCACTTCTGTTTGCTGTACCTAAGAGGAAGACACTCAAGAGTGTATGCTCAGAGAATAGGCCTCCATTATGTGTCTTGATTTAAGAGATGACTAACCACAGTAGAGTGTGAGACTCTTGATCTTGGGTTTGTGCTCGAAATTAGGTGTAGAGATTACTTTAAAAAGGGAGAGAGAGAGAGAACTAACTAAATAACCAGTCTTGAGGTAAGATTGAGCTATCCGTCCATTCCACAGAGTCAGTGATTCTGTAACTAATTAAACTGTAAATTGAAGATGGGAGATATTATTATTCTTATATTTGAACATACTGAATTAATAAGAAATACGGTGTTCCTGTGATAGTACTTGACTTTCATTCTATGTGCATGTATCAGACATACTAAAAAGAATAGAAATGTTCGGTGAGAAGGCTAATTCTTTAGGTTTGAGGAATTTATTGATGACAAAAAAAGAGCATTTTAAGGAAAAGCTTGGTTTTAGATCTTTTAATGTGAGAAACTTCAAGCATGTTGAATTGCTGACACAAACTTTTTCAAAATATTTATTTTTTTGAAAACTTCTCCAAATACAGTTTTGAAAAATCTTATCAATTCAGCTATATTTGCGGAGGTGAATAATATTTCAATATGTTTGTAAGAGCCAAATGCTTGGCCTATGGCCTCAGTGGGGCTGGCTGTTATCATGCTCCAACCAAAGAAAAATATCCATTTTACTTAAGAGAGGAATCTTTCATTTTAGGCTCTCTGGAAAAGTTTAAATAGAGAAATATTATTTTCTTTAGAAGACCTGATAAATAATTCAGACCAGCTATAAATCTTAATGAAAAAAAAAATCTCTTCTTTTTCAGTGACTCTTAGACCTGTGTCTATAATGGAACATAGTTGTTCTTTGGCTGTTCCACATCTAATCACAATACTTGCTGGAAATGGTCTCTGATTTTCTTTTCTTTTTCATTTTTAATCTTTGTGATTCTGGTAAAGTTTATTCCACCCCTGATGCCAAGAGTGGACATGTGACCCAAGTCTAGTCAGTCAGACCAGGAACAGTGATTGGTTCAGGATGAACATATATTCTAAGTGGGGCCACTTAGAGACAACACGGTTAATTTCAGGGTACTGGTGTCAACTAGTACATTTTCCAAAATTTGCCATTATAGATGACTGAGTCTTAATCTTGCTTTAAAATCCTTGGAGCAAATGTAGGACACATGCCTCTGAGTTATCCCACCCTAGGGGCAAAAGAACTGGATATTTACACACTACTTCCCATCAGTCATCGGTTGAGGACCAATGTAAGTGAATCAGTAAATCATTAACTGTTAGTAAACTAACAGCAAAACTGTCAGTTACTGTATAGTAAGTTTACTATATTTATTTATAATTATACTTATTCATTCAACAAATATCTATTATACCATGTGCTAAGGTACATAGACTGTGCTAGATGCCGGCAATAAAACAAGACAGAGAATATCCCATCCCTCAAGAAGCTGATCATTTATAACATATACAAACAAGTAAGCAAAATAATGTGCTACTGAGAGGAAAAGTAAGGGGTGCTGGGAGGACGTAAATGAGAAGAACATAACCCAGAACGTGATTTCCAAGCACCCTCCTTGGGTTTCAGCCGTGGGGAAAAAAAAAGTTGGAGAGAGATAAAAAAAAAAAAAAAAATTAACAGATGACAGAGGTTGAAGGGAAGCTGAGATTTGTGCCTCACATCCTTTTGTATTGTTGACTTGCATACTATGTACATGTGTTACATCCATGAAAAAGTTAACTTCTTAAAAGAGTGATCATTCCTTTTTAAAGGGGTGAATCTACTAAGCGTCAGCGTAATGAATAGAAGTACCAACTATAGTAGTTACCTAAGTGACTGTCAAGTGTGACTAAAGAGATTTGGGGATAAAAGTTCAATGTGGATGCTCTGCAGGTCCCATAAAGGCAGAGCTGGAATGCAGTAGCATCTACAAAGTTTTAGCTTCACAGATGGGACCCCAACTGGTCCCAACGAAAGAACCATCAGGGTGTGGCAGCAGGAAGCTCAGAAAGCAAGCCCCTGTCATTATGTCTCAGGGTTGTCTAGGTGCAAGACTGCACAAACTGGGCATCACAGCTGCTGGGACCTCCTGGCAGAGCTTGGGAGAATGCTCAACAGACAATTGCTGAATTAAATTAATTCTATTTGAAATGGATACATTAACTTATCACAACTCAATAACACTAACCATTAAGAACATCCCTGGCTCTGATTTCACACTCACTAAATAGTCCTTTGATTATAATCTTGTTTCCTATGTGAATAATCCTACAGAAGCAGAGTAGGCTGTCTGAGTGAACTTTGTGTCCCAATGGATAGTTACATATTTCTTAAACAAATGAATTGCTCCAGGGCACCTGGGTGGGTCAGGTCATGATCCCAGAGTCCTGGGCTTGAGCCCCACATTGGGATGGATCCCTACTGAGGGAAGCCTGCTTCTCCCTCTCCCACTCCCCCTGCTTGTGTTCCCTCTCTCGCTGTATCTTTCTCTGTCAAATAAATAAATAAAATGTTTTAAAAAAATGAATCGCCTCTTTTCTGCTTCATTAGACTCAGGGACCCTAAATCTGATGATTTCCTTGGGTTAAGCTGATGAAAACCATATTTCTTGACCCACAAAGCCACGTGCAAGACTTAAAGTATATTGGCCCCATCAAGACAAGCATTCTGTGAGGTTTTCCACCTCCCAGCCCCTTCGTCATACTCTGGTCAGACTGGCCTCCTTGCTCTCCTTCAAGGATCAGGCTCTGTTTTGCCTCAAGACTGTGCAACTCTTCCATCCTTCTAGAATCCTCTTCTTCTAAAGAAGTCTTCCTAAGCCAATCTGATCTAAAATAGCACAGCCTGATATTCTCTATTTCCTTGCCCTCTTTTATATTTCTTCACTATGTTTAAAGATCTTATTTTATACAACTACTAGGCAGTTTGTTAATTACAAGGCCATCCCACTAGATTGGGAGTTACAGAGTTTATCCACCTTATTGTTGATTCCATAACATCTAAAAATGATATCTCACACATAGGAAGCATTTGATAAATTTCTATCAAGTGAATGACTGAATTTCTTTCTTTTTTTTTTTTTGTCTTATGTATAAAAGTTTGTAGAGTTGTATGACTGGCAGGAAGAACATATCATACTTTAAACCTCCATTTTGCATCTTCCCTCCAGTGCAGGCCACACTGAGAATGTTTTAAAATATAAATCTGTTCTTGATATTTTAAAACACATCTACACTTCCAAAACCTCTTTATTGTACATCTAAAGTTAAACTTTCTAAAGATGCATTCTACTTCTGAAATAAAAGACTTCAAACAAAATTCATGTTTTTCATAAAAGACTTGGATTGTGTTACTAATTATCCTTTCTGTACATATATCCACCAAATTCTCTCCACCATGGAAAATGCTTCCTAGACAACAAGAACCTTTAATATGAACAAGAGGGAACTAAAATTTTGAATAATGGGAAAAGCCTTCCACACAACTCTAGGTTGAAAGATTTCTTTTTCGTCTTACCTGTAGCCATGGTGAACTATTAAACCCCCTCCATGTTTTAGGAGATACACAAGGGGAGGAAAAGATCATGTAGAATGAGTATGACCCAGGAAAGACTTCCTCTTGCGTCTCTTGCGTTGTCTGCACTTGAACAGTGGAAATCAGGGACAAGATTAGAAGCAGATAAGGCAAAAATTAATGAGCTCTGCTAAGAAACAGAAAGCCAATAATCTAAGGAAAGAACTTTGAATGGTTGTAGACAAAGTGACTCAAGTTTTCTACCATTACTGAATAAGTATTAGTGTTTGAAAGAGGCCAGATGAAGGTGGGTCAAAATAAAATAAGGAGCAAAATGGGGGATCAGAGACACAGAAGTAGGACAATGAGCCATGACGGGGAACCTGACAGGCACTGGTTCATAACCTCAGGATAGCGACTTCATTGAAGGTAAACTACAAACTGACACTGAACATTATTCCTTATTTAAATTAGCTGAGAGGCACCTGGGTGGATCAGTGGGTTAAGCCTCTGCCTTCAGCCCAGGTCATGATCTCAGGGTCCTGGGATGGAGCCCTGCATTGGGCTCTCTGCTCAGCAGGGAGCCTGCTTCCCCCACCCCCACCCCCTGCCTCTCTACCTACTTGTATCTCTGTCAAATAAATAAACAAAACCTTTAAAAAAAATTAGCTGAAAATAAACTGCTCATCATAAGGTTGTGGTCAATATATTCATTTGCTGTCTTAGTCAAGGACTGAGCAAACATAATTTTTTTAGATGTTAAGGAGGTGAGCTGAGGGGTCTGGTCTAACATTTGCATTATTAGACACGGAAAGGAGGCCAGGCCCTATGTAAAATGGTATCATTTCTGTGTAGGGGGTTGGTCCCTTCAATTGACTCATGCAGAGTAGCGTGGATCTGAGATATTTCCACTACCTCTCCCAAGAGAGGAAACAGACTGAGAGCAGATGTGGAATTTTTTGAACAACTACCCACACTTGCCATGTTATTCTGTATAGCTGTATATTCAGGCAAAGTTTCCTCAAATTTAAAGTCCAAAAAAGTGACTCTATCAAATTTCAGTGTTACGATTCTCAGAAAAATGTTTAGCAAAAATACACTCTATTTTTCTTTTACTAAGAAACTAAGGTAATAGTATGGCTTTATATCACTGGAGAATAAAAATTACTTGATCAAGATTAATTCTGTATGTAAGAAGTTCAGGGGAAAAAAAAAAAGGCTGCATAATTCCAGTGGTAATTTTGGCATTAAACCACTATTATCTAAAACTGAATATATCCGTATTTACTCTTTGAATATATAATTAGTTTTTATTTTAGGAAAAAAGGAATCAAATTTCAGAGGCAGAGTGGGAGGTTTGGGGGGTAGGGAAGGAAAAAATGAAACAAGATGGGATCGGGAGGGAGACAAATCATAAGAGACTCTTAATCTCACAAAACAAACTGAGGACTGCTGTCGGGAGAGGGAATGGAGAGGGTGGCTGGGTGATGGACACTGGGGAGGGTATGTGCTATGGTGAGTGCTGTGAAGTGTATAAACCTGGCGATTCACAGACCTGTACCCCTGGGGCAAATAATACATTATATGTTAATAAAAATAATTAAAAATAAAAAAGCCTTTTAAAACAGAAAAAAAAAAGAAAGAAAGAAAGAAAGAAAGAAGAAAGGAACGAGAAACAAGGTATCTCAGAATCTCCAAAATGTTACTGCATTCTATCCATAACTAACACCATGATTTTTCCTATGACTCTGACAACAGGAATCTGCATTTAAGCAAGGCACTTGGAATTCTGTATTAGTATGAGGTAAGTGAGGTCCAACGGCCCTTTAGTTTGCCCTCCTCCACACAGTTAAATTTTATAAAATACCCTGCAGATATAGAACATGAGAGAGAAAAAAGGAGAAACACCATGTGGTATAAGCTAATAATTATTTATATTCCTAATCAAAGGCTCAGCATTTTACATGCATGGTTCACTACTCTGGCCCACCCAGGCCCTGAAGCTATTTTTCTTTCTTCAAATTAGGAATCTGCTGATCAAATCAAATGCTGATTCTGTATCTGAAGTGATATGTTTTCTCTTTGTGCAAGTGATTAGGTCCTGCTAAGAAACTAATTGCTGCCATCTCGAATTGCACAAGTAGCAGGACCGCTTTCCTTGAGGAAGAATTCTAGCTATATCCCTCATATTTTTTCACCATTTTAAAGCCATGTTTTTCTTCAGCTCTGTTATTTGATCCATAAAAATGGTAAAAAGTAATTGAAGGGAGCAATAAGGCCCAAATAGGTAAAATTTAAATATATATTTCCTTTATATGTTATATATGTTTGTTTATATGTTATATGTGTTATGTTTATGTTTATATTCATATATGTATTTATATATTTATGTTTATATGTTATCACTCACCAGTCTTATACCCACAGGGATACATATAGGCATGTTGAATTATTGAACACACTACCTCAACATAGTCTTCAGTTTTCCATGTTGTCTGTTCACATGTTTGAGTTCACTTGGCAAGAGGTTGATTCTCTGCCTGTTTTACCAAGTGAACCTAAATAGTTCAGCCTCTTTTTTTATCATGTCCACCCTAAAAATTAAGTAGAATAAGCAGCAATTTGTCACTTCCCCTTCTCCACCATGGTCTTCCTTGTTAACGTTGGACACTCTAGAACTAGAGAGTCATTTTGAGGAACTCTGTTAGAATGCATGTTTCTCCAGAAAAGGTGATGCTTGATGCTTGCCTGATAGAGCGGTGATGTGAAGAAGGTATCCGAGCCTTTCCTGAGAGCTGGTTTTGAGGAGAACGGGAGCAGAAAGGCCCTGGAGGGAAAAAGAGGGAATCGAGTAATCAGGAGAAGGAAGGAGAAAAGACAGAAGAGGCACACAGTCCTTTGTAAGAGGTGTTCAGGCCATCTTCCTACTGAAAATGCCTTCCTAGGGAAATCTTCAGTGAACAAGACGAGCTGCCCCTGAAATCTCTTTGTGGACTCTTGTCAGTGGAGAATAATCGAAAGCTGCCAACTGCAGCAACCTCACATGTTTGGTCTCAGAAAGAACATCTCCAATGATTTTCCTCTCTTTTTCTGCTGCCAGAAAACAACTGGGCCAAATGGTAGGGACAGTTATTTGGCAACAGACTGAGGTTGCCAGGGGAATGAACAATGTAAACAAGCAAAATTGAAATGAGTTTACCACCAGGGACTTTAAACATCTCATCTGTAAAGGGAAGGAAATTTTAGACTTGCACTTAAACATCAAGTGCCAACCGGAATTGGACACTTGCGTGTGTGTGTGTATGTGTGTGTGTGTTCACTGCCCTAGAGCTTCACTCATTCATGGCTTCACATATCCAAGTGATTTCCTTACAACTTTTAGGGTTTTACAAAATGAACTGAGATTTTAGAGAAAATGCTTATCTTTATATTGCTGTTCTAATGTTATAGTACTTTTCAGAATTATTTCCATTCAAAATAATATTTTCAAATATAGCAGGAGTACCTATTTAAGAACTAAAATAACTTTAGGGAGAAATAAGTAAGAACATAATGATATGGTTGAATATATATTTTCGTATATCGGGACACCTGCCCTGAAAATAGTCTCTATCCCATGCTGCATGGTGATACTTTTACAAGGGCACATTTTTTAACCTAAATTATCAATCTCAGACAATATATTTCAGTATCCAAATGATACTGTAGTACATAAAATGCTTAATCCAGCATTTGAACCTCAAATAAAAATTCACTGCATTATGCCATGCATAATGAATGGTTATTTACACTACATTAAACACCAGTGATATACTGTATGGTTACTAACATAACACAATAAAAAAAATAAAAATAAAAGTTTCCTTCCAGCCATTTTTTTTCTGAAAAAAATTGAAAGAGTAAAACTGGTATTTACATCTATAATTATTTATAAACTATAGAACTCAATGATAGCCACTTTTCTTCTATAAAACTTTTGAAAATACAAAACATTAAAGTTTTTGCAAATGACCATTATGTACTGATCTTTGATAAATATCTAAATATTACAACCTAGTTAATAAAAATATTTGCCCTGTAATTTGAGCAAGAAACAACTGAACTGTAGAGTTGTTTGTCTGTCTGTTTGTTTTTTTTTTTAACACACAGTAAGGGTTACTAGTAGAGCTAGGAATAGTTTTTACATGTTAAAGGTTTATAAACAAAAAACAAAGAGTATTGAGCTAAGACACATGTGCTCTCAAAGCTTAAAACACTAGCTGGCCAATTACATAAAAGTTTGCTAACCCCTTGTTTACAGGGTGCTTGTTTAATTGCAATATCTAGTTCATTCATATTTAATGTACTTACTAATAAACTGAGTTTAAATTAACCATATCACTATTTGTTTCCTGCTTACCAGCTCTGGTTTTTGGCTCCTATTACTTACTTTCATACTTCTTTTGGTTTAATCAGATATTTAAAAATTATATTTCCCCTTTGTATTAGCATTTATTATTCCTTTCATAGTACCTAAAGATTATAACATGCATCCTTAGAAGTGTTTACTATACATTAGTGTTTTATCACCTCCTTGATAATGATAATGCAAGGATTTTAGAACATTTTAACTCTATTTAACCCCTTCCAACTCTTCTGTGCTGTTGTTGGCATATATTATAATTCTGTACACATTCTTGTTTACCCTGTATTAATCCTTTACAAAGCTCTTCATTTCTTCATGCAGTTTAATGCTGCTTTCTTGGAGTATATTCCTTTTTCCTAATGAATTTCTTTGAGTATAAGTCTGTTGGTAAAAAAACATTCAGTGTTTTCTGGAGTCTTCATTTTACCTTCATTTTCAAGTATATTTTCTCAGTTAAATTGGGTTACAGATTAGCAACTACTGTCTTTCCATGCTTTGAAGAGCTCATTTTCACATTTTTCTTGAAAAGTGTGCTTTTTTAAAAAAATATTTTTATTAACATATAACGTTGCTGTAAGTTTATTGTCATTCCTTTGAAGTTCATGTATGTTTTTTCTCTGGCTATGTTAAGACTTTCTTTTTCTCCGTGCTTTCAGGAGTTTTATTATGAAATGCTTAAGTATTATTTTCTTTGTATTTATCCTGCTGGAAGTTTGCAAAGTTTTTTGAAGCTATAGTTCTTTTCTGCATACTTCATCCTTTTTCCTTCCCGTGATTCAGTCCTGATCCATAGTCCAAGCCAATAATCCTCTCTTCTGCTATATCTAACTTGATATTAAACACATTTGCTGAGCTTTTAATATGTTATTATTTTATACACGTCTAGATTTACATTTTATTGTTTTCAAGATTTATTTATTTGAGAGAGAGAGGGAGCACACACGTGTGCAAGCATGTTGGGGGGGCAAGGTAGAGGGACAGGGAGAAGCAGACTCCCTGCTGAGCTGGGAATCCAGGGCCTTGTTCCCAGGACCCTGGGATCATGACCTGAGCCGAAAGCAGGGGCTTAAGTGACTGAGCCACATAGATGCCCCACCATTTGATTTTTTAAATGGATTACAACTGTTATCTTTCTTTTTTTTTAATTTAATTTTTTCAGTGTTCCAAGATTCATTGTTTATGCACCACACCCATGTAATACATACACTCTTTAATACCCACCACCACAGTCACTTATCCCCCCACACCCCTCCCTCCAAAACCCTCAGTTTGTTTCTCAGAGTCCACAGTCTCTCATGATTCATCTCCCACTCTGATTTCCCCCAATTCACTTTTCCTTTCTTTCTCCTAATGTCCTCCATGTTATTCCTTATCCTCCACAAGTAAGTGAAACCATATAATAATTGACTCTCTGCTTGACTTATTTCACTTAGCATAATCTCCTCCAGTCCCATACATGTTGATACAAAAGTTGGGTATTCATCCTTTCTGATGGAGGCATAATATTCCATTGTATATATGGACCATATCTTCTTTATCCATTTTTCTGTTTGACGGTCACCCTTGCTCTTTCCACAGTTTGGCGATTGTGGCCATTACTGCTATGAACATTGGGGTACATATGGCCTTCTTGTCACTACATCAGTATCTTTGGGGTAAATACCCAGTCATGCAATTGCAGGGTTATACGGTAGCTCTATTTTAAATTTCTTAAGGAATCTCCACACTGTTTCCAAAGTGTCTGCATCAACTTTCATTCCCACCAACAGTGTGAAAGGGTTCCCCTTTCTCCACATCCTCTCCAACAATTGTTTTTTACTGTTTTGTTAATTTGGGCCATTCTAACTGGTGTAAGGTGGTTTCTCAATGTTGTCTACTTTCCTAAAGCATATTATTTACAGTTATTTAAAAGTTTCTGTCTGGGGTGTCTGGGTGGCTCAGTGGGTTAAAGCCTCTGCCTTTGGCTCAGGTCATAATCCAGGGTCCTAGAATCGAGCCCCACATCATACTCTCCGCTCAGTGGGGAGCCTGCCTCCTCTTCTCTCTCTCTCTGCCTACTTGTGATCTGTGTCAAAACAAACAAACAAATAATTAATTAATTAAAAATGATCATCATTACTTTATTTTTTTATCATTACTTTAAATAAATAAATAAATAAATAAAAGTCCCTGTTTAATAATTCAAATATCTGTATCATCTATGGGATCCATTCCATCATCTATTTTTTTCTCTTATTTTTAGTCATTTGTCCTGTTTTTGATATGATTGGTAATGTTTTCACAAATGTCATACATTGTTTAAAAATTCTCCATTCTCAGGCATGGCTCATCCAAGCAGTACTTTTTATTTTATTTTACAAGACTGATGCTTCATTTTTAACTTCCCCTCTGCCCTCTCAACCCCATCATTGGTGATGGCTGTACCCATTTGAACATTTCCAAGCTAAGATCATAAGTAAGTCTTAAAACAGAGGAACAGAACTTTTGTCTAAACTATAATGAAGGAGGACTAACAGTGGCAAGAATAGCATAAGTGTTGCGCAGCAAAAAAAAAAGCTGCCCAGATCTTCTTGGTGGACAAAACGTAGAAGACTATGAATCTATAGAATACTTAGTATCTGTCCCCCTGACCATCCTTTCCCACCTCTGTCCCCCAAACTCCCACTCCCACTCCACCTTCCATTTAAAGTATTAACAAAAGTTTAATATTCCTGTTCTAAAGTGCAAATGATTTGTGTATAACTGATGTTGCAACAGGTCCAGACAGAAAGACAATGCAGTCCTCTCTATCTGTGTGATGTTTCCCAGAATATAAAGACGAGTTCCATGATGACGGGGCCCTCACTGAGCTGGCAATTCCCTCCATGGATCATGACATGCAAGCACTGTCTGATTGTTCATGTATAGTGAAGGAAGGTTGGCTATTGTTCCCTGCCTGATAGTTAACATGATCTGAGTGAAATGTCACATGTAGTAGTCCTAGTTAGTTATTCCATCTTCCTTCAGAAGCTTTAGATGGGGACAGAGAGCAAGGCAAAAAGCCTTAGCAATGTGTTCAGTCCATCAGCTACGATCTGGATCACTCAGGCAACTGTGTGGGTCATCATTTTCTAGGAAAAACACCTCTATTCATCTGATGAATTTTCCATTTGCCTTATACTCTGATCCGTAGAATATCTTTACCCTTGTTATAGATTCCATTCATCTTCCCATCGACGGGATTATAACATCCTTGTTAAGTTTCTTATTATCCTCTCAATTCTCCCAAAGTTCATTATTGCCATAATCCTCCAATATCTTGAAAATTTTCATTTTTTATAATTATCTTTGTTTCAGTTCCTGCAGTGGTAGCAAAAAACTGCTCAACAGAGTATTTCATAGAATCAGAAGATACTAGATTCAGAAATATTATTAATATTCTTATACATTGTACTCCTGGGGCCTCCTCCAGTAAGCTTCCCACCTTCTGAAATCACCAGATAAGGAGCAGTCACTGGTCTTTATGGTTTTTTTTTTTTTAAGATTTTATTTATTTATTTGAGAGAGAGAGAGTGAGAGAGAATGAGCAGGGGGGAGGGGAGAAGGAGAACAAGAGGCATACTCCCCACTGAGCAAGGAGCCTAATGTGGGACTTGATTCCAGGTCTCCAGGATCATGACATGAGCTGAAGGGAGACACTTAACTGACTGAGCCATCCAGCCACCCAGTCCTTATGTTAAAAGGACTACCCTCAGAAAGTTTTTCAAAAAATTCCCTCACCATACCTTTCAAATGGGGCTTGGTCTAAAAATCCATGTTTAGTAAGTATCCAGCCAATGGGTGAAGTAATAGTCTTCCCTTCTTGTGGGATCCCTAAGTAACCATGAGTGATCTGTAGTAGCCTACCTCTCCTATCCCCAGCACAGCTACCTATTTCACACTGTCATAGGCATAGTCTCATTCTCTCTCAAGCTATACTAGCATACTGCTTTGTAGAGTAGGCACTCAATAAACACTTGTCTAATAAGCAGTTGGGATGGAGGAAGAAATTCAGTTTACCCACATGTAAACAATACAGTAATAAAATTACAAACTTGAACTATGGCTGAAATATCACTTTAGATTTTATCTGGACTTAGCATATTGGTTTCATATTAAATCGTTGTCTTTCTAGAATCAATATAAAATATTGATGGAGAAACTATGTGGAATAAGTAATTTAGACAATTAAGTTGATAATTTGAAAAAATCATTTGTGTTAATTTAGCAAATTCAGTTGCAGATTAATTTTATTTTATTTTATTATTTTTTTTTTTTAAAGATTTTATTTATTTATTTGACAGAGAGAAATCACAAGTAGATGGAGAGGCAGGCAGAGAGAGAGAGAGGGAAGCAGGCTCCCTGCTGAGCAGAGAGCCCGATGCGGGCCTCGATCCCAGGACCCTGAGATCATGACCTGAGCCGAAGGCAGCGGCTTAACCCACTGAGCCACCCAGGCGCCCCGCAGATTAATTTTATGAGAGAACTATTTAGCTCTACATTTTCTTCTCACTATAGATTTCCTGTAACCATTCATTCTAAGTAGCATCAAGAAAAAGAATTTTCTAGTCTTTTGGGTTTTTCCATTATGAGTTTCAATTGAAGAAATATTTGAATGTCAATTAGCAACTTGTAGTGAGTTACTAAGTAAAGAATATTAAGAGTGTAAAGAGAAAAATACGGATCACATTATTCCTGCCATATATTAAAAGCATGCAACCAAACAATCTTATGTGTGTGGCTCACTGTCAAGACATTCATTGGTTGTTGGGAAAATATAAGTTGGGAGAATATAAGAATACATAGTAACACCAGTTTGTACTTGAAACCTTATCATGAAATGTGATGTGATGTGATATGTGTGCAGTTGAATCCAATGTTCTTATCAAAGAGCCAGAAACTACCTTCCTGGACAACTGTGAGTAATTGTTTTGTTCCCTTCCCATGGCTGGTCCTTCCTCATCATGCCCTTATGGGTTTTTCTTTTCTTTTTCTTTCTTTTTTTTTTTTTTTTTACATTTTCTAACTTTGCCATGTGTTTGCAGCTAATAGAGTGGTTAAAGAAAGAAGTTACCACATCACCTTGAGCGAAAATGCAATCACCGTCGTATGTTATTGTTTTTCAATTAAAAACAACAATAACAACTTACTTACGAAAGGTCTCTAAGTATGTATGATCTAGGAAATCCAAGATAGAGAATGTAATGGATCCTGCCTCTGAGATTAGATACACGATTTTATTTCTTAATTAAGTGGTCTTTTCCCTTTAAACTAAAATAATGTGCATTCTTTTCCCTAATAAAGAATTGGGAAGGATGAAAATAAGGAGTCTTATAATAAACCTCTTCTTGTCCAGTCTCTTAGCTGCCTAGGAAGCATCTTGGTTCAGCTATAGGCAAAGAAAGCCTTATGCATTGCAGTTGAAATGATTTAGGCCATATTTAGAGGATCATTGTGTGGGATCCCCAACTAAATGTTTGATAAGCAAGGCTGGCTTCTCTTATAAGCCTGTGAGCTTTTCCACATTTCAGAGATGTACTATAAAACTCAGATGGCTGAATATATCCTTCTCAAGTCAATTAAATACCATTTCTGATCTATAAATATTCACTGCAGCTGGTGATATTGAATGAGTTCAGTTGATGGTTCAGCTGATGGATCACTTAGTTACAGCACTTTAAATAAGAGATGCAATGAATCTTATATGAAAAAGTATGCAACCTGGGAAAGTTATATCTATAACTATATCTAAATCTATACACACACATATAATTCTGGTAATAAGAGGAATAAAAGCTTATTGTAGACAATTTGGAAAATTTAAATCTCTCACAATGTAACACTTAAAATGAAACACTTTTTCACTGTTTTTGTGTATCTATATACTTCTTCTGAACACAAAGAATCATTGTTTTGTATCAGGTTTTTTTTTTTTTTTCAAATAATGTACTTTCACATGCCATTAAATATTCTCTGAAAATATTGTAGTGGTTGAACACTATTTAATAATATAGTTGTACTTCAGTGTATTAAATGATTTCTCCAATGTTAGACATTTACTCTTATAAACAAGACTGCCTTTAATTTTTTGTGCATTTTTTTATTGTTTTCTTAAGAGATATTCTTAGAAGTAAGTTTCATAGAAGGAAATGAATTCTTTTAATGTCCTTGATATGTCTTAATGAATGAATTTATATCCCAGTTACATTCCCGTCATTCAATGGCATTTAGTCTGGTGAGTTGGATAGGTCCTTGGATATAGATATCTCCTTGAAAAATACACAGGGTGTGTGTGTGTGTGTGTGTGTGTGTGTGTGTGTGTGTTTAATACTCAGCTTTTTAGGTGTATATTATATCAAAGGATCAGTTCCATTTTCACTCAACTTCTTAAGGCCTTTCTATATTGTCATAAGAGTCACTGCTTCTATCTGCTGCCTCTACTTCTCTGCCATTATAAACAACACCAACAAGAACATCTTCAAACATATTCCCTTTTGGATCTATAGAAAATTATTTTGAAGTATAACCCAGTGCTGTAATTGGTAGACCAGAGGGTTTTTGCATGGTCTTTTTTCCTAAGGTGTGCCAGTTTTTTTTTTCTCAGTAGCCATCCAATAATCACACTTCTACCGACATGATGATATCCTTAATAACTTTTGGCATTGTCTAACTTTCCAATTTTATGACAATGATAGTCATAAAGTATTACTTCACTGTTTTATTTAACATTTGTCCTGTTACTTCGTGAGATTTGGCATCTCTCCAATCCTTGTTAGCACTAGATTTTGCCAACTTATATATTGCCTATTGATATCCTTTGTCCACTTTTCTCTTAGATTTCTTTTCATATTAGTTTGCAGGGGTGACTGGTATAATCTATCTTTTTCCTTTGTAGCTTTTAGCCAATGCAAATGTTTTCTCTCAGTCTACCATCTACCTTAACTTTCGGTCGGATACTGAAAAGATTTAGAAAACAACAAGCATTAGTAATGTAATTACTAATCAGTAATTTCTAATTAGTAGTAATTTCTAATTAGTAATTAGAAATTGTAATGCACAACATTCATGTTACTTGCTATCATAATGATCATCCATTCAGTCAGTCAGTGAATACGTATCAAACACCTGCTCTAGAAAAGATGAAATGATAAGCATTTTGAGGCTACTGGAGAGGTTAAACATAGACCTTGCCTTCAGAAATCTCACAGTCTCACATAAGAGATCAGACAAGAAAAAAAAAGTATAGAAATGGAAAGTAATAAATACCTAAGTGAAATATTGATAAAGTAGTATGAGTCTGCAGGAGGTGGGTTGGCAGATAGAGCAGGTATCCAGATGGAGAAATTTAATAAATTGTTGGAATATGAAGCTGACTTCAGAAGAGATCAGAGTAATATAGTTTGGGGTAAGAGTAGAAGTTGTGAAAATGATGGAATTAACCGGGAGAAGCAAAACTAGAGTTAATAGATCCTTAAATAATCACTACCTTTCAGGAAATGGGAGAATAACCAGGGGAAGGAAAGAGAAACAGTGTCTCAGAAGGTAGATATGCAGAATTCTCTTGACTTGAGGAAAGAAACAATATTGGACATACCCAGGTGTCGATATTGAGTATGTTTTTCTTTCAGAACTCATTAATTTTTTTGAAGAAATAAGTTAGAAATGCTGTTAAACTAGTAAGGAAAGCCTGGTCGCAAAAATTTGGGTTTCCCTGTACAAGATAAGGAATTTAGCCAATAACAATAATAATATTATATGTATATAATATTATATAATAATTATATATAATAAATATATAAATATAATAATTAATAATATTATATAATAATTAAGCCCTTACTTCTCTGAATTTGTCTTTGAGATAATGAACAAATGATATATAAGCCCACTCTCTCTCTATATATATATATATAAAGATGAGCCATTGGGAAGCTTGTTTTATGGACAGGAAAGGGTAGGCAAAGAATACCAAGAAAGGACAGAGTCTTTTAAACGATGATTCTGCTAAGGTTGACACATTCTGCCTTTTCAAATCATATCCTTAGATCCAAGCCAGTCCTTTTCAAGAAAGAGAGAATTGCCAGTCCTCACATTTTGCAGAGATTATTATTGATATTATTGTATTATTAGGTGATTATTGCATACAAGGAAATATGCTAAACCTTTCACATACAATATGCCATTTAATTCACTAAATAATCTGGGAGAAGAATATACTATTATTATACACATTTTTCAGAGAAGCAAAATGAAAAGTGAAATCAATAACTGATAGAGCTAGCACAAAACTCAAAGTCTGAAGCCTATGCTTTTAGGAGAAGTACCACAGGATGCATAAACTACATGACCATCAGTGCCAGAAGGGACAGAACCATTAGTAGAGATTGAAGGACACTATACTTTCCAGAAGTGATGAAGTGATTGGATGGTGAGAAGGAGACAGTGAGTGCAACTATCATTTCCAAAGTTTGGTGACAAGACTTTTGAGAGATACAGGAGAAAAGAGATTCAAAGGCAGTTTTTGTCTTATTTACATTTTATGGCCAAAGCTACTTGAATATAATTGTGGTGTAGAAAAGATAGACTGGAGAAGTAGAATTGAAGATTAAATAAAAAGATTAAATTGATAGTGCACGGTTCTGAAGGAGGGGAGAGGATGAAAAATCCTGAACACATGGAGGGTTCACTTGAGGAAGGATGCTAACACTTATGGCAGAATCACAGGAGGAGATGTTGGGTGAAAACATAGGAACAAATGATTGGATGGCAGTTGAAAACTTGAGGGAATGGATGGTAGCAAAGTATTTTCTTAGTAAACTGTGGGGCAAAGTTGTATGTTCAAAGTTGTGACAGAAGTAGAAATGTTGACAATAAATTCTGTAGAGAATGAGATGGAGAGTCAATTAAAGGTGAGCAAAAAGAATACCGAGTGATAGAGAAAATAATGCTAAGGCTGGCCTATCAGTCAGGGTTTAGTTTCGAGTTGCAGCAGAAAGTACTTCACCTATTTTAAGCAGAGAGAGATTTAATACAGGTAGATGCTTCTAAATCTTTGGAAAGGCAACTCTGGGCTGAACTTCTGGGAATAACTCCCAGAACCATAGTGCAGCGCTAGCTTGCCAGGAAAGCTGTGAGATCTACCACAATCAGAAGGAGGGGAATAAGAAGAGCATTGGTGAAGCACAGACCTCAGGAATATACCATTTTTTTTTTTTTTTTTGCAGCACACAACTGTTGGCTATAAAGTACCACTCCTCTTAGATTCACACCAATAGAGAAGAAATGATCTGTTCTTCTACCTTTCAATCACAGACCGTCCCAGAGCTGTAAGGGAGTCTGGGAAATATAGTTTTCAGCTTTACAGACCGTAGCAGAGGAAGGAACACCAGAAGAAGTTTGGAGATGATAGTGAGTGCCAAGTTATTACAGAAATAAATAATATGTATTTATGTAATAGTGTGTATTTACCAGTAGTCTGTACACAATCATGGACAAATAGGTAGTTTGATAATGGAAAGATAAAGGAACAAAGAGATCAAGGTAACTAACAGGATTACTATAGAAATGGCTGATCATGTGGTCCAGACCAGTGACTGGAGGCCAGGAGAAACCAATGAAATATGAGGATAAGAATATACCAGAGAAGCACTATGTTGATAATGCCTATTTTGGTTTTACCTTTGGAAGGCAAAGAAGGGGTGTAATGAGCACATAGCACATCAAGTAAAAAGCATTTGTGTTTTGAAGAGAGCTTAGTACTCTCAAATACAGCATTCTTGTCATGACGATAGAGCTCTTTAATGCCTTACATGCACATTAGGAGAAACTAGTCAAGGCACAAAGGTATAATATATTCCAGAACACATGTTGGTTGAGTTATATCTTGATTATCTGTATACACATATAAAAGGAGAGAAAAGAAGAGGGAGGTGACGAAACATACGTGGGTACAAATACTGTATAATTCTACCATTGATTTGCACACTTTCATATATATGAGGTTTACAGACAGATCACAGGCCATATGTAAATTCACGAAAGGATAAATGTTTAAAGGTGAGTTTGTTGCCATTGTTTTTGTAATGTCCTTCAGCTGTATTAAAAAATTGAGAGTGGATGCCTACAAGGAATCTAACAGGTTTTCTATGCTCAACTCAAATTTATATAGCTAAGAAGTAATTATCTTCCTTGCACTCAATCTATTAGCATTTTTCCTTAGGTTTTTCTGTTTCTTACAAAAGGCATGTTGTTTTGTTTCTAATTCTTTGGGGAATGGGGAAGGAAGGAAGGAGGTTTCAAATTCTTTAGATGCAGAAGATTTGACATGGGCTGTAGGTCTCCACTTCCTGGTGGCTTCCCAGCAGATGCCTCAGCCATGACTTCATTGAATTCCAGTTGTAAGTCTGCAAATCTCTCCTTTTGTAAGATTTCCCTTTATCTCTGAAAAGAGGCAGCGAAGTTTGCTTTCCGCCAGTCTGCTTTGATTTCCTCCCAGTGCCTCCAAACGTCAACAGAACACTCTAGGGGCAGTCCCATGTGTCTCTCAAACAAAATAAAGAAGAATATGCAGTGAAGATCAGAATGGAGTCACAGTATCTTCCTTCCCAACACCCTTTTTAATCATGCACCTAGTGCATGACTAAAGGTTCACTGCATGATTATGTGTAGAATAGCGCTCTAAAGATTTCGGACATAGAAAAATACATACTGGAAAGAAAATAAATACAATTTAGGTAACAGAAAAATACACTCACAATCTTTTTTTTTTTTTTTTAATCCAGAATGCAACTCCTTTGGTGAAGAAAGAGTACGAGAAAAAGCTTAACACTGAATCATTAAAGGATGATTTTTTTTTTTTTTTAATGACCACAAGGAGCAAGGAACAAACTGCTGTCTTTAGAGGGTCATTGTTTCGTGAAATACTGGTGGGATGGGAGTGTCTAACCAAAATCTATTACAGAGGCATGTATCTCCTATTACCTATAAATATTTGTCAATGGAGATGGTTAATAGACAAGCCATCTGGTGCCCCTGATCTTCAGAATTTGATAAAGTCTGTATTGTTATTGCTCAAGAGATTTTTGTTGCATAAACTCTGACATGCAGTGTATATGTTGATGGAAGAGGAAGGTCCAAGCTTACTCAGAGAATTAAAATATGCAGGTGGGGGGAAACAAGGAAACTCGTCTCCTTTGACAAATGCGCAGTCCTTGCTTAACTTCTCATTAGTAGTCTGCTCACATCTCATTCCCATTAAGAGTATTCCGTTTTCTTTGTCTAAAGTGTTGAGTGGTTATGAATAGTAAGGATAGACTATCTGTAATTATTTTTTAATTATTAATGGTTTTGTTAGATCCTTTCACTTTTACATTACATTTCTGTTAATGTGAGTTAAATCAAAATGTACTTCAGTTTCCAAGCTGTTCCCCAATGTATTTTTCATTCTTTCATAACATTACTTCAGATTCCTATAAGGTGTCTATGATAAAGCTCGTCTTTCTTGAGCCACCCACACCATGCTAATAAGTTCAGGGACTATTTTATCCTGCAAATCCGTTGGCCATAACATTAGTCAACACCAGATTTCCAGATTCCCAATGGTACCCAATGTCAGAGTCACAATATGTACAAAAGTCATTTGATCTTCACCTCTTCAAGCCTCTATTTTATTTAGTGTCTCCAGATGAAGGTCTTTTGGCAATTCCTAGATATGAAGATTCTCTATCAAATAGAGACCAAAGGACAGGAGACAATGAATGAGTCTGAAAGGAATAGGTATTCAAGGAAGAACCTAGTGTCCAGGGATTGTGGTCCAGCTAAATACCTTTAAGAGTAGCTTACTCAGAACGAATATTCTAGTATTGTGCCTTAGGAAGATAATGCCACTGAAGGGAAAGAAGAAAGAAAGAAAGAAAGAAAGAAAGAAAGAAAGAACGAACTTCTCTGGAGAGAAGGGGAACAAGTTGACTTTTTAATCAATTTTTCCATCACCAGTAGAATAGCACTTCTTGATGGTGCACTATTCCCTCAGAGATATGGTCCTGGTTTGTATTTATCAAAGGGCCTGATTTCAGAGCTAGTATTAAGCAACTCACAGAGACTCAAATAATAGCCCTAGTGAACAAAAAGAAGAGAGAACGGGTGAGGGCTTTTTTTTTTTTTTTTTTTTTTTTTAAGCGACACACAACCCTTAGCACCAGGGATTCTTGTACCGTTGTAGCTGGTGACTTCTGAAAAGAAATGTCACTAGATCAGCTCTGATCAGTGGGAGCAAAGGGGGACCTAGTGCAGTACAAAATTCCCTGCTGAAATGGGGCGCGCGACCCCCACGGAATCGATGAAGGGAGCTAGATCGTAGCCAAAAGCATAGAGTTAACATACACTGCACCGAACACGAACGCTACTAAAAATGACTGGATAAATTATGCAGAGGGATTTCTGGATTTCTTTCAAGTAATTAAGTTTCGATTTCTTGCATTTATTTTAGTTCCAGGAAGCACAAGGCGCCATGGATTGCAAAAGTCTTCATTGATTGTTCCAATGCTTTAAGTTTGGTTTCGTGACTGGACTTAACTTTGGGACGAGGTAAACACACGGACCCAACAAATTCACCGCGAAGAAAAACAACAGTTTCGCCGGGGCAAGTAAACACACCGGTGGTGGCTGGTGGACGCAACGCGGAGGTCTCTCCCCTGCCCCACTCCCCCGGAACGTGGCCCGCCAGAGGGGGAGGAGAGAAGCATCTGTGCGTCTGAGCGAGTGTGCGTGAATGTTAGCACACACGTGTCTGCGTGCGTGGGTCGGTGAGTGAGCGTGCAAATTCGCGCCCCCGCGCTCTAGGGAGCGCGGAGCTGGATACCGAGGACTGAACCCTTCCCCCTGGTAGATTTTAATTTCTTGGCGCCTGTTGTGTTTGCTCCAAAGCTTGGTCGACTCTAGAGGGTCCAATCAGCTGTCTCCGCGTGCGCGTTCCTCGCCACACTCAACCTCAGCATACTTACCAGGCGGAGTCGTGAAGGCATCTAAGAGCCACGCAGGCACCCTGCGGGCCTGGGGCTGGCTGTGTCCCGCGCCCCGCTCCTCCCAATCTGCTTTTTTTTTTTTTTTTTAAAAAAAAGAAATTGAGCTCCGTTTCTTTTCCCCACTCGGGGAAGAGGGAACGGTTACTTTCCTTACTGCTGTCACTCCTCTCATCCCCTCGTCCCCTAGAGAAAGCTCCACGTGGCTCCTTGGGTTACTGCAGGCCCCGGCCCAGTCGCGAATCTCTCCTTACCCTCCAAAGTGCGCTCTCCAAAGCGTAGTTAGCCACTTGCTTTTGCCCACCCCCCCTTCCCTTTGCCCAGCTGGGAGGTTTGCGAGTCCGAATTTCAATCTAGAACGGCCTGGGGAGTGCCGGAAACAGAGGTTTCCGGAGACACGTGCAGAATACTGGCAACGGGAGGTTGAGAGAAGGTGTTTAGCCAGGAAAGCAACGAGAAGAGGCTGTGTCATCGGACAGAAGGGGCTCCCGGCATCTTTGGACAAAAGAGAGACTACTTCAAATGTCTAAGTGAGGGGTACTTGGGGCTCACGGGGAGCCAGCGGAGCCAGAAAGTTGGAGAAAAACAGAAGAGTATGGTGGACACGATCGGATGAAAGACGTTTGAACAAAGCGCCCCCATCACTCCTCCAACGTAACCCCTGTCTCAGGCCGAATCCAACCCAGGAGAGCCCTCCTTCCCGGGCATTCCGTTCCGTGGCCAGTTCGCTGGGCGCTCCCAGGAGTCTCAATTTCAGTGGTATTTCTCTCCTTTTTTTTTTTTTTTTCCTTTTTTTCTTTCATCTTCTGGAAGAGCGAGTCCACGGAGGAGTTTAATCACCCCTTACCTTTCTGCCCCAAGCTACAGAGTCCAGAGAAAGCTCAGAGAGTCTGATTTTATTCAGAATCCGGAGCAGAGTGACTTCCTTGAGGAGATACCATGGGGGTACACTTATCCTTTCCTCTTTCCTCCCCCAAACCTTGTCTACCTGAGATCGAAATGGTGCATGAATCGAGTCAGATCTGTCCTTTAAGAAATCTTCCCTGTAGTCCAACTCAATTCTGTGTGAAATACAAAGAAATCACACTGCCCTTATTAGATTAAAATTTAATAAAAACACATTAGGTCCGGTAAAATATGAATGCACGGCTTAAAATTTTAATAGTACATTAGGACCCAGATACAGGGTAGGACAGTGATTTCTCCCCTTGGGATGGCTGCCGGCGGATTTTGGGGTCGTGGGAGGGCGCCTACTGCAGGGACCCCAATGCCGCTGCCAGAGAGCTTGGGTGGAACCTCCCGCGACTCCTGGCCTGCCCAGAGGGAAGCTGGTCACATCTGTCTGCATCTGGCAGTGTATGGGACAGAAGCTATTGTCAAACAAAGAGGCTTGGTGAGAAGAAAGGCTTTCCTCATGTAGTCACACATTTGATTCATTTTCCATTTCTCGGCTTTAAAAAAAATCACTTCTCTGTTTTCAGTTTATTTAGTAGGTCTGTAGGGATGCAGGGGCGCCAGTGCAGATAGCTACTTGGGTATAAGAGGAATTTTGAGGTCATATGAAGATTTTGAATATTGGGCCGCTCACTCACACCCCTTGAGTCTGTCCCCAACTTTCCATTCTTTAGATGGCCTCTCCTACCTGGACAGCTGGAGTCTTCCTCGGAAAGCGGCTTCCACACTCTCTGGAGCACTTTGCACCAATGCCTGTGGGCAAAACCAAAATGGGTTTTATTGATATCACAGTGAAGTTAGTATTCTGGACACTCCTGGAAGGAGACCTCGCAAAATTGCAAATCCTGGTGATTAAGGAAGAATGGCATTTTCTCTCCATGACAACACAATCACTGCTGTTTATTTTTCACTATAAGTGGGAAAAGGAGAGATCTAACTCTGCTGCAACGTCCTTTCTTTTTTTTTTTTTTAAATATGTGTTTTCTAGGGGTAATGGAATACAGATAAATACACTCAAATTGTCCAGCTACATATTAATTTGTCTCAACTTGGCAATTAGAATACAGAGCTTCCCCTTTTTCCTGTCTGGGTTTAAATGTCACTGAAAAATCTTTGAGAGATTAAAAAAAGTTATAGTAAATTAATTTAATGATACATGGATTTGAACCATCAGGACTATATTCTCTTGGGAGTTGTCTTGCTTAAAATAGTTTTAGTTGATCAATTCCATATCGAACAAAGTTTGTCCAGTCATTTCAACAGTGTCCTCTTTATTTCATGAATTTACTATACTACCTTATTTACCATATGAAGTGGTGACAAGTGTTTAGCATTTTGGAGATCAGTTGTCAGTTGCCATTAAAATCAAGATTAATTCATATTAACGATATGCATTTCTCAATACTCCCAGGTGACAACATACATTAAAACAACTATTGCAAGTAATTAAGCTCAATGAAGGGGGAGGGGACAGGGAGAGGTTCAAAACATCCCCAAATATTTGATTTTGCAATCCAAGTTCAGCAGACTGTTGCCACAATAATGCTTGGGAAACTCCTCAGGGTTGCTTTTCACTTTACATCTAATTAGGCACCTAATGAAAGAGAAGAATTTTTCCCCATGTGGTTTTTCTCCTTGATACTCTTATGCTTTTATTTAAACACATAAACACACTGTTTAGGAGGTACAATGCTCAAGTTTCTCCTGTGATTCAGTTAGTGTTATAATCTGGGGGGGACGAGGTAGATGTGAGCATTTGTCTTCCTGGTATTTTCTTCCTCCACACTCAATTTAGCCCTATGGCCCTTACACAGTACTGACAGAAAACACACCCCAAATATTTAACTTTATTTAATATTTTTATTAGGCTTTAGAGATGCTCAACAGTTTACACTAATTAGACCATCCAAAGCCTTTTGAAGATTAAGCAAATTGGACAACCCTTGTTAATTAGAACATAATTTGAAGTTTGAAATTATATCATTGATGAAGTAGTCTAATTAGTATGACGATGTGTTAATGGACCAGGGAGACACAGCAACAGTGGGGTTTGGCGTGAACCTCTCCAAGGCTTGCACAAAAATCCTTCCTCCTATACCGACATTAATAAAAGATTTCTATAGACTTCAGCCTTTCCACGATGACATACAATTTATAGTACACACAATGCATTAGCCCATCGCGCTGCTCAATTTTTTCACTATTATGAAAACTAATAAATTCGTCAAGCTGAATTAAGCATACAAATCAGATGAGGCATAGCAGATTACACAGTGAAGCGCGGTGTCTCCCGAGCCTAAATGAAATTTCAATCTAATAATTCCTTCCTGGCCCAGTCATAATTTGTTTAGAGATGTTGTTCTACTTCTTTCAAAGCGCTATTCGCACTATAATTAAATGATACTCAAGCTTTTAACTTTGATTTATTTCATTTCTCGAAGCTTGAGACAGTGAGAGCTGTACAATGTCATTTTTTTTATTTCTTTGAAAATTACCGTGGCTGTTGTCGAGGTAGAAATTAAACACCTAACCATTTACTTGAACCGTCCAGCGCAAGCCACATTCATTCATGTCAACACCCCCTGCCCAGTCTCATGTCTAGACTTCTCCGGTCTCATGCTTGGGAGCAGTGCTGGTAGGAATCTCCTTCTGCTACTATTTATTTTCCTCCACATAGAGCAGGAAAAAGGCAAGTCTGGGGATAGCGCAGGAAAGCGCAGAGGGGTTAAGGACCGTGGACAGAGCTCGCCGTGCGCGGCCTTCCCAGTGTTCTTTGGCGACTCGGGAGCACTGTGCTCCCAACTTGAACCAGCCATGCCAGTCGGTTGAGGTCATGGGTGAACCGCGGCCCCCTGCTCTCTGCAACCTCGGGGCTTCCGGGCCCAGACCACTCGAGGGCCCCTCTTCGCCACGCTCCTTTCCACTCTGTTTTGTCCCAGCGCGCGCCAGCGCCTCTCAGGCCTGCCGCCTGCTCTCGCACCTGCTCGCTTTCCCCAGGCACCGTGTGCCTGCACCTGCTCCCAGTCACCCCAGTCTGGGTCAGGCCACCCGCAGACTCCAGTGTCCGGGTCTCAGGGCCTTCTCACCCTCGCCTATACTCTGCTCCTTCCGCGCTCTGGGGAGGTGACAGCAGCCCCTAACATCAAGGGAAATAGAAGGTTGGAGCGGGAAGGAGAGGAGGGTGTGTGTGTGTGTGTGTGTGCGCGCGCGTGTGTAGGAAAGGTTGTCTCCTGCTTTTACAATCGGAACTAAGAGTGTGTCCACGTCTAAGAAGAGTGGTCCACACTGGGACAAAAGTGCGAGCAAAGTGTTGGCTAAAAATAGGCTCTCTGCACTGAGCGGCTGTGGAAATGAAGATAAGTGGGGTTTGTGCCAACCCCCGAGGGCGTGTGTGTGCGTATGTGTATGTTGGGGGGGGGGTGTTCAGCAGCACATGCGCTCTGTGATCTCTGGCCCTGCCTCTCCCTCCATCAGTTGCCCCTTCCTCTTTTGATTGTGGCTAATGAAGAATAATAAAATGAGTGGCAGGATTTGCCAATGGAGCCGCCCAAGACCCAACTCACGCTGAACTTGGATACTGGGAAGAGGAGGAGGAATATCCGGAGGAAGAGAAAAGAGGGTGGAGAGGAGTGCGTGTCGGCTGGCGGGGGGGGTAAGGTGGGGGGGAGTAGACAGGGCTGGAGAGGGGGGGAGTCGCATGCGCATAGGCGACCCGAGCTGGCTCCGTGGCCGTCCAATCCGCTGAGAGCTGAGAGAAACCGAGTGAGAGAAAGCCCTGCAGCCCTGTCGTTCGACCCCATGTCTCTTCGGCACCAGGCACCCGCCGGGCCGAGGGGGCGCCGCGCTGAGCGCCAACTGAGGTTTGCACCTGGCGGAAGCGCAGAGCAGCGCGAAGTAGCTGGGTCCGTGGCGGTTTCCGCGTACTCTCCTTCCGCGGGGAGTCGGAGATCAGGGTCACCTGCGCTGCGGAGAGGGGCGGGCCAAGTGGGGGTGGAGGCCTGGAACTTAGCGGTAAGCAGGAGGGGGGAAGCAGCCAGGTAAGACGTTCCTACTAGTCTGGGGAAAAAACAACCCACCCAACGCTGGTTTGCCCTCAACTTTTTATTTAAGAGTTTCTTTCCCGGCGTGGCGGAGACTAGGCGGAAGAAACAGGAGGGGCTGGAGGCCGGCTTTTAGGGACTGCCCGGCGACTGGAGCGCAGACCTAGACAGTGGGGTGGGGTTGATCGGGGTCACTAAAGAAAGTGAGAGCTGCGGGGCGCCGGGAAGGGGCGGAGGCCTCAACACGCGGGAGGGGGCCGGAAGGGAGGTGGAGGGCGCAGCGGGGAGAGGGAGGCGGGTATCTGGAGCTGAACGGACCCGACTCAGGAGCGAGCAAAGAGAGAGAAGGGGCGACGCGAGAATCCAAGCAGGAGAAACCGGCACTTACTGGCAAGGAGGGCGGAGGCGCGCGGGAGGGAGGGAGAGAGGGCGGGGGTAGGGGCAGGCGCTGGGAGAGGGGAGTATAACTCAGCGGCCGCGAGGCGCAGGGGCAGTTGCGGGCGCCCAGGTCTGCAGCCAGCGCCTAGCCAGCAGCCCAGCAAACCCTTAATCTGACGGCGGAGCCAGAGGAGGAGCGCATAGTCCCGGCAAGGAGCACAGAGCTGGGAGTGGTGGCGGGAGAGCGCAACTTTGCACTGCCCTTCCCTGCTCCTGCGCTCACCCAGCACTTCTTAAGAGGGTCCTGGCAGACGGGACCTGTGAGTGCGCTACGGAAGAGCGCCCGGGCGGACCGGGAAGATGATGATGATGTCCCTGAACAGCAAGCAGGCGTTCAGCATGCCGCACAGCGGCAGCCTGCACGTGGAACCCAAGTACTCGGCACTGCACAGCGCCTCGCCCGGCTCCTCCGCGCCCGCGGCGCCCTCAGCTAGCTCCCCTAGCAGCTCGAGCAATGCTGGCGGCGGTGGTGGCAGTGGCGGGGGCGGCGGAGGCCGTAGCAGCAGCTCCAGTAGCAGTGGCAGCAGCGGCAGCAACGGCGGGGGCTCCGAGGCGATGCGGAGAGCGTGTCTTCCAACCCCACCGGTGCGTATTTCTGCATAATCACCGCTTAAAGGCACATTTTGACAGCCCCCTTTATCTGCTTGATGTTTTTTTCATGTCTGCACAGCAAATCACCCCACACCTCCAACCAATTTCCCCCCTCTCTCTCTTATGTATTCAGCGGGTCTTTTCTTTCATATTAATTTTTATGACCTGGGATGTTGCCTGTGCGCATGTTGTGTTGTGTTGTTTGCAGGCTCACTTTCCTTCTCGTGCACGCTTGGTTTTTCTCAGTGACTTCCCTCCTCTCCGCCTCACCTGCTACTTTCAGGATTATTATTATTGTTATTGTTATTGTTATTATTATTATTTCAACGTTTTGGGAATGTTGTAGGCGCGGCGGTATTGTCGAGCGCTGTGCCGGGGCTTCCGGAGAGAGTGCGCACAATTCCCTGCTGAGCGTAATGTGTGCCTTTTACTTGCAATTGCAGAGCAATATATTCGGCGGGCTGGATGAGAGTCTGCTGGCCCGAGCCGAGGCTCTGGCGGCCGTGGACATCGTCTCCCAGAGCAAGAGCCACCACCACCACCCGCCCCACCACAGCCCCTTCAAGCCGGACGCCACCTACCACACCATGAACACCATCCCGTGCACGTCGGCTGCCTCTTCTTCGTCGGTGCCCATCTCGCACCCATCCGCGCTGGCGGGCACGCACCATCATCACCACCACCACCACCACCACCACCATCAGCCGCATCAGGCGCTTGAGGGCGAGCTGCTGGAGCACCTGAGTCCCGGGCTGGCCCTGGGTGCCATGGCTGGCCCCGACGGCGCCGTAGTGTCCACGCCAACTCACGCGCCGCACATGGCTACCATGAACCCCATGCACCAAGCAGCGCTCAGTATGGCCCACGCGCATGGGCTGCCCTCACATATGGGCTGCATGAGCGACGTGGACGCCGACCCCCGGGACCTGGAGGCATTCGCGGAGCGCTTCAAGCAGCGACGCATCAAGCTGGGGGTGACCCAGGCCGATGTGGGCTCCGCGCTGGCCAACCTCAAGATCCCTGGCGTGGGCTCCCTTAGCCAGAGCACCATCTGCAGGTTCGAGTCCCTGACGTTGTCGCACAACAACATGATCGCGCTCAAACCTATCCTGCAAGCGTGGCTCGAGGAAGCCGAGAAGTCCCACCGCGAAAAGCTCACCAAGCCCGAGCTCTTCAACGGCGCGGAGAAGAAGCGCAAGCGCACCTCTATCGCCGCGCCAGAGAAGCGTTCGCTGGAAGCCTACTTCGCCATCCAGCCGAGGCCCTCCTCGGAGAAGATTGCTGCCATCGCGGAGAAGCTGGACCTTAAGAAAAATGTGGTGCGCGTCTGGTTCTGCAACCAGAGGCAGAAACAGAAAAGAATGAAATATTCTGCGGGCATTTAGGAGACCCTCGGCCTCTCCAGGGACAGCCCCTCCGCATCCCCTGTTTTCCCTCCCTCTCTCTTTCCTGCCTCTTTTCTTTCCACCTTTGGCTACCAGAAACAATTCCAGTAAATGTGAATTGAATAAGGAGAAAGCGAGGATTGGAGAGCGAGCGAACTGAGCGAGCAAATGAGCCCAAGCCCGGTGAGAATGTGAAACCATTTCTCAAAGGAGAGAAAAACAAAAGAAGGGATTTGTCAAGTTGTAGCAAAGTTGTCCCTTTTAACCCCACCCCGTCCGGAAAAGGCACCTCGGCTTCTTCCCAAGAAGTCTGGAGCTGGCTGTTTGCAGAAAGGCAGACGAGACAGCCTTTTAAAAGGCCCCCAAAATGATCAAGTAAGATTTGTTTTTATTTCTAAAGACATCACCCTTGTTCAAGTTTAAAAGTACACTTTGCAGCTATTTTTCAGAAATAGAAATCGATTCAGGACTGAAACTTTAAAGTAGAGTTGATGCTTAATGTGATAGAGACATCTCTAAAGTATTTTGAATTAAAAAAAGATGGCAGATTTTCTGCATTTACACTGTATATTATATATATATTTTTATTGTGGTTCTTACCCCCCTTCTTCCTTCTCTGAAGTGTTAATGCTTAAGAAAGGAGTCGCGCCTGCTGTGTTCACTGATCTTGAAAGCTATTATTAGATTATTGCCAACAACCCTCTGTAAATTATTAATTTATCTCTCTAGCAACTTAATTTGTGCACATTCTAATTAATTAAACTTCTTTAGTCTAACAAACGGGGGAAATGTATGGCTAGTGGAGTTAAACAATTTTATGTTTTATGAGTTCACTGAATTTTTATGGCTTTCCTCTTATACTGTGTTCCTTTGGCCCATTTGTATATTCTCACTTTGAATGATGATTGTTTTTTCTTTGTTTTTACTGGTAGTGTTCTGATTTGTGAGTCGACACTCAGTAATGGATGTCTTAATTGTGTAGACCTGATTCACTGTCTAAAGTATTGTTTACTTTGTTACATATTTAATGGGGATTCCCACATTGTCCCCACTACACATGCTCTCTCACTCACCCTTACACACACACACACACACACACACACACACACACACACACCTCTAATGGAAGAGAAGAAGTGAAGCAGTTGGAAGCATGACTATGATGCATCATTTTCTAGCTTTAGGTGCATTTGCCACTTGGTGTTTGCCCTTCCAGATGCTAAGATTTCACCAAGGTATTTCAATCATCTTGTTTTGAACTGCTTTATTGACTACATTTTAACATTTACAAGAATTCTTCAGTTTTTCCTTTTGGAGGTTTGTTTGTAGAGAAACTAATCTGAACTATAAGAAAGACAGTGCACTGCTTGTAAATTCACATTGTTTGGTAGAATTCTTTTGGAACAAAAAGAAATTAGGTACATGGTGACTGGTACCTTATCTATTGTAAATATTCCATTCAAATGATGCACATATAGATATATTCTTACAAATTTTGCTGTATTGCTGTTCCATTTGAGGCTCTTTGAAGTCTTGAGTTCTGTATATGAGCTGGTTTCTTGTTTTTTGTTAATAGATGGTTTATTTACAATGGCAATGTATTAAGTTATTTTTGGTGTTGTTTGATTGTCTTTCACTGAAAAGATGATTTTAATGTTTTATTGGCAAAGTATGCTGCTTTTTTCATTAAAACATACTATTAAAATTAAATGGCTTTTAAAATGTGATGCTGTTTTCAGTCATTTACATGGAATTATTTTGATGAGGGATTTTTTAAAAGCAGAAACATTTTGATGGCTTATTATAGAGTTGTTATCATAGTGTGATTTGGAATTTTGTAGGGGGTGTTTCTCCAGGACGGTGTAAAAGAACAGGGTTTATAATAGTCTTCTAATAGCTAGAGCTCATCTCATGGGGTGCTTTTCTTTTCTGTCCAAGATGAGATTGTGATATTTGGCTCTAAATACATTTCTTGGAATCTCTATTCCAGATCTGCAATAATTCTGCAAAGAGATTCTTTGTGAGCAGAGGCATTAGTTGAGAAAAGGAGGAAAGAAATTCAGTTTAGTCTTCAGTAACACTGGGAGACTGGGTGTGGCAAGAGGCCTATTTCTGGGAGTAGGACACTCTAGTTTAGACCTAGGGGCTGGGCCACCATAATTCTCAGTTCTTTCACCAGCCCTGGAGAGCAGTGGCCCAACCAGAGCAGGAAGCACCTCTGTTACTGGGTTATGAAATAAAGTACATCTCTGTCTCTCTCTCATTCTCTCCCTCCATTTCCATAACCTTTACACAAACTTGTATTTGCAGTAGGCAGTGTGGGTTAAGGAAGAAATTCTGGGTGGTTAGAAGGAGGAGACTTTTTGCTCCCTTCCTATCACTCAATCAGACACCAAAGTTGGTGGAATCTAATGGTGGTCTGGCACAAAGAAATTTCGTCCTATGATATACAGAGTTTAAAAATTTTAATCCTGGTTTAAAGATACCTTCTCACCCATTTTAATTTTGATCCTGGTTTAAAGGTATCTTCTCACCCATTTTAAGAAACATATTAAGTTTTCAAAGTTTTCTTTCTTTTTTTTCCAGGAAAGCTCTGGTTTAGATATTTACATTGTTAACAAGAAGAACATCTTACTAATCTATAGATCCAACAAGAGGAAGGAACCAGGGGATCCTCCAGGGGAAATTCTGCTACTCTGAGCTGTGACCTAATATGGAACTGTTTGGTGATCTTTCTTATTTTGAAGATAAGATTAGGAAATGTCCCATAAGTCAATGAAAATTGTTATAGTGGCTCAAGTTAGGATTAAATGTTGTTAGAGAACATTGTGATTTTCAGATGTAACAAAAATAACTGTGAGAGTTAATGGATAATAAGTGGAGGGACTTCTTTTTCTACAACTTAATTAAAGAAGACACCAGAAGAGACAGAATCTATGTGTCCATGTAGAAATGATGAGATATATTGTATAGATGCTTAAGGAAATATTGAAAGTTGTAGGGATTTAAAAGAAAGAATTGTGAATCCAGATATAGTGATATTGGTAGTTTAATTTTATTCTTATATTTTGGAGGTTGGAAGTCCCTTCTTCTACATTATTATCTATTCTTAGGTTCAGTTTTCTTGAAGAGTCTTTTCAAATAGCCAGCCTTTATCTCACTACACTAGGTCCTGCTTTCAGCACCACGGATAGTAACCACATTACTTTATCCTATTCCAGCACACATTTGACCAAGCTGTGCCAGCCAGCTGGAGAACTTTCTGCTTGCTTACTTTCTCCAGAGTAAATGAATTAAGTGGCTTGAGTGTGTAGCAAGCCAGGTCTTCTGGTCTAGGGTTCAACTTATCCTCAATAAATAACACTTTTCCTATGTAGCTGTTATCTAAGTCTAGGATATGTGCCTTAATAGAAAGGGGAGTCATAGAAGAAAGACAGGTGTGCTAGTGTTTTTTTTTCCTACAAATATGACATATTTAAGTGAAGAAAGAAATCCTGTAAAGGAAGTCAAAATTAAGAAATATATTGAACAGAAATAAAATAGGTGTACTTTTAGTGTATTTGAAGCAATGGTAACTTTTGTGTATGTATGTTTGTCCAAGATTTATATGAAAAAAATGACATAATAACAACAACTATCCATTCACTTCAACAGTTGAGAGTGAAGACCTATATTTTCCCTCTCACTTACCAAGTATTTTTTGTCTCCCATGTTCCTGCACTTTTAAAACTGTATCAGTGTTTTTTTTTAAAAGATTTTATTTATTTATTTGACAGAGATCACAAGTAGGCAGAGAGGCAGGCAGAGAGAAAGGAGGAAGCAGGCTTCCTGCCCAGCAGAGAACCCAATGAGGGGCTCGATCCCGGGACCCTGGGATCATGACTTGAGCAGAAGGCAGAGGCTTTAACCCACTGGGCCTCCCAGGCGCCCCAAAACTCTATCAGTTTTAAGTACATCTTCTCTACGTTGTTACAAAGGTAAAAAAAAAAAAAAAGAAGCTCTCTTGCCTACAAGATGGAAATTATATCCATTATTTAAGCCTACTTAAATATGTTTGTTTTATGGGAAAATCAGAATTTTAAAAAAGAAATATTTTGAAAGTTTTTATTAATGAGAGTCACAGAGACATATCAAAACAAACCAAAGGAATTTGGAGAGAAGAGGATTGATCTTAAAGAAGTTAAAGGTAAGAACAAAATGAATCTGGTATAAATTATTGAGAAATATTTATTTAGTACTGACTTTCAAAATACTGAAACGGATAGATAGCAAGTTGTGACTGAAGAGACTTGTCATATCAATCAGATCCATTGGCATTAACGACTCATTTCCTAATTTTTCTCTTCAAGGTACACAATAATTACTACTTAATTAGAAAGAGATATTTTATGAATTGACTTAGCAGCACACATGGTCATCCACAATTTGACATTTCAGAACTATACAATTTATTTCTTAAAACTTCTCCAAAGGCAATTGATGCAACCTTTTTGTGCATTGTGATCATTTAAGTCTAAACAAGAATGGAATAAATGTCCAAAAACAAAGATCATGTAAGGCCTGGTTGATATCTGAGTACTCTCTACATCAATTGTATTCTGATATTATCCAGAAAGAGTGCAGGATTCTTTGGATATTTGACATTAAATCAATTGGTCAATTCTTCATCAGATTACGTCTTATTGACACATAGCTTGGGGAAAAATAATGGAAATAAGAAAAAGCAAGTGAAATAATTAGGATTTATGTTCAACATAATGTTCTTCAATTTTCTATAAAACATACTTTAAAATAAATAACAAACATAACTAAGTCTTTTTGCTGTCAAGGACAGATTCTAAGGCCTCTCTTTGCCAAGGGACTTGGAATTTGGGGTGTAAAATGATTTATTTCAAATTTTAAATGAATTCATTTTGGTCTATCTATTGGGGACACTCTTGAAGACATGGTAGAAAGAGCATTAAAAAATTCACTTGATTTTAAAAGGCATACTGTTCAGAAGATGAAGCTCAAAATTTTCCAAGCAAGCCATGACTGCAAGTTTAGAAATAAACATTTTAAATTATTTGGTGAAAACAATTTATACTCCAGGTAAAAGGTGCACGTTAAAACTCAAAACTGTACTTCACTGTTCATTTGGTCTTGGAGGGAGGGGCTGCAACACAAGGCTAAGGAAAAAAAAGTTAGATAGGTGTTCTGATAGGACAAAAAAGAAGACAAAGGTTCCCAGATAGTTATGATGATAGAAATGTTCCTGAAGTCTACATTTGTCAGAAGACAGATTTATGGCAGTAAGAAAAAAAAAATCACTAAATTTTTCCTGCTTTGCCCCTTTAAAGGAGCCTTTCACAGTACTGAAAGGCTATTATGAGTGAATTAATAAATTACACAGCAAATTATTAAATCCAGATAATTACAAGGAATAAGTAAGTAATCATTAGTTATCTCAGCTAATTACTGTGGGTCAGAGCCAGCCGGAATGTGAAATCCTCCTCGGGAATTGAAATTAACTTTGCACAGTGAGTCTCTCTGCTTGACATCCCCAGTCTGTAGGCACATGGCAGCTCCCTTGTGAGCTAGTCTTTCTATTTAACTTGGAGAGAATAGAAATAAAATTAAGTGGCAATGTGATAATAGGAAGCTGCTCAGAAAGCAAACTGTGGGTTTTATTCTGTACTTTCAAGGCCTGGAGATGAAAAGCTTTATTTACCCCAGTTTCAAAAAAAATTTAAAGCACGCTTGTTGAGATAGACTCACTGAACACACACACACACACACACACACACGCACCCCACACACAATCTATAGTCATCTGGTATGACAGTCAGATTAGCAATACATATAGAAGGCTCAAGAAGAACAAATGTTTTGAGTTGTGTGTGTGAGAGAGTGAGAGAGATAGAGAGAGGGGGAGGAGGGTGAGAGAGGTGGGGGGGTAGCAGTGAGAAATAAAGAAATAAAATGAAAATATTGCTCTTTGCTTTCATCTCACAGAGTAGAAAGGCTGTCGAAAAGTGCAGCCCAGTTTAATAATCTGTTTGTTTTGTTTGGGTAACAATATGCTTTCATCTTGCCACAGGAAGAACCAGCTTAGTGCAAATGTTGTCTCTCGTTGATCTTTCCACCAGATGCTTCAAGAACTGATGTCACCTTTTTTTTCTTTTTTCATATAGCATCACTTTCCAAAGCCAGCCTCCACTACTCTCTCCCTCCACTCCCACTAACCCCCCAAGGCCTTCTCGAAGGGCAGAGAAGACAGCCAAGCCTGGTCCCTGTTGGAAGTGGAAAATGTATCTGTGTGATAAAGTGATTGTGTGTATCACAGGGTTGGGAAAGACTGGACACATGAAGAAAACTGCTGTTAATATATTAAAATGAGGGGGGAAATCTAAGAGCTTTTTTTTTTATCAATTGCAATTAGATGGACAGTCTTTCTGCTCATTCCCTGCTCTAGTCTGGGATGATAATAAAAATTTAATGAAGCCTGGGACGAGCAGAGAGCTCTGTCTAGGGACCGTGGAATAGAATATTTTAACTGTACATTTATACCAACTGTCTGGCTTCAAAGACGTGACTGCTTTTAATCTCGAATTAGAAAACCACAGATTTGAAATTAAATATTAGATACCCTCGGATCCCCTTCCTTTCTGAAATATTGTCACGACTCTGTTTTCCTCCATTGGCCCATAACACACATATCTTAGGTCTCCAATTACATTTCCGTGAATAATAGATGGCTTTGATAGGGTGCAGTATTCTGGTGCTTTTGTTTTTTTTTTTTTTAATAGAGTTAATGCAATATTAATTGGCCGTAGATGTTATAAGAATGCACAGCCCCCTTTTCAGGAACAAATCGATGGGATAGGGACATGAGAGTCAGCGAAGGCGAAGGCTTTTCCCAGCCTAGGTCACTTATTTGTGGAGGGGACCTTCTTAGAGAACTGGGTAAGTGGAGGCTGCTTTGAGTTCCGAGGCCTTGGCTGCATAGGCTCCGCAACCTGGAGAGAGGACCACGGGTGAAAGCGGAGGTACAGAAAGGGAACTGTGTGTGAGAGAAGCGGGGGTGGGGAGAGCGATTACCGAGAGGCTTTACCAGCTTTTCAAGGCTAAGGCTTTGAGTGCGCCTGGCCGGCTCTGGCCGTGTGGAGGAATCAAGATCCTCGCACCCACAGCTCTGGCTTACCACCACTTTGCACCTGCTGGCCTTGGGTTGCATGCCAGCCCCAACTCCCCTCTCCTCCAGTTCGGGGTGCACCTTGGTGAGAAGCTGGTCGCGAGTGGGTGAGAGTTAGAGTCCATAGGAGTCGGGGGTGGGGGGCAGAGCCGTCCACCCACGCTGGACACGTTGCTCTGGCCCCCAGTGGCCCCCAGAGCCTGGGGGAGACGGCGGCTGGCCAGGCGCGCAGCCAGGAACCCTCGAGAAAGAGAGGCCCGGCTGCCTCGCCCCCTTGCATTTTACTAATCACGTCTATTTAAATTCTAGCGCGGTCCGCCGCGCTCTCACCGGGAAAGCTCTGGAGAACTGGACCCATCAATTATTCTGAAAAAAATCCCAGACTACGTGAGGCTTCCAGCCTGCGGGAGGGAGGCGGCGGGAGGAGGTGGAGAACTTAGCTCCTACTCTTCTACCGTTCTCTCCGCCTTTCCCAGCGCGGATGCCTTGGTGTACGCTTAACTTCAGGGTTCTGGGGCCCAAAGGAGCTAGTGCACCTTCTGTAGGTTTGCGCTTTTGTGGACCGGGAGGGGAGGTGGTCGGCATAGACTGGGACCTGGCCTAGCTTTCCCTTCGACCGGTGTGTTTGAGTCCTCCGCAGCCAGGTCTGATAGATCGCCGTTTCCTGGCCTGCTTCCCGCTCTGCATCACTACTTCCCGCCACCCTCACTTTTGGCCAGGTCCCTAATGCGGGCCGCCCGGCTGGGGGCTGCTGGGCGTGGAGCCGTCCCCGGTTCAGCCTTCCATTACTCCACAGACCTGCGAGGATGGGACCTTTGGGACATACTAGTTTAGAAGCCTTTTAGGAACCTCGATTTAAAGTCCTCTAGCACTCACCCCACCCCCTATTCAGGCTTCAGGATGCCCCGAGGCGGAGCAGCAAGCCGAGCGCGCAGCTGGACGCGCAAGAAGAACGCGTTTGCTCTAAAGTAGGGAGGCGGGTGAGCCTGGCTAGTAATTACTGCCCCCCCCCACGCCCAGCCTCACCCGCCCCCACCTCCGCACCGGTCTGCAGCCATTACTCCAGCTGTCACTCGGCGGAAAGCGAGCACCCTCCCCCCTTCCCCCGGACTTGCTGTAGCTAACGGAAACCTGAGCCCCTCTCGCACTCCGATGTGTCCGGGTCGTGGTTCCTAAATTTTTGTTTCAATTTTTCATAAATACAATGCTTCCTCCTTCCTCTGTCCCCTAACCTTCTCATTTTCTGGATCCTGGGAGCATATTCAAAGTCTTATTTGTGTATATTGGTGAATGTTTGTTTTTCTTTGATGAGGGATAGGGGGTTCCCTTGTAGCTTCTGGGTTTCCCTGAACAATCTGAGGCCACAAGAAAATTAGAAGTATGTATCAAATATTTTTGAAAGAAACCAACTGGCTTCTGGAATTCTTTAAGATGCCAACGTCATCCTGTTAAATCAATGCAGTTTGATTTAAAAACAAAAAACAAAAAACAAGTTCCTGATGGGCTTGAAAGTGATTGAGAGGCTTAAACCCATACCCTCTGCAGGAGTGGCTCAGGCTGAAAGGCCTGGGAGGCTCTGAGTTGGTGGGCTCACCGGAAGATATATGGTTAATACACACAGGGCCAGATAGTCCTACTTCCCCAAAGGGACACCAGGGTTTTGCTAAATGGCAGTCTATCTATGTGCAATTTGGTTAAATGGGGGTGTAGACTCCCTGACTTTGAGAAAGAGTAGGTCTTGATTTGGGGAATCATTGGCCCGGTGTATGAGGTGATGGAGGTGTGTATATAGTAGGGAGCTTGAGGTAATTCCTTTGGAAAAAACAGTCACCTCGTGCTCCGATTTCAGCAGCATTCCAGGGTCCAGATATGAAAGGGTAAGATTTCCTGGGGAATCCCCCAACCCTTGCCCAGACTAGCTACCCCTGCTCCAATCTTGGTCTGTCAATTTCCTTGTTTTAAACCCATGGACTTCTATTCATTGCACTGGGGGTGGGGTAGGTGGGAGTGAAGTGTCTCTCCCTTTGATGTAGAGGATCCTCCCAGGCACAGAGGGCCCTGTGGCTCAGCAAAGGCAAGGTCCACTTTAAAGGTCAGCCAAGACCTGGCCAGAGCCAAATCACTTTATAGCATTCAGAATTCATACCCCCACATGCATCCATCCATCCATCCATCCATCCATCCTTCCTAGCCTCTTCAGGCTTGGCCTAAAGCTACAGACCCCAAGAGTGGTAGACATCCTTTACTTCAACTTTGTGTTTTTCATGGAAACTTGTCATCCAGGTAACACACACAGGTAGATGGGTGTTCACCACATCACAACACAGGGATAGACACAGGGATGTTCCCTGAGGGCCAGCATGCCTTGATAAAACTTTACAAACTCACTCAAAATCTCTCCCTCTTACGTCTCTCACAGACAAGTGATTAGACTGGAATGTGCTTTAGACTGACCTTCCTGCGTTTTTTTGTTTTTTGTTTTTTGTTTTTTTAAGTGCACCTAACTGGCTTTGACGTTTTGTTTGCCACAGGTGTCCTTCCTGCTAGTCCTGCCTACACACAAAGCCCAAATCCGGTGTCTTCTGGCTGTAGCACTTCTGGCTCCAAACCTGAAGCTGTCCCTGATTGCCAGGAAGGACACGGGACCCGCCTGCCTGCAGCTGGGCTCAGTAGGGGCGAGGGGCCAGAATTAGACGGAGTGCTCCATCTGGAATCAGGTTTCAGTGCTTCAGGCTCTGGACTCTCCTGGACTCTGTGGTGGCTTCCAGAGAGGGCATCTAGGTTCACCGTTTTGAAGTCCCATTTTGGTACCAATTTGGAGGATCTAGCTGACAACACAGGATCTGGCTAACTTTCCATCTCAGTACCCGGTGTGACCACCTCTTTGCCTGAAACCAGAATGAAACCCACTGCTTTCTCCTCTGCCTCCGGAGTCTTTTTCAGTCTTTGGCGTGGAGGATGAGTGGGGAAGAGAACGCAGTCCCTGGCTGCGGAACTAGAAGTTCTGATTCCTTCCGAGAGAAAAGTCATTTTTGAGGGCTGTGGCGTCCACATCCTTAGATGGTGTCTCTAGCTTCATGAAAGGGTCCTAAATTTGTTAAGAAAGAATCGGTTGGCAACTTGCACTTTTTTTCATCAACTTTTCACTTTGCAGCCCTGAGAGCTTTTAATTACAGTATTGTCAGAGGGGCCCATTCTTCTATTTCCTAAATCATTTCATTGATTTTTTTTTCCTCATGCTGCCTTCCTTTTCAGCAAGACTTATCCCCCGCCCCCCCCCCCCCGCCCCAACACCCACCGGGATTCACTCAGAGCTTGAGAGGTGAGCAAGAAAAAAGAAGGAGTGTGAAGGGAGACTGGTGGTTAACAGGAGAGTAATCTCTATCCTTCCCCAGGGAGACGGAGAAATGCAAAGAATAACCACATCTGCCTCTCCCTAGAGGAGACACAGGGTAGACACACAAAAGAGAAACGGAAGTTATGATAAAATAGTAAGGCCACAGTGACGGGGACCAGAGCAGTCCCGTTTCATCAGGTGTTCTTAATTACTCCGGTAATTGGTAATTAGTCTTGGTAACACGCGTTTGTTCACTGTAAATAAAATTGCAAAATTTTCCTGAAGGTGACTCGAACTATATACGCTGGGCAGGAGGGAAAAGTGGAAGAATAAGCAAATCTAGCTCTCTGAGTTGAAATGTGGCAAACCCCACTTCCCATTCTGAAAAACTCAGCTACTTTTCCTTCTAAAACTGGGTGAAATCAAAATTGTTTGGTTTTGTCACTAATTTTGTTATTTACATAACTCTCTTTTATTTTTTTTTTTAAAAATAGTTTTTATCATCCAGTTTTGGCATCATCGCGGAGCATTAATCAGCCAGTGGAAAACAGAGAGAAGCAGGATTTTGCTGTCAGACAAAATGAGAGGTGAGGCTGCTCTTTGTACTTACTCGCACTGTTTCAGAATCCTACACTAGTGGGTAGAAGAAATGTCTAGATGTTTCCTGAATGTCCCTTTAGCACCAGAAGTATGTGTGATTGGGAAAGAGGGTTGGAGAAAGGAGTGGACAGATTTAATGGACAATAGGAATAATCGTATTTATTGTACCCCAATTTGAAACTACTTTATAACTCAGTAATGATAGTAAGAAGCATCCTTATTCTCCACCATTTAACTCCTGGCCATTGGGCATCAGTTACTCCCAGATAAAACCATTTAATCAGTCTAGGAGAAATCTCTTTAATGCTCAGTCCCTCACCTTTCCATTTCTCCCCTCTCCCTGCCCTCTTCTCATGACACTCATCTTTCAAATGGCTTGGATGAAGAATTCTTAGAAGCTACTCTCACTAGTAGCAACTGCTCTCTTATTGAGGCAGGATTTCTGTATCAACTCTAACGCTGCCCAAGAGCAGCTTATAAAAATGATCCCCCAAATTCATATTTATTTTGGATGGGGAGGGCAGAGCAAACTGTCCTGAGCTGCAGTAATGCTTGACTTTCTTGCAGCAGAAAGCCTAAGCTTTTGTTTGTAACTTATAATAAGCCATTGGCAAGCTAGAGTTGTTTCTTTTTCAGGTTTTGCAAACTCACTCTTACACAAACTCTTTCTACTTGTTTAGGAAAGGATGCTAACCCTGAAACTGCAGCCAGGTGCAGCTCTACGCAACTGCAGAGTTTCGGATGGCATATGCCCCGATGGATGCCAAGTAGACGTGATAAAGCAGAAAGTGGATACAGGTAACACCATATTAGAGTAACTCCTCTTCCAGGTTTCCCATTTAACTGTCACGGCAGGAAGAGGTCAGAAGGAATCAGTTTTAAGAACCAATCCCCAAACCCTTTCATACACTCTGATAACTTGACTTAGCACTTATAATGTGGGAGTAACAGAAGGGAACGGAGAAAAAAGCAAAGCCTCAAATATCTCCTCCACTTCAAATTGAGTAGGTATTAGAGTTCCTCCAACCTTTCCTCTCTGAACTCCTTCTGCTCTCAAATGCTTTTCCACTCTTTTTTCTTCCCATCACACCACTACCATCAATATCTTTCTCCTTCCCCTCCTCTTCCTCCTCACTTTCCCTCCCCCAGTCCCTCCTCCTCCCCAGCACTTTCTTACAGAAGCTGAATTGTGTGCAAAGCTAAAAAGGAGATCTCAAGTGGTTTCACAATGAGAAGCTTCTAAAACTGTGATCAGTAGAGCTTAGGTCCTGGAAAGTGGTCTGTGTCTTTGTGGAGGTATGGAGGTGTGTGGTTTGGGTGCATACAAACAGTCCTGGGTCTTACTGAAGCAAAGAGTTGTGTCTGTTCTGGGTGTCTTGGTGGGTGTGGGGTACATACAGATCTGAGGGAGTTGAGTCTGGACACCCTTTTAAGAACCTCTTTAACCATGTGGACGGAATGCCAAGGACATTTTTACTCTCTGGTTGAAGAAGCACACAGGACTCTAGAAGGTATCATATTTACTACCTAAACACACTGACTTTTAGATGGAAATGCCATCAGTTGTCTCTGCCCAGTTCTGTTGCAGATCTATTAATCATATCCACAAGGATTGCCAAAATGGCAAGGCTCTCTTCGCTTTTCAGTTTATACAGAACAGAATCATTTACATAAAGTCCTTAAGGCAAATAACTGTTGGGGCTCTAATTTATATCTGATCGAAAATTAGCCGTCATTATGCGCTCCATTAGCAGCATCTTTAATGTGCTTCTAAGCACCATTTGTCAAGCGGCTTGTTAATATCCTTCAAGTCTTTAAAGTTGAGAGCTCATTAAAGAGTGCGCTCTGTTATTGATGTAATTTAGATGAGTTTGGAAGAGCAAGCATACCATGCCTTGAATGGGCAACCTCCAGAAGCCAGGGCAAGGGGCCATGTGGTGACCAAGTTCCGTATGAATGATCTCCCAGAAGCCTTCATGTTTCTCGGACAGCAGGTCTCATGGACCTGCAGAGGTGTTTTTGAAGGCCCACTCCCTGACCTAGGTGTAAGTCATCCCTTCCTTTGGGAAGGCCTATGTTTATCTTCAATGTTTCCTTTTTTCTCATCAATTCATATTTACTGTGGCTCACTGAGCCTTGTGAGAAGGAGCATAGAAAAATGGGCCCTAATATAAGGTCCTTGATGAGAGAATTTGCCAGTTTACTTTACTTTTCTTTTTTCTTTTTTCTTCATACCTCCATCCCTTATTTAGTGCCTCATTGTTTACTTCCTGAGGTCTGCCCTTTATTCCACTGAGTGGAGGAAGTAAATATCCATTGAGAAAACCATAGACTGAAAGACAGAGATACTGCCCTTGAACCTATTTTGACTGAGGTACAGTAAACCCGCTTAATTATGTACATATTATTACATTATCTATCAACCACCCCATCAGAAGAGCATAAAGGCCAATAAATTACCTCAGTTATTTATCTAAAAATCCATATATTTTGTCATTTTCTTTCTGGAGGAGATTATGTTAGTGTAACACAATAAAGAAAACCATTAGCACAGCCAGAAAATTGCAACTGAGTGCAACAATAATTCCACTAGCAGGAATAAATAACAGTTTAGAGAGCTGCATTTTGTCCCGGATTTTCTGGTAGGTTCTATCAGCCTTCCTTTGATTCAAGTCCTGAGTGGATCTGTGAATCCTGCTCTGAGGGGTTTAGTCCGATTTCCTACACCTGCCTTTCCCCCCTTCTAAATCTTACATTAAAAGAAAAACAGTCAAACCTATCATGATTTTTGAACCCCACCTCTCTCTCTCTCCTCTAAATTCACTTCCCTCCTGAGACCTTCTGGGGACTCAGATTAATGCAAGATAATGAAAGACATTAGGCATTTTATTCTCTCCTCTAAATTTCCAAGATTCGTTCAGCCCTGGACTGGTGTGCGAAGATGGCTCTACTTCATCAGAGGGAAGAAAAATAAAACCAAGAGTTTAGGAACTGGCTGGGGGTGGGGTTGGTCCAAAATCGTCTTTATGCCCCTCCCCCCCTTCCGTTGCCTCCTTCTTCGAGAATTATCTCATTTTCCTCATTTGTTGAACAGCTTCTTCTCACCGCCCACACCTTAAGAGAGTTTATTGCTCACATATAGAAAGAGAAGGGAGAAAGAAAGATATAATAAGATCAATCTAAGGACATATTGAGGTCATATAACAGCACAAATATTCTCGAGTGCTCTGTATAATGTGCAGTGGGGATTTTGGGTAGTTTTATTGTGTGGTAGGATCCTCATCTCCGTTGTTTTTTACAGGATTCCTCCAGGCTAAAGTAATAAAGCGAGTAATTAGAATGCTAAAGACAGATGTAAATAACAGGAATGAGACAGCGGTGACAGATGAGCGGCTGGGTCAGGAAGGAGCCCAGTTGGTGGAAATGACACCGCTCCCTCGCTCCGGATCCCCTCCCCCACCCCATTCCCTTTTTCTCTCTCGGCCTCTGCTCCCTCCTGCCGTGGCCTTAGGCGGCCGACCGGGGACACACCGGTCAAAATTGCATTGGGGAGGCGCAGCCCGGCTGCGGTCCCCGGAAACCGCGCGGGGACCGTCCCGAGCCTGGAAAGCTACAGGCTCGATCCCTGATCGGCCGCGAGGTGGAGGTCAGTCGGGGACCAGGCCTTCCCCGGGGCCCGTCCCAGGCCGCGGGGACTTGCGGGTCGCCTCGGTCCCCAGCCTCGCGGCCCGGGTCCCCTCTTGCTGCCCCCTCCCCCGCCCCCGCAGCCGCGCCCGCGCCTCCAGCCTGCGCCCAGGTCCCGGCCTCCCGGGCATCACCCGCGCAGGGGCTAAGCGCGGCCCCGCTCCGTCCTCACACCGGCCCCGCTGCCTTCGGGCCTTGGTCGCCTCTTCCCTCACACCAGGGCGAAGAGGCGCCGGAGGTGCCTTCACGGCCCACTTGGGTCCAGGAAGCCCAGCAGGCGGATCTTTGGCGCCTCGGCCCCGGAACCTGGGCCCGAAACCTGGGAAGCGACCCAAGCCTGCCCCATCTGCGCCTTGAGTCCCACGCTGAGTGCATCACGGGCCTTCATTGGACTCCCAGGCCACCTCTCAGGACCCAACCTTTCCTCAAGTAAATGTTACATTACCCCACGGAGGACCCGAGAAAAACAACTCTCCGTGCCCTTGGACAAACGTGCCCTTCCCAGCCCTGAGCTACCACCACTGGGCGGGTGAGAGCAGACGCAGTAATCCCCAAGTGAACGAGCTTCGGTTCCCTCCCGACGATTTAAATAGACTGAGCAGCTTGCTCTCAGTTCCTCCTACGGAAGTGTGCAAGTGTAAATGCTACCCAACCTCTCCCTTTGACATGAGAGGAAGAAGAATCAGGTCTGAGTCGAATCTCTTAACAGGTCCTTTAGTTCTGAAAACCCCATAGACAACTTCCTTGATCTGGTTGCCAGAGGGCCCCTCTTACCCCCACTTGTATGACAATTTCTTTCTTTCTTTTTTGTTTTTTTTTTTTTAAATATTTTATTTATTTATTTGACAGACAGAGATCACAAGTAGGCAGAGAGGCAGGCAGAGAGGGAGGAGGAAGCAGGCTCCCTGCGGAGCAGAGAGCCCGATTCAGGGCTCAATCCCAGGACCCTGGGATCAGACCTGAGCAGAAGGCAGAGGCTTTAACCCACTGAGCCACCCAGGCACCCTGTATGACAATTTCTAGCAGGGCTGCTGGCGTTTGGAATGGGTGTGGTGAAGAGTAGGTAGAGGTGATCACACACCACCTTTCTGGAGTAGCTTTAGAGGCCCACATGCCTTTTTTTTTTTTAGCATCAGTACTCTTCCCATTACAACACACAAGCATCAAACAAATGAAAAACCCCAGAGTGAGCCAGATTAGGTGAGGAGGCAGTACCGGAGGTACCAGGATAGGTGAGCTGCTAAGGGGATGGGTTAGCAGGTGCTTATGAAAGGCAGTGACAGCGACAGCAGCAGAGAAATTTCTCTAGTATTTCCTGGATGGGTAACATCAGCTGTGCTCCCCGGCGGAGGAAGAGGACCATTCTTTCCGATTTTCTTTAAAAGAGGCATGTAAACGAGAGGGGCAAAATGAGAAATACTTATTTATCAATTTTGGTTTTAATTTTTAATACATTTTATTTTTTAAACAAACAGTTCTTCCTGAAAACAACAACAACAACAACAACAACAACAACAACAACAACAACTGGGGAATGGCTGTGAATATTTATAAAGCTGGTGATGATGAACGCTCTTCTTCTCACACTCTGAGGTCAGATCTATAGGTCAGATTTTTGAGTCTTTTTGTTAAGTCTGTTCTTAATAAAAGTTAAATATTTCAGGTAGGTGTGGCTAAAGAATTCAGTGTCTTTCCTAGATGAAAGTTTATCACCGCTGGTGGGTACTGATGAGGGATCGCAATAGAATTCATGGAAAATTGGCAGGTTCCTCTGGATGATACGTCTGTTTCTATCTCTAGTAACTGGAGGTCTGAACAGTTATAAAAGAACTGATCTCGGAAAACTGAATTGGGCCTTAAACTGATGCCTCTGAAGAAAGGTACTGGATTCATGGGTAAATTTCCCCTGCTTGTGTGTGGCCTCAGCTGCTGAAATGTGGGCCTGCCCGGAATTTTGATGCAGTCATATCTCTGATAGCCATTTTCACTTACTCATGTAAGGGAGGGTCATACGTGTGGACCAAGAGTCATATTGGTCCTGCCAGTAGTGGTAGAGCATAGAGGTGAGGATAACCTCTCAGACAAGGCTATATTGTAATTATGTGGTATGGATTCCTCATTGCTGAGGTAGCTACGTGACTGGAAATGAGGAGAACAGGAGAAGTGCTAGGAAGGAATTAAAGGTCATGTCTGCTTGGGCCACTTTTATAGGAGATGAGAATCGCTTCTTGGTTTCCTGTTATCTGTGTGAAAGACCTTTACTGTGTGCAGAACTCCCTACTGTTACAGAAATTTCAAACGTTAGGTTGTAACGCATTAATTGGGCAAGGGGCTCAGTTTAGGGGACTGAGTAACATAAAGAAGAAATTCTAAAAACAAAATACAATAGAAACATTTGATTTGGACCACATGTTGTGAGAGCAAGTTTTGTTTCATGAAACTAGTTTTTGTTTTATGTCTGTATGCCTTTATTGGGCCCTGGTGCAAAATGTATTTCTTATTGTGTGTTTTAATCCAAAATATTAGAAAACTATTGTTGTAGGGCCCACGCTGTGTCCTACCTTAACTGAGAACTCTTTCTGGGGTATGCCAGTCCTTAACATTTTTCCCATCACCATTTATCTGTGCCGCTTACTTGATGCTTCTCTCATGTGTTTTTGTACCATTCATTTCTCATGTGTACATGTGATTTTTGCCTAATTGAACTGAAACTTCAAAGGTGTATATGTTAGGTTTCTTTGTATACTTCATGATTTCCAATGTGGTGCTGAGCCCAATCCACGAATGGAGATGGCTAATTCCATGCTTACCAGGAGCAAGCCAGACCTCAGTTCATGTGCCACCTTTTCAGGGATGCATTTCTTCTTTTTTTAATCAAGAAATTTATTTAAACACAATGCTTGACTTGAAGGGAACGCTATCTAGGAGTCATTTGTTTAATGTTTTAAAAAAATGTTTAAAGACTTTATTTATTTATTTGGCACAGAGAGAGAGTGCACAAGCAGGGGCAGTGACAAAGGGAGAGGGAGAAGCAGATTCCGCACTGAGCAGGGAGCCCAGTGTGGGGCTCCATCCCAAGACCGTGGGATCATGACCTGAGCTGAAGGCAGACGCTGAGCCACGCAGGCACCTTGAATCGTTTCTTTTAGAGGAATTTAAGGGATGCATTTCTTAACCGGTTCCCCACCTCTACTGGAGCCTAGATCATGTCCCTCTGATACTAGCTCCCAGCACTACGGGATGCCTTCCTAAGACTTACTGGGGTTTGAATATAAATATTTGTGTGACTAGGTGATTTGTGTCCTCCACTAGAGTATAAATTTCACTGAAATGGGCCACATCTGTTGATCTCACATGTACCTAACACAGTATTTGGCCAGTGGTGGACACTTAATCAATATTTGTTGACTGACTGACTGATGGACTGACAGGCTAAACGACTTAAAGAATGACCGGCTGTTCTGGCAGAAGCTGTAGCCCTTTCTTATTATCAGAAAGACATTTTGCTGGGGCGCCTGGGTGGCTCAGTGGGTTAAACCTCTGTCCTCAGCTCAGGTGATGGTCTCAGGGTCCTGGGATCGAGCCCCACATTGGGCTTTCTGCTCAGGAGGGAGCCTGCTTTTCCTTCTCTCTCTGCCTGCCTCTCTGCCTGCTTGTGATCTTTCTCTGTCAAATAAATAAATAAAATCTTAAAAAAAAAAAGAAAGACATTTTGCTAATGAACATAAGATGAGATAGGAAGAGTCAGATCTAACGATTTGAGAAAGATAAAATTTTGCATGGGGTTGTCTTTTTTTTTTTTTTAAGATTTATCCATTTGTTTGGAAGAGAGAGTGTGCTCGCATGTGCATGTCCCAAGCAGTTGGCAGGGTGGGGGAGTCAGCAGAGGGAGAAGCAGATTTCCTGCTGGGGAACCCAATGCAGGGCTTGATCTCAGGACCCTGGGATCAGGACCTGAGCCCAAGGCAGATGCTTAACTGACTGAGCCACCCAGGCGCCCCGCGTTATTATTTTTTTCCAGTGACGCTGGCAGCATGCTATCTGGGTTTACTTGCACCTGGTTATAGGAATGGGTTCGTGTAAGAAGCAGTTATGTGGATGCCCTCTCTGCCATCTCTGAATAACTGATCTGGAGAAAATGGATCCTCCTGTGTGCAGCTCCGTTTGTGACCTCCATAAGAATCCTCTTTCAGAACTTGTAAACTGTTTCTCCTTCTTCATAAGCCAGTCGTCTTTTTATTAGAAGATAAATGAGGGCCCTGCCCCTGGGACTTCCTTCTTTGCCCTGGCTGATAGTGCAAGTTTAAGATGTGGGTTAAAAAATACCATAGGATTGCATTCATTTGTGGAATTCAAGAAACAAAACACACAATTATGGGGAGAAAAAAAAGTGGCAAACCAAGACACAGACTCTGAACTACAGAGAACAAACTGATGGTTACCAGAGGGGAGGTGGGAGGGAGGATGGGTTAAATAGGTGATGGGGATTCAGGAGGGCACTTGTCCTGAGCACCGGGTAATGCATGGAAGTGCTGAATCACTGAATTTTACACCTGAAACTAGTACTACACTGTATGTTAACTAACTGGAATTTAAATAAAGACTAAAACCAAAATACAATCAGTTCTTTTCTGTATACAGAGTATTTATCTTCTTGTTCTCTAGGCTCTTATAACTTGTATTTTTTGGTTATTTATTTATCTGTTTGCTTGTTTATTTGATTTTGTGCTTTCTGGTGTTATTATACTTATATCAGCATACTATAGAAAAAAATGGCATGCCTTGGCTCTGATCTGGGTGCAAATTCTAAACAAATTTAGATTGTAATACTGCCTAGCTATGTGATCTTAGAAAAGTAACCTCACTGTGTCTTACTGTTCTCATTCCTAAAATGAGATCAATACTGTTTTCGTCATTGTTTTCATTATTATCTGAGTTACTGACACAGTGTTTAGCACATTTTAGGTGCTCAGAACACACTAGTTCTTTTCTTTCCTTTTATGGTGTGTAACTTCAAATCCAATCCATTTTAGAAAGTGATAAATAGGACCCATGATAACAAAAGGGTTTGATATGTTGAAGTTATATTATCTGGGTTTGCTTGTTTTGTTTTGTTGTTGTTGTTTTGAAAACGGAGGAAATTAATCTTGTCTTTCTTAGTTACTTTATCTACAAAGTTCAGAAGACAATAGTCATTATCACACTGGAGAATTACTTGTTAATAATATTAATGTATGGATTATTTGAAGGTTCCCATGTATGTGTCAAGGATGATCCTGAAGAGACTCAGAAGAGAGAATGTGATGTGCTGAGAATATCATTTCTAGTTTCAATTATCAGGTTTTGTTTTTTTAATTAATGACGTGCGGATTTTTCTTTTAACTCGTATTTTAGGTGTAAGTTTATCTTTCTTGAGGAAATTGAAGATATAATACTTCCCATTCTCTTTTGTCCTGAATGGTGAGAGTGTGCCTAGGGAAATGAGGAATAGATACAGCCTCGGCACTAGGGGCACATGCTGAGTGGTAAGTAGTGGCTGCACAGCCAAATAGGATTGGTCATATAGGCGCACGGACATCTCACAGAACCAGGTATCAGAAACAAGCTGGATGGCTAGGAACTAGGGGTCGGTCACTGGGAATGAGAACCCAGTTTCGAATGTTCCAGATAGGCTGGGATTCAGCATTTAGAAAATGAAGAGTGTTCAAAATACTCTAGTTTCCTTTATACTTAGTGTGGGCTTTGTATAGGACTCTGAGGGGTGGTGTATTCTGGGGGTAACGGCAGTATTAGGGAATTCCGCTCTTGTGTTCATGGTTTGAATGAGGTATGAGACCTTGTTTCCCCGTGATACCGTGAGTTCTTTTCTTTTTCTTTTCTTTTTTTTTTTTTTACATCAGGTGTCCTGAAATCACTATACTAATATGTAAATGCAACACTTAAATCATTAGTTTAACAAACTATTCTTGAGTTTCAGGTATTTTGAAAGATGCTGAGAATAAAAGACTTGATTTATCCCTGCAAAACTGACAGACTTTGGGGGAGAAAGACCCCGGAAAAATGTGATGAGTAAACGTTGAGAGTTGGGACACCCAGTTAAGGACAGAGGGTGACGGTAGAGAAGGTGGAGTGACAATTTATATTTCCTGAGACAATGGTTTATACCAACACACTCCTCCCTTCCCCCTGCAAGGCATGCCCTGAACTGACACAGACAGAATGAAGAATTTCTTTTCTTTGGAGCCATTTTTGGCTTTGGAAAACCACGATTATTTCTTAAAGTCCAGTGGAGAAATAAGATAACTGTCATGGACGTTCAAGAAAAGATCCCATTTTGCCTTTGAACTCTGTGCATTTGCTTTCCAGTCAAGGTAATTTTGATTCATTTGTTTGAGAATTTTAGGTTTATGCATGTTTACTGTAAACATTTCTTAGCTCAATGAAAACAGTACTCTATCCATTATCTTTTTATTGAGAGTAGATACTCTTTTGGTTTCTAGAAAATAGGATATTAGAGCTAGAAGAGGAAAATTTTTCCTTTCCTTATTTTACAAGGATGGTATGCTTTTATTTTTAGAATCAACACATTTTTGAGAAGTTTAGTAGGTTGCGAACTGGGCAAAATTTCTCTCTTACCCCTTTTGTGGAACTATATGATGGTATTTTCTGCATTAACGCTTTAAGGGTATTTCACATTTATTATTTGCAAAATGCATCAATTTAATGCTTTGGGAAAATGTATTTGGGAGTGAAAAAGCCACCCCATGCTTTAATGATTGTGGATGGGAACAGTGATCATTTTGCAGGTGGAGACGCTCGTAGTGGTAAAAAGCTGAGAGAATGATAACATGTCAATAAGCCTCAGCTATCTATTTAAAAGTCTTATTTGCTTTGAATATATAATAATCTGGCCGCTGTGTAACAATCCAGGCCCCACAGTTCCCAGCAGCTGGGGAGCTGGCTTTGGCCGTGCATTGCCCTGCAGGACTTGGCTAGGAGCCAGGCCACAAGAAAAGGCAGTGTGGAAGTCAGGTGAGAAGAATTAGTTAAGCTTTTAATTAACTCACCCTTTCCTGTCGTAAGAGATGTGTAGAGACTCAGATCTTCAGTTATACCTCAAATGCCCAAGCTAAGGTACTCATTGATGGAAGCCATAAAACCATTTCCTAAGCTTCAGGTATGAGAGTACAGAGGTCTAGCAAGGTCTATAGCGAGACCCACTCAGCAGACCCAGGAGTCTGCAAGAGTTTGCACGGAGGTAGAGAGGCGTGGGGCACCACAAGGAGCTAGGAGTTCTACTCCAGCCACTGCTGCCAGCCTTCTCAGGGTGGAAGGCATCTGTGTTATGAAAGTAATAAGACATTTCGACACATTCCACATACACATCTGTATGTAGTTAACCCAGATACAACTGGACGCATTCCGTTTATTTATATCTGTGGACTATTGCCCTTGGTGGGGGGTCCTTTGGGCACACGCTAAACCTTTTATTATTTATTTATTTATTTATTTATTTTTAAAGATTTTATTTATTTATTTGACAGACAGAGATCACAAGTAGGCAGAGAGGCAGGCAGAGAGAGAGAGAGAGAAAGAGGGAAGCAGGCTTCCTGCGGAGCAGAGAGCCAGATGCGGGGCTCGATCCCAGGACCCTGAGATCATGACCCGAGCCGAAGGCAGCAGCCCAAACCACTGAGCCACCCAGGCGCCCCTAAACCTTTTATTTTTATTTTATTTTATTTTATTTTTTTAAAGAATTTATTTATTTATTTGACAGAGAGAGAGAGAAAGCACAAGCAGGGGGAGCAGACAAGGGAGAGGGAGAAGCAGGTTCCCCACTGAGCAGGGAGTTGGATGCAGGGCTCCAGGTGGGGCTTGGTGCAGGGCTCCATTCCAGGGCCCTAGGATCATGACCCCAGCCAAAAGCAGACACTTAACAGACTGAGCCATCCAGGCACCCCCCCCCCCCATAAACCTTTTAAATCTCCTAATTCTTATGGATTACAGTTCTGCGTCATCATACACTTCTGTGGCCACTGTCTCTGAAGTCAGCTTCTAAATATTTAATGATGAGAACGTTTAGTGTTAACACATAAGAAGAAGTCCTGAGTGAGGGCGCTCTAAAGCTGGTTAATCTCGTGTGAAAGCAAACTATTATCTGCTGCAGGGTCGGGAGGAAGTGGCCTATCCCTGAGTGCAGTATCAACCATGATCTACAGAGCAGAACTGGTCATTGGAGTCTCAGACTCTTTGATAAACGCAGACCAGCCAGTGGTGTAGGTAGCCAAGGTGGAGGAGTCAAGGACATGGTGGGAGGCTAAGGCAGCTGCTTGGGACTTCTGCTGAGAGTTTGGTGCCAGAGCTGAACATGTGTACTCAAGAGAACCTGATCTTAATTTGTGGTCTGGGGGATTTAGTAGACATTATGTATAGATCTAAAAATGGCAAGAGTTGACTTACCAGCTGTTATTTTTCAAATACAAATGATAGAGTTTAAACTGCACTTTAGTAATTTGGATTTAGAATGTCTGTTCCCACAATATCTAAAGGTAAACAGTTTCCTTCTTTCCTTCCTTCGCTTATTCCTTCTTTAGTGTCCTTCCTCGTGCATTCTGTTCCTTTCATTCAATCTCCCTCTCAAAACTCTTCCGATTCTACATTACAGTGGTAATTTAAATTTTAATCACATAGCTATATTTTAATAGCTAAAAATTGTCCGTGAAAATGTTAAATGAATGATTTTTTTTCTTTTAATACTAACATTTTGATCTTATAGTTGGGCTTAAAGGCTTAGTACATGTGAAAAGCACATTGGTAAATGGAAGAGTTTTAAATTCATCCTGTGAGAAGTACTCAAGGGAAAGAGGGTTAGCAAGCAATAACAGAAAATCGTGGATTTATTGTGCCCTATGTTTTGAAGCCCAGTAGCTAAGGCTTTGTAAAAAGGCTTCCATAGAGTACTGACCTGTTATAGCCAGAATAAGTTTGAGGAACAGTTTAGTCCAAACATCCCATATTATAGGAACAAAGAGACGAAGTGACTTATCTGCTGTCACATGGCAAGCTGGCAATGTAACTTGTGCTCGGCGTCAGGTAGAAGGAGTGTGCATGATGTGCCTTTTCACCAGATGAAGACCTTACAAGAAATAAGGGTATCATAAAAGCAAAGAACTTATCACAAATATTAGCCACTATATTTGCACCTCTGTCAGACTTCGTTTCAAAGCAGTTTTTCATTTTGCTGACTGTGAGGCTGCACTCACAGGGACCATGGCAAGGAATTAGCCTGTTGTCTTTCAGCGTAAGTAGATGGGGCAGATGTCACCTGGGCCTCTCTCTCTGAAGCTGTCACTTCCCTGTTGCACTTCTCAGACAGGGAAGTCTGGGCCTATTGACCTCTTGGCTAGGAGATAATTCTTAATGACCTTTCTCTACCTCCTGAGTAGAAACTTGAAGAGTGAGGTGAATCACAGTGCAAATGGATTATGTTGAGGTTGGGCAAGAAGAGAGATAGAGGTGGTTCGGGAGTGGGGTAGGTGAAGTCAGTATACATGGCTCAGGGTCAAGGGATAGGAAGGCCTGAACCGTGGGGTAGGGCTGGGGAGATAGCTGCTAGACCTTGCTTCTCTTTCATTCTGTACAAGTTAAATTCATCCTTAAAGAAATAGCTGACCTGTTCTGCATGCTGTGTAATGATGTTTTGTCTCTGATTGGTACAGATTTTAGAAAATTAGGGAAGCAAATATTCCTTCCTCTTACGATTTCCTAGCGTGTACCTCATTCGGTATGCTCCTTTTCAGTTTGTTCACTTACCTGGAGCAGGTAAAAGACGTCGGATCTCTACAGTATGCCGTAATATTTTAAAATAAAGGACTGATTTTGTAAATTTGGGAAAATGAGAAGTTCAAAAATACCCATCTTATATTTAAATGCTTGAGTTTTGTCATTTATTAAACCTTGAAGTTAACGATTTTTCATCATTAGAATTTTATGTGTTTGTAATAGGAACCATGGTAATAATGAAACACTTAAAATATGACATAATAATATACCTAAAGGATAAAAGACTACTCATTGCCTCACTATACAAAGTCTATTAACATTCTGGAGTTGTTTTGTTCTTCTATCTTTTCTACCTACGTTTTTTTTTTTTTTTAGAATTGTATATATAGATTTGTATTTTGCTTTTTCACGGAGGTCAGGAGTCCTGGTAGCAGGCAGGCTCCAGCCAGCAGGCAGTGCTCTTAAGTACGGCAACATCAGACTCTAATGGGAAGTTATAATTTACCTATTTGTCTTCCTTTTATTGGGCACATAGAAGACTGAGTGTAATATTTGGTATGTAGATGATGTTCTAGTATACTTCTTGACACATATGACCTCTGGGCTTGGGTTCTTTCCATAGCATGGATAGGAGTCATGAAGTTACAGAGTCTTGATATATGTGGTCAAGTTACTTCCCCCCAATTTAGCAGTTTACACTTGGGACGTCTGAAGTCCTGTACATCAAGTATCCCTTGATTCCTCCTGCAGTAAGAGTACCTTCTTTGTTTTGATTTGCCCCACCCGATGATGTGATTGTGGGAACAGGGGGTGCTCCCAAGCAGCAGCATGTCTTCTCAGGTCTTAACAATCCTGATCTAATCAGAACACGTGACTCAAGTTAGGCCAATTAGACTTCTTCCCTTGAGTTTTTAGATACTAAAGATGGAGGTGTTCTGTCACCTGGTGATTTAACGTGGAACTTTCATCTACCAGGATTCCTGATGTAGGGCAGAAATTCTGTGACTGGAGAGAAGGGCAATATGGAGGGAAGCTGAGACAAGACCCTGTGGGTTGGGTGGGGTATGGAAGGACATAAAGGGAGGGTGAGAGGAAGAGGAATGAAGAAAGGGGAGAGGGAAAAGGGGAAAGAAGTAGGAGAACAGAGGCGAGAGGAGACAGTTGAGTTCTTCAACTCATTTATTCCTGGCATCAAAGGCATCCATGTCTTTTCCAGTTACCTGAGCCAACAAATCCTTTTTGTGGTTGAAGAGGGTTTCTGTCACTTGTTTCTTTTCTTTTCTTTCTTTTTTTTTTAAGATATTATTTATTTGACAGAGAGAGATCACAAGTAGGCAGAGAGGCAAGCAGAGAGAGAGAGAGAGAGAGAGGAGGAAGCAGGCTCCCTGCCGAACAGAGAGCCCGATGCAGGACTCAATCCCAGGGCCCTGAGATCATGACCTGAGCAGAAGGCAGAGGCTTAACCCACTGAGCCACCCAGGTGCCCCTGTTGCTTGTTTCTGAAAGAGTTATAATATACATTCCCACTTTTTCCTATACTTTCAGTTTATTTATTTATTTATTTTTAAAAAGATTTTTCTTTTTTAAGTTATCTCTGCAGGTAACGAATTCACAACCCCAAGATCAAGAGCTGCACGCTCTAATGACTGAGCCAGTCAGGCGCCCCTCTATAGTTTCAGTTTAAATTAAAAATCTATAGTATAAATTTCCTACTCTACCCTACACTGATACCAAGTGTTAATCATAATTAGCATCAGTATTAATTACAATGCACATCCAAGCTGAAACTAAAAATCCTAAGTTGGCTAGCATTTGAATCAAGATTAGTGACAACAAGAGTAAATACTTTTTAAATTGATAAATGAGGTGTTGAGTGAGTATTAAAAGTTCATGGGACATTTATTCTTCACCTAAATTTAATATGATAGGTTTGTAACTCTTTCTTTTCTCTCCATCCCTCTTTAATTCTTAGGTAGAAAAATTCCAGGAAAAGATTAATGTTTTGCTATTATTGAACTCTGGATTTTTTCCACAAAAAGAAAATCTTATATTTTTTTCCTTCAGGAGCATCCAATGTATTTCTTAGTTTTTTTCTAATGTTTGGGTTGTATCTAGGACTATACTTGAAGGTATATTATGTCCGTTCCATGGTATCGAGATGCTGCCAAAGTGAGCTGATTGATATGTGCCATTGATTTGAGCAATTCCTAAAAGTTTTCCACCATAAAGTAGATATGAGAAAGTCTCTAGAGTATAAGAGAGGGAGGGACTTGGTTAAAATAGTTGGATTCTCAAAGCCTTTTATTTTTTTAAGTTTATTTAATTTATTTATTTTTTAAGTATTTTATTTATTTATTTGACAGACAGAGATCACAAGTAGGCAGAGAGGCAGGCAGAGAGAGAGGAAGAAGCAGGCTCCCTGCTGAGCAGAGAGCCCGATGCGGGACTCGATCCCAGGACCCTAGGATCATGACTTGAGCCGAAAGCAGAGGCTTTAACCCACTGAGCCACCCAGGCGTCCCTCTCAAAGCCTTTTAAGTGCTAATTTGCTAATACTCCAAAGGCAACTGCAAAAGGCCCAACATTTTTATTTTTATTTTATTTTTTAAAAAAATTTATTTATTTATTTGAAGGAGAGCAAGAGCACACAGGCATAGGGGGAGTGGCAGAGGCAGAGTGGGGGGAGAAGCAGGCTCTCGGCCAAATGTGGGGCTCCATTCAAGGACCCTGGTATCATGACCTGAGCAAGAAGGCAGCCACTTAACTAACTGAGCCACCCAGACTTCCCAAAAGGTTGCACCTTTTTAAACCATGAGACATCTTTTTCATTTAACATTTCATTGGCTATGTGTTTGGTTTTGGAAATATAGCAGTAAGCAAGATGAACAGTTTCGTTGTTTTCACAGAATTTGTATTACTTAGAAGTCATTTGCTCTGCTGGAATGTGCATACGAATGAGCACCGATAGAACATATATCTCTCTATATATTTGAAAGCTTTACATTAAGCTTTTAACAAATTGTTCAAATTCTCCAGATGTGTCCCATGCTCTTACCTTGACTGATACATCAGCAAAATGACCTGGAAGACCAAGTTTTCATTTAGAAATCTTTGGATTCCTTGGTGTTTTGGGATGGTGAAGGGAGAGCATGTTCCTGGCTCTATGCTCCTGGGCCTCTTCCAAACCCAAAAGAAGTTTTGCTTGCATGATTATGAACACCACAGTGCTTTCATCCGAAGCCTACCGCCCTGGCAGTGAGGAAACCCAGAGCACTGAGGGTGGTGGGGTCAGGTAGGGTAGGGGTTCCCCATATCTTGTTCTAAGGGTAATACCACTTACTACATCAACTGTGCAGATCCTTGTTCTGAGGGATGCCCTTAGGGAAACTGACTGAGTTCACCATTTTGAAATCAGTGACAACCTTGAGAAGTTGGTACCATAGGGTTTTGATTTAACTGTAGTTAGTGTTTGTGACAAGAGGCAGATTAGAACTTAAAAGAGTTACTGGAAAGAATTGGAATTATATTGACTGAATCTGCCTCTCTTCCAGAAGCCAGATTTTAACTACAACATATTTTTTCTTAAACCTGGCATTAATTGATAAAAGACTTCTGCACACCAAGGACCTACCCAAAGCATGAGCATTTGGTACTGTAAGAGGTTGAGGGCTACCATTTAGTCCTTATTCAGTGTTTGAAAATAAGCAGCACGGGGCGCCTGGTTGGCTCATTCAGTTAAGCATCTGACTCTTGATTTTGTCTGGCTCTGGTCTTGACTCAGGATTGTGAGATGGAGCTTTGTGTGGGGCTCCATGCTGGGTGTGGAGTCTCTTTAAGATTCTGTCTCCCTCTTCTTCCATCCTTTCCTACACCACCACCCACCCACCCACCCACACCACCAGTCTGTCTCTCCCTCTCAAAAAAGAAAAAAAAAAGAGGAAAGAAAAGAAATGAAGAAGCACATATTGTTAGTAAGTTGAAATGATAGCAAGTATCAAGGAAAGGAGAAAATATGAAAAGTTGACAGAAAAACTATAAAAGCACGGTCATTAGTGGTCATCTGGTATATAGAAACAAACAGCCTTACGCCCCTCAATCCTTGCTCCGTGGGACTTTATGGTAATTCCATGAACTTCCATAGATAAAAAGCAAAATTATTTCTGTTTTACTCTTTATTTAAAAAAAAAGATAATGTGGTACACAGAAGTTGTTTGCATGTTTAAAATGAAAAAAATGTTTTGAGATAATGGTTCCTTGTTATTAATAATATTTGCATTTGTTTCATACCTACTAAGGAAACTGACTTATTTATAGTTGCGGAAATCTTCCAGATTAATGGCATTCACTAGCATGAGAATTACCACACTTAAATACTTAAAATCCTGCACAGCATGGCTTATTTTTCATTTTAAAAAAAGATTTATTTATTTGTTTTAGGAAGAGAGACAGAGAGAGAGGGAGATTAGTAGACTCCCCGCTGAGCGTGGAGCCCAGTGCTGGACTCAAGGTTCCATCTCAGGACCCCTAGGCCATGACCGAAATCAAGAATTGGATGCAAGATTTCGTCGCTTATCTGACTGAGCCGCTCAGGCACCTCAACTTCTTTTTTTCTTTTAAAGGAGTCTGTCCTTCGGCGTTCTCCTCCCCACACTGCATGGAGTCCTGGGAAGTCTTTCGAAGAAAGGGTCTACTGAAGGGTGTGCTAAGAATCCTGGGTGGGAGAATCATTGCTGCCCATGGATTGACCAGCTTTTTGGGGCTTGAACAGTGTTTGCTAAAGAATATTGACAGGCTGGATCGTTGCTGATTGCACCTGACTCAAAGTTCCCTTTGTTTTGCCTAGAATACGTCGCAGTTGTTTTCTGGAAGCGTTTTGTGATCGGAGTCGGGCAAAATGCTTATTTGCCGGTAGGTTTAGTGGATGAGAGGGAAGAACAATGAACATGCAGGCATCATGTATGTGCCATGAATTTAAGTCGTTGATAGACATCAGCTATGACAATATTGTGCCACAGATTTCTTCATTTTCAGCAGCTGAGGTTCAGAGACATGAATTATACTTGATTGCACAATACCTTCTCACAGAAATTGTAAGGAGAATGGCATGCCCTAACAGGGCTTATTTACACGGAACACCCTAGTTCACTGTTTCCCCTCTGGCTTTTCTTAAACAAGCAATTTATTCTCAACAGTTTTAAATTTAAAATCAATATTTCTAATAAAATAGTTTTACACTTTTCATCTTTATGTATGGACATGTATTGGAAGAGAATCCAAATGAGTTTAAGCAATAAAGACAAGGCTATCAATAAAAACATTCTAGGGAAGTCCATGAAAAGGAAGTATTTGTTTATCTCTCAATGCAAACATATATATGGATGGACACATTGTGTGAGTTTTATCCACTAATTAGCTATGAAGTAGTAAAATTGGTTTCAGGGAAATTAAATGAATTAATTTTTGTAACACAAAATTTTAAAAATCTACTAAAGTATGCATTTTGAAGTCTAGTGTTCCCTCATGTCTCTATTTGCCCTGTTCCCTAACACACTTTCATGAGGTTTTTGTGTATCCTTCTACGGAGTTTGGACAAATGTCTAATGACAGGCATCCACCTTTCAGTACTGTACAGACTATTTTCACTGCCCTAAAATTCTCTGTGCTCTGCCCAGTCATCCTTCCCCTGCCCCCAAGCCCTGATCTGTTTCTTGTCTCCATAGTTTTGCCTCTTGTAGAACTCCATATAGTTGGAATCGTAGAGCATGTAGTCTTTTCAGTTTGGCTTCTTTTACATGGTGATACACATTTAAGTTTCCTCCATGTCTTTTCATGGCTTAATCATTCATTTTAGTGCCAAATAATATTCCGTTTTCTGGATGTACTAAATTAATGGAGAAAAATTAAAGTACTATCTCAATGTAAGCACTTAGAGCAACTTAGGAATCCTTACAGATTCCTCCTGGATCCCAAGGTAAATTTTCTGAACTTGTTCTACTAAAGCATTCCATCCATGAAGAATACTCAGTACTTATTTTAAAAGAGCAAGTTGCTTAAATTATTTTCAAACTACCAAATGAATTTTTTAAAAATTTGACTTCCTCCTTGTTTCTAGGTTTTACCGATTATACGTAAAGCTGCTATAAACACCTATGAACAGATTTTTGTGAGGACATAAGTTTTTAACACCTTTGGGTAAATACCAAGGATCATGATTGCCAGACTATATGGTAAAGGTATGTTCAGTTTTTTAGAAACTGCCAAACCGTCTTCCACAATGGCTGTCCATTCCCACCATCAGTGAATGAGAGTAGCTCCACATACTTGGCAGCATTTGGTTTTGTCAGTGTTTGGATTTTGTCAGTGTTTCAGATTCTAATAGGTGTGCAGTGGTGTCTCATTTTAATTTGCAGTTCCTTCATGGCACACACTGTAAAGCATCTTTTTGTATCCTATTTTGCCATCTGTATATCTTTCCTGGTGAGGTGTCTGTTCGGGGCTTTGGCCCATTATTTAATTGGGTTGTTTGTTTTCTTACTGAGTTTTAAGAATTCTCTGTATATTTTGCCTCACAGTCCTTTAACACGTGTCTTTTGTAAACATTTTCTCCCAGTCTGACTTCTTTTTCTCTTGAAATTCTCTTTTGCAGAGCTCAAGTTTTTAACTTTAATGAAGTCCTGTTATCAATTCTTTCTTTCATGGATCATGTCTTGGTGTTGTATCTAAAAACTTATCACTAGATCCAAGGTCATATAGGTTTTCTCCTATGTTATGTTCTGGGAGTTTTATAGTTTATAGTTTTATATTTAGGTCTGCTATCCATTCTGAGTTGGTTTCTGTGAAGGGTTTGAGGTCTGAGTTCAGATTATTCTTTTTGCATGCGAAAGTTCAGTTGTTCCAGACTATTTGTTGGAAGACTACTTTTGCTCCTTTTTATTGCCTTTGCTTCTTTGTCAGAGATCATTTTACTATGTTATGTGAGTCTATTTCTGGGCTCTCTATTCTATTTTATTGTTCTATTTGCTTTTTTTTTTTTTTTTTTTTTTTTTTTGCGGATACCAAACTTTCTTGACCATGGTAGTTTTTTTTTTTATTTTTTTTTATTTTTTTATTTTTTTTAAAGATTTTTATTTATTTGTTATAGAGAGAGAGAGAGATACAGAGCGCAAGCACAGGCAGACAGAGTGGCAGGCAGAGGCAGAGGGAGAAGCAGGCTCCCTGCCGAGCAAGGAGCCCGATGTGGGACTCGATCCCAGGACGCTGGGATCATGACCTGAGCCGAAGGCAGCTGCTTAACCAACTGAGCCACCCAGGCGTCCCAAACCATGGTAGTTTTATAGTGAGTCTTAAAGTCATGTGGTGTCAGTCCTCCAACTTTAAAGAAACTGTCATTTGTCAAATTTTGATATGTTATCAAAGAAGAAAAGCCACAGTTAACTGAAGACTGTTAAATATCCCATCTTTCCCCCCATCTGTGTGGGTTTATATTTTCTTCATATACTTCCAAACAACAAATTGCTAACAGATTGAATTCAGAAGCAGTTATGAGAATCCAACTGTGTTCTATTAAGCCTATTATTAAGGTCTATTAAAGATACTTGCAAAATACAATACACTTCTTGGGGTGCCTGGGTTGCTCAGTGGATTAAGCCTCTGCCTTCAGCTCAGGTCATGATCTCAGGGTCCTGGGATCGAGCCCTGCATCAGGCTTTCTGCTCAGAAGGGAGCCTGCTTCCCCCACCCCATCTCTCTGCCTGCCTCTCTGCCTACTTGTGATTTGTCTGTCAAAGAAATAAATAAATCCTTAAAAAATGTAAAAAAAAATGCAAAACACATCTCACTAAATTTTTTATTTTGGAAAATAGTTATTTTCATAAAAACATGCCATTTGTATTAACATGTAGTGGAATTTTTATATTACTTGAGAATAAATACATATTTAAAAATTTTGCTTCAATTTTGCATATGGTTAAGTATCGCTATGTATCACCCAATAACTTTTAGATTCTGAAGCCCCCTGAAACCAAAATGTTTAAGAGCCCTATTCTTGGTACTTTGTTAGTATTGGGCAATTTGAAAGAGTGAGGTCTGGAGGGTCAAGGCCAATTATGCATTAGGTTTTTGTTGTTGTTGTTATATGCATGATCTATTCTGAGTCAATCAGGTTTCCGTTATGACAAGTACAATTTTGTTTGCTTTAGAACAGTCCATCAACTGAGCTAAACCATTGTGAACATTGTTCAGTCCTCTCCTTTCTATTTTTACCATTTTGTTTCTAGCTAGATGATTCCTATTCATATCACTGTCTTTTATGTCTTAAATAACCTTATTTTTGTTCTTTTATTCATAATTCACAATGAAATCCACTTTTTCCAAGTCTGTTTCTTTTTTTCTTAAAGATTTTATTTATTTATTTGAGAGAGACTGAGAGTGAGAGAGAGGGAGAGGGAGAAGCGGACTCCCTGCTGAGCAGAGAGCCTGGCACCAGGCTCCTGCCCAGAACTCCCAAGATCATGACCTGAGCTGAAGGGCTATGCTTAACTGACTGAGCCACCCAGGTGTCCCTGTTTTTGTTTTTGTTTTTTTAAAGCCGTTATTTATTTATTTATTTTTAAAGATTTTATTTATTTGTATGACAGAACACAAGTAGACAGAGGCAGGCAGAGGGAGAGTGGGGAAAGCAGGCTCCCTGCTGAGCAGAGAACTCAATGCGGGGCTTGATGTCAAGACCCTGAGATCATGACCTGTGCTGAAGGCAGAGGCTTAACTCACTGAGTCACCCAGGTGCCCTTAGAACCTTTATTTTTAAGCAATCTTTACACCTACAGTGGGGCTCAAACTCATGATCAGTAGATCAAGAGTCACATGCTCCATTGATGAAGCCAACCAGGCCCACCTCCTCCCACCTTTTTAAGTGAAATTGACATTTTGGGGTTTTTAATTTGTTTCTTTCTTTAAGAATTTTTTATTGTTTAAGGAAAGTTCAAGTCCATTCTGAGGCATTGTTATGACCACGTGGGGGGTGTATTTTGGGAACAGGATATGGCTGTGTGTGGTTGCCTAGGGGCTTCTGTTGTATAAGGGGTAGTGGGGTATAGATGAGAGTAAGTCATTGTTATCAGTGAGAACATGACAAATGACAGCATGATCCACTGAGCATCTTTATGTCCCATCTTTGGTTTTTTGTATCTGGGCAAACTTAAAGGCTAAAGATAAAGAATTTGTGTATAAATGTATGTGGATTTGGGATAAGTTACTGTCTAGGAAATAGATGTTTTTCATAATTCCTTTTAGAGATGCACCCATGGTTGGGTGTTAGCCTAAATATTTGGCCAAAATTTTTGTCTTTGGTTTAGAAGAAAAATGCCTACTTCAATTGTCATCCTATATGCTTGCAGAATCAGCAATGTGGTCCTATAGGTTCCTATCAGATTGAATCTGCATAGCAATGCCAACAACAGAAACAAAGCATATAATTTAGATTTATTGCTTCTATCTGAATATTCTCTTTAAAGTAGATATACCTTCTACCTGTGGTTTGGAATGAGAAATACATCTATAGATTTAAGATGTTGACAGTCCACCAACCCATTGAAATATAAATGTAAATGTTATTGCAAGAGTGAATTAGGGCAATACTTAATGATGATTTTGCCAATTGCTAACTTTACATACAAAAATAATCAGAAGATTTTAAATAATACATTTATAAGGAAGTAGATTTAAAGTAAAGATTAATATTTAGGTAGCATATATTAACTAGATAACATTAAGAAGAATATTATATCCTCTTAGAGTCAGTAAATATTTATAAAATTTAAATAACATAAGAAAAAATAATAGGTGCCTGGTGGCTCAGTCAGTTAAACATCTGCCTTCCTTCAGGCTCCCTGCTGAGCAGAGAGCCTGCTTCTTCCACTCTTCCCTCTGCAACGCCCCCTGCTCTCTCTCTCTCAAATAAATAGATAAAATCTTCAAAAAACAATAAAAATGGAAAACATATTATGAAGATTAGAATTAGTCTTTGGAGTTGTATCAGTAGTCAAATATTAATTTAAAAGTTTTTTCAAATTATTATTATATATACGTAAAAAAAAATGTCTATTTATTTTTTAAGAGGGGAAGGAGGGACAGAGGGAGAGAGAGAGAATTCCAAGCATGCCCTCCACACCAGTCGTGGAACTGATAACAGAGCTTCTTCTCACCCTGAGATCATGACCTGAGCAGCAGAAACCAAGAATTGAATGCTTAACTGAGTGAGCTGCACAGGTACCCAACAGATTATTTTTATTTTATAGTTTGTGTGGTTTTTGTTGTTTTATTTGCTTTTGTTTGTTTTTGCTTTTTTATTTTTTTTTTTGTAACTTAGGTCCATTAAGCCTGAGCCTTTCAGGAAAAAGTTCACTTTGAAAATTCTTCACAACTTGAGGAATGTATAAAAAATAAAATGTTGTTCACTTTGTTATAATTTCACAAGGTGGGAAAACAACCTAAATCAGGTACAACACCTGTGGTAAATCACTTTTGATCTAGGCATAACAAAAAATATACAGAATAGGGTGCCTGGGTGGCTCAGTGGGTTAAGCCTCTGCCTTCGGCTCAGGTCATGATCTCAGGGTCCTGGGATCGAGCCCCGCATCGGGCTCTCTGCTCAGGGGGAGCCTGCTTCCCTCTCTCTCTCTGCCTGTCTCTATGCCTACTTGTGATCTCTGTCTGTCAAATAAATAAATAAAATCTTAAAAAAAATGACGGGGGGTGGGAGGTTGGGGTACCAGGTGGTGGGTATTATAGAGGACACGGATTGCATGGAGCACGGGGTGTGGTGCAAAAATAATGAATACTGTTATGCTGGAAATAAAAAAAAAATACAGAATAAAGGAAGACAGTGTTAAGGAAAAATGAGAAACTCCTAAAATATTATGTTCTTCTGCCAACCTCAGTTGCAAAGATGCATCTATTTCGTATCACACCTGAGTTGGTGAGCACAGGAGAATCTATCAGTTGACAGTACAGATAAAATGTTCTTCTTTTACTGTGTCAAATTTTTAAGAATTTACTACTGGTTTTAATGATTAAATTATAGTAAAAATTACTTTCAGGTAAAATTCCAAGATTCTGACATCTGAAAAGTTCATTTATGACTATGAACTCAGGTTTGGGTTTTAGTTTTAGCTGAATATTGATTTTAACATTTGTTTATTTTGCATTACCCATAATTTGGCACACCTCTCCATCTAATGCTCTAAGCATTACTCCTGCAGACATAGTACATAAAAAAAGGAAGAGCTCACAATGCTGCTAATAAAGTTGCTATTTTCCTCTATGGGTTTTTTTGTTGTTGATGATGCTGTTTGTTTTATTTCTTTCTTCTCTGTGACATGTTTATCAAACTTTTGCCCATTTTGGGGGTGTTTATATTTTTTCTTAAAGTTTTGTAAGAATTCTTCATAAATTTTTTAAATTCTTGTTTTATTATTCATTTTGTAAAATTTTCTCCACTTTTGGTGTCTTTTGATAGAAACTTAAAATTTAATTTATCAAATTTATCAGTATCTTTTTAAAAAGATTAACGTATAGTGTATTATTTGCCCCAGGGGTACACATCTGTGAATCATCAGGCTTATACATTTCACAGCACTCACCAATCACATACCCTCCCCAATGTCCATAACCCAACCAACTTCTCCCTACCCCTCTTTACCCCAGCAACGCTCAGTTTGTTTTATGAAATTAAGAGTCTCTTATGGTTTGCCTCCATCCCCACCCCATCCTGTTTCATTTTTTCCTTCCCTATGCCCCCAATCCTCCACCCTACCTCTCAAATTCCTCATATCAGGGAAATCATATAATTGCCTTTCTCTGATTGACTTATTTTGCTCAGCATAATGCCCTCTAGTTCTATCCATGTTGTTGCAAATGGCAAGATTTCATTTCTTTTGATGGCTGCATAATATTCCACTGTATATATACACACCACTTCTTCTTTATCCATTCATCTGTTGATGGACATCTAGGTTCTTTCCATAGTTTGGCTATTGTGGACATTGCTGCTGTAAACATTCAGGTGCACGTGTTCATTCGGATCACTACGTTTGTATCTTTAGGGTAAATACCCAGTAGTGTGATTTCTGGGTCGTAGGGTAGCTCTATTTTCAACTTTTTGAGGAAAATCCATGTTGTTTTCCAGAGTGGTTGCACCAGCTTGCATTCCCACCAACAATGGGAATTCCCACCAACAGTTCCCCTTTCCCTGCATCCTTGCCAGTATCTGTTGTTTCCTGACTTGTTAATTTTAGCCATAGTGACTGGTGTGAGCTGGTATTTCATTGTGGTTTTGATTTGTATTTCCCTGATGCTGCGTGATGTGGAGCACTTTTTCATGTGTCTGTTGGCCATCTGGATGTCTTCTTTGCAGAAATGTCTGTTCATGTCCTCTGCCCATTTCTTGACTGGATTATTTATTCTTTGGGTGTTGAGTTTGGTAAGTCCTTTATAGATTTTGGATACTAGCTTTTATCTGATATGTCATTTGCAAATATCTTCTCCCATTCTGTCAGTTTCCTTTTGGTTTTATTGACTGTTTCCTTTGCTGTGCAAAAGCTTTTATCTTCCTGATGTCCCAATAGTTCATTTTTGCCCTTGATTTCCTTGCCTTTGTTGCAGCTGAGGTCAAAGAGGTTGCTGCCTGTGTTCTCCTCAAGGATTTTGATGGATTCCTGTCTCACATTGAGGTCTTTCATCCATTTTGAGTCTATTTTTGTATGTGGTATAAGGAAATGGTCCAGTTTCATTCTTCTGCATGTGGCTGTCCAATTTTCCCACCATTTGTAGAAGAGATTGTCTTTTTTCCATAGACATTCTTTCCGGCTTTGGTAAAGATTACTTAACCATAGAGTTGAGGGTCTATTTCTGAGCTCTCTATTCTGTTTCATTGATCTATGAGTCTGTTTTTGTGCCAGTACATACTGTCTTGATTACAGCTTTGTAACAGAGCTTGAAGTCTGGAATTGTGATGCCACCAACTTTAGCTTTCTTTTTCAACATTCCTATGGCTATTCAGGGTCTTTTTTGGTTCCATATACATTTTTGGATCATTTGTTCCATTTCTTTAAAAAAATTGATGGTATTTTGATAGGAATTGCATTAAACGTGTAGATTGCTTAAGGTAGCATAGATGTTTTCACAATATTTGTTCTTCTAATCCATGAGCATGGAACGTTTTTCCATTTCTTTGTGTCTTCCTCAATTTCTTTCATGAGTACTGTATAGTTTTCTGAGTACAGATTCTTTGCCTCTTAGGTTAGATTTATTCCCAGGTATTGTAAATGGGACTGACTCCTTAATTTTTTGTTCTTCTGTCTGGCTGTTGGTGTATAGAAATGCAACTGATTTCTGTGCATTGATTTTATATCCTGACATTACTGAATTCTTGTATGAGTTCTAGCAGTTTTGGAGTGGAGTCTTTTGGGTTTTCCACATAAAGTATCATATCATCTGCAAAGAGTGATAGTTTGATTTCTTCTTTGCTGATTTGGATGCTTTTTATTTCTTTTTGTTGTCTGATTGCTGAGGCTAGGACTTCTAGTACTATGTTGAATAATAGTGGTGATAGTGGACATGCCTGCCATGTTCCTGATCTTAGCAGGAAAACTCTCAGTTTTTCCTCAGTAAGAGTGATATTTGCTGTGGGTTTTTCATGGATGGCTTTGATGATATTGAGTTATGTACCCTCTATCCCTACACCTTGAAGAATTTTGATCAAGAAAGAATGCTGTATTTTGTCAAATGCTTTTTCTGCATCTACTGAGAGTATCATCTTGTTCTTTCTTTTATTAATGTATTATATCACATTGTATCACATTGATTGATTTGCAGCTGTTGAACCAACCTTGCATCCCAGGACTAAATCCCACTTGGTCGTGGTGAGTAATCCTTTTAATGTACTGTTGAATCCTGTTGGCTAGTATTTTGATGAGAATTTTTGCATCTGTGTTCATCAGGGATATTAGTCTGTAATTCTCTTTTTTGATGGGGTCTTTGTCTAGTTTTGGGATCAAGGTAATGCTGGCCTCATAAAATGAGTTTGGAAGTTTTCCTTCAATTTCTATTTTTGGAACAGTTTCTGGAGAATAGGTATTAATTCTTCTTTAAATGTTTGGTAGAATTCCCCTGGAAGCCGTCTGGCCCTGGGCCCTTGTTTGTTGGGAGATTTTTTGATTATTTCCTCACTTTCCTTATTGGTCATAGATCTCTTCAGGTTTTCTATTTCTTCCTGGTTCAGTTTTGATAGTTGATACATCACTAGGAATGCATCCATTTCTAACAGATTGTCTAATTTGCTGGCATATAGTTGCTCATAATATGTTCTTATAATTGTTTGTATTTCTTTGGTTTTTGTTGTGATCTTTCCTCTTTCATCCATGGTTTTATTTATTTGGGTCCTTTCTCTTTTCTTTTTGATAAGTCTGGCCAGGGGTTTATCAATCTTATTAATTGTTTCAAAGAACCAGCTCCTAGTTTTGTTGGTTTGTTCTACTGTTCTTTTGGTTTCTATTTCATTGATTTCTGCTCTGATCTTTATTATTTCTCTTTTCTTTTTGGGTTTAGGCTTTATTTGCTGTTCTTTCTCCAGCTCCTTTAGGTGTAGGGTTAGGTTTTGTACTTGAGACCTTTCTAGTTTCTTGAGAAAGGCTTGTATCTCTCTATATATTTTCCTCTCAGGACCACCTTTGCTGTGTTCCACACATTTGGAACCGTTGTGTTTTCATTTTCATTTGTTTCCATGAATTTTTTCAATTCTTCTTTAATTTCCTGGTTAACCCATTCATTCTTTAGTAGGATGTTCTTTAGCCTCTATGTATTTGAGTTCTTTCCAAGTTTTCTCTTGTGATTGAGTTCTAGCTTCAGGTCATTGTGGTCTGAAAATATGCAGAGAATGATCCCACTCCTTTGGTACTGGTTGAGATCTGATTTGTGAGCCAGGATATGATCTATTCTGGAGAATGTTCCATGTGTACTAGAGAAGAACGTCCATTCTGTTGCTTTGGGATGGAATGTTCTGAATATATCTGTGATGTCCATCTGGTCCAGTGTGTCATTTAAGGCCTTTATTTCCTTTTTGATCTTTTGCTTGGATGATCTGTCCATTTCAGTGAAGGGAGGTGTTGAAGTCTCCTATTATTATTGTATTATTGTCGATGTGTTTCTTTGATTTTGTTATTAATTGGTTTATATAGTTGGCTGCTCCAATGTTGGGGGTATAGATATTTACAATTGTTAGAGCTTCTTGTGGGCAAACCTTTTAAGTATGACATAGTGCCCTTTCTCATCTCTTATGATAGTCTTTGGCTTAAAATCTAATTTATCTGATATAAGGATTGCCACCCCAGCTTTCTTTTGATGTCCGTTAACATGGTAAATTGTTTTCCACCCTCTCACTTCAAGTCTGGAGGTGTCTTTGGGTCTAAAATGAGTTTCTTGAAGACAGCATATTGATGGGTTTTGGGTTTTTTTTTTGTCCATTCAGATACCCTATATCTTTTGATTAGGACATTTAGCCCATATACATTCAGGGTTACTATTGAAAGATACGAATTTAGTGCTATTGTATTGCCTGTAAGGTGACTGTTACTGTATATTGTCTCTGTTCCTTTCTGGTCTACTATTTCTAGGTTCTCTCTTTGTTTAGAGGACCCCTTTCAATATTTCCTGTAAGGCTGGTTTGGTGTTTGCAAATTCTTTTAATTTTTGTTTGTCCTGGAAGCTTTTTAATTCTCTTTCTATTTTTACTGATAGCGTAACTGGATATTGTATTCTTGGCTGCATATTTTTCTCATGTACTGCTCTGAATATATCATGCCAGTTCTTTCTGGCCTGCCAGGTCTCTGTGGATAAGTGTGCTGCCAATCTAATATTTCTACCATTGTATGTTACAGACTTCTTGTCCTGAACTTCTTTCAGGATTTTCTCTTTGCCACTAAGACTTGTGAGTTTTAGTATTAGATGACGGGGTGTGGACCTATTTTTATTGATTTTGAGTGAGCTTCTCTGTGCCTCCTGGATTTTGATGTTTGTTCCCTTTGTCATATTAGGGAAATTCTCAACTATAATTTGTTCCAATATACCTTCTTCCCCCCTCTTCTTCTTCTTCTGGAATCCCAATTATTCTATTGTTTCATCTCATGGTATCACTTACCTCTTGAATTCTCCTGGCATGGTCCAGTAGTTGTCTCTCTTTCTTCTCAGCTTCTTTATTCTCCTTCCTTTGGTCTTCTGTATCACTAATTCTCTCTTTTGCCTCATTTATCCTAGCAATAAAAGCCTCCATTTTTTTCCAGATATTTTCTGCTATTTAATTAATTAATTAATTAATCATTTTATTTTATTTTTTTTCAATGTTCCAAAATTCATTGTTTATGCACCAAACCTAGTGCTCCATGCAGTACATGCCCTCCATAGTACTCACCCCAGGCCCACCCAACCCCCCACTGCTCTCCCCTCCAAAAGCCCCTTTGTTTCTCGGAGTCCACAGTCTCTCATCTCCTCCTCCGATTTCTCCCAACTTAATTCTCCTCTCCATTTCCCAATGTCCTCCGTGTTATTCCTTTTGCTCCACAAGTAAGTGAAACCATATGGTAATTGACTCTTTCTGCTTAACTTATTTCACTCAGCATAATCTCCTCCAATCCCGTCCATGTTGATACAAAAGTTGGGTATTCATCCTTTCTAATGGAGGCATAATACTCCATTGTATATATAGACCATCTCTTCTTTATCATTCATCTGTTGAAAGGCATTTTAGCTCTTTTCACAGTTTGGCAACTGTGGCCATTGCTGTTATGAACATTGGGATACAGATGGCCCTTCTTTTCACTACATCAGTATCTTTGGGGTAAATACTCAGTAGTGCAATTGCAGGGTCACAGGGTAGTTCTATTTTTAACTTTTTGAGGAATCTCCACACTGTTTTCCAAAGTGGCTGCACCAACTTGCATTCCCACCAGCAGTGTAAGAAGGTTCCCCTTTCTCCACATCCTCTCCAACACTTGTTGTTTACTGTCTTGTTAATTTTGGCCATTCTAACTGGTGTGAGGTGATATCTCAGTGTGGTTTTGATTTGAATTTCCCTGATTGTTATTGATGGTGAACATTTTTCATGTGTCTGTTAGCCATTTGTGTGTCTTCTTTAGAGAAGTGTCTGTTCATGTCTTCTGCCCAATTTTTGATGTTATTATGTTTTGTGTGTGTTGAGTTTGGGAGTTCTTTATAGATTTTGGATATCAGCTCTTTATAGTGTCACTTGCAAATATCTTTTCCCATTCTGTGGATTGTCTCTTTGTTTTGTTGACTGTTTCCTTTGCTTTCCAGAAGCTTTTGATCTTGAGGAAGTCCCAAAATTTGTTTTTCAATCTTTACTTTCAATGCTATCCCAATCAAAATCCCACTAGGATTTTTCAAAGAGATGTAACAAACAATCCTAAAATTTGTATGGAACGAGAAGAGACCCCAAATTGATAAGAAAATGTTGAAAAAGAAAAACAAAACTGGGGGCATCACGTTGCCTGATTTCAACCTTTACTACAAAGCTGTGATTACCAAGACAGCATGGTACTGGCACAAAAACAGACACATAGACCAGTGGAACAGAGTAGAGTGCCCAGATATGGACCTTCAGTCCCATGGTTAAATAATCTTCGACAAAGCAGAAAAAAATATAGAGTGGAAAAAAGACAGTCTCTTCAATAAATGGTGTTGGGAAAATTAGACAGCTATGTGTCAAAGAATGAAACTCGACCATTCTATTACGCCATACACAAAAATGAACTCAAAATGGATAAAAGACCTCAACGTGTGACAGTATTCTATCAAAATCCTAGAGCAGAACATAGATAGTAACCTCTCCAACATTGGCCACAGCATCTTCTTTCAAGATATGTCTCCAATGGAAAATGAAGAGCCTCAATTTTTTTATTGCACCTCATTAATAGCTTTTTTGATTTCAACTTGGTTATGTACTCGCTTCGGCAGCACATATACTAAAATTGGAACGATTTCAACTTGGTTAGATTTTAGTTCTTTTATTTCTCCAGAGAGAGTGTCTCTAATATCTTCCATGCCTTTTTGAGCCCAGCTAGCACCTTGAGCATCATCATTCTGAACTCTAGTTCTGACATATTACCAATGTCTGTATTGATTAGATCCCTTGCTGTTGGTACTGCTTCTTGTTCTTTTTTTTGGGGGGGGGGGTGAGTTTTTCAACCTTGTCATTTTATCCAAATAAGAATATATGAACGAGAGAATAAAATACTAAAAGGGTGGCAGAGACCCCAGAAAAATGTACACCAATCAAATCAGAAGAGACTCAAAACTGGGGGGAGGTAGAGGAAAGGGGGAAAAAAGAAATAAAAATAAAAAACTAAAAAATAACTATAACTATACACACACACACATTTTAGACTGGTGAATAGAACAGAGGCACCCTCTTGGTTGTGGGTGTATTCTGGTCTCTTAGAAAAACTACCTCCCAAAATCTTAAAGAAAGAAGAACTTATATGCATACACAAAAATAAAGGTAAACACAATGAAGTGATGGAATATGATTTTAAGGATGAAAATTTAAAAAAAAAAATCTAAAAATGAAATTGATAGGATAAGTTGTTTGGAAAAAAAAAAAAAAGAGGAGAGGATGTGCTCAGGCTGGAGACTAAAACAAAGCCATGTGCTAGATTTAGGGTATATTTTACCTCACCTATTAAAAGAAATTGTATCCCAAAATTTTAAAGAAAAGAAAAACCTATATGTATATAAAAAATAGGGCGAAATACAATGATGGAATAAAATATAACCATGATGTTTTAAAAAGATTTTTTTCAAAGAAAGATATTGTTAAGATAAACTAGTTTAAAAATGTTGAAAGAGGAAAGAGGAAAAATTAAAAAACAGAATGAGAAAAAACATAAAATTAAAAAAAATTAACTATGCAAGACTAAAGGATCATGCTGGAAAAGCCATGAATGCTATGCATTGCTTTCCCCTAGCTCTGGAGTTCCACTGTTCTCCTTGATCAGTGAGCTTGGCTTTGGCTGGATATTCTTGCTGATCTTCTCGGGGAGGGGCCTGTTGCAGTGATGCTCAAATGTCTTTGCCTGAGGCAGAATTGCACTGCCCTTGCCAGGGGCCAGGGTAAGCAATCTGCTCAGGTTCACTCTCAGAAGCTTTTGTTCCCTGAATGCTTTCCATAGAGCTCTGGAGGACAGGAATGAAAATGGCGGCCTCCCAATCTCTGGCTCAGAGGTGCCGAGAACTCGGGGTGCCACTCCTCAGTGTGCCTTAGAGAAAACTGTCAATTGCTCTTGTCTCCTTGGTCTCTGGCTGTGCTCTGTCCTCACAAAACCTGTGACCCAGCATTTCTGTCTCCGGCGCATGGCCCTGTTTGGAGTCTCCAAACCCAGCAGATTCCTGCCCCGCGCTCCTACACTGCTCCTCCTGGAGGAGGAAGGAGGGGTTCTCTGTGTATCTGCCATTTGTGGGGTCCCTGCACAAAGAGCTGTGGCCTGAGTGTGCCATGGATCATGGTTTAAGATAACCCTGAGCTGAGAGCTCACTCCTCAGCTCTGTCTCTGTAGTCAGTTTCCCGACTCCAGTACCTTGGAGCTCTGCCACATTCACGCACCCCCAGCCTTTCTGTGACCCCTCGGGACCTGAGACCACAGTGCCCCCATGAGGACTCCACCCCTGCTTAGTCTCTGGAGTGATGTCCTTCAGTGGAGCAGACCTCTCAAAGTTCTGATTTTGAGCTCTGTTGCTCCACTGCTTGCTGGGAGCTGGCCCCTCCCACCGTGGTCTATCTTCCTGTCACTTCAGATTCACTTTCCTTCCAGAAAGTGGTCAATTTTCTGTTCCTAGAATTGCTGCTCTTCTCTTCTATCTCCTGTTGAGTTTGTAGGTATTCGGAATGGTTTGATAACTATCTAGCTGAACTCCTGGGACCTGAGGTCATTTCAGTCTGTTACTCCTCGCATCTTGGCCTCAGAACCCTATCAGTGTCTTTTTTTTTTTTTTTTAAGTTATTTCCTAGCATGAGGTCATACAAATATTTTGCCATATTTTTTATAAAAATTGTGAAGTTTTACCCATCACATTTAAATCTCCGGTCAATTTAGAATTGATTATTTATGTGTATATTTCATATTAGTTTGAATAACTGATTCTTCCAGTACTATTCATCAAATACAGCTTTAGCTATTTTCAGTGCTATTTGGAGCATATATCAAGGTTCCATTTGTGTGAAATTCTGTTTGGAGACTCTCTATTCTATTCCATAGGTCAATTTATCCCTTCACAAATGCTACGTTTAAAAATTCCAATAGGTTTACAATAAATCTCGATTTTTATGTGCAAAAAGTGTTTTCCTTGCTTTTCTCCTTCTACGTCTTCAGCAATGTCTTGACTATTTGTTATGTTTTGTTTTTTCATACAAAATTTAAAATTAGGTTGCAGTTTATTTGAAAATTCTGCTGTGGTTTTTGTTTTTTGAAGTATACTTTACGTATAGGAAAACACAGATCTAAATGTACAATTCAGTGAGTTTTGAAAAGTGTATAACTTCATGTAACACATAGCCAATCAAGATATAGACTATTTCTGTCACCTCAAAATGTTCCCTTGTGGCCCCTGTCTCTTAATTTTTACCTGTGAGAAGCACCCAGTGTTCTGGTTTCTATCATCAGAAGTTAGTTCTGTGTGCTCTTGAATTTTAAATAAGTAAATCCATTTGGTGTGTACTCTTTTGTGTCTGGCTTTTATTTTCCTTAAGATTTTATTTATTTGTCAGTTTGAGAGACAGAAAGAGAGGGAACACATGAGTAGGGGGAGCAGCAGGCAGATGGAAAAGCAGGCTTCCCCCTGAACATGAAGCCCAATCCAGGATTCAATCCCAGGACCCTGGGATCATGACCTGAGCCAAAGGCAGATGTTCAACCAACTGAGTCACCCAGCAGTCTCGGTGTCTGGATTTTTTTGCTCAATATGTTTTTGAAATTTATTCATGCTTTCTGTGTATCTTCAGATAATTACTTTTTATTGTTGAGTAACATTTCACAGTGTGGGTATTCCACAATTTGTTGACCTGTTGTACTATTGATAATCATTTGTGCTGTTTTCATTTACTGGATATTATGAATAAATCTGCTATAAATATTTGCATACAAGTCATTTAGACTTCTCTTGGAAACTACCTAAAAGTGGAATTGAAGGGTAATATAAATAAGAATATGTTTAAATTGATAAAAAACTGTCAAATTATTTTTCAAAGTGGTACATTCCCATTAACAATGCATGAGAGTTCTGGTTTCTTCACATCCCTGCCCAGTGTTTAAGGGTGTCAAGTTTTAAATATTAACAATTTTGGTGAACACAAAGTAATTTCTTATTTTTTTTAAAAAATTGCATTATTCTGATAACTAGTAAGATTGAACAGCTTTCCATGTGCTTATTGTCCATTCAGAAATGTTATTTTGTGAAGTGTCTGTATAAGTCTTTTGCTTGTTTGATAAATTGGAATGTGTATTTTGTTATTACTAAGTTCTATGAATTCTTCTATATTCTGCATGTAAGACCTGTGTCATATATTTGTATTATGGATAATTTTTCCCAAACTGTGGTTTGAATTTATTTTCAGAATAGGGTTTATTAGCAATTGAGGGAGGGCACCTTTTTTTTTTTTTTTAAAGATTTTATTTATTTATTTGTGAGAAAAAGAGAGAATGCAAGCAGGGGGAACAGCAGGCAGAGGGAGAGGGAGAGGCAGGCTTCCTGCTGAACAAGTAGCTCAATGCAGGACTCCATACCAAGACCCTGGGATCATGAACTGAGTGGAAGGCAGACGTTTAACCACCTGAGCCATCCAGGTGTCCCTAACACTTTATTTTTAAAAATTATATTATTATTATTTTTATATTTTTTAGAGAGAGAAAGCATGTGCCTACATGAATGGGGGATGGAGAGGGGCAGAGGCAGAGAAAGAGACTCCTAGGCAGACTCCACACTGAGTGCAGAGCCTGACTCAAGGCTAGATCCCATGACTCTGAGATCATGACCTGAGCTGAAATCAAGAGTCGGATGCTTAACTGACTGAGCCACCCAGATGGCCTTATCCTCCAGCAGTTTAAAAATGTTGTTTGTCCATTATTTCTGATTCAAAACCTTCCTTTGTTTGTTTGGTATATTATGTATCCTTTTTCCCCTGAGTACTTTTAGACTTACTGTTTAACTTTCAGTGTCAGCAGTTTGAGTTTTTGTACCCAGTTTTTCCCCCTTTGAATTAATTTTGTTTGAGTTCACTAGGCTTGCTGGATCTCTAAGTTAATGTTTTCCAACACATTTGGAGAATTTGGGCCATTATTTAAAAAAAAGAAATTTTATACATACACACTCTCTCTCTCTCTCTCTCTCTATCTCTACACCTAGGACTCTAGTGGCACTACACATGTTAGACAGGTAACTGAGTGTCCATTAATTTTTTTCAATCATTTTTTTCTCTGTTCTGTTGGGTAATTCCCTTTGATTTGCCTTCAAGATCCCTATAACTTTCTTCTGTGGTCTCCAATATACGGCTAAGCAGATCCAGTAGTTTATAGATCTGTATAGGCAAAACTTTCAGTTCTAGGACTTCCCTTCAGCTCTTTTTTTGCTCTGCTGATATTGTTCATAATTTACTTATTATCATCATTTTTCCTTTAAGCCATTGAACAAATCTGTAATATCTTCTTTAAAGTCCTTATCTTCTGATACTAACATCTGGATCATCTCAAGTCTGTGTCTATTGCTTGCTGTTTTCTTGGTTATGGGTCATGATTTCTTAGTTTTGCATGTCAATAATTAACTATTTTATGCTTGACAATGGTTTGATACATTCTGGGGAGACTGGATTTTCTCTTCTTTTGAAAGCTCTTGAGTGATATGCTGTAAAACACAATAAATTACTGGCAGATCGCTTTGGTCACGATAATTCTGCTGTGACTTTTTTTCACTATATTGTACTAATTTGCAAAAATCATAAAATTTTCTCATAAATACATTTATACAACATACCTACTTTCATGAAGTTGCAACATCTCATATCACTTGAAATACGTTACAAGTCATTAAATTATTACCTTCTATTATTACTAATTTCTTTGTAAGTATATTTTATTTCTCTAATTACATTGTGAGCCTCAGGGATGGATCTTTATTTTATATTTATTTGTAGTCTTGGCATTTGACACACAGCTGGCATTCAATAAAAGTTATTGTTGTTAATGACAAGAAGAGTGTCTTGCTGTGATCCTTTGGACTTTGGTCCACTATTTCTTCCATAGCTAGTCTTACCTAACTTTTATAGGTAGCAAATATTAAGTTCATTCTTTAACTCATACATTTATTCATTTATTCATCAACAAATATTTACTAAGAACCTACCACATGCCAATTCCTATCCTGGTGCTGTGATCACAACAGTGATAAGATGAACAATGTTCACACCCTCAAAGAACTTATGAATTAGTGGATGTTTAGCTAAGCTACTCTATGGTATTGCTGCCTTGGCATCCATTTAATTTGGCCAACCAGCCTAGACAACCCCTCCTGTAAGCACATGCCCTCGTTTAAGAGTTATAGGTAATTTTAAGATCCTGGTATCGCTTCCCCAGTAGCCCTTAAAATAAACAGTCTTCCCCAGCAGCCAGGGCCTTATCCTTGCATGCCCTTTATATAAGACAGCCATGGGGCTTACAAAGCCTCTTTAGTTTGAATTGACTAGTCTTAGTCTGGGAATCCCCAAATATTCCACCCATAGGCCCTAATAAAGGCACATACCCCAGGACCTACCTCCTTCTGACTGCACTCTGCCTCAACTTCCCCCCATGTGGTCCCTCAAGAAATGCTGTGTAGTTGCTTTAGGAACTGTCACTAATAAACTTCTCTATTTTAATTTCTCTTGTGGTGTTTTATTGCTCACCATCTGGCACCTTGTGCTCTAAAGAAATATTAATTTAACAAAGTCATAACAGTGGGAGAAACAAATAATAGGGAAATAAGTAACTGTATAAGATAAAATAAGCACTTTAAAAAAATTGTTTATTTATTTGAGACAGAGAGAGAGCTCAAGTGGGGAGGAGGGTCAGAGCAAGAGGGTGAAGTGGGCTCCCACTGAGCAAAGAGCAAGATGTGGGACTAGATCCCAGGACCCTGAGATCGTAGCCTGAGCTGAAGGCAGACTGAGCCACCAAGGTGCCCAGATAAAATTAGTATTCTATGAAGGAAAAATAAGGCAGGGGAAAGGCATAAAGAATAAAAGAGGTAGTTATTGTGGTGATAATGATGCATGTGTGTTTTTAAAAATAGGATTTTGAGGAAAGACCTGCCTGAATAAGTGATATTTGGAACATAGACCTCAAGCAAAGCAGTTAAGTGACTGTCTATACACAGAATAAGGGGCTGATTATTAGATGTGATTTCAGAGGCATTGGAAAGGCTTCATTCTCCACTAAGCTTCTGAAATCCAGCTGTCTGAACTTTGCATCTTTATCTTAAGGTTTTATTGCCTTAAAATGCAAATCCCTTTGGGAGAGTGTCTATTTAAACTTTTACCTGTCAAATATTTCTGTGTGCATGAATTTCAGAATTTTGATGAAGAAGTGAAAATAATAGTTCAAGAACATAAGGAGTCAGTGTAGTATAGTTATTAAGAGCATGAATTGCCTGGATGTCAAATCCCGGCTCTGTTACTTAGTAGCTGTGTGTGTGGCCTTCATCAGTTACTTAATATCCTAGTGTCTCAGTTACTTCAGTTGTAAAATGGGGATAATAATATCTGTCCTAGTATCCATGCTATGATGGTATGCTATAGCATTTTCAATTTTCATGGGTCTTCCTCCTGGGAGGATTACCCATTTCTGCTCCATTGTCAGACTTGGCCAAATCACTTTCTTCTTTTTTTTTTTTAGTCTTTGAAATGTGACCTTAAGTGATGTATATAAGTTATAAGCAAAAACTTTAAGGTCCATCATATATTTTCACCGTTCTTTCTCTCCTCTCTGCCATGAGAACAGTGATATCTCATGGGTTTCTTTAGCCTGCATCCTGAAGTAAAAGGGGCAGGAAGCAGAGCCACAGTCAAAATCAACATGTAATGAGATATACATATTGTTATAAGCCACTGAGATTTGGAGTCATTTTATAGTGCTGTAACTTTTAACTCTCATCTTATTGATATAAATGAGTTATTTCTATGTGTTTATAACAGTATCTAGCACATAGTGTATATTAAATAAATAAATGTAACCTTGAAGGAATATAACTGTTGAAGAGAAACCATTATAAAATCACAAGGGTGGGGCTCCAAACCAAACTTCTTGACTACTTTTTTTTTTTTTTAAGATTTTATTTATTTATTTGACAGACAAGTAGGCAAAGAGGCAGGCAGAGACAGAGAGAGGAGGAAGCAGGCTCCCCACTGAGCAGAGAGCCTGATGCAGGGCTCGATCCCAGGACCCTGGGATCATGACCTGAACTGAGGGCAGAGGCTTTAACCCACTGAGCCACTCAGGCACCCCTTCTTGACTACTTCTTGATTCTGCCATAATTTTGTGCTAAAGATATAAAATATCAGGTGATGTGCCATTTCTTTGCACTCTGAACCAGATATTAGAATTAAGATGTTGGAGTTGGACATTAGAAATAAGATGTTGGAATTGGATATTAGAAATAAGATGTTGGAGTAGATTAATTTGCTAATGTTCTGCATTATGATTGTTTCCAAAGTGTTTCTTACAGAGTCTTTTTTCCTCACTGTTATGTATTCTTAAGAGCAGAGATAATATGGCTTATTAAAAAATATGTACACAGTGTGTATCACAGTCTTCTCACAAAACAATGTCCTTAATATTTTTCAACTAAATGGATAACCATAATATAAAATGAATTTGTTAATCTGGATGGTTTGGGAAAAAAAAAAAAGTTTCCACTCATCTGTATATGTTGTAGGAGTGACCATGATTTTCCTAATCCCATTCGATTTGCTTTGTTAGCTAAGTTATTGTACTAAATTCTAAACCTTATATTTCTCCTTATACTTTTGCTTAGAAATTTAATTATTGCTAAGCATTTTGACTTAATTTGTTTCTGGTGAATTAACTGGGTAAAGGAAGACCGAAGACTATTCTTTTTTCTTATTTATGTCTACCAAAAATGTCACAGGTTTAAGAATATATTGGAAGTCAATCATAGCAATAATACTTTTTTAAAAGGGGAAGTTAATCTAAAATGAGTAAATTGTGATTAAAAAATGATGTCAAGATTTGAGCAATTTTTTCCTTAAATCACTGAACAATATTAAAAATGTCTATGCTGTTAAAAATACTCTGCTGTAATTCTGGAAATGGAAGAACAATTAGAGTATACATTCATAATAAATATTTAGTGTATGGAAGGAACTTTATTGCAAATTGTAATAATTTATATTATATATTACGCTTTATAAAAGGATATGCTTTCCCACCATATAAATATAAAAGGATATCCTTTATAAAAGTGTTAAAAATAATCTCTTAATTAAGTAGTTATTTAATGACAACCAAAGGTACTTAGTCATTAAGGCAAGTAAGAAAGAATTTAAATCATTAGGGAATAAAATATTAAGAAAAACATTAGAAAATGTAGAGCATGTGTTTGAAAAAAACTTTTGCTTGGGGACTGGAAGGTATGAATTTTTATTTTAAATCTTACTTCTTAAAAGTTATTCTTTATGTAGATAACTTTGGAAAATGTAATATATACCTGTGTTCCCACCACTTACCTTTATAAGATCTATTATTCTGTGTTAACTTCATTCCCTTCATTTTTCAAGAAATACGACGTTACAGATATAATTGCTATGTCCGTTTCCCTCTCTGACTCCGTTTTCCTCCTTCCCTCCCTGAGGAAGCACAACCCTGACACCACCAGCTGACTCGGGTAGAGGGAGACTGGGGCTGGGGCTGTTGCAGACCAAAACTATCAATGCCCCACCATCCAGTTGGCCAACTACCAAACTGAAATCTTTCCCTCGCAAGTGGCTCAGATTGTCATGAATGTTTCAGACAGCTTGAAATCTCCTGAAGAAAAAAAATCCCATGTCTTAACTTTTCCATTTCAACAGATCCTAGAGGAGATAATAGAGACCCAAATGTTGATGGGTGAGCACTGATGAGAGAAGCCACCCTTTCATTTGCTGAGGCCACATTCACAGCAAGTGACTTCTGCACTACGTTGTCTTCAATGTACAGAAAGCCCAAGTGAAGCTTCCAGAGAAGAAAGATAATGCAGCTGGTGTGGCTCTGCCAGTAATTTGAACATTACCTGGAGGATGAACCAACAGGTGTGAACCGGCTGGTTTGGCCAGATTTAAGCCAGAGCAGTGGAAGTAGGGGTGGGAGTAGCTTCACCACAGACTTCCTTTGTTGCTTTGGACGAAGCTATTAAGATAACCAACAGGCATGTAAACGCCACAGAACATGCCATCATTCCCCAGACTGAAAGTACCCTTGCTCATATCATCACAGAGCTGGATGAGAGAGAGTGAGAAGAGTTCTACAGGCTAAGGACAGTTCAGGAGAAGAAAAAGACTCAAGGAAAAACTGGAGGAGGACTTGGAGCAATGGAGGGCGGCTGGGGAAGTGATAGAGCCTGCTAAACTTTGGCTGAAGAGAAGCACGAGGATCTTCTGTTTGAACAATCCTTCCTGCTCTGGCTCTTTCAGGAGCCCTAAAATGCCACCATTTCAATTCACAGGATGCAGGTCCTGTATGTGTGGCTATTTATTTTTTGGTCTAAGAATTCCATGGGCTGTGAAATTTCCTTGGATGTTTGGGTATGGGAATACCTTTGCAGAATCATAATTCAGCCACCATTTATGATGTGAGATTAGTAGGCTGTGCCCCAGAGCTTGTAGGGTTTACTTATGTATTTTTAATCGTGTATTTTTGTACAAAATTATGTTTTTGGAGATTCGTTCATGTTGATACTCAACAATCCTAGTTCATTCATTAACTGCTGTATATGGTTTCCACTGTATGAATGCCACAATATATCTATTCTCATAATAACAGATATTTCTGATTTTTCATTACTATAAACAAAGATGCAATGAAAATTCTGTTTTATGCATATGCAAGAGTTTCTTTAGAGTATGTGCTCTGCAAGTGATAGAGTATAAGTGTCTTCGACTTTACTAGATAGTGGTCACTTGCTCTCTAAAGTGTTTGTTCTACTTCTCCACATTCTCACCAATACTTGGGGTTATTGGAATTTAGTATTTTTTTTGCCAAATTTAATGCATAGAAAATGTATCTTGTTTTATTACATATTCTCCTGAGTAACTATAAGATTGATTATATTCTCATATTTTTTCTAGACTCTGGAGTTCTTAACATATGAACTGTCTATTCTTTGGACATTTTAATATTGTTGCTTTTTCTATTTATTTATGTACTTTATTACATTCTAAATATTAATATTTTATTAATTATATGAATTACAAATTATTTTTATACTTACTAACGCAATGTGTTTGGAGCGTGGGGAGGGATATGTATCAAAATGTGAACTTTTACCCTGGTGAGAAATTCTCTCTCTCTCTTTTTTTTTTTTTTTTAAAGATTATTTATTTATTTGAGAGAAAGAGAGAGACAGAGTGAGAGAGCATGAGAAGGGAGATCAGAGGGAGAAGCAGACTCCCCATGGAGCTGGGAGCCTGATGCAGGGCTCGATCCAAGGACTCGGGTTCATGACCTGAGCCGAAGGCAGAGGCTTAACCCACTGAGCCACCCAGGTGGCCCCTGATGAGAAATTCTCTTATCACTTACTTGAACTTACTGTGGGTCAAATATTTTTATTTAAGCATTTTACAAATATTAACTAATTTTAATCTTGATGACACCCCGTGAAACTGCTATCAGTATCCTATATTCTTTTTTATTGTTACTTTCACAAACAGCAGCTTTATTGAGATATAATTCACAAACCATAAAACATACCCTTTAAAAAATCTACAGTTCAGTGGTTTTAGTGTAGTCACAGAGATGTGTATTCACAGAGATGTGCAATCATTATGTGAAGCGATCTCAGAACCAAGAAGTCCCACATTGATTAGGAGTCACTAACTCTGTATTTCCACTCAAGTCCCCAGTCCCAGGCAACCACGAGTGTACTTCCTGCTTCTGTATTTTTGCCTGTTCTGGGAATTTCCTATTAACAGACTCATACAATATGTGACATTTTGTGTCTGGCTACTTTCACTGAGCATAATGTTTTTGAAGTTCATCCGTATTGTAAAATGATCAGCATCCCATTTGTTGTTATTGCTGAATAGTATCCATCGCGTGACATACCACATTTTGTTTACCCAATCATCAGCTTATGCACATTTGGGTTGTTGCTCTTTTCAGGGATTACAAATAGTGCTACTACAAGTGTTCGTGTACAAGTTTCTGTTTGGACATTTGTTTTCGATTCTCCTGGAGTGAAATCTCTGGGTCGTAAATCAAATGTAAGTTCAATTTTTTGAGGAACTGCCAAACTGTTTTCAAAGCAGCCGCACCTTTTATATTTCCACCAGCAATGTACGAGTGATCCAATTTTTCTGCATTCTTTCAACATTTGTCCATCCTTTTTGAATATAGCCATACAAATGGGGTAAAGTGGTTCTCACTGTGGTTTTGATTTGCATTTATTAATGAATGATATTGAACATCATTATATGTTATTGGCTATTTGTATATATCTTCTTTGGACAAATATCTATTCAAATCATTTGCCCATTTTTAACTGGGTTGTCTTTTTGTTGTTGAGTTGCAAGTTATTTACATGTCAATTCTCTTTATGCTAAAGAGAAGGAAACCAGGTACAGGAAGGTTAAGTAACTTGTCTAAAGTCACGCAGCTAGGATATGAAAGCAAGTAGTATGGCTCTGGATGGAGTCCATGCTATTAACTTTTATGCTGTTCTGTCTCATAGCATTGTTCACCCATCTGTGTGAAATCTGTAGTGAAGTTATAATATTACCTATAAGAAATAGGGCCAGATTAAAATTTAGGACTTGGGTTTTGGAAATACATCATGATGAAAGGTGATAATGTTGGGTGTCTTAAAATTTATTGCTCAAGAAATATTTTTATAATAGCAAAGAAAATAAAAATATTTGCTTATATTCTATCACATAAGTTCTTGACCTATATTAACATAACCTATAATCAAACTCAAATTTTGATTCTCAGAAAACTGATACAAATTTTTAATCTCTTTGGAAGTAGGACTAGCACCTTATATTTAGGACTAGCACCTAAACATTAAATATGTTTAATAAACATATTTTAAAATGTTTTACATATTGAACATATTGCTTAGCATAAAAGATGCTCAATAAATCAGTTTAAATATCTGAAGGCTATCGAACATAAAGATTTATGTAAAATTAATTTTGTATATAGATATGTTAAACATTATCTTAAGCCAACAAATATTTCAGTTTATATTCTGAATTGACATATTATATGTGAACATTATATTTCCTCAAAGACAACTTCAAAAAATTAGTTTGGTTCTAAGTATACTTAAAATTGACTCTCAAAATTGTCCAACAATATACATTTTGAAAATCTATTGATGTCAACATCTACTGAAAATTAGAGAAAAAAATTCAACTTACTGAATCATTAAACTGTCTGTCAAACTGAACTAACTAATCTAACTAATCTTCTTTAAAGATTTTATTTATTTATTTGATGGAGAGAAATACAGCAAGAGAGGGAAAGCAAGCAGGGGGAATGGGAGAGGGAAAAGCAAGCTTCTTGCTGAGCAGGGAGGCCTATGTGTGTCTCAATCTCAGGACCCCAGGATCATGACCTGAGCTGAAGGCAGATGCTTAACAACTGAGCCACCCAGGCACCCCTGCATTTCATTTTTTAACATTTAATATAATTTTGTATATTCAACATTTGCAGTCTATAAAAGTCCACATAAGACATGGCAGCACTTTCAGATTTAAGGGCATTATGAATTCATTATACTTATCTGCTACTTAGAAATTTGTCAAGATTTTTGCCTTGAAGTCCTAGTGGCTACCATATTCCATGGCAGAGTAATTAGTGGGGCAATGTTGGGCTCATAGTGACTGTTACTGACTGGTTTTGCTATTTCCATTCATGAGTAGGTAACTTGCTGGCAAGAAGTTAGATATTTCAGATTTGTATTTCTCTTAGGGAATGAGAATGTTTTTCTCCAATTGTTACTTAATAAGAAATTCTGGGTTCGAATTTTAGTCTTAAATATGTGCATTCAGTAATGCATGTACTTTTTGATGAATCATGAATATATAATTATAATTTCTTCTTGATGCTAGTGTGCTTTATGATTTCCTTCTCCTATACTCATGCTTACTGTCTTTAAATTTTGAATTGACTATGTTCCATCCTGGCCTTTCTTTTACCATCCATATTCTGTTGACTTTAGATTGTTATCTCTACCTTAGCCTCCTCTTTGAGTTCTTCACTTTCATGTCTGTCTCTGACTTTTGCTGTAGGAGGTCTAACAAGCATCTCATACTTGTCTCTAAAATAAAGCTCTTGATTTCGCCTTCAAACACTGATCTTCCTCTGGCCTTTCTCATCTTAGTAAATGTACCACCAGTCATCACTTGGCTCAAGGAAAAACTCTAGGATCCACTTTGGTTTTTCCCCTTTTTCTCATCATCTCAACCAATATCCTCAGCAAATTTTGCAGATTGTACCTTCAAAATATGTTTTAAACCATTTGCTTTTGTGCATCTTCATTGATACCCTCATATTCTTAGTGGCGCCCATCTATCCCTTGCCTGGATTACTGCAGTGACCCTAACAAGTCTCCCAGGTACCACCTTTGCCCTCTTACAGTCTCTTCCCTTGCTCAATAGCCAAAGTTGTCTTTTAACAACTTTCAAAAACACATCTCTTCCACGGTTAAGAATTTTGAATGGCTTCCCATTGGTATTTATAATGAAATCTAAATCTTTACCCTGGTCTAAGGATATTTATATAATCTGGTGCCTGCCTATTTTGCTTTAACTTCCTCGGTGCCACTGTCTCCCACTGATTCTAGTGCAATCACGCCATTCTCATTTGTATCCACAAACACACCAGCCCTTTCTTGTCCCAGAACCTTTGCATTGCTCTTCTCTCTGCTTCTTTTGGCTTTTCCTTCTGCTATATTCTTCTCGTCCTGCAGGTCTCACTTCAAATGTCACTTCCTCTTTTATTTCCTTTAAGTTTTTGTAACAATATGTCTTGCTGATCTACTCACTTGTTAGGACATCTTGAACGTTGGCCCCGTGGAGGTAGCCTCGCTGTCTTGTCCACCGTAACCTACAGTCTCCTCAGTGCTTGTTGCTTCAATAATGACTGCTCAGGACATGCAGTTTAAAAGCTAGAAGAAACCTACAGCTCCCGGACAATTAGCAAAGGCGAATCATTGCAGTGAGAACCTTGATCTTAAATGAATCACATCACCCTAAAAAGAAATTAGTTTTCTGACACGTTTTAAGTGGACAAAATGAAGACTTAATTTCTTGTAACTCTAGCAGCTTCCTTCTCTCTTCCTCCTTCTTTTAACCTGGATTGAACTTAAGGGCTTTGTTGAGTGGTCTCTTTAAAATGAGAAATTCTTATAGCTGGAGAGGATGAAAAATATCGTGTAGTTCATTTTCCTGATTAAGAAATAGAGGCTCAAAAATAAGGGATTTTTTTCCCTTCAGGTCATAGAAAGAGAGGTACAAAACTTGTTTTGTCTTTATCATATATTCTTTTTATTATGCCAATAATACATGTTCATTGGAAAATAGAGAAAATTCTAAAAATTAAATTTATATCACCTGATATTCTATCTTTTGGAAATAACAACTGTCAATGTTTTATGGTATGTCTTTCAGTGCTTGCTTCTATGCATATTCAGTAATATAAATAAACTATGCAAATTTCAGGAAGTGTTCTTATGTATATTCACTAGAGTAAGTGAGCCAATACCAACTTACATGCATGTATGTATAGCTCTGTATCTATCAAATCTATCATGAATGTATCTGTATATCTATCTATTCGTTCTAAATAAACATGTCTTCTTTCCTCACTTCATAGTATTAAATCCTTCTTTTCTGCCATTAAATATACAGCCAAATCCAATGGTGGTATTAAAAATATTTAAAGATTGATATTTCATGGGCACCAAGCAATGAAAGGACAGACTGTAGCCTGGAGGTTTATTGCTATGGCAGGCATCAGTCCTTTAATTGCTAGAGACGGCGGGGCTGTGGTTGTCCTAGAGGAGGGGCTGGGAGAGTGTCCAGGCCCTGGATAGAACAACCCAGGGTCATACTGTGGAACCACAGCCAAAGGCTAAGGAAACGTTTCAGTATTTTAATGCCTACTTTGTGTTTTGGGGCAGGAAAGCCAAATTTAATTCTACAGTCATCATTTTTATTGTATTTTGTTCCATGGTGTGGTAGGATAGAATTATGCTTCTTGCTCACCCAGACCCCCCTACTACCCCCCACACTGTCTCGCCCTAATCCCAAGAATTTGTGACTAATGAGGAGGTACTATTCCGTGATTTTATTACGTTATATGGCACAGTTCACCTAAAGTTAGGGAAATTATTTACATGGGTGAGCCTAATCTAATCACCCAAGTCTTTAAAATCAGAGAACTTTTCCTGGTTGTCACAGAAGGAAAATTAGAGTGTCTTGAAGCCTGAGAAGGACTCCATGCACTACGGCTCCCTCTAAAAATGAGGCAGCTCTAGGAAGGAATGCAGCTTGTCTCAAGGGCGGCCCTGGGCTGACAGCCAGCAAGGAAACGGAGACCTCAGTCCTATAGCAGCAAATTCTGCCAACAGTCTAACTGAAGGTGGAAGAAGCGTCTATCCCAGACCTGTCAGATAAACAGCCCTGCTCTGTAGGTACCTTGATTTGGCCTTCTGAGACCCAAAGCAGAAAATCCAGCCAAATCAGCCTAGACTTTTGACCTGCAGAACTGTGAGGTTAATAAATGAGCATTGTTTTAAGCGGCTATATTTGAGTAATTTATTACAGCAGCAATAGAAAACTAATATACCTAGTATGAAGGTACTATAAATTATTGGACCCATTATTTATTGTTGGGAATTTAGGTTGAATCTATGTATTATTTGTTTGTTCTTATGCTAGTATGAGAAAAAAACTTCAATAATAGCATCATACCTTCATCATTTCTCACTTGTCTGATTATTTCTTGAGATAAACTCTTAGAAATGAAATTTCAGGGTCAACGAGCTTTTAAAAGCTTTTGGTACCTATTGTCAAATCACAGAGGTTTTTGTTTTTGTTTTTGTTTTTGTTTTTACAACTTACATTTCTATTTCCAGTTTACTAACTGTTGTAACACTAGTTATTTTTATTCTTTTTAAATTTTGATTCTATAATGGGCAAAATATTAGTCTCACATTGTTGTTTTAATTTGTACTTTTTTGAACACCTGTGGAAGCAAAACATGTTTAAAAGTTTCAGGATTATAAAATGGTGATAAACTTATTGTTCTCTGATGCCAAATTTACTTAGCCTGGTAAATTCTAGATTGTCCAAGTGAATAATTGTGAGAATAGTGAGAATATTTAAAGGAAATTTTGAGTTAATTCATGTATATATATATATATATATATATATGCTCAAAATCTCAAAATTTGGAGACAATAACCTCATAGAATCAATTACAGTTTCATAAAGTTTATAGGTATGATTCTACAAAGAACTGTTATTTCAGATAGATGTAGAGAAGTTAGATAGAAGTTAGATACAAAAGCAAGATGTTTGGAAAGAAAAGCAGTTTTTGGTGGAGTAATTAAACTTGCAGTGGTGGAGGTTTCTTTCTTTGATTTTTAGTCAATTTAGTATATGTGCTGCCGAAGCGAGCACGATTTTTAGTCAATTTAGATCAACTTTTTAAAATATAAAAATCCCATAATTATTACATGGTTACACTACTCTCCATAAAATAGTTTATAATTTTTATGGTATGTGTGTGTGGATAGAGGCAAGATAAACATGTTAGTGATAATGGTAATTTAATACCTTTCTTTAAAGATATCTGGGCAAAGTAACTTCGGAAAGAAGGCATTCGAATTATTTACCTTAGTGGAAGTCATGTTCATTTCTTTTTCTAAAGACTCCCTATAATTTAGCTTTAAATGTGGCTCTTGTGAAACAAACATGTCTCTGTCTTTTACATTTCCATATATGCCATCATCCCTGTGTAGTTACGCCTATTATTCCTTGTAGGGAAAAGGAAGGCCTTAAAGGGAAGAAGAAGGAAGAGAGAAGAAAGATAAAGGGTCCTTTAAAAATTAGATCAATAGGCATCTACCAGGATATTTTTAGGGTTACCTAAAATATAGGAGCACAAAGATATTTATTTATTATAACTTGGAATGCATTTTAAAACAACTTTTGGGGAATCTAACTAAAGAGTATAAAAAACAGTGATGCCTGGGTGGCTCAGTTAGTTAAACATTAGACTCTTGATTTCCACTCAGGTCATGATATCAAGGTCATGAGATCAACCCCCACAGGGAGCTCGGCACTCGGCAGGAAGTCTGCTTGAGATTCTCTCTCCCCCTCTCTGCCCCTCTGCTGCTCCTCTCGCTCTAAAATAAAAAAAATATATATCTTTAAAAAACAAACAAAAAGCCAAACCAAAACAAAACAAAAAACTAGAGAAGCTGTGATATCATTACAAATTTTTAAAGGAGATGCTAAAAACTAAAGTAATTATAGCACATTATGTAATGTTGTATATTAAGTATGTTATTTTGATTAGAAAAGGGTATTAAAGACCATCGTAAATACTTAGACATTCTCGGTGAGTGGTCTTTGCTGCACTGTTTATGGAAGAGCCTTTTATAAAGAACGAGCACTTGATGTAATTGGATTGACATCAGTCATCATGAAACTTGCTTTTGTTTTCATGTGTATTTTCAGTTTCACAAATAAAACTGATTCAAATTGAAATTTATATATTTTTAAAAATTTATTTATTTAAAAGAGAGTGAATGAGAGAGAGAGAGAGAGAGTATGTACAAGCCAGGGGAAGGGGTGGGAAAAGCAGACTGCCTGCTGAGCAGGACTCAATCCTAAGACCCTGAGATGATGACCTGAGCTGAAGGTTGATGCTTAACTACTGAGTCACCCAGGCGCCCCCCAAATTGAAATTTAAAGAGAAACTACCAGAGAAACCTTATAATTAGATCCATAAGAAGGGATAGCAGGGTGACTGTCATTTGATTGTATATTCTGGTTTCAGTTGACCTTCCCAAGAGGGTATGTTTGATCTAATTTTCCTGAAGTGTTTGCAGAGATGTGGGCATTTTGATTAAAAATATTCTCACAAAACTTTCCAGACGTAGTTTTAAGACATCTTAAAATTAAGAAGACATTAACCATAAAAGGCTGTTGTTACAGAAAAAGCTTCAAGAGGAAAAAAATAAGTATCTGTAACTTGAATTTAGAACTTCAAAGCTAGAATTGTTCTCATGAAGGGAAAAATTTTTCTCATGTTAAACTTACTATTTATCTATTTAAAGATTTTATTTATTTGAGAGAGAGAGAGTGAACAGGGCAAGGAGAAGCAAAGGGAGAGGGAGAAAAAGACTCCCTGCTGAGCTGGGAGCCCTAGTTGGGATTAAATCTCAGGGCCCTGGGATGATGATCTGAGCCCAAGGCAGACGCTTACCAACTGGGCCATCCAACCACCTGTAGACTTCCTTCCTAAGTAGAGTCATATGAGATAGGATTTTTTTTTAATTCTTTTTTTTTTTGAAGATTTTATTTATTTATTTGACAGACAGAGAGCATAAGTAGGCAGAGCAGCAGGCAGAGAGAGAGAGGAGGAAGCAGGCTCCCTGCTGAGTGGAGAGCCCCATGTGGGGCTCGATCCCAGGATCCTGGGATCATGACCTGAGCCAAAGGCAGAGGCTTTAACCCACTGAGCCACCCAGGTGCCCCTGAGATAGGATATTTTTAATGAAAATGTTTAAGAAAACACTTTATACCATTGTAGAAGAATCTTCTTTGTCTTTAATATTTTTTATTGTTAAAATGCATACCCACAGCACATACAGTCTTACATGTGAAAAAAATTTAATACAGAAGTATAAAAAATAAAATCATTCCCAGTTTCCCATTCCCTAGAGATAATTGAGTTCACATTTTGGCTTAGATTATTTAAGACCTTTTTCTATACTCATACATATAGACATATCTACAGGTACAAACAATTATATTGAAATAACAGTGTGATTAGGTTGCATTTACTCTATAGCCACGTGTCCCTTTTTGTTTTTATTTAAGTCAGATTTATTGTATTCTGATGTAGAAAAATTCATCTTCAATGTATATAGCTCAATAAACTTTGAGTAATGTATATAGTTGTACAATCAAGATAGAGAACATTTCTATAGCCCCCCAAAATCTCTCATGTCCTTTTACAGTTACTTGCCTTCCTCTATCTCCTGCTCTTGGCAGCCATCAATTTGACTTCTATTCTACAGTTTTGGCTTTTCTAGAATATTATATGAATGTAATTTTTGTGATTGGCTTCTTTCACTTAGCATAATGTTTTTGAAATTCATCTTGTTATGTTTATTAATAGTTGCTTTCATTTTATTGCTGAGTTGTATTTCATTCTATATATCACAATTTTTTAAATCTATTCACCAGTAGATGCATATTTTGGTTATATCCACTTTTTGGCCATTTTGAATATAATTGATATAAATATTTACACACAGGTCTGTGTGTGAATTCACACAGAATTGTGTGTGATTCATCTTTTTTGGGTAAATAACTAAGCGTGGTTTGCTGGGTCCTATGGTGTGCATTTAAATTTATAACGAACTACTAAACTTACTTTTCCAAAACAGCTGTACAATTTTGCATTTCCATTAGTGATTTTGAGAGTTCTAGATGCTCCACATCTTTTCAATGCTTGGAAATGTCAGACTTTTAAGTTGTAGCCATTTTCTAAGGCACTTAGTGCGATATTGTGGTTTTCATTTGCATTTCTCTAATGGTTTTAAGGACCTTTTCATGTGCTTATTTGCTATCTATGTGTCTTCTTTGGTGAAATATCTTTTCAAATGTTTCCTCAGTGACTTACTTTACATTTTTTGACTTATTGAGTTATGAGTCTTTATATATTTGCATATAAGAGTCATATATACACAAGTCCTTATCAGATAGGTTTTTGCAAATATTTTCTTCTAGCTTGTGATCTGTCTTTTAATTTTCCTTTTTAAAGAACTTTTTAATTTTTTCCTATTTTATTGACATATCATTGACATATAACATTGTATCAGTTTTAAGTGTATGACACAATGATTTGATTCATATATATATATATATACATATACATATATATTGTAAAATGATTACTGCAGTAAGTTATCATCCATCACCTCACAGTTACAAATTTGTTTTATCCCTTGTGATGAGAACTTTTAAGATCTATTCTGTTAGAAGCTTTCGAATATATGATATAGCATTGGTAACTATAGTCACCATGTTTTACATTTTATCCCCAGAACTTACTTTGTTATTATATTTATTTAGATTTTTTAAAAAAATAATTTTTAAATACCCAACATGGGGCTTGAACTCACAACCCCATGATCAAGAGTTGCGTGCTCCACTGACTGAACCAGCAAGGTGCTCCTTATTTTATAACTAGACATTTGTATCGTTTGACCACCTTCACCCATTTTGAACATTACCCACTCTGCCTCTGGCAACTACCAATATATTCTCTGTATCTATGAGTTTTTGTTTTTTTGATTCCAGATATAAGTGAGATCATATAGTGTTTGTCTGATTTATTTTACTTACCATAACGCCCTTAAGGTCCAACACTATTGTTGCAAATGGCAGAATGTCTTTCTTTTTGATGGCCGAATAAAATTCAATTTTGTCTGTGTGCATGGAATGAACGAGATACACACACACACACACACACACACACACATATTATATATTTGCTTATATATCACATTTCTTTATACATTTATCCATCAATGGAAACTTAGGTTGTTTCGATGTCTTAGCTATCATAAATAATGCTGCAATGAACATGGAGGTGCATATATCTTTTGAGATAGCAATTTTCTTTCTTTTCTCCACATCCTTACCAACACTTGTTATCTCTTGTTTTTTTGGTAATAGCCATTCTAACAGGTGTGAGGTGATATCTCAATGTGGTTTTGATCTGCATTTCTCTGATGATTAGTGATGTTGAGCATCTTTTCATGTACCTGTTGGACATCTGTATGTCTTCTTTGGAAAAATGTCTGTTCAGTTCCTCTGCTCCTTTTCAAATTGAATTGTTTTTGCTATGAGGTATTATATTTTAGATATTAATCCCTTATTAAGTAAATGATATGTAAATATTTTCCTCCCATTTAAGTTGTCTTATCATTTTGTTAATGCTTTCCTTTACAGCACAAAAGCTTTTTAGTTTAAGATAGTCCCACTTGTTTATTTTGCTTTTGTTGCCTTTGCTTTTGGTGTCAAATACAAAACCACATTCAAGACTGATGTCAGAGAGCTTACCATCTATGTTTTCCTCTAGGAGTATTATGTTTTCAGGTCTTACATTCTTTAATCAATTTGGAGTTTATTTTTGTGGTTGGTGTAAAACAGTGGTCTAGTTTCATTCTTTTGCATATGACTGTCCAGTTTTCTCAAATCTTTTATTGAAAAGACCATCCTAAGAGAAGGAAGAGAGAAAGAAAGACAGACAGAAAGAAAGAAAGACAAGACTATCCTTTCCCTGTTGTATATTCTTGGTTCCTTTGTTGTAAATTAATTGGTCATATATGCATGGTTTTATTTCTGAGCTCTCTGTTCTGTTTTATTGATCTGTTTTTAAGCCACTATTATGCTACTTTACTATAATTTTGTAATATACTTTGAAATCAGAAAGTACGATGCTTCCAGCTCTGTTCTTCAAGAATACTTTAGCTTCAGAGACTTCGTGATTCTATAGAAATTTTAGGATAGTTTATCTATTTCTGTGAAAAATGCCATTGGACTTTTGATAGGGACTGCACTAAATCTGTAGATTGCTTTGGGTAAAAGGATATTTTAACAATATTAATTCTTTTAATCCTTGAGCATAGAATTATCTACCCATTTATTTGTGTCTTCTTCAGTTTATCAATATCTTATAGTTTTCAGTATACATGTTTTCACCTCCTTGCTTAAATTCATTCCTAGGTGTTCGGTTCTTTTAGATGCCATGGAAATACTGTCTTAATTTCTCTTTCTGATAATTATTAGTTTATAAACACATAGCTGACTTTTGTATATTGATACCCTATCCTGCAGCTTTATTGAATTTATTATTAGTCCTGAGAGTTATTTAGTAGAGTCTTTTGGGCTTTCTACATACAGAATCATGTATTTTGCAATAGAAAATAGAAACTACAAATAGAAACTGTTACTCTTTCCTGTCTAATGCCTTTTCTTTCTTTTACTTGACTAATTGCTGTGGGCTAGGACTACGTTGAATAAAAGTGGGCATTCTGTCTTATTCCTCATCTTAGAGGAAAAGGTTTCAGTTTTTCAGTATGATGCTTGCTATGGGCATGTCTTATATAGCCTTTGTTATGTTGTGGTATGTTCCATCTACACTCACTTTGTTGAGTATTTTTATTATATATGGATGTTAAGTTTTCTCAAGTGCTTTTTCTGCATCTATTAAGATGATCATAAGATTTTTACCCTTCATTTTGTTAACATGATGTAACACAGTAATAGATTTTCAGTTTTTGAATCATCTTTGCATTCTTGGAATAAATCCTGCTTGATCATGGGATATGATCTTTTTAATATGTTATGTTCAGTTTGCTAATACATTGTTGAGGATTTTTACATCTATGTTCATCAGGGATATTGATCTGTAATTTTCTTCTCTTCTAGTGTTTTTAACATCAGTGTAATGCTGGCCTTATAGAAGGAGTTTTGCGATGTTCCCCATTGTATTTTTTGGAAGAGTTTGAGAAGGATCGATCCTAATTCTTTAAAAAATATTTGGTAGAAGTATTCAACTGATGAATAAATAAATGTGATATATGTATATAATGGAATATTACTCAGCCATAAAAAATGAAGTCTTGGCATTTGCAACGACATGGATAGAACTAGAGTGTATTGTGCTAAGCAAAATAAATTAGAGAAAGACAAATACCATATGATTTCATTTATATGTAGAATTTAGGAAACAAAACAGATGAATATATGGGAAGAGGAGAAAAGGAGAGAGGGAAGCAAACCGTAAGAGACTCTTTTTAAAAAAATTTTTTTATTTATTTAAGAGAGAGAGAGAATGAGCAGTGGAGAGGGATAGAAAGAGAGAGAGAGAGGAAGAGAGAGGGAAGCAGACTCCTGTTGAGAAAGAAGCCTGAGCAGAGCTCAATCCCAGGATCTAGATCATGATCTGAGCTAAAGGCGGATGGTTACCCAACTGAGCCACCAAGGGGCCCATAAAACTCTTAATGATAAAGAGCAAATTGAGGGTTGATGGAGAGAGGTGGGTGGGGTAGGGTTAGAAGGGTGATGGGCATTAGGAGGGCACTTGTTATGATGAACAGCTAGGTGTTGCATATAAGTGATGAATCACTAAATTCTACTCCTGAAATCAGTATTACACTGTATGTCAACTAACTAGGACTTAAATAAAAATTTGGTGAGAAAATAAACAAACAAATAAATTAATTACTTAATATGAAAAAAATAAAAATATTTGGTAGAAATTAACAGTGAAGACATCAGTCCTGGGCTTTTGTTTGTTGAGAGGTTTTTGATTACTGATTCAATCTCCTTACTAGTAATTGGTCTATTCAGGTTTTCTATTTCATGATTCAGTATTGGTAGGTTTTAGGTTTCTAGTAATTTCTCCTTTTTTTCTAGATTGTCCAGTTTGTTAGTGTATAACTGCTTATAGCAGTCTCACAACTCTTTGTATTTCTGTGTTTTCAGTTGTAACATTTACTCTTTTAATTCTGGTTTTGTTTACTTGAATCCTCTTCCTTTTTTTCTTGGTGAGTCCAGCTAAAGTTTTGTCTATTTTATTTTTTCAAAAAACCCCAGCTCTTATTTTCATTGGTCTTTTCTATTGTCTTTTTAGTCTCTATTTCATTTATTTCTGTTCTGATTTTTGCTATTTCCTTCTTTCTACTAACTTTGGGCTGCATTTGTTGTTTTTTTAGTTCCTTGAGGTATAGAGTTAGGTTGTTTGAGATCTTTTTTCCACCCCTCTTAATGCAGGCATTTATCACTTTTAGCTTCCCTCTTAGAACTGCTTTTGCTGCATCCCTTAAGTTTTGGTGTGCTGTGTTTCCATTTTCATTTGTCTCAAGGTATTTTTAAAATTTCTTTGATTTCTTTGTTGACCAATTGGTTTTTCAGTAGCAAGTTGTTTACTCTCCTCATATTTGTGATTTTTCCAGCTTTCTTCTTGTAATTGATCTTAGGTTTTATACGATTGTGGGTAGAAAAGATGCTTAATATGTTTTCCACCTTAAATTTTTAAACATGTGTTTTGTGGCCTAACATATGATATATCCCAGAGAATGTTCCATGTGTAACTCTGTTTCCTTTGGATGAAATGTTCTGGATATGTCTGTTCATCTGGTCTAATGTGTCATTTAAGGCCAATGTTTCCTTATTGATTTTCTGTCTTGATGATCTATATCTATTGATGAAAGTGGGGGTATTAAAGTTCCCTAGTATTATTGTATTGCTGTCTATTTCTCCCTTTAGGTCTGTTAATATTTTCCTTCTATATTTAGGTGTTACTATGTTGGGTGCATAAATATTTACAAATGTTATGCCCTCTTGTTGGATTGTTCCCTTTATTATCACATAATGTGCTTCTTTGTCTCCTGTTACATTCTTTGACTTAGAGTCTATTTTGTCTTATATAAATATAGCTATCCTAGCTTTCTTTTGGTTTCCATTTTCATGTAACATTCTTTCTCATCTCTTTACTGGCAGTCCTGTGTATCCTTAAAGCTGAGTAGAGTCTCTTATAGGTGATATATAGTTGGGTTTTGTTTTGTTTTTCATCCATTTAGCCATTCAATGTCTTTTGATTGGAGTATTTAGTCCATTTACACTTAAAATAAGTATTGATAGATTGGACTTTTTGCCATTTTCAAACTTGTTTTCTGGCTGCCTTATAATTCTTTCATTTCTTTCTTCTTCTCTTGCTCTCTTCCTTTGTGATTCAATGATTTTCTGTAGTGTTATGCTCATATTCCCTTATGTCCTGTGTAACTACTATAGGCTTTTGCTTTGTGGTTACCATAGGCTTACATAAAATGTAACAGTTTATTTTAAGCTGAAAACAAATGTGAACTCCAGTGGTATGCTCTGTCCTTTAATTTATTAGATTGCCTTTTTCTTTCCCTCTTCTTCCTCCTCCTCTTCTTCTTTATTAATCTTTTTTCCTAAGTTATTTTTAATGAGCATTAGTTTTTTTTTATTGTTGTTGCAAATTCTTCTGTCATTGATCTTTTAACTTTGTTTAGTGACATTTTCACTGTATGAATATTTTAATGTAATCACGTAGGTTGTAGTTATTGTTAATTCTGTTAATTTCTTAGTTAGGAAGGCATTCTCCAACCCAAGATTAGATATACAAGCCCCTCTGTTTGAACCTATCTTATAGTTCTATCTGATCAGATAATGTGAGATGGGGAACACAGAGATTTTGCTCTTGTATAGAAAACCATTGGTTTCAGCTCATTTATTATGGTAAGACACATTAGGGGAGGGGCCTAAGACTGAAGAATTTTCTTAATCTTTTAAAATTGACATGGACATATTTTATTATACAGTTGATCCTTGAACGAAGTGGGGGTTAGGAGCACCAATCCTCTCCCCAATCAAAATCCACATATAATTTTGACTCCTCCAAAGCTTAATTACTAATAGCCTAATGTTTACTGGAGGCCTTACTGATAACATAAACAGTTGATTAAAACATATTTTGTATGTTATATGTATTATATAAAGTAAGTTAGAGAAATTAAGCTAGAAAAAAATAAACTGGAGAAAAGAAAATATTAAGAAAATCATAAGGAAGACAAAATACACAGTATTGTACTATATTTATATATATAAAATGCACATATAAGTGGATCTACACAGTTCAGACCTGTGTTGTTCAAGGTTCAACTATATATATCAGCTAAAAGTATCATAAAATACGGTTCTACACAGTATAATGTAATATTGTAAGAAATATATATTTAGTCTTTGTCCCTGATTCCTAGCATGGAGCTCCTAATATAATACAATAAATTAACATTTGGGTTTTGTCCCTGGTTCCATAAACAGCTCTAGAGAGTTAAAGGTCAAAGGAACATCTTTTGTTATAATATTTGTTTTTGCTTTTGTTTTTGTATTTGTCCCCAGTTCCTGAAATAGGTCTGGAATGATAAAGGTGAAGGGATCATCTTTTGTCATTCATAACAAGACCCTTTCAATTATACTGGAGTTTATGTTAATGAGGTGACTTTCGGAAAGCCCTTAAGGGTGGGGTCTGGTTGCCAGGGGAGCCAACCACATGGTTAGAGGATTGAAACTTTCAGCCCCATCCTCTGATCTTTGAAGTGTTAATCAGTAATGGCCAATGATTAATCAATCATATCTATATTGTGAAGTCTCCATACAAACCCCAGGATTTGAAAGGATTTGGAGAGCTTCTGGGTTGGTGAATGCACAGAGGTGCTGGGAAGGTGATGCACCCAGGGAGGGCCTGGAAGTTTGGGCCCCCTCTCCCATATCTTGCCAATGTATCTCTTCTACTTGGCTGCTTATCTCTATCTTGTATTGCATTTTTCATAATAAACTGGCAATGTAAATACCTTACCCTGAGTTCCAGGAGCTGATATAGCAAATTTTTGATGTTAAGGAAGAGGGGTCGTGGGAATCCCCAGTATGTAACCAAGTCAGTCAGAGTGTAAGCGACACTCTGGGATTTGTTGGCATTTGTGGTGGGAACCAGTCTTGTGAAATGGTCCCTTCATCTGGGATCTGTGCTAATTCCTGGCAGTTAGTGTCAGAGTTGAGTGAAATTGTAAGACACCCAGTCTACTGAGAACTGGAGAATTGCTTGGTGTGTAAAATATCATGTGTTTGGTGTCAGAAGTGGTGTGAGTAGAGGAAACAGAAGTCTTCTTTCCAGAGGTAGTTTGCTTTACCTCTGTAAAGGAAACTATTTTAAATGGTACAATATGAGAGTCTTCACTGCTTATAGTCCTTTCATCTATGTTGAAAAAGCTTCCTGAAATTTTAATATTTTTCCCGTATTTATTCAGCATAGATTTCCTTAAGTTTAAAATGATTTTCTCATTAGATATAACCAAATTTTGATTCTATAATAACACTCTTCCTTGTGGAATAGTGGATAAAAGGAAAATTTTACAATTTGTTCTAAGAATAATTGTTGATATTTCTAAGCATTTGAGATGTATTATTATTTTCATGAATTTAGATGAGTTAGATTAAATTTGTGGTAATACACTGCAATACAAAATCCAATCTAAACATAGTCATAGATTTATTATAATTTTATCTGTATTACTTGTAACATACTCCTATTACAGTTATCGAAGATAAAGGTGACATGATAGATCTCTTCTTGCTTTGTTGATGAGTCCAAAGCTGGTTTAAGTCTCATTTTTTTGATTATCTGGAAATCTGAAACAAATAAATTACAAAATTTAATTTTACATTGAGGCAGAAAGTAAAAAAAATTCACTTGAAAGACATTTAGTTATTTTGTAATTTTCAGATGTAGCTTAAAAGATAAAAAAACACTTAATATTATGTGATATTTAAATCTGTGATTTTTTTAAGATAGTGTTTCAGTATTATCAAGTACTAGATGAAATTATTCTTCTTATGTTTGGAGAAATAGTTTATATGTAGCCTCTTGTTTAATTTGCATGCAACAGAAACTTTTTACTTGATTTACCATACCTACTATTTTCTTCTTCCAAATTCTCTGGGTCTTGACTTAAACTTTCCACTGTGCATTTTCTAGGTTCTCCTACAGGGAAAAAGATGTATAAATTCAATTGTTTGTCACTAATACAATTTACAGTTTACAATTTACTGGGAATTGTTTTCAGAGGTATCTACCCTTATCATCTGTATGACAGAACTGTATGGATCACTTGTGTCACCAAGGCAGAGTATATTGGTCAAAGATGGCCATGATATCTCCTACTTTACATGTTCCTCAGCAGTATGAACTTGTCACTCCCCCACCCAGAGGTGGAATCTAATTCACCTTCTGTTGAACCCGTGCTAGGCTTAAGACTCTTGTATTCATTAGGATGCGGTGAGAGTGGTTACATGATTTTTGAAGCAAGGTGAGAAAAAGCTGTGCAGCTTCCTTCTACACTTGATCTTAGCCAAAAGGCTGAGAAGTGATTGTATAGCCTCCTTCTGGTTCTCTTGGGGTGCTTGCTTTGGAGGGAGCAAGTCACCATATAATAAGCCCTACCACCCTGCCATTCTGGAGAGGTCCCATAGACGATGCTCCAGTTGACAGTTCTAGCTGAGTCTAGAGTTCCAGCCATCCCTCTAAGGCTCCTGTCTATGAGGGAAGCTGTCTTGGAATCTCAGACTAGTCACCTGTCAACTGACTATCACTACTGGGTGACCTCAACTGGTGTCTAGCATTCAAACCATGCTTGAATTCCTAACCCACAGAATTCTTGTGATACATATAAAATGGTAACAGCAATAGCTACCTTTTTTTTTTTAAAGATTTTATTTATTTATTTGGCAGACAGAGATCACAAGTAGGCAGAGAGGCAGGCAGAGAGAGAGAAGGAGGAAGAAGGCTCCCCGCCAAGCAGAGAGCCCGACGCGGGGCTTGATCCCAGGACCCTAGGATCACGACCTGAGCCGAAGGCAGAGGCTTTAACCCACTGAGCCACCCAGGTGCCCCCAATAGCTACCTTTTGAGGGATAAAATGATTTGTTAAGACAATACTTGGAAGAAAAATGAATTTAGAGAGCAATATAAAGTATCCAAATAATTATATCAGATATGGGAAGTTTATACGTATAAATAGGCATGTTAATTTTGTACTTAAGTTTCATATCTGTCCTTTTAACTTTCAAGTTGAATCCAGTGGGATTAATCTAATAATATTCTCTTTATTCTTGCTTATCACAGGCCTCAGTCTCCAGATTCCCCTTCATTTCCTATATTTTATTTTCTGCAAAGCTCTGTATTTTGTCCCCATCTCCTGCCATAACTCCTGAAACATTTCCTCTGTATTCTTATTCCATTTTCCAAAATTCCCATTACTTTCTTGCTCTAACAGAAACGTGGCTGTGCTCAGAGGACACCTCCAACCCAGTAGCCTATTTTGCTTTTCTTTTTGTCAGTCTTGCTATCATTGGGCCTGGAGATGGATAGGTGTCCTGCTTACACCCTACCATTTCCCTCCAGGACATTCACTTTCTTTCCTTCTCTTCCTAAAACTTAGTCATCAGTTTATACACTCAACTATCGTGATTTACCTACAACAAGGCTCATTCTCCGTTGATTTTTTATCATTGGCTCATTGTACTTTACTACCACTTTCTTCATTTTGCAATTTAAATGTCCATGCAGAAGATTCTTCACCCTGGATCTCAATTCCTTGAGTGCTGTTCTTCTAGCTCTGGTCCCACACCCTACTGTAGCCATTGATTCTTGTGGATAAACTTAGACCCTGTCATTAGCAATAACTTCAAGCCCCCCTCAAATTCAGTTGCCAACATTCAAAGACTTGTCTTCTAGCTTTATCTTTCTAGCTCACTCCTTCTAGTTCCCTAACACCAGCAATTCATCTCCTTCCCTGGGACTCCCAGTCCTGCCACATTTTCATTGTTCCTCCCCATTTTGATCCCCCTCTCCCTTACTTAACTTAAATTCTATGGCCCTTCTCTCCCTTGCCTAAAGCCTGACCTCATGGCCCTTTTCCCACTTCACCATATTCACTTGACAAAACTATAATCCTAGATAAATCCAGCTGTCTCCTTATTCCTATCCTGTACTATATACCTCAGTGTGACAGGAAAAACCAAGCCTCACTTTAAATTCATAGCCATAGACATTAAATAGCCATCCTATTAAACATTCCTGGTCTATTCATTCTTCTGCCACAGATGGTTATTTAGCGCTTTCTATTTTCCCAAACCTCTAATCCTGCCCATGGATCATTGTTTTCAGCTGATGATGTATTTCCTGGTTTCATGAAGGAAGTAAAAGATAGAAAAAACCTTCCACAAGCTCCGTATTAATAGTTAATTTCCTACTTGTTTTTGTTCTATATGCTCTGTCTTACCTATGCTCCCATCTAAGGCTAACCCCAGATTTCACCATTTCTTGCCCACAAAAGACATGGCTCCAGTAATTCTTTCTGCCTCCCACTTACCAGAGTCCCTCCTCTCCCCCACCATTAGATCTCCCTTATCAGCAAATAAATATTTAGTTGTACCCACATGACTAAATTCTCACCATTGAATGTAAACAAAGTAACACACACTGCTTCTGGGTCTGAGTGTTAGACATTGGGCATTTATTCCTTCTTAAATTTTCCCTTTTCCTCAATCTTGGACAATAGAACCGTTACCCCGATGATTCAGTTTCTAATGTGTAGATAATGACAACACCCTATGGAGTGGTTTTGTCCCACGGTGGCTTTTGGAAATGTCTGGAGAACTTACTCATTGTTACGACTCGTAGGTGGAAATGCTACTGGCATCCATGGGGTAGAGGCCAAGGGTGCTTCTAAATATCCTGCAGTGACCATGACAGCTGTACCCCAGCCCTCTCACCGTCAAAAAAATAATTCAGTTCAAAATTTCAATAGTGCAATTTTGAGAAACCCGGCTCCAGGGGATGGTGGAGCAACAGAGCACAAGATCATGGTCCCCTAAATGCCTGTGGAGCTACCTTGTGTATGCAGACTGCTCACTTAAGGAAGAAACAAATTTGTGTATTCTTAAGCTACTGTACCTTGGGGACTCTTTGAAACAGGAGCTTAGCCTTTACCTTAAGTGACATCATTCTTTTAGGTAAGGAACTACCTTGGGTTTTCTTAGTTTAATATTTGTCATTGTATGACAATATATAGAACATCCTACATCCTAATACCAATTTAGTACTGTGTAATGTCTTAAACTCAGCATTCCCTTTGGTTTGGCAAGATGTAACAATATCTTTTTTTTTTTTAAAGATTTTTATTTATATATTTGACAGACAGAGATCGCAGGCAGGCAGAGAGGCAGGCAGAGAGAGAGGAGGAAGCAGGCTCCCCGCGGAGCAGAGAGCCCTATGCGGGGCTCTATCCCAGGACCCCGGGATCACGACCTGAGCCGAAGACAGAGGCTTTAACCCACTGAGGCACCCAGGCACCCCAAGATGTAACAATATTTCTTAACCTGGGAAAGTCTTTTCTGGATTTTCCAAGTTTAAAATTACGCCTGGTTTGTCTCAAATAATTGTTTTGCATTCATTCTCCAGATGCTGAGGAAAGGTGATTTTTATTGGGCCAATTTCCCAAGTGGGTTCTTTGGGAAGAATAGCTGTATCTGTAGCTATTCTTTTACCAAACTTAGGCCACAGTTGCTTGTTTAAATAAAAGACAGTCACACTCTCTCTGTGCTGGGAAGCCTTAGCAATGATTCATTTATACCCAGGAACACCTGAGCTCACCATTCAGGTGTTCTGATACTTCTATTCATTTGCAACAAGGAGAGCACCACGGAACTGTTTGTTCTTGGTTACACTATTGCAAAAGCACTCATTTTGATTCCTAACCTAGGTTTTGTACTGTGGGTTTGACTTAGAATGTGATTTGTGATGTTTGATCTGTAGGACTTCAAGGAAGCTGGATAATTGGGACCATTACCACTCCGACAAGGAGACCAGAATCAATACAAATTTGAGAGTATGACATTTGCTTATACTGTCTACCATTTCAGTGGAAAGAGGCACTTTTCTGTTGCTAATAGTAGACTCTCCAGTGCTAGATTCCCTCAGGTGGACAACAAAAGAATCTTATTTATACCCCCACTTAGCCTACACTGTACCAAAGAACCACAGAGTAAGTCAGCAAATGCTGAATTGCAATCAATCTACGATCCCATCACTTCCCTTGAAAACAATGGAGTGTAATTTTCATATAATACAGTACTATATACAAATGTGATTTTAAAAATGTATTGGTAGAGGAATGTGAATTAAAATGGAGGAGACACTGACTAGCACTTTTGAGAATGAGAAGGTAAATGAGTTTTTATAATTTTGGCATGCAAAACATTTTTAGTGGCCTTATTCTAGAAAAGGGTAAATAATAACTCATACATAAAGGTTGTATCAGAGTTTATAGACTAGACCCCTGGTAATGGATTCAACCTTTCCACAACAAATCAAAAGTATTGTTGTATGCTCACATGAATATACAGTAGTCATTACCTTAAATTTAAAACTCACTATAAGCAGCAAGCACATAGAGCAGGATATGAAGGCTGTATTGTATCAGTGTGGTCTGCAGAGAATTTCTTCCTATGGTTTTTGCCTTGTTGAAATATATGTTGCAGTTCAAAGCTAAAGGGATTACTTCTGAATAGTCATCACGGAGGTTGATTACGTTCGTATATCATATTTAGCTGGACCCTGCAGGCTATTATTCCATTAGCTATGCTGGTCCTGCGATTGTCAAAAAGTTGATCACCTAATGTTAAAAGATTGTGCTTTCTGTTGACCTTATCAAAATGACTCAAAAGGTTTTGTTAAAAAATAAAACTCAGATTGTGTTTTATGAAAGTGATTAAGAATAAATACTATGCATAAAAATGATCAATATCTTATGGGTGATCTTAGCATTACACCATTATTGAGGATAAAATGATATTTTGCTTTAGTATTTCAGCACATTTTACCTAAAGCCATAGGTTTAACTTTAGTGGAAATAGTTCTTTCTTGCTGATAGTAGAGAGTATCAGAAACTGATTTCTGAAAAAATCAGTGTCTCCCTTCCTTCCTCCTTTCATGTATTCAAGTCATATAAAATTAACACCATAGAAGTAAGCTCAGTATAGCAATATTAACACAATAGTACATTTACAATGGCCTAATTACAACATGGTTTTATAAGGCAACTCTAAAGGCGGCCGGTTAGCTCAGCTGGTTAGACCGTGGTGCTATAAGGCAGCTCTAACTAAGGAGAGAAGTGTTTTGTTTGGAGAAAATATGTTGAGAAATGGAAAGTTTGTCATTTACACTTGATAGTCAGAAAATCACTTCAGTTAAGCATCTGACTCTTGATTTTGGCTCAGGCCATGATCTTAGGTCTTGAGATGAAGCCCCACATTGGGCTCCATGCTGGGTGTGGAACTTGCTTAAGATTCTCTCTTCCTCTCCCATTCCCTCCTGGCTTGCATAAGCACATTCTCTCTCTCTCTCTCTCCCTGTCTCTCAAAAAAAAAAAAAAAGAAAGAAAGAAAGAAAGAAAGAAAGAAAGAAAGAAAGAAAGAAAATTACTTCAAATTATATATATTTTACTATATTAGATTTTACTAGATTTTATTTATTTATTTGACAGAGAGAGAGCACAGCAGGAAGGGAACAGCAGGCAGAGGGAGCAGGAGAAGCAGGCTCCCCGCTGAGAAAGGAGCCTGACATGGGGCTCCATCCCAGGACCTTAGGATCATGACCCGAGCCCAAGGCAGATGTTTAACCTACTGAAGTGCCCCTCAAATAATATTTTAACTGTTCTTTCTTTAAACAACAGTTATGTAGTTTCACTTATTTAGTAACAGTTGAAAATTTTTAAAGAAATGAGCTAAATATATATTATAAACCCTGAATCCCATTACCAATATAAGACATATTTCAATAAGCTTGAATTTTAACCTATGTTATTGTGAATTATTTACAGATTAAGTAAGCAAATGAAAGTGTTTCCTTGACAAAGATATTGACAGGTATGGCTTTATGATTTAAAATGCTCCATATAAAATTTTCATTAGAATCACATTACAAAAGCTGTCTTTGGGGAACAAAGAGGATTTTGAAGCTATCTCAATGAACAGCTAGTTTTTGAAATATGTTCCTAGAAATGGTGAGGGACTGGCACAGAGTCATGTCTCCTTTTTGGCATGGTCTTCTTTGTAACTGATGGTGTGTAAAATGGCTGGTCAGGGATACAGCCTGTGGTCCTGGAGCACAGCCAGACACTAATTTCAGCCTCATTAGCATTGTTCTTTAATCAACTGAACTTTTCAGCGAGTGGAAGTTTCCTAATATTTCTTATACTTGCTTGCCTTTAGCCACCCCAGTTGATACAATAGAGAAGGAGAAGGTATCAGTCAGGAGGAAACAGATGGCACGTTCAACTTGGATTTTGAAGAGACTTTAATGAAGGGAATACTTGAGCTGAGGGCACGGCTAAGGAACTGACAAGGGATGCTGAGGCACCCACTGCCTCACAACAGAGGGATGCCATGCTGTTATCTTCCTGGGAGCTGAAAAGTAAAGGGGAAGAGGATGTTGGTATTGACCCTGAGTGAGAAATGGAGATTCAGAAACAGGGTCTTCCTATAGAAGTGACAAGCAGCAGCTGTAGAGTGTCACAGCTATAAGGACTGAGCTGAAGTCAGGGACAGAGGAATCCTTCCCTGACCTCTCCACCTTCCTAACCTCTGATCTCCTGCCGGTGATGCCCTTTGGGTAAATCCAAACCAGGAAGCCAGAAGGCAAATGAACCTGTGACATGCAGTCCGAGATCAGTTTTCTGGGACACAGAACAGACAAAGTGGGAGGATGGATCTTGGGTGTGTGTGTGAAAGAACACATCTCAGTTTTTGACCCTTAAGAGAATATGCCCAGGGGTGCCTGGGTATTTCAGTTAGTTAAGAATTTGACTTCAGCTCAGGTCATGATCTCAGGGTCCTGGGATCAAGCCCCATGTTGGGCTTCCTGCTCAGCTGGAGGTAGGTCTGCTTGTCATTCTGTCCCTCCTCCTCTCTCTCTCTCGTGCTCTCTCTCTCTCTCAAATAAATAAATAAAATCTTTAAAAAAATCAATTAGTGAAACTGAAGACAGAGTAGCAGAAACTACCCAAAATAAAACAAAGAAAGGCAAAGAGTTAAAAAGATAAGTAGAATATCATTGGTTGTAGGACTGCTTCAGGAAGTCTGTTATTACAAAGGTTACTGGAGTCTGGAAGAAGAAGGGTAGAAAAATATTTTAAGAAATTACAACTGAAAGTTTTTCTAAACTTGGTGAACACCACAAACCCATAGATCTAAGAAGTTCAACAAATTCTAAGCTCAAAAAACATAAGAGTACTGAAAGAAAAATAACCCATCAAGTCCAGAATTCTATACCCAATAAAAATATGTTTCATCAATGAAGACAAAATGAAGACCTCAAAGACAGGCAAGTGGAAGCAACTCTTCAACAGCAGATTGCACTACAGAAAATGATGAAGTCTTCAGGCAGAAGGGAAATGACAACAGATGGAAATCTGGATCTATACTAAGGTATGAAGAGTTAGAAAAGGCAAGGAAGTGGGTAAATATAAAAGTTTTTTAAAAAAATTATTAGATTCTTTCAAATGACATGTGACTGAAAAAAATAATATATTATGTGATTTATAATATATATAAAAATATAATATATGTAAAAGTATAATGTATGTAAAAGTATAATGTATGACAGCAATAGCACAAAGGCTGGGTGGGGGGAGAAACAGAAGTATGTTACTATATGGTTCTTATACTATGTGTTAAATGGTGTACTGTCACCTGAAGGTCTGATAAATCAAAGATGTGAGCTGGTCATTACTATTTTTCTTCTGGTTGTGGATTTTTAAAATTGTTCTAATATATACAAAATAATTTTTTTTTCATTTTAACCATTTTTAAGTGTGTAATTCAGTGGCATTAAATATATTCACAGTGTTGTGAAAACATTACTATTATCCATTTCAAGAATATTTCAACATCCTGAACAGAAACTCAGTATCTATTAAACAATTCCCCATCCTTCCCACCCTGCAGCTCTTGGTAACCTCTGTTCTACTTTCTGTCTATAAATTTGCCTAGTCTCAGTACATCATATAAGTGGAATCAAACAGTATTTGTCCTTTTTTTTGCCTGGCTTATTTTACTTAGCATAATATTTTCAAGATTCATTTATGTTGTAACTTCTATCAGAATCTTATTCTTTTTTTAAGGCTGAATAATACTTCATTATATGTATATACTATATTTTGTTTGTCTGTTCCTTTGATGAGCATTGGGTTGCTTACAGCTTTTACTATTGTCAATAATGCTATGAACACTGGCATACAAGAATGTGTTTAAGTCCTTGCTTTTAATTTATTTGGCTACATACCTAGAAGTGGAATTGCTGGATCATATGGTAATTCTATGTTTAACTTTTTGAGGAACTACCAAACTGCATCTGCACCATTTTATTTTTACATTTCCACAAACAATGCACAAGAGTTCTAATTTCTCCAGGTCTTGGCCAACATTTTTAATTTTCTATTATTTTGATAATAGTCATCCTAATGAGTGTGAAGTGATGACTGATTTTGGTTTTGATTTGCATTTCTCTAATAACTAGTGATGTGGAACATCTTTTCATGAGCTGATTGTCCATTTACATATCTTATTTGGTGTAATGTGTATTGAAATCCTTTGCCCAATTTTTAACTGGTTTGTTTGTTTTTGTTGATTTATTCTTTATATATCCTAGATAATCAACCCTTATCAGATACAAGATTTGCAGATAGTTTCTCTGTATTTTTCACTTTTTTGATAGTGTCCTTTAAAGTATAAATGTTTAAAATTTTGATGTATTTCAATTTATCATTTCTTTTTTTGTCTATACTCTTGGGTGTCAAATCCAAGAGATTATTGCCAAATCCAATGTTGTGAAGGCTGTCCATTATGTTTTCTTCCAAGTGATTTATAGGTTTAGCTCCAATATTTAGATCTTTGATCTAGTTTGTATTAATTTTTGTATATAGAAAAGGTATATACAAAGGTAGGGGTCCAATTTCATTCTTTTCTTTTGCATGTGGATATCTAATTTTCTCAACCCCATATGTTGAAAAGACTATTCTTTCCCCACTGAATAGTCTTTGGACTCTTGTCCCAAGTCAATTTACCATATACATATGAAGGTTTATTTCTGATTTGTCAGTTATATCCCATTAGTTTATGTGTCTGACCTTTATGCCTGTACCATTCTGATATGAGTACTGTAGCTTCAAAGTCAATTTTGAAATAAGGAAGTGTAAATCCTCCAACTTTGTTCTTCTTTTAAAAGATTATTTTGGCTATTCAGGGTACCTTTCAATTTAATACGAACTCAAAGATTGCTTTTTCCATTCCTGCAAAAAGCCTGTTGGAATTTTGATAGGGATTGCATAGAATTTGTAGATCACTCTAGGTAGTAACACCTTGTTAATATCAAGTCTTCCAATTTATGAACGTAGCCTGTGTTTCCATTTATTTATGTCTTTTTAAATTTGTTTCATCAATGTTTTATAGTTTTCACTGTTTAAGTGTTTCACTTCCTTGTTAAATTTGTTCCCAGATATTTTATTCTTTTGGATGCTATTGTAAATGGAATTTTTTCTTAATTTCCTTTCAGATTTTTCATTGCTGGTTTCTAGAAACAAAGCTGTATTTATGTGTGGGTCATGAAATCCTGCAACTTTGCCATGCTTGTCTATTAGTTATAGTAATTTTTTGGTTTGTTAAAAAATTCTTTGGATTTTCTATATTTAGAATCATGTCATCTGCAAGTAGGGATAGTTTTGCTTTTTCATTTCCAATTTAGGTATCTTTTTTTGCCACTTACTCTGACTAGAACTTCCAGTCTCATCCCACTTTTACATCATTTTGATCAGGTTTCAAAGTCCTGTGAAAAAAGATCCAATTTGCCTTATTGAGATTATGTGCCCATCCCCTACCCCCTTAATTAGGGTATTTTGATAACTAAAATGTATACATGGAGAAGGAGTTATTCTACTGGATAAAACTGTGGCGCTGTTACCAAAGAATGGGGAGATGGATGCTCAGTAGCCAATAAACAAGCAAGCAAGTGTTGGCTCCAAGGCCCTATATAGTCACAATTAGTTGTGGCAAATCCAAGACTAGAATCCAGGCCCTGTGCTTTATAGGCCTATATTCTTGTCCAATAAGCTAGCAGTTCTTTGGTACATTTTAATCACAAATTAATTTTCTCAGAATGCTCAGTTCAATAGCTTTGAATTTTCAGTGTTACCACGGACACAGTTTAACTTCTTCTTATTACTATTGAGGTAAAATTATTATATAACATTATATTAGCTTCAGGTGTACACCATAACAATTTGACATTTGCATACATTACAAAAGATCACCACAATAAGTCTAGTTACCATTTTCACCATATAACTGACCCCCTTGCCCCTTTTTGCACACTCTAAACCCTCTCTCCCTCTGATAACCACCAATCTGTCCTTCGTATCTATGAATTTTGTTTTGTTTTTGGATCCCACATATAAGTGAAATCATACAATATTTATCTTTCTTTAACTTATTTCACCTCGCATAATACCCTCAGAGTCTATCCATGATGTTGCATATGGCAAGATTGCCTCTTTGTAATGACTGAGTAGTATCCCACTGTGTATATATACCATATCTTATCCGTTCATCCATTGATGGACACTTTCACATGTTGGCTATTATAAGCAGTGTTGCAATGAACATAGGGGTTCAGGTATCTCTTCAATTCAGTGCTTTCATTTTCTTCAGATAAAAATCCAGAACTGGATTATATAGCAATTCTATTTTTAATTTTTGGAGGAAACTCCATACTGTTTTCCATAGTGTTTGTATCTATTTATATTCCCACCAACAGTGCATAATGGTTCCCTTTTCTCTATAACCTCTCCAACACAAGTTATTTCTTGTCTTTTTCATAATAGCCATTCTTATAAGTGTGAGATGATACCTTATTGTGGTTTTGATTTGAAATTCCTTAATGATTATTGACATCGAGCATCTTTTTATGTGCCATGGGCCACCTGTATGTCTTCTTTGGAAAAATGTCAATTCAGATTCTCTGCCCATTTTTTAATCTGATTTTTGTTGTTATTGAGTTGTGATATATATTGAATATTAGTCTCTTACTGGATATATGATTTGCAAATATCTTCTCCAATTAAGAAGGTTGCCTTTGTATTTTGTTTCTGGTTTCCTGAGCTATGGTTTGATGTAGTCCCATTTATTTTGCTTTGGTGGCACATTGCTTTTGGACTCAGATCCAAAAATATACTGCTAGATGTCAAGGAACTTACCATCTATGTTTTCTTCTGGGGATTTTATCGTTTCTGGTGTTACATTCAAGACTTTAATCCATTTTGAGTTAATTTTTTTTATGGTGTAAGAAAGTGGTTCAGTTTCATTCTTTTGCATGTGGTTGTCCAGTTTTCCCAACAGTGTTTATTCAGGAGACAGTTCTTTCCCTATTGTATATCCTTGTCTCCTTTGTCATGAATTAATTGACTATATATACATAGGTTTATTTGGGGGTTCTCCATATATTTCATTAATTTGTGTGTCTGTTTTTAATACCAATACCACACTGTTTTGATTGTTACAGTTTTGTTGTATAGTTTGAAATCAAGAAGCCTGATACCTCCAGCTTTTTGTTTTTGTTTTTGTTTTCTTTAAGATTTTATTTATTTATTTGAGAGAGAGACCCAGCAAGAGAGCACAAGTAGGGGTAGGGGAGGGGCAGAGGGAGAGGGAGAAACAGATTCCTTGCTGAGTAGGAAGCCCAATATGGGGCTTGATCCCAGGACTCTGGGATCATGACCTGAGCTGAAGGCAGATGCTTAACCGACTGAGCCATCCAGGTGCCTGGCTTTGTTCTTTCTTTTTCTATTTGGGGTCTTCTGTGGTTCCATACAAATTTTGTAATTATTTTTTATAGTTCTGCAAAAAATGCCATAGAGATTATATTGAATTTGTAGAATTTTCGGGGTAGTATGGACATTTTAGGAATATTTACTCTTTTAATCCATGAGCACAGAATATCTTTCCATTTATTTATGTTTTCTTCAATTTCTTTTCTCAGGGTTTTATAGTGTTAAGTATACAGTTTTCACCTTCTTGGTTAAATTTATTCCTAGGTATTTTATTCTTTTTGATGTCATTGTAAGTGGGATTGTTTTTTAAAATTTATTTTTCTGATAATTCATTAGGTTATAGAAATATAACTGAATTCTACATGTTGATTTGTATCTTGCAACTTTACTGAATTCATTTATAGTTCTGATAGTTTTTTGGCAGAGTCTTCAGAGTTTTCTAATATACAGAATCATGTCATCTGAAAATAGTGACAATTTTACTTCTCCTTTACTATTTGGATGCCCTTTAATTCTTTTTCTTTCCTACTTGTTGTGTTTGAGGCTTCTAGTACTATGTTGAATAAGAGTGGAGAGAGTGGGTATCTTTGCCTTGTTCCTGATAGAGAGGAAAAGCTTTCAGCTTTTCACCATTTCATCTTACTGTGGATTTGTCATATATAGGCTTTATTATGTTGAGGTATGTTCCCTTTATCCCCACTTTGTTGAGTTTTTATCATGAATGGATGCTGAATTTAGCACAAATTTTTTTTCTGCATCTCTTGAGATGATCATATAACTTAATGTGTTATATTACAGTGATTGACAAACAGATGTTGAACCATCCTTGTAACTCCAAGAATAAATCCCAAATGTTCATGGTGTATAATCCTTTTAATATATTGTTGAATTTGGTTTGCTAGTATTTTGTTGAGGATTTTTGCATCTATGTTCATCAGAGATATTAGCCTACAATTTTCCTTGTGGTGTCCTTGTCTGGTTTTGGTATCAGGGTAATGCTGGCTTCATAAGATGAGTTTGGAAGTGTTCCCTCTTCTTTTAAGTTTTTGGAAGCACTTGAGAAGGATAGGTATTTTATCTTCACAAATGTTTTGTAGAATTCACTAGTGAAGCTGTGTGTTCTTGGACTTTTGTTTGTTAGGCTTTGATTACTGGTTCAATCTCTTTACTAGTAATTGGTTAATTCAGATTTTCTTTTTCTTCTTGATTCAATATTGGCAGGTTGTATGTTTTAGCAATTTATCCATTTCTTCTGTATTGTCCAGTTTGTTGTCATAAAATTATTCACAGTTGTCCCTTATGATCTTTTGTATTTCTGTGGTATCAGTTATAACTTTTCCTCTTTCATTTCTGAATTTATTTATTTGAGCCTTTTTTCCCCCTTGGTGAATCAAGCTAAAGTTTTGTCAATTTTGTTTATCTTTTCAAAGAAGCACCTTTTAGTTTCTTGACCTTTTATGTATTTTTAAAGTTTCTATTTCATTTATTTCTGTTCTGATCTTTATTATTTCCTACCTTCTACTAACTTTGGGTTTTGTTCTTTTGTTTTTTTTTTTAAGCTCCTTTAAGTGCAAGGTGTAATATTTTCCCAGATATTTCTGTTTCTTTGTGTTTGTTTGTTTGTTTGTTTTAGGTAGGCTTGTATTGATACGAATTTCCCTGTTAGAACTGCTTTTGCCAAATCTCAGATTTTGGATTGCTATAGTTCCATTTTCCTTTGTCTCAAGGTATCTTTTTGATTTCCCTTTTGGTTTCTTTGTTGACCCACTGGTTGTTCAGTAGTAATGTTATTTAATGTCCACGTATTTGTGATTTTTCCAGTTTTCTTTTGTAAATGATTTCTAGTTTCATACCACTGTAGTCAGAAAGATACTTGATATGATTTCAATTTTCTTAAATTTATTGAGACATGTTGTTTTGTGGCCTAACATGTGTTCTGTCCTGAAGAATGTTCCATGTATGCCTGTGAATAATGTATACCTTGCTGCTTTTGGATAGATGTTCTGCATATATCTATTAAGTCCGTTTGGGCTAATGTGTCACTTAAGGCTTATGTTTTGTTATTGATTTTCTGTCTTGTTGATCTATCCACTAATGTAAGTGGGGTATTAAAGTTCCCTACTATTATTGTATTGTCTTCAGTTTCTTTCCTTAGGTCTCTTAATATTTGCTTTATATATTTAGGTGATTTTATGTTGGTGTAAATATTTTTAAATGTTATACTCTCTTGTTGGATTAATCCCTTTATCATTATGTAATCCCCTTCTTTGTCTTTTATTAGTTTTTTGTTTTAAAGTTTATTCTGTCTGATATAAGTATAGATACTCCAGCTTGCTTCATTTCCATTTGCATTGAAACTCTTTTTCCATCCTTCACTTTCTCTATGTCTTTACATCTGAAGTGAGTGTCTTATAGGCAGCAAATAGTCTTGTTTTTTAATCCATTTAGCTATTATGTAACTTTTGATTAGATAGTGTAATCCATTTATATTTTAAGTAATTATTGATAGGTATGAACTGACTGCCATTTTGTTTTCTGGATGTTTTTGTTGTTCCTCTCTGTTCCTTTCTTCTCTTGTTCTTTCCTTGTGATTTGATGAACTTCTTTCATTCGGATTGTTCAGATTCCTTTCTAATTAATCTTTTGTGTTTCTATTGTTTTTGCTTTGTGGTTACAATGAGGTTCATATATAACAGTCTCTCTTTCTAGAGAAGTCTATTTTAAGTTAGTGCAACTTATATTTGAATGTATTCTAACAACTGTACATTTTTATCCTCCCCTATTTTATGTTTTTACATCTTTTATTTCCTATATTGTTTAATTATTATAATTATAGTTAATATTACTAATTTGTTCTTAACCTTCATACTAGCTTTATAAGTTTAATCCAGTATTCTTACTATACATTTATCTTTTCCAGTGAAAAGATAATATGCTTTCTTATTATGTGTTAGTGTCTTTTCTTTTCTGTTTTCTTTTCAACTTAAAAAACCCCTTTGATATTTCTTGTAAGGCCTGTTTAGTGGTGATAACTCCTTTAGTTTTTGTCTACCTGGAAAACATTTTGGTTCTCCTTCAATTCTGAATGACAGATTAGCTGGGTAGAGTATTGTTGGTTGAAAGTTCTTTCCTTTCAACATTTTGAATACATCATGCCATTCCATCTTGGCCTGCAGAGTTACTGCTGAAAAAACAGCTTGACTGAATCTTATGGAGATTCCCTTGCGTGTACTAAGTTGTTTTTCTCTTGCTGCTTTCATGATTCTCTCATCTTTAACTTTTGACATTTTAATTAGAATTGTCTTGGTATGGTTCTCTCTGGGCTTTCTGGACTTAAGTGTCTGGTTCTTTCCCCAGCTTGGGGAAGACTTCAGCAATTATTTCTTCAAGTAAGTTTTCTGCCTCTTTCTCTTTGTCTTCTCTTTCTGGGCCCCCTATAATCCAAATGCTGTTTGTTGTTGCTGATGTTGTCCCATAGGTTTCTTAAGCTTTCTTTACTTTTTCAAGATTGTTTTTTTTCTTTTTGCTGCTCTATTGGGTAAGTTCCACAGCCCTGTATTCTAGGTTACTAGGTCTTCTACTTCACTAGTCCACTGTTGAACCCTTCTAGTGTATTTTTCAGTTCAGTTATTGTATTTTTCAGTGTTGTGACTTCTGACTGGCACTTTTGAATTTTAATTTTTTTTTTTTAACCAAATCAGATGTAGTATAATATACATAGTAGGAATCCAAATGCTGATAGATGGATTTGGATTTTTTTTCTGGTACTTTTGTGAAGATAAGAGAGTTTGGAAAATACACAAACTCCATGTTCTTCTAATGGACAGACTACTTCAGAACAGAGGATTATATACGGGATGACATCTTTAATGACTAATCTAGAGATGAAAAAATTAATATTTTTCACAAATTTAATTTTAAAACGTATGCTGAGATTGTCAAACATAATGCAAGTATCTAATATCCAGTCCAAATATAGTTATATGAGTAAATATGTACCTCACCAGTAGCAAGGTAGTCCTTAGAAATAAATCTTTCTTAAAAAACAAAACCAACTCCTCCACCAAAACCATAAATCAAATCCTTATGATCTCAAATGAGGTAGAATTCTTTTCTAATTTTCATAAAAGTGAATGGATTTAAAATAATGACAAATAAAAAAATTAAAATTAATATATTTTCCAGGTCATTTATATGTTTGTGGTCTCTCAGCATGTTCCCCAAACCAGCAGCATCAGCATTACTGGGAGTGTATTAGAAATGCAGAATCCCAGGCTCAGTGTAAGTAGTGGTAGCTGCTTGTCTTTGGTTCAGTAGTGACATCCAGATCATAAGTAAAAATTAGATTTGTTTCCGTGGATTCAGAATGTATTTTTTACTAGGTAATGGGATAAGGTCTTTTTAAAACCTCCAGACCACCCTATGTTCCGGGTCTTATCATCTCTGGTGCACAGATAAGGAAACCAAAGATTGAAGGTTGCTCAATATCATAAAATGTATAACTAAGTGAGTGGAGATTCCCACTCAGGTCAGTTTAGATCCCAAGTGCATGCTTAAAACTTGTGCACTCACTCTCACTCCAGTCAGAAGTAGCTTATAACAAAAAACCTCTGATGCACCTGTTTTGTGTCAAGCCTACAGAAGTTGGTTTTACTCCACTTTGTGGAGAACTGCTATGGAAAACCAACTTATTTCTTAATTATTTTGTCTCTTCAATTTCTTGACATCTAGAGACTGTTTCTAATGCTGCAGTTAAAAAAACTGCCACATGCTCCAGGGATCTCCCTGCAGACCACTAATCCAACACTTAGGCCAGGACAGCTGAGCTTGGACTAGGGAGAAACCTAATCCAGGATTTCCATCACATGGGTTGTTGCCTTTTTTTCATTATACTTGACCCCTAATGGATTCAGCTTCATAAAGTCAGAAAAAGAGGGAAAGAAAGCAATTTATTCATGTTTTCACTGGAGCTCACTGCAGACATGAAATTTCTCTAAAAATGCAAATCATTTGGTACAAGAGAAGTGAAACTCAGTAGCTAAAGCTCTTAGAGGAAAGCGCTTTCCCAGGGCTAATGTTTTTATGCCCAGTGATTGAATAAATCAATCCATTTATTACAACATCTTTGCTTAAGTTTTTTATTCCTGGGTGAATGTGTCTAAGGGTACTGGAGGACTCTTCTTTAACACTAAGAAAATTGATTACACTTGTTAATTTGGCTTTTAATCTTATATGTATCAAAATAAATACCATAAACAAGTGTAGAAGAAATCAATATGGATCTGTTTGATATCAGATTGATCAAAGGAGGATTTAGTAAGCCTCTAAGATGTAAAGACTAATGTACAAACTAAGCCCTTACTTATGTAATATGACTTTAGACAAGCTCAGTATCTGAAAGAAACTATTTCTGAAAACAGAAATGGTGCACTTTTGTTGCATTAAAGAAAAATCCCCAGAAGGCCTACCTATCCAAGGTATTTAATGTGAACATTTGTTTTTAAAAGATTTCTTGTCTTTTGTCCAGCCATTCTTGTTAATTCATAGGGCACCATATCACAGATTTTTTTTTATGTTACAAAAAGCAAAAATTACACTTAACAAGTGTAAGGTTGGTCATAAAAAATAGATAAAACAACACTCCTAAAAGCTTAGATATCACAAGGAAAGGTGGTTAGTCATTCCTCACAGAAGGCGAGGACAATGAGAAGTAAAAGTCATACACAAAGACTCCGACAATGTTACATAGACCAGCTCTGGGTCACTATGTATTTTGTAGAACTCCAAGTAGCAAACCAATTGCTCCAGGAATACTCTTTTGATTAAACATATTTTTAAATTTTACTTGTACAATAATGAATGAGAGAGAGATTCATGTTACGCCATTCTCAGAATGGTATAATTTTAAACTGCTTTGCCAGTAGTGAGTATAATTTATGTTGAACGTGCACTGTGTCTTTCAGCTAGTAAACTCGATTAATTTGCAATTCATTCAACAGAAATTCTTTGAGCACCCATCAAATGAGAAACATATTTGTGGGATAGTTGCTGGTTTACAGTTTGCAGCAGTGTTCAAATTAGATGAATTCAGAGCACATGGCCAAAGGGACAGCTTGGAGCTCAAGTGCAATCATGGCATTAACTCTCTGGAATAGTGCCTGATCTTCAGAGAAGGAATGACAATTTTATGTACAATTTCTTAAAGCAATTAATTTAGGATAGCCCAGTAGGGAGCACAGAGTTTCAAAACAAATATTAAGACAATAACAGAATACATATAAATGCATTTAAATGCTCATCTCCACAATAATAAGTCTGTTGGGTTTTCCATTGTGGGACTCAGATTTTTTGATAGCTTGATTTGTTGGTCAAAAATTTGAAAACCAGACAATCTCTGTGTTAGGGTATGTCCCCTCAGTGTGTGCACATTATAAAACTGTGCATATATTTTGACTTACAGATAACCAGAAGTCATTTTTATAAAACTTTTTGTGGTTTGAATTTAAGTATAGGATCACCATTTCTTTGCAACCTTCAGGTAATAGACTTTTCTCTTTTGAAAAGTAATACATTGGGCGCCTGGGTGGCTCAGTGGGTTAAAGCCTCTGCCTTTGGCTCAGGTCATGATCCCAGAGTCCTGGGATTGAGCCCTGCATCGGGCTCTCTGCTCAGCAGGGAGCCTGTTTCCTCCTCTCTCTTTGCCTGCTTCTCTGCCTACTTGTGATCTCTGTTCTGCCAAATAAATAAATAAAATCTTAAAAAAAAAAAAAGTAATACATGCATCCCTGTCCCTGCAGTATTTTGCATGATGTCTTAGAGATAGTGCATGTTTAATGTTTCTGAATTTCTGAATGTTTGTAACTTATGATTTATTTTTTAAAATATGGCATATAAAATATTGGTTGGCATATATTGAGTGACCAGTAAATGTCTGTTGAAAGAGACAGAATGCATGAATATGTCTGTTCTTAAAAGTTTAGTTGAGAACACAAAAGATACATAATTAAAACAAAGCTATTTGTTTGAAGTGCCAGATAATTAAAACAAATTGTTTAGCAGGACAACTGTTTTTTTTTTTTTTTAAAAGAGTTTATTTATTTATTTGACAGAGAGAGATCACAAGTAGGCAGAGAACAGACAGAGAGAGAGAGAGGAGGAAGCAGGCTCCCTGCCCAGCAGAGAGCCTGATGTGTGACTCGATCCCAGGACCCCGAGATCATGACCTGATCCGAAGGCAGAGGCTTTAACCCACTGAGCCACCCAGGTGCCCCAACGGACAACTCTTTAACTAGTACACAATAAGTACTCCATTTTAAGAACTGGTTTTCCTCTTGAATGTATTATATGCTTATCTTGCAAGGAGGAAATGTTTAAACTTTTAGTCACAATTTCTGAAGTGTTCAGAGAAGAAATGATATTTTTATGTACAATTGCTTAAAATGACTTAAAAGTTTAAAGAAATACTTAATTTAATTGTTCCTTACTGTCTTAATGAAAGGGGGTTTCAGCTACACAAATTGTATTAATTTATATGGATTCAGTATTTTAAAGAGCAAAGAGATATTGAGTCTACTTTCCCCATTTCAGTTATGGAACTCTAGTGTGTGTGGTTACAAAGGGAAGAAGAGAGAAAAATTAGCAGAATTGGAAGATTGTTTATCCCTACAACACAAATAATTTCTGCTGTTCAAGTTTATCTTCTTTAGCTCTTCTGCACTGTAGTTAAGGAATAAAAAAGGTACTCTATCTTAAAACCAGACATATTTTAGTGGAAAGATGCTACTTAACTTATGCTTTAGTGAATGGGAAGATCTGAAAAATAATAATACCTATTGAGATAATAAAAGTTACTGGAAAAAGACTACGTTTATGGCTACTTCCTTTTGGATAATTAAGCTGAAGAAAAATATAAAATAAGCCCTGTAGTGATAAGACAATATCAAACTTATGTATTTGCATACACTTATATATTTTTATGTACATATTTATAATTACATACATAATATATACATATATAAATAAATATAATATATACATATTAAAATACATATAATATAAATATAAAATACATTAAAATATATGTTCATTATTCTTGTCTTTTTTTAAAAAAAATTCTGGCCATTTTTATGTTACCTAGGAAACTGAGAATAAAAAATAAAATCCTAAGGGTGCCTCGGTTGCTCAGATGGTTGAGCAACCTACCCTTGGTTTCAGCTGGGGTCATCATTTCTGGGTGTGGGATCTAGCCCCTGGTGGGCTCCACACACATCAGGGAGTTGGCTTGAGGATTCTCTCTTTCTGCCTCTGCCCCTCCCCGTGCTTGTGCTCCCCCCTCAAAATAAATAAATAAATCTTTAAAAAGTAATACAAAACTATGTAGTTTAAACTTTGTTGACTTGCTCTAGCATCATGCAGCATCTCATCATACATAATGAGACAGTAAAATAAATTACATATTAACTTGAATAGAGTCCCTTATATTGATATACCTGAACTACCGATTTAAAAATTTCCCTGACACAGCTTCTGCCTTCCTATCTCAGTTATCCCCCACTCTGGTTGACCTGTTCTCTTATTTAAATACTATTACATAATTACACGTTTCTCTTTGGTACCTGTTTATCCTACCCAGGGTTGAGTAATACTTTTCATTAAGATGGTACACCAACAGGATATTTAGAATGACATTAGAGAGCAATGATGACTCTATGGAGGCCACTTTTTCTAAACTATAAAAATATAAACTATGTGTAGTAAAGAGGTTTAAACTTTGGAAAGTAAAGTGATTAGAATAGTTTTATTGTGCAGACATTATTACAGAGGAAGATTTTATTAAATCCTTTATGAGTGAAAAAATAATAGGCCCCCATATAGACTATTTGTGTCTCCTCCCCCAAATTCACATGTTAAATCCTAATGCCAAATGTGAGGGTGTTTAGAGGTGAGGCCTCATGAATGGGATTAGTGTTCTTATAAAAGAGGCCCCAGGGAACTCTGTCACCCTTCCCACCATATGAGGTCAGAGGGAAAAGGATGATGCGCTGTGTACCAGAAAGTGGGCTCTCACCAGACATTGAATCTGCCAGTACCTTGATCTTTAGTCTCCAGAACTGAGAAATAAAATCCTGTTTTTTATAAGCCACCCAGTCTATAGTATTTTTGTTATAGTAGCCCAATAGACTAAAACAAGTCCTAAGAATCCTCTAATTATTCCGTGTTCATGTTTAGTTCTGAAGTTGTTTTTCTGAATAGGTGATATATGCACATGGTACCTCTTTTTTTAAGGTTGGACAGTGAAAAATCTGCCTGCTTTGACCCCCAGGTACTTAGTTCCCCTCCCTAGAGGCAATTACTGTTACTGTTTCTTGGGTATCATTTTGGAAGAAATCTATGCATATGTAAAAGGATAAAAAATATGTATGTTCATATAGGAATATATAATACATATTTTATGTCTTGTTTATACACAAATGTCACCATACTTCACACATACTTCTGTACTTTTAAAGGAACAGTATTTATTAGATATCATTCTCTGTTTTTGTTTTTGTTTTTTTTAAACATGGACGTTAGTTTTTAGAGCAGTTTTAGGTTCACAGCAAAACCGAGTGGAAAGTACAGAGTTCCCATATACCCCACACCCTTACACACATTGCTTCTTCCACTATTAATATATCCCATTAGAGTGGTACATTTGTTATAATCAATGAGCCTACACTGACATGCCATTTTTACCTGGGTCCACAGGTTACATTAGAATTCACTCTTGGTGGTGTATAGTCTATGGGCTTGGACAAATATATAATGACATGTATCCACCATTGTAATATCATACATAATAGTTTCACTTCCCTAAAAATCCTCTGTTCTCTTCCTTCCTTCAACCCCAATCCACAGCAAACACTGATTTTTTTTTTCTTTTTACTGTCTTCATAGTTTTGGCCTTTCCCAGAATGCCACAGAGTTGAAATCATACAGTATGTAACTTTTTCAGATTCAGGTTTCTTCTTTCTTTCTTTCTTTCTTTCTTTCTTTCTTTCTTTCTTCTTACGATTTTCTTTATTTATTTGAGAGAGAGAGAGAGTGAGAGAGAGCATGAAAGGGGAGAAGGTCAGGGGGAGAAGCAGATTACCCATGGAGATGGGAGCCCAACATGGGACTCGATTCCAGGACTCTGGGATCATGACCTGAGCCGAAGGCAGTTGCCAAAGGAGCCACCCAGGCACCCCAGATTCAGGTTTCTTTTATGTAATAACATACCTTAAAGGTTTCTCTGTGTCTTTTCTTGCCTTGATGGCTCAAGTAAGAAGTGCGATGGCTGGATGGTATGATCAAACTATGTTTAATTTGTACTGTTTTGCAGTCCCACCAGCAATAAATGAGAGTTATCATTGCTCCAAATTCTTGTCAGCATTTGGTGTCATCATGTCCCAGGTTTTGGCAATTCTAATAGGTGTGTAGTAGTATCTCATTTTAATTTGCAATTCCTTAATGACATATGATATGGAGCATCTTTTTATATGCTTATTTGCCACTTGCGTATCTTCTTTGGTAAAGTGTCTGTCCAGATCTTTGTCCCATTTTAAAAATCAGGTTGTTTGTGGGTTTGTGGGTTTTTCAGGTTGTTTGTGTTCTTGGTGTTGGGTTTTCTTTCTTTTAAGATTTTATTTATTTATTTACCTGACAGAAAGAGAGAGAGGGTACAAGCAGGGGCAACAGCAAAGGGAGAGGGAGAAGCAGGTTCCCCGCTGAGCAGGAAGACTGACACGGGGCTCCATTCCCGGACCCAGGGGTCATCATCTAAGCCTAAGGCAGATGTTTAACTGACTGAACCACACAGGGGCCCCTTTAAGAGTTTTTTAAATAGTGGTCTTCATCAAAAGTGTCTTCTGTAAATATTTTCTCCCAGTCTGTGACTAGTCTTCTCATTCTCTTGATTATTCTCTCTTAATACAAATGGAGTTGACTCATTCATTGATAACACTGGAATAGTATTCCACATATGGATATACTACAATTTGAACAGTCACTAAAAAGAAATAAATAAACAAATAAATAAACAGTCATTAAACGTCTTGTTTGATAATTAAGTTGCTTGCAGTCTTTTATTATTACGATGCTATAAATCAACCCTTGAACATTGGTGAGTCTTCTGCATTAGCTTTTCCTTCAGCTTGGATTGTTGTCTCCCTGAGAGATGATTATGGTTCACTCCCTTACTTCGTCTAGGTCTCTCCTAAAATGTTACCTCCTTTGAAAAGTCTTCTTTTCCATTCTCCCTAAAATAGAACTGTCCCATTCCATCTCTCTTTCTCTAGATCTATTTTGTATTTATATAGCTCCATGTAAAATTTATATATGACACATTTTACTACTCTCTATATTATATTACATTATACTATATATATCATGTTATGCTATATGTTTATTTTTTTTGGTTGTCTAGATTTCCCTCTAGTGAGTAAGCTCCATGAAGGCAGAGATTTTGTTTTGTTTGCTGCTGTATATCTAGTGCCTCTGGTATGCTTACCACATAGAGATCATAGAGATATTTAGTAAATAGTTGAGTGAATGCATGAATGACAGTGTTGGTCTTTTTGTTGGATAAATATAGAATTACTGGTTCAAAGCTCTGTGCACTTAAAATTTCTATACTGACAAACTGCTCTTCCTAAATGTTGCATCTATTCTTTTGCCAGTAATATGTGGGAGATCCTATATCATCACATGCTCACCAACATATTGCATTATCAAACTTGCCAATTTGATAGCTGAAAAATTGCTTCTTACAGTTTTAACTCACATTTTTCTAATCATGAATAAATTTCAGCACATCTTACATTAAAATCTACTTTTTAGTAAATTCTCCATTAAAATAAAAAATAAAAACACATTAAAACCCAGCATTTTAACCCATTAAAATACAAAATGGGTTATAAAGATTTTGCCTATTGATTTATGAGACCTTTATATGTAAAAGAAATGAGACTTTTATGACATTCGCACATTTTTTTCCAAGTTCATTTTTTTTTTAAATTTGTTTGTGGTATTTCTGTTATGCAGAAATGTTTTATTTTTATAAAGATATGTTGTCACTCTTTTCTCTTTTGGTTGTAGAGTTGGGTTGGCTGCCCTGTGATCTTAGGTCCCTTATGAATTCAAGAAATTTGTTTTGTAGATTTTCTAGGTTTTTGTTATTGTTGTTGCAGTAAAGGTGAGAATGACATTCTTTTCAGCTTTCTGCATTTAAGCAGAAGCTAGAAGACTATTGAATTTTACATGTTAATATTGTACTTAACCATCTTACCACTCTTATAATGTTTTTCATTTGCTTTTCCTTAATTTTTCAATTCAATGATTTATATCTATGTAAATAAGTGTACACTCTTCTCATACTAATCCAGTTCTTATATATGTTCTTTCTTTATAATAATGTTAAGTGATAGCAGTCATCATGGGGCTCTTTGTTTTATTATTGTCTTTAATGGAATTATTCCTAGCATAAATGATGAATTTTATTAAATGTGTTATGAACATCCATTGAGATGATCATTTGATCTTTTTCTTTTTAATTGTTCATTCATTTGACAAATTCTTATTGAGTGCCTATAATGTGTCTATTCTAGTGGTTAAACAGATAGTATTTAAATTTTTAAAAAAAAATATTTTATTTATTTACTTGACAGAGAGATCACAAGCAGGCAGGGAGGCAGGCAGAGAGAGGAGGAAGCAGGCTCCCTGCTGAGCAGAGAGCCTGATGCGGGGCTCTATCCCAGGACACTGGGATCATGACCTGAGCCGAAGGCAGAGGCTTAACCCACTGAGCTACCCAGGCACCCCAAACAGTATTTAAAAAGCAAAACATGGCATTCCAGATAATATGTGCTACAGAGGGAAGGGTATATATATATAGGGAGTGCATATATGGAAGCTGGTTTGCAACTTTAAAAAGTCTGATATTTGAGGGCACCTGGGTGTCTCAGTCAGTTAACCATCTGCCTTTGGCTCAGGTCCTGGGATAGAGACCTGTGTCGGGCTCCTTGTTCAGTGGAGAGCCTGCTTCTCCCTCTCCCTCTGCTGCAGCTCCTCCTGCTTGTGCTCTCTCTCTGTCACTCTGTCAAATGAATAAAAAAAAAATCTTTTTTTAAAAAATTTTTAAGATTTTATTTATTTATTTGACAGAGATCACAAGTAGGCAGAGAGGCAGGCGGGGGGGTGGGGTGGGGAAGCAGGTTCCCCGCTGAGCAGAAAGCCCGATGCAGGGCTCGATCCCAGGACCCAGAGATCATGACCTGAGCCGAAGGCAGAGGCTTTAACCCACTGAGCCACCCAGGAACCCCATGAATGAATAAAATCTTTAAAACAAAACAAAAAAAAGTATGGTATTTGGAGAAAATTCCAAGGAAAATAAGCCAGGGACTATCTGGAAGAACACAGGCAAAAGGAACGGCAAGTACAAAGATTCTGAGGTGGAAGCATGTCTGGTATGTTCCAGGAACAGAAAGAAGGCCTATGTTGGAAGAAGAGCATAAGCAAGGGTCAGGCAAAGGATAGTAGGAATGACTATTGGAGAGGTGATAGCGGGCCAGTCATGCAGGGTCTCGAGGCCATTTTCACTGTTAGCTTTTACTCCATGTAAGATGGAAATCATTTGGAAAGAAATTTCAAGCAGAGAAGTGACATAATCTAACTTGTATTTTAAAATAATTACTCTGACTACTTTTTGAGAATCGACTGTGCCGGAAGCTATATCAACAGTCTAAATAAGATATGCAGTGGCTTGGACCATGCTGATGGTAGTGGAGACAATAAGAAGTTTCATGATACTGGATATGTTACCAAGGACTAGCTGACAAGATTTGTTGTCAGATTTGATGTGCTGTGTGAAGAGATTAGGGATGACACTCAGCTTTTAAATTTGTGCAAATGGAAGGGGAAGCACCTATTAATTGAGACATGAAAGCCTGGGAGAGCTCTATTTGCACCCATTTGAGGTGACTGATGAGAATATAATTCTGGACTCTTAAGTCTGAGATGTCTATTAGATAGCCAAGTGAAGATGTCACTTGTGTACACAAGTCTGGAAATCAGGGGAGAGCACTATTAATTCTCAGTTAATGATTGAGAATTATTAATGATTTTCAGTAGAACCATAGGTGATATTTAAGGCCATGAAATTGGTTGAGATTAATAAAAGAATGAGTGCAAATAGAAGAGAGAAAATACTGAAGCTTGGGCTATGGGTCACTATAACATTTAAATATCAGGAGGATTAAGTGGAACTAGCAAAGGAGACTGAGAAGGAGCAGCTAGTGACCAACTTTGTTCAGTGTTGCTGAGATGTCAAATAAGAAGAGGAGGATGGGAAAATGACTATTGGATTTGGAACGTGAAAGTCATCAGTGAGTTTGAGAAGAACAGTTTTGGTGGAAGATGGGACTAGAAACCTGATGCAAGTGGGTTCAGGAGAGAATGAGAAGGGAGTGATTAGAAAGAGCTAATATAGATGATTATTATAAAGAATATTGCTATGAAGTGTAGCAGAAAAATGGGGGCAGTAAATGGTGGGGATTGTGAAGTCAAAAAGAAATGTTTTGAAGATAAGAGATATTACAGCAAAAACTATATGCTGATGAGAACGACCTACAGTCCATTTGATGCAGAGGGTTCTAGAAAGGGGAGAATTGCTGGAGGTAATGGCTTTAAGAACATGAGAATGGTTGAGCTATATTTTACAGGTGGAGAGACAGTCAATCTTTAGTAACAGGAGACAATGTATATAGAGAAGATATGTAGGTGGGTGGATAGATGTAGCGATGATACATTATTGAAGTTCCTTTTTGTTTTTTGGTGAAAGAGGAAGAGGAATCATCAAGTGAGAGTAAAGATGGGAGAAGAAGTGTTGGAGTTTTGAGAAAAGGGGACACAATAAGAAATAGTTGGCTGGATCTATGAAAAACCCACCGCAAATATCATTCTCAATGGAGAAAAACTGAAAGCTTTTCCTCTAAGGTCAGGAACACGGCAGGGATGTCCATTATCACCACTGCTATTCAACATAGTATTAGAGGTCCTAGTCTCAGCAATCAGACAACAAAAGGAAATTAAAGGCATCCAAATCGGCAAAGAAGAAGTCAAATTATCACTCTTCGCAGATGATATGATACTATATATGATACTATATATGATACTACTATATGTGGAAAACCCAAAAGACTCCACTCCAAAACTGCTAGAACTTATACAGGAATTCAGTAAAGTGTCAGGATATAAAATCAATGCACAGAAATCAGTTGCATTTCTCTACACCAACAACAAGACAGAAGAAAGAGAAATTAAGGAGTCAATCCCATTTACAATTGCACCCAAAACCATAAGATACCTAGGAATAAACCTAACCAAAGAGGCACAGAATCTATACTCAGAAAACTATAAAGTACTCATGAAAGAAATTGAGGAAGACACAGAGAAATGGAAAAATGTTCCATGCTCCTGGATTGGAAGAATAAATATTGTGAAAATGTCTATGCTACCTAAAGCAATCTACACATTTAATGCAATTCCTATCAAAGTACCATCCATCTTTTTCAAAGAAATGGAACAAATAATTCTAAAATTTATATGGAACCAGAAAAGACCTTGAATAGCCAAAGGGATATTGAAAAAGAAAGCCAGTGTTGGTGGCATCACAATTCCGGATTTCAAGCTCTATTACAAAGCTGTCATCATCAAGACAGCATGGTACTGGCACAAAAACAGACACATAGATCAATGGAACAGAATAGAGAGCCCAGAAATAGACCCTCAACTCTACAGTCAACTAATCTTTGATAAAGCAGGAAAGACTGTCCAATGGAAAAAAGACAGCCTCTTCAATAAATGGTGCTGGGAAAACTGGACAGCCACATGCAGAAAAATGAAATTGGACCATTTCCTTACACCACACACAAAAACAGACTCAAAATGGATGAAGGACCTCAATGTGTGAAAGGAATCCATCAAAATCCTTGAGGAGAACACAGGCAGCAACCTCTTCGACCTCAGCTGCAGCAACATCTTCCTAGGAACAACGCCAAAGGCAAGGGAAGCAAGGGCAAAAATGAACTATTGGGATTTCATCAAGATCAAAAGCTTTTGCACAGCAAAGGAAACAGTTAACAAAATCAAAAGACAACTGACAGAATGGGAGAAGATACTTGCAAACGACATATCAGATAAAGGACTAGTGTCCAGAATCTATAAAGAACTTAGCAAACTCAACACCCAAAGAACAAATAATCCAATCAAGAAATGGGCAGAGGACATGAACAGACATTTCTGCAAAGAAGACATCCAGATGGCCGACAGACACATGAAAAAGTGCTCCATATCACTTGGCATCAGGGAAATACAAATCAAAACCACAATGAGATATCACCTCACACCAGTCAGAATGGCTAAAATCAATAAGTCAGGAAATGACAGATGCTGGCGAGGATGCGGAGAAAGGGGAACCCTCCTACACTGTTGGTGGAAATGCAAGCTGGTGCAGCCACTCTGGAAAACAGCATGGAGGTTCCTCAAAATGTTGAAAATAGAACTGCCGTATGACCCAGCAATTGCACTACTGGGTATTTACCCTAAATATACAAACGTAGTGATCCAAAGGGGCACGTGCACCCGAATGTTTATAGCAGCAATGTCCACAATAGCCAAACTATGGAAAGAACCTAGATGTCCATCAACAGATGAATGGATCAAGAAGATGTGGTATATATACACAATGGAATACTATGCAGCCATCAAAAGAAATGAAATCTTGCCATTTGCGACGACGTGGATGGAACTAGAGCGTATCATGCTTAGCGAAATAAGTCAAGCAGAGAAAGACAACTATCATATGATCTCCCTGATATGAGGAAGTGGTGATGCAAGGATTCTAACTTAAAGATCTTTACAATGCTTACAGTATTTAGTCAATAATTAATTTTCAAATAGACAAATGCAGCTTCTATGAACTGATAATGATTTATTCTAATTTTATGGTAAATTCCAAATATTCTAATTTAGTTGGATTTTAAATACTATGGAATTTAGCATATTTCAAACAACATATGAATATTTAGATAAAACATTATAGATATATTTTATATACCTTTGTAAGTCTCATAACCGTAAAAAACCCTGAGTTTATGTGGAATAATGGCAGTCATAGACCCATTTTCAAACTTGTTTTCCTTGAAGAAAGTAATAGATTCATACTTAATAACTTTTAGAGGTATATTTAAAAATATTGTGAGACTTATTATTTAAATAGAATTTACATCCTATCCTACTTTATGAATAGTGTTATCTAGCTATAGAAATGAGAAAGTTATTGTTTAAAATCAACTGGCTTTCATCTTAAGAATGGCAAGTGCCTACTGGAAATCTCTTCCTGAGTGGCTTTCTCAACACTTCAAATAAGAGCTTGAGGATATTAATGATTTTCAGATAAATACTGGAATAAGCCAGGCTGTTATTAGCATGGGAATATAACATAACATCTTTTTAAAAAAATTTCTCTATTATTATTATTATTGGATTTCTTCAAAATTAACAATTTCGAATACAATTTTAGCTACAAATTTTGTTTTGAAATGCTTTCAAAAACACAAAAATGTAACTTTCAATTTTCTAGATTTAAGAAAAATAAATGTGAATTTCCAGTATCTGAAGCCTATTACATTAGCTAGAGAACTAGAATATATATATATATATATATATATATATATATATATATATATATGCCCTTCATTCATATTAGAGGATGAAGATTATGAGAAAAATTGAAAAAGGTGGACATGTCTTAGAATTCAACAAGAAGAGTAGGATCTATTGAATGTTATAGAAAATGATTTTCTGTCTTTACTGAGGACAAAATCAACAAATAAATTTTAAGGTTTGAGTTCAGTAAGAATCCCAGATACTGGGAGAAGTCACTAAGGGAAATTTCAGACTATGGACTTTAACTCAATGATGGAGTTTTATTAGTAAAAAATAATCTCAGTGTTATTTGCTAAAATCCAGACAATGGCCTTTCAACTTTTTACCTTGCACGTGGTAGGCACACCAAATGAGCATTTGTTTTGCTGTTTGGCTGAATGAGTCTGGTGTGTTTTGATATAGGAGTGTATCACCCCTGGGAATCCTATGCTTTCAAGATTTAATATTACTAAATTAAGTACTTGGAGCTTTGCAGTTCTTCTGATGCTATTGGTATTTGTTTTATCAATCATATTTAGGCTACCATCTACTTCTGCAGCTTAGAAAGTTTAATGCAATGTTCATTTTGATAATTTATAACTCCCTAATCCTCACACACAACTGTCGTTTTCTTGTTTTGATGCCTTTGCTTATGGTATTGCTTCTGTTGGTCTACATATGGCCAAGCTAACCTTCAAGGCCTTGTTCACATGCCCTGTCCACCATGAGTCATTCCTTATGCTTCCAATTTAAAGTTACCTTTCTGTCTTTTGGAACTCCTGTAGCACTTTCTCTCTTCTATAGCACATATTATGTTGTACCTTATATTCTGGTTATTTGTGTGCATTATTTTCTTCTAAATTATGACTGTAAAATGAGATTAAGATTAAAATTTGTATTCTTGAGATGCTTTGTATGGGGCACACATCACTTCTACTCATATCTTGCAGATGTAATCTTGTCCTGGCCATACCTATTCTCTTCTCTGGACTACTGCAATAGCCTCTGAACTGGGCTCCTTGCTTCTGGTCTTAGTCTCCAGTCCATCCTCTATCCTGCCGCCAGCATTCCACATGTACGTTCCCAATAAGTTGCAGCTATTCATAAAATGTTCTAGCAATCTGTCAAACTGCAATCCCTTAAACACACCTTGACCCTTCCTGGGTCAGCCTTTCCTTCAGCTACTGGGTGAATTCCTAGCTAACTTTCAACATGACTCAAAAGCTTCTCCTCTGCGAAGCCTTCTCTAAATGGGGTGAGTCTCCTTTGTTCATGGCACCGAATATCTTGATTTTAGATTTTACTAGACCGTTCTAAGAGGCCCAGGGACCTCTGTAACAATGGTAGTCAGCATTCCGGGATCCTAGTGGGTTCATGTGCACTGCCACATTTAATATACTGGAATAACAGTATTCTCCTCAGGTTACGGATGGATATGCAGAGGGCCAAAGAGTCTAAACAACACAGCTGGTAAATGATGGGACCACGATTTGAACCTGGGTGATTTGGTCCCAGAAGGGGCACTTTTCATTACCACTCCATTTGCTGAACAACTCCTACTCTACAGAGGCTCCTTCCCCCGACCCCCGTCTTGTCCAGACTCTACTTGGGCTATCAGCTTCCAACCTGTACTGAATAGTTAGTCCTATTTTCCTAGTGAAAAAAAAATGCCAAGTTTGTTTTGGAAAATGCCAAGAAATTAGGGCTTTTTTGTCCATCTACCTGGCCTTTCTGGGTTTGGGAAGCCCCAAGGGGGTTTCAGGGTGGCCCTTTTGCTCAAGGGTATAACTGGACATGTTGCTCTTGAATGGTCAAGGTCTGACTTCTAGGTTATGACCAAGTTCATGCTTTGAGACAGCAGACTCTGCTACAGCCCAAGTACAAGATTTGTTTGTGGCACTTTTGTAATAGCAAGAGAAAGTGTACCACTGGGGGCCACTGAAGAACTTTAAGGGGGCATATGAGGATCCTATTTGTAAGGAGATAGACCTCGTTTATAGTCAGGATGGTATATAAATCAGTCTTCTGAGAAAATATACCTAATAATTATAAATAAAAAAACGCTTCAAAACACTGAAAAACACGTCTGTTTACACACAACAGTCTGAACTAACCTTCCTTCCACCTTCCCGCCCTCTTCTTCCTTTCTTTTCCTTTCCTCCCTCCTCTTCCTCTTTTAAAACAAAAACAGTATAAGAAAATGGTCTAGTTTTCATTTTCCTACATGTGGCTGTCCAGTTTTCCCAGGGTGATGGCCTTAGGGAGAGCATGTGACGGGAGGAGCACTGGGTGTTACATGCGGCTGATAAATGATTGAACCCTACATCTGAAAACTATCCTTGTACTATAGGTTGGCTAATTGGATTTAAACAAACAAACAAACAAACAACTAAAACAGTTGATCTGTGTGCCAGAATAAAATAAAAGGTTAGATCAGATTAGGCTACATATATGCAACATGCTTTTTTTTTTTTAAGGTTTTTTATTTATTTCACACACAGAAAGAGATCACAAGTAGGCAGAGAGGCAGGCAGGGAGAGAGAGAAGGAGGAAGCAGGCTCCCTGCGGAGCAGAGAGCCCGACGCAGGGCTCGATCGCAGGACCCTGGGATCCTGACCTGAGCTGAAGGCAGAGGCTTTAACCCACTGAGCCACCCAGGTGCCCCTATGCAAGATGCTTTAATAATATCACTTTCTGAAAGACGAGATCTTAATGAAAATATAAAACAAACAAAGAGAACACAAAATGCAATGCAAAATAAATTCCTCAGCTAGGACTTGTCTCCGCAAAAGCATTAACTAACTGCTCAGGCTGACATCACAGGAGAAATAAGTCCTTAGCCCTGAGCCTTTTACTCTCCACATACATTAATCAAAGACCTTTTGTCCCAGCAGGAAAGGCCAGGGGAACTCTCTAAATCTCTTGTGGGAAATGTTCTCAGGATCATGGGTTTTTAAGAAGGAAAACATACAAAAACCCGAAGCCTCTTCTAATAGGCCTTAGGAGGGCGGGAGAATACAGTTCACAATGAACTTTAAGGAAACACTCAAATGTCAGCCGAATACGTGTTTTCAATGCTCTACACTGGAAAATTTCTATTACCTCACTCACAGATCACTGAAAATAAGGGCCTTGCCATGCTCTACCCAAGGTACAGTCACTCTGTGTTCAAGCTCAAAACAGATATTGATTTTCATTTCAGGCTATAATGCCAAAATTAGCAGTGTCAGGTTGAATTAGAGATGGATGCTTTCTAGAGTTCAAAAGTAAACAAGCAGCAGAGCCAGGCTGTGCTTTCTTACATTCTCTTTTATAGTTTTCTTTTCTTTTTATATCTGAAAGACGACGGAGCATGGGATACAAGACATCCTTCAGTTTCATGCTGCCCAAAGAGATATTTAGTCCAATTCCACTCCTATGTCTTTAGCACATCGGTTTCTAAGTATCCGTTCGGGGGGGAAACACCTAGTTCCAGGATTATTACAGATTGCTTTGGTTTCCTTCTGCTGGGCATTTTGCTTCTTAGCTTTTGAAAACCCGAAATTTGTATAGCGGTGTAGACTGACAGAGCATTTCACCTGCATTGTCCTATAAAGGGGACAGACCCCAGTTATTGAATTGGTCCATCAGTAGAGTGTGGATCCTTTACCTCTGGGATAGACTGAAGGGAAATGACTACAAATTGAGCTTGTGAGAGCTTCCCTCAGTTGGAGCAGTTAATCAAAGGAATGGATAGAGCCCAAGAATAGGTACATTTGGGGCATCCATTCACTATGAGGAGCAAATGCACACAAACCGAAGTTACCCAGGCTTGATTTATCGATAAGGAAGAGTGGCTTATTGATAAGTGTGGCTTATTCATCAGTAAGGAAGAGTATTGCCAGATGGCTTTGGCGGGGTGGGGAAGGAATGAGCATTGATATCCTCTGAGATACCTCTCTGTACCAATAATATCCTAATGTATCTGGTTGTTACATATTCTTACTCTGAATGAAGAAGGTATTCATTAGATGTCTTCCAAGCAGAGATGTGTGTTTGGGGTGTGCGTGTGTGAGAGAGAGAGAGAGACAGACAGACAGACACAGAGAGACAGAACCGAAAGAGAAGGGAAGGCAGAGAGAGATGAAATGTGAATGGCCGAACACCACAGATTGAACCTGGAGATTCCCCAAATATAGTTTTCCAGGTTGCAAAGAGATTTACGTAATGTCTACAAGTTTCTCCAGCTGTCTTCTTATACACGATGTGTCCCACAAAGGGCATAGCACAGTTACTGAATTTCTCCATGAGCCCAGCGGGGAGTACAGCAAGTGCCTCTGGTGGGCAGGCTGGGTGGCAGCCTCTCCGTGCCCTGAAAGGTGTTGTGTGAGAGCCTCTCTCATTAACTATCAACGTACTCATCACCTGCTTACTTGTCTTTCACAGCAGGGATTGTATTTGATTCATATTATAATCCCAGGGCCTAGCAAACGTTTGGCTTATAGACTATACTCGAGTTTGCTGACTGAATCACCAGTGGGCTAGACGGCTACCTGTAGGGATGTGTGAAGTATGAATCAGAGGTGGAGAGAGGGAGTGGTTCCCCACCCTACAGTATTTTAGGAGAGAGAATCTGAAACGTTTAGAGGAAAGTGGAGAGAGAATCCCCATTATTCATCATCAATAGCCCACTTGACCAAGATTCAGAGAGCAAAGCATGCTGAGCACTGACATCCAGACGCCTGGCGTGGGTGCTGGACTGTCACCAACTCGATCAAGCATATGCCATATTCACATTGAGGATGTTGGACAGAGGGTCTGAGGAAGACAGTAGAAGTTGTTGCTGGACTGTTGTGTAAGCAGAAGTGGGGCAAGAGTCTAGAGAAAAAAGGGCCTAGAGCATTCTGAGCCATGTGAGGGAAAGTGGGAGAAACTCGTTGGCAGGAACTAAAGCCTCGTGGACAGAGAAAGGGAAAATGACAGGCTGGTGGGTAGGGAGAGTACCCTTGTCAGGGAGCTGGGATCGACATGTAATATGGGGTCTTGAGGGAGCCATGGCAGTCTTCTCTGTGGGGTGCAGCAGATAAAGCCTGGCTGGGCATTAGTGAGACAGGGAATGAAGAACGACTTTTCGTTCCCATTTTAGCTATTAAATAAAGTTTAGTGAAAGTCCGAACTATAGACTAGAGTTTAGCTGTTAACTCCAGTCGTGCTTAATATTTCGTGGATGGAAGGCTACTTAGACGACGATGAACAGGAACAATCTTCGTGTCTTTTGAGGACCCGGGTGTTCTGATACAAAATGTGGTGTTCTTCTGCACCCCCCCCCCCACTCCGCCTTGACTTATGCCGTCCTACTATTGACAAAAGCATTATGGAACAGCAGAGTCACTTATCACTAGTGCAGTGACATAAACACTAGTCACTTTTTTGAAATATATTGTGTAAGGTTTCTTATTCAGGTGTTAATACAAAGCTGGTGAAAGGCTTTTAAAAACATTTTTTTTTTCTTTTTCCTTTAGTACTGACCTCTTGTACTCCCACTGCAAGAAAAGGCATGGTCACCCCCACAACATACTTCTTTTTGTCTAAATAATGCCGCAACAGGAAAACCTATCTGCAAAGAGATGCTTTTGCTTTCTATATTGCAATTGGGAAGCACAGCTAGTTTTCTCTGTCTAAAATCCCAGCTCAGCGATTGATGTTAGAGAAAGCTCAGTCTCCTAGAGTGAGTGGAGTTTATAGACTAGCCTTCAGCTTGTAGATCCTCTGTACCAGCCCTAGGGGAGGATAGATTTTATAAATAAAATATTTGGGAACAGCAGTAGTCACAGCATTATTACAATCTTAAAAAAAAGATATCAAAGGGCATGGTTACATGAAGCGAGCAACAAGTCAGCGTTTGCTTCTCTGAACCATCCAGGGCCACAACACCACGCAGGACTGATTAGTATGCTCGGAAAGGGATAGACGTATTAAAAATTAGAGACGTTAAAACTGTCACAAATTCCAAATACACTTGGTGCCGATTCGCGGTTGGCTTAATGTTGTGATGTTAGGTACCTGTATTTGTGAAGCAACCGCGTGATTTGATGGTGAACCTGACCTTGAGAAATTAAAGTCCCTTTTGCTTGCTCCTGCTGCAAATATGTGAGTGTACTGAAATAACAGTTTACAAATAATTTCTGTTAAAAAAAAACACCACTTTCAGGTAATTTGGGAGTGTTGCTGGGGATGGGAGCAGTAGTTTTTGTCTCCCCAGCTTCTCTATGGAGGTGTAAGAGTGTGTTTAGAGAAATGTCGGGAGGAACGGTTCCTCACTTCTCTAATTCTGTTGGTTGGTCGGGCTTCTGCCCCCTTCCAGACATGGTGGAGATATAAATGTAAGATTCTGCATCACAAGTCCAAAGGTAGCTCAAAGAATGACCCAAAACCATGTCTAGCCTATGCTAGAAGTTTATCTCTGGAAGCTCAAATTCAAAAACTCTTTTGGTCTTCTTAAAATGAATGTGTATCTCTTTTTTTTTTTTGTTTTTTTTTTTTAAGGATTTTTAAAAACATTTTATTTATTTGACAGACAGAGATCACAAGTAGGCATAGAGGCAGGCAGAGAGAGAGGGGGAAGCAGGCTCCCTGAGCGGGAAGCCCGATGGGGGGCTCCATCCCAGGACCCTGGGACCATGACCTGAGCCGAAGGCAGAGACTTTAACCCACTGAGCCACCCAGACACCCCTTGAATGTGTATCTCTTGATTCAACATATTATAGTATACTGAAATTCAAGGCTCATGTTAAACAGAATTGGACTCTGAGATTTTCTTTAGCAAAGCCTTTAATCAGGTTTGGATGTCTACTTATTTTATTATGCTCATGTTTTAGAAATCCTATTAAGTGACATTCCAGCTATAAAGATTAAAATGATGCATAATATGGATAGCATTAGCAAAACAATAAAACTAGTTATCTGATCTAACATAATTTTGTCCACAAAGTATTCTGTGGTTTGATTATCAAAAGTTTTCTTTGCTTGTTGAGGGAGAGATTATTGAGAGTAAAGGGATAGCCCTCTGACAGGATTAAGAAAAGTTGCCTCCATATGGACAAGTCGATTTTCAATACAAAACTAACCATCTTCTACACCATTTAATCGCAAATACAATCTTAGATGGTTGGCGGCTATGCTGTGCCTTTATCTCTTTTTATAGTCTAGGAAATAACCCTCAATTACACAAATTAGAGTAGGTCAATTAAAGAACACAAGGGCATAAAGATTATGGAGAAGATTCTCTTGTGTCACAAATTATGCATGAAAAACAATTCTTCCTCTCTTATTCTTCAGTAATTGGTAATCTTTCTAGAACAAATATATTCAAGTAAGCTTCCAATGCACACTTTGTACATTGCATGCATAATCGATGTTGAAATAAGAGCCGGATGTTGGTGAATGATATTTTTTGAGTCAGGGGGTCAAAGCTGCCTTGTATTCCTCTGGGTAAGATGTGGAAGTTGCAGGAGATTTTAGCCAAGTATTATCCCTAAACAGATTTTTTTTTTTAATGGACTTGTCTCTGAGCTCCTTTTTACTTACTCTTTCTTTAGTGTGGTGTTATATACATAATTTAAATAACCAGGGAACGTCTCTGGGCTCAAAACCACCTGCTGGCTTATATTAGCTAATTAATGGTGATTTATCTGAGTTACTAATTTGAATAGAGCTGATTGCCTTTAGGAATTTGGGAAACGTTGTAAGAATTCTGATTAAAATTATGCCTTTGTGATGGACAGTCTCCTTAAAAGGCTTAAAAAATGTTGCCTGTTAGCAGATTTAAATAAAAAAAAAACAGAAACACAACTGCCAAATCGATGACCTTGTGTTGTTTTCTGGCTCAAATCATGTCTTATGGCAGTTTTCCTTCCTTTGCGATTCAATTTTATCTCTGCCAGGCTTCTTCTCATTTTGTCTCTTACATTAGGGTTTATTTGCCTTTGACTGCTTGAAAAATAGAACTGATTTCGAATCCATAGAGCTTAATCATTTTCACAAAAACTAATACAGTAGATTCATTTTAACCAAACTTAGGTGTCAGGCTGGCTTGATTCCCAGGGCTGAATGTATGAATTTAATGGTGGTGCGATGTCTGAGGTGAGAATATAATAGAAAGCTCTCAGCAGTATATCTATTGGATCAGTGTAATTTCTTTTTTTTTCTCTGCTGGTCTCAATGTCTCTTAAGGCGATGTAGTCTGTAGACAACAAAAGCTGGCCGTCTTTCTACTGTGATCCCACTGCTATTAAAATCAGCCAAGAATCTCCTTCTTAGATTAAGTGTACAGTAGGTGACAAATACACAATCAAGGTTCACTGAAACATTAATTCCATTAACTGTGTTCAATTTTGATTTCAGAAAATGTGCAGTAATGAATACATAATTACTGCTTGGAGACTTCTGGATTTGGGAATAGTTTCTCTAACCTAGGCAACCCTCTCATTCCTCCCCTTAACCCTACACCCTCTCCCCTACCTAAAGTAATTCAACTAATGATAAAATGCGTACAGTGCTTAATGCATCCATATTTTCAGTTTCTACTTATTAACGTCCACATATCTTTAAAGGAAAGGTATTTTTCACACATGCTTGTTATTATAGTTAAAAAGGTTGAAGTTTTTTAATTGAAGTTCAACTGACATACAGTATTATATTATTTTCAGATGTACAACATAATGATCCAACATTTATATACATTATGAAATGTTTACCACGATAAGTCTAGTCACTCTCTGTCACCATACAAAGTTACTATAATACTACCACGACATTCCCTATGCTGGAATTTTCATCCCTGTGACTTATTTACTTTATAACTGGAAGTTTATTCCTCTAAATCCCCCTCACCTGTATTTTACCCATTTTTCCAATCCTCCCTTCTGGCAACCACCCCAAAATTTAATCACTGAAAAATAGTCATCAAAGAATTCAGGGCTAAAAAGGAAATGAAAATGGATTTCTTAATGACCCAGATAATAGTTTGGCTGGCTTGCCTAATACTAAAGAGTATAACTGAAATATGATTTGCTATTTTTTCTGACTTCTAAGACACTTCCAACACAGAAAAATATATATATATATATATACACCACCCTGTACTGTACACGTACAAAATTGTTAAGAGAGTTGAGTGTTCTTACCATAATATAATAAATTAAAAAACTTTTTTTTTTTTTAAAGATAAACAGATGGGAGCCACACTTGTGGTGAGTACAGCAGAATGTAGAGAGTTGCCAGAGTTGTCACTAGGTTGTACACCTGGAACTACTGTAACATCGTGTGTCAACCGCACTTCAATTAAAAAAATATACAAACAATATACACCTGGATTCTACATCAGTTATCAATTATTGACAACCCCACAAAGCTTAGCTATTTCAATTTTCAGGTGCAAATGTTTAGCTGAAGTTATTTCTTGGCTTTGGGGCTCTCTGTGAGTTCCCTAGGGATGAAGTTTCCAGAGCGGTGAATGCGTTTGCATTTGCAATGGTTCTCTCCATCTCTTCGGGAGTTGGGGCTTTTGGTGCCCAGAAGTCCTCTGATCTCTTCAGTTGTGTAACTCAGTTTCTTAGGACCTGCAAGCCTCTTCCGTTGTGCTGAACTCATTTAGCTCTCTCCGTTGCCTGCGCTCTGCCGGGTGTTCTCCTTCCCTCCGAATGACTGCTTTAAGTAAAGGAGAAGCTCTTAATTTCTTCGTTAACTTTATGCTGAAGGGCCGTATATTCGTGGAGACATAGATGAAAAATCTTTCCAATCGCCACTAGTTACTTGGTTCTCTATTTCTGACTTGACTTAGTACGAGGCATTTTTGCTCTTCACACTCCCGTTCCAAGTCTGGCTCGGTGCTTGGTGGTTACAGAAGTCAGGTGTCCCTGCTTTAACTGGAGTGCAGTGTAGGGCCTGGTTAAACACAACATTCATGCATATTCAGATTACTGTTGGTGTAAGTATTGTAGGATCGAAAAGGGTTTGTTGCAGGTGATGAGCAACTGAATTGAAGTCAGCGCTCATAAGGCAACACAGGGAACAGCAGTGCTTATCTCACAACTTTCAGTTAGATTTTGCACTGACACATTTTTTGAAAAAGGTAAAATCTTTCAGTGATTAACTGATTGATGGCAGAGAACCTAGCGAGGTGCTATCAGTTTCTTCCTCTTAGTCACCAGCTATAGTGAGTTCCAAAAGTCAAAGTCATAGGCTGTGATCTTCAAACTTGCTGCACTTACAGACTTCACCAAAAATCCTCTTTTTTTCCAATCAGTACCGATTTCCTTTTTCAGAGATTTTACATTAATATTCATAGACTGACTCCATGCACGTTCTAAACTTGTTTTAGAGAGAAGAACACACTGTGTATCAGGGTTGGTTATTGCTCAGCCGGAGGGGAGGGGCGTGAGGACACCTACCTGACCTTAATTTGCATAGTCCCACTCTTCTCCCATGGCAAGAGTTGTTTCCAGACCACAGAGTGGAGGATATACCCAAAAAGCATGTTATCCAAACCACTTTTTGAAAGTTTAGCATACAGATTTAAAGTGATTTCTGACGCGCAGAACTAGCTTGGCGTTGACTATTCAATCAACTTGTGATCCGTTCCATTTCAAGAGTGGTAGGGGGGAGAAAATAGACTCCAAATCATAGCTACTGTCTTGGGCAAGGTTCTTATTAAAAACAGCATATTTCTGTAGCCCAGAGGGCTGACAGCTTCTTCCAAAGCAGAAGCACTGCTCTAAGCTAACCTCCAGGGGCTACTCGAGAGACAGATGCAGCCTTCCTCCCTCTAGCTGGGGGGTTGGGGAGCCTAATAGTATCCTAGCCTAGCACAACTCCAAGCCTCAGCCACCCCAGCGAGCAATATTCCTTAAGGCATTACTAGCAGGTGGTTCCCTGGTTAATTGGTTTATAAGTATTTTCATAAGAATACTTAATTTTAAAAAGAAAGAAAAGACTTTAAAATTGAATCAGTTTAGGGGAGTATGTATACCTAGGCTAATTTAGGTAAGGGATTTTTCTTTCTTTCTTTCTTTTATCATGTTCAAACATAGATATCATTTGCTTCTATTACATCACGTGTGCTTGACATTTTATCTACAGATGATCAAAATATAATAAAAGGATCACCTCCAGACTGAGGCTCTTAACAATGTTGAGTAAAGTGATGCTTGGAGACATAGTGCTGAGGAACAGAAATGTACTGAATAAATTCAGTTCAAAAGGATGATCATGTCCTGAGGTGCCGCTAATGTGAGTGTTTTTTCTTACTGTCTGCTAAAAGTGACAGCAACTATAAAGAGGCTTTTTTTTCTTTTCTTTTTTTTTTTTGCCATTTTTCTCTCCATATAGATCATCAGTTTCCAGTGTACAGATTAGACTATTTCATTTCTCATGCATAGGCTTATTGATCTGAAGTTTGGCCATAAGCAGTATGTCTGTATTTTTATAGGAGTCACCAAAAAAAAAAAAAAAAAAAAACTTCATTAATGTTACAAGTTAGACTTTCATGTACTAGTTCATCATTCTATAGATTAAAAAATGCAGTTAAAGGTTTGGAAGAATTTTAAGGCTTATTTAAAAATAATTAAAGTATAATTGTCTGCTATTTTTAAGATTTAGAACATTACATCATTAAAATAAAGAGAAATGTATTAAGTAAATTTGCATGAAAGAGATAAGATTTTCACAGGAAGTAATTCTTAATAAAGTTAAATTATAATTTAAATGCTCCATTGTTTCTTTAAAAGAAATAAAAAATCACACGTTAATATTTAGGTAAAATTCATTCAGCTTTCCAGGTTTTAATTTCTAAATCAAAGAAAAGGGGAAATTTGGAACTAAAACTCTTCTAAATTTCATCTTACCTACAGAAATGAGAGCATTATGTATAATTTCTAATTTCTTCCTGAAGCAGCATTTCTGCATGTAAGTATGTGATCCTTCGGTGATAAAAAGGTATCACTGTTCCTACTTCGGCACACTAACACAACTGATTTGGTTTGTAATGTGACCCCAAACCAAGTGAATTGATTAGACAGGCAGCCTTTAAAAGACAGGCAGACCTTGGCATCTACCCAGATTTACCATTTTAAATGTTACTGATAGCCTATGGCTGGGGTTAAAAACAAGAGTCCTGGTCAGGAGTGCAAATTCAAAGGATATAAATCAACTGTCAATAACATTGACTGAAATGTTTTTAAAGCTTTAACTCTCTAGAGGGGACTGTTGCTCTGAATATATAGCCTCTGCCATAAACACATATGCAGGTCAGATAGCTGAATTCTCAAGGAAAGCAGAACATTAGGGGCAAACTGGGGGTTTCAGAAACAGAATAAATCTGGAGAGCAGTGATATTTTGAGTCAAAAAATTTACTCAGATTCACAGTGTCTCAGTTCAGCTAGGCTCAGCTAAATTAGGAAGCAAGCAACCAGAGTAAACCAATCAATTCTAATATATGAATGGCCATAACCTTCTTACACATGTTTGCATTTAAAAACAAATGTCTGCTAACTTAAATGCTTGCTTACTGAAGCTCAAAAAAGAGAAGCAAAATACATACAGGCAAATCATTCTGACATGTGAGGAAAGACGCTTTTTTTTTTTTTGAGAGAGCGGGCACATGTGAGTGGGTGTGGGGAGGCGGCAGAGGGAGAGGAACAATCGTAAGCAGGTTCCATGCCCAGAGCTGAGCCTGACCCAGGGCTCCGTTTCAGAACACTGAGATCATGACCTGAGACAAAACCAAGAGTCAGACGTTTAACTGACTGAGCCACCCAGGAGTCCAAGGAAAGGTGCTTTTGATCAGGAGTTCATTATGTGGGAGTCTGGTATTTGAGTTGGCATCTACCACAGAACAAATTCCTCTTTTTGCTAGTACTTTCATGGTTGCTTCTCTTTCTCTGCTTCTACACTAATGAGGATTCTCAAATATAAAGAAAATAATTATTTTGGCATTGCTGGTGGCTGAGAAGGCTTTGTTGTTTGGGTGGGATAGGTAGGGATACATATTTCTAAATAAACAGAATGTTTTAGTAACAGAATATTTATTGCATGTGGACTACCTGTCTGGTAAAAAGAAAATTAACAAGAAAATAAAATTAGATTTTTTTAAAAAGTGGGTTTGTGATAAAACCACTAGTCTCATTATTGCTAAATTCCATTGCAATGATTTTCAACACTGGGTTAAATGACATTATGTATACATATAGTGCAGCATTAGGTTTTATGGGATCTTTGGTAGTGGATGAAATCACAAAGTTTAATGAATTGTCAAATAATTTTTCTTCACAGTCAATTTATAATCCAAGAAGGAAACAGAGCCTCTAGTTAGATCAGAAGACCCTTGGAAGGATTGAGAATTGCTAAGAAGCCTTGGTGGCAAAGTTGGTGTTATTGGAACAGACAATTAGAAGTTGTTCAGTTCTTAAATGAACTGTCAAAGGTTAAAAAGATCATTGACAAATTCTAATCAGTGTTCCTTCAGAATCATGCCTGGAATCGTGCTGTAAATAAAACATTTTTTCCATCACTGCTTTAGCAAGTTGGCATCACAGATCTCTAGTGCGTCCTCAGACTTCGTTCATAGTAAGTTTCACCTCCAGCTTCTGACATGAGAAAAGAATGTCCTATGATGATCTTCGTGCAAACTTTCATCCTATTTATGATACCGTAACTCATTCTCCCGGTAGTTAATCATAGCTAGTCTCTGGAATCAGAGAGCCCTGGGTAAGTCCTGCTTCTATCACCCTCTGGCTGCATCACTGGAGTCAAATTACTTAACCTCTCCAAACCTCCCTTTCCTCAGTTGTAAAATGGAGCTCCCCATCTTCTCCATTTCCTTTCTTCTATTTTTAACAACTGCCCTTGGTGCCTCGGTGTTCAGGTCTAATTGTCAATGCCTTAGATCTTTCTCTACCTTTCTTCTCCCCCAAATGAAAACGTATTGTTTTGTCCCATTGCCTCAAGGCCTTGTTAATGTGTTAGCTAACTAATAATTCCCCTCCCAGATAACAAAATGCCTTAATTTAGTGGAAGCAGACATTCCTTCTTAATGATAATGACTTATTATTTGTATAAAGATTTATAGTTTCCAGCGCTTACACATATATAATCTAGTTAATTCACAGGGCACCTCTGAAGTAGGGTATTAGTATCTAGATTTCGCGGATGAGGAAACCAACGTTAATGAGAGGTCAAGTGGTTTTCTCAAAGATATGTGCATAATTTAGGATTCAAGTTCTAGGTCAGCTGGCCTTAAATCCAGGATTTGTACTTTACAGCTGTAATCAATGCAGTACTCAAGTAGTATTGAGAAATATGGGAATTTCAGACTCAGGGATGACTGGTATTGCAAAAATAACAATACAGAGGCTCTCACAGTCCCTCAGCCACATGTGTTAAGCTTATCTGGGCCTTAGTTTCCTCAACTTTAAAATTCAAGGGTTGGAAAAAATGAGCTTCAATAATCTTTAGTCATCTGTGATTCCATGAACATATGCGTAATAGTTGCAATTTCTACACCAATTTTCATTTTCTTTTCAGTTTATATTAATAGTTTGCACAGAGAACTTAGTATGGCAGTTCTTCCCAAATATGTTACCATATATAGTATTTTTAAGAGAAACGAAGAAAAAGCACAGAAAATTGAGTGCTCAATTTGAAGATTCAAAGGGTGGAGTGTAGCTATCAGTTTCTCTTGAAAAAACAGTTCTGATGGGGCTGTCCTCTGCGTCCAAAAGTGTTTAGTTTTAGGAGGGATGTCCGTGGAGTAGTGAGAAAGGAAAGGGACGCTACTTAACAGTCTCCATCAGCCTAGTCAACTCCAGCCATCAGGAGGGTGACTGATGCGGAAAGAAGATCCGCAACATGCTCGTGGATTAAATTTTAAAAAGTCAGATGCAAAAGAGTATTAAGCCATGTAGTCAATACTGATGCTGCCTAAGTTAAATACAATTCTCTATTTATTATTATAAACTGTCCAAGAAAATCTGGCCCAATTTTATAGGACAAGCTAAAAGCAAAATTAAAGAAAAAGATGACATTTTGAAGGTCCTCCCCCCACCCCCCATTAACACATCTAGGCTGCCTGAGCTGTGAAACTGTGATGGAAATATTAGAGCTGTTGTGCCTGAAAAAAATGCAGTGATCATTTCATTCTTCCTGTCTTTTAATGCTCCAGGGTTTTGGAGACGAATAGGAGCAATAAGTTCACTTTGCAGAATTAATGCAGTAATTCTTTATCATAAGAGCAGAGCATTACCTCAATCTGATTTTGCTACAAAATGGTTCAAAGTCTATTTTTAATGATGGCCCTAATTTGTTAACACCTTTTAAATTATTAATCCCCTTTATATTCAAGTAGTTATTGCATGTCATAACAATGTATCTATGCAGGGAAATTTAATAGTATTTTCTAGATGTCAAGAAAAGGCTTGTTCTGCAAAATGCTATTAAAACTGATAATGAGCTAAATATTTGCCATAGCAAACACTGAAATTACTATATCAATCAGCATTGGGCTCTCTTATTCAATAAACAGAAATTAACCTATTAACTATGCCTAACTTTCAGCAACAAGGCGGTTGCTTTCAAGCATTTCTCTCCTCTTCAAATCTTCCTTTTTAAAAAACTACATATTAGCCTATAACATCAGAGTTTTGAATCAAATTCTTAGTATCAGTATTTATGGCTGAAATTCTAAGGTACACAAGATCTACTATTATGCATGTTTTGCTCTAGTGATTACAAGTGTTTTTGACTTTCTTTTAATTTGACCTCATCTTACATTGCATCTGATAGAGTCAAATACTCAAGCTTTTAAAGCACATTTAGAATATTTTTCTGATTTTGAAGATTAATAAATATTTCCTACTTTGTGAATTATGGGATTTTACTAAGGCATAACTACAAAAAATATAATAATGAAAGGTAGTGAAAGTGTCTATCACGAGTTTTTCTAGCTTTTAGATACTTAAAAAAATGATATATAGTAATAATATTTAAAGGATATATTTTTCATGCATGCCCCAAATAAAGATGTTGGTTCAAAAGCACTATATATGTCATTAAAGAGAAAGTCCCAGTTTCTGCTGTGATTTAAGCAGGACAGGACAAAGGTATCTTCATATAGTGGGTATGTCTTAATTCCAATTACCAGCTTAGTCATACTTGGGGCTAATAATCAGTGTCACACAGAAATGATGCAGAATTGGCTTTCATTTAGACACTCTTCTGTTAATGCTCATATAGTTTAAAGAGCTTTTATATCTTCAGTTGCTTTCATAATTTCCAAGTTTCTGAACAAATTCCACTGCACACTCCAAGTTATTTAAAATAAGGCTAATGTTGATGTTCAAAAGATGAACTTTAGAGTTTACACTTGCAGCTAAACACAACAAAAATAATAAAAATAACATGTACATCATGCTTTAAACTTCCTAAAGCTTTTTGTGTCTGTTTGTTACAACTCCTCTGAAGGAGAAGGGTGTATGTATGCTATTTTTGCTGAATATATTCCAAGGCAAACTTACAGAAGTTGTATGATTTGTTCAGCGAGTGGAGCCACTGGGAAAAAACCCCAAAAACAAAAACCTACACTTGGTCATTTCGGGCTTATAATTCTAGTTCTCAACCAGCACCTCCCTACACTTGGCTTTAGGTGCTTTGAGTCCCCCCCCCTCCCCAGTTAATGTCCATTTAAGTCCAGATCCCTGGGTTTGGGGTATAGTCTGCATCCTTAGTTCTCAGAAGCTGACAGAGGCAATGATACTGAACTAGCATTGTTTGAGGACAGGTGGGAGCTACACTTGTGAACGTGGCATAACCTACAGAGCTACGGAATCACTAGGTTGTACTCTGAAACTAACATAACATTGTGTGTCAACTATACTTTAAAAAAAAATTATATGTATCTAAAGAAACTGACAAGTCTAGACTATAGCCAGGGCTGAGAACCCTAGAGATCTTGTTTAACATGTAGATTCTTATCCAGTGGACCTGGGTGGGCCTGAGCTTCTGCATTTCTAAGATTCCCAGGTGATGTTCACATTGCCAAGCACAGACCACATTTTAAGCAACAAGACCACAGTTCCTCCTTCATATTAGTTTTCTATGACCACTTTGATGGGGAAATATTTTCGCTTTTTAAAAAAAGAGGATCTTTTATACTTAAGGAGTTAGGGGCAAGTATTTCTTTGAGGAGGTTTGTAATTTCTTTGACTTATGTAAATTATGACTGCTTGATAGAAATATACTCAACTGAATCTGATCTTTGAGGAGTTCAAAAGTAAGCATAATTTAATACGAGGTAACATCCCTCAAATTCAGAAAACCTGGGATCGATGACCAAATCAAGCAAAGGGAGTGACTCAAAGCATGGATTCTGCAATCAAACCTGGATTCAGATACCAGCTGTGTCACTCACTAACGCATCTTCTAATCTCCCTAAGCCTTGTTTTAAATGTCTAAAATGGTCATGATATTTGCTCATTCGTTTGATAAATACATTCAAAATCTACTCCATGCCAGGGACTGCTGTTTAGTAGTGAACAGGATAGTCATGGTCCCAGACACCAAGAACCTTACCTGTACCTAACCTGTAATATCTGTGTAGAAATAAAAGGGACACTGCACAGAAATTGCTTAGCATAGAGCCTAGCATGTAAGGGCTCAATAAATGTTAGTCATTATTTTATATTAGCTCTAAAGTCTTAGCAGTTATTACGTCCAATTAGCACATACCATTTTGATATGTTGATAGCCCCAATAAGAACAGAAACCATTGATTAAATATACTAATCATAATTTTGGATACAGAACAGAGCTCACAGGCACATTATGTGAATATGCCCAGGAGCAGAGAGCTAAGCCTTCATTATTAAAAGAAATGCGTGGACTTTAGTTCTTAGTTTTATGGTCAATTTTCTGGTCAAAGGCTATATATTGTTCAGATGTTTCTAATAAAACTGAGGAGTATACCCATACCTGTAAACATAAACATGAGCAATAAACTCAAGTGAGGTTGATATGGCAAAAATATTTAAAATGTCCTTGAATGTCTATTGATAAAAGCTTTGTAAGTCTCATTAGCTTAGATTTTTGGAAATGGCTGATTTAATTAAGAAATATTTTCCTTTTGAAGCTGACTGTCCATTTTCGCTATTTTTAGAGATATTGTTTTTAAGAGACATAGTTCAAGATTTGAAATTTCTCTCAAGTGCAACTTTACATGTGGAGAGCAAGAAAGGAGGTAATTTTGCAGAAACAGCTCCTAAAGATGGTTGGGTATAGGAAAGGCACAGGATTAAAACACGAAATGTCAGTATTGTCCTTTTTTATCAGACTTCAAGCAAGCTGGGCCATTTTCCTAAGTCAGACTTCACAGAGGTGAAACACAGAAATACCCCATTCTAACAAACGTAATGACAAAATACTTTATACCAAGCTCCTGGTTTGCAACTCAAAGCACCTACAAGTTTTCCTAGAAGAATTATAGGTGTAGGGTACTAGTGCCTTCCCTGCTCTGTGCTCCTGGAATCATGGCCCCTCTCAGGCAGAAGATACTTCTGTGATGACACTAAGTCTACAACCCTCGTTATCAAACATAAAACTGAAGCACAGAGTTGTAATGCCTCTGCCAACTCACCCCCGAGGTGGCAGTCAGGACTGGACCCCTCCCCCACAGTTGGTTCTTCATATACCACCTTTTTTTTTTTTTAAATTAGTAAAGAGGATTTTATATCATTGTTGTTTATGTGCCCTGAATATTTTTGATTCGAGCAGAGAAGTTCTAAGAAGAGAAAAGAAAAGGTGTATTTGTTTCAATAACTAAGATGGTAGTTGAAAGCACAGAGTCAATACCCACACAGTCTTCCCATCGCCTTCCCATTACTTTACAGTAGGCAGTTTACCCTTCATTTACTCGTTCTTTGCCAATCCCCTCTCTCTAGCCCCAATTTCCCAAGCTTCTCATTATTCTCTTGTCTTGCTAGAGTTTGAGCTCTGTAACTCCATCTTTGAGATAGAATAGGATAGAATGCACAAGAGTTTTTCCACTTTAGAGAAGCCCCTGTACTACCAAAATGGTGAAAGAGCCAATAGGTCTTGTTCACTAACTGGAGGTGCCATGAAGAAAGAGAGGTCAAGAGACTTGAGAAGCCAGAATAGTGGACTTATCATTTAACTTAGAGAAGACTGGTCCAGGAGCAAGTCTGTGGGTGGGGATGAGTGTGTGGGGATGAAAAATACCACACTGAGATTCAAATGGTGATTAGATATCATAGAAAAGGTGTTTAATGGGCAGCTGGCCGTACCGACCTAGCGTTCTGGGAATACCTCGGTGCACACACAAACTCAGTTATCAATTACACTTCCCTTTCTGTCTTTGTAATCTATTTTATTAATTTCTATTTTTCTTTACTATTTCCTCTCTTTTACTTTCTTTAGATTTATTCTAACTTTTAATTCGTGTGTTTAGCTACAAACATAATTTGTATGTTTAGCTCATTAATGTATATATACACTGTCTCTCTCTCTTTTTTTTTGCATTTAAAGAAATTAACATATAATGTATTATTAGCCCCAGGGGTACAGGTCTGTAAATCGCCAGGTTTACACACTTCACAGCACTCACCATAGCACATACCCTTCCCCAATGTCCATAACCCCACCACCCTCTCCCTATACCTCTCCCCCAGGCCACCCTCAGTTTGTTTTGTAAGATTAAGAGTTTTTTATAGTTTGTCTCCCTCCTGATCCCATTTTCTTTCATTTTTTCTTTTCTTACCCCCCAAAAAACCCCACGTTGCATTTCCACTTTCTCATATCAGGGAGATCATATGATAGTTGTCTTTCTCCAACTGACTTATTTCACTAAGCATGATACCCTCTAGTTCCATCCACGTCGTCGCAAATGGCAAGATTTCATTTCTTTTGATTACACTGCCTCTTAATACAATATCTAAGGTTATAAATTTCCCTTTACGAGTTGCTTTAGTTCCATTTCACTAATTTTGATATTTTCAGTTATTCCATGCTAAGAAATACGTGATTTCCTTTCTGACTTCTTTTTGAAAACGCTATTTAAGAAATTTTTTGTAATTTTCAAACTTTTTTTTTTTTTTTTTTTATTTCCAGCATAACAGTATTCATTATTTTTGCACCACACCCCGTGCTCCATGCAATCTGTGCCCTCTATAATACCCACCACCTGGTACCCCAACCTCCCACCCCCCATCCCTTCAAAACCCTCAGATTGTTTTTCAGAGTCCATAGTCTCTCATGGTTCACCTTTTTTTTTTAAAGATTTTACTTACTTGACACAGAGAGAGAGATCACAAGTAGGCAGAGTGGCAGGCAGAGAGAGGGGGGAAAGCAGGCTCCCTGCTGAGCAGAGAGCCCGATGTAGGGGTCCATCCCAGGACCCTGAGATCATGACCGGAGCTGAAGGCAAAGGCTTAACCCACTGAGCCACCCAGGCACCCCTCAAACAAGTTTTTGTTTAAATTATCCTAACTTAATTGTGCTGTGGACTGCAAACATTGTCTATATATCAGTCCTATGGATTCTGTCAAGGTTCGTTTCATGGACATTAATTTTTAAAAATGTTTTATATATGCTTGAAAATATTGCATATTTCCCACTATTATAGTTTCATATGTGTTCATTACAGCATTTAAAAATAATTGTCCATTGGAATGTCTACTTTTGCAGATATTTTGGTTTGCTTAATCCGTCAATTACCAAGAAAAGAATGTGAATTTTTTTTTTTTAAAGATTTTATTTATTTGATAGACAGAGATCACAAGTAGGCAGAGAAGCAGGCAGAGAGAGAGAGGGAAGCAGGCTCCCCGCGGAGCAGAAAGCCCGATGCGGGGCTCGATCCTAGGACCCTGGGATCATGACCCGAGCCGAAGGCAGAGGCTTTAACCCACTGAGCCACCCAGGCGCCCCAGTTTTTTTTTTTTTTTTTTTTTTAAAGATTTTGTTTATCTATTTGACAGAGATCACAAGTAGGCAGAGAGGCAGGGAGAGAGAGAGAGGGAAGCTCCCCAGCGAGCAGAGACCCCGATGTGAGGCTCCATCCCAGAACCCTGGGATCACGACCTGAGCCACCCCCGCGCCCCTACAATGTAGTTTAAAAAGCTGGAAGTAGGTGCACTGGGGGGCTCAGCTGGCTAAGCATCTGGCTCTTGATCTCAGCTCAGGTCTTGATCTCAGGGTCTTCAAGCCCCACATTGGGATCCACGTGGGCATAGAGCCTACTTAAAAATTTAAAAAGATTTAAAAAAAAGTTGAAAGTAAATTAATATGGTTAACCTACTATTCCATCTGGAATTATATGTAATTATTTCTTAAAATTTTTTGATCTTTTTTAATCCCTCAAATTGATTGTATAATTTTTCTTTTTTTTAATGATTAGATGTACTTAATGATTTAGATTTACTTATATGTGTATCTTTTCCTCACTTGTCTTTCTGGATTTCAGAGCTTCTGAGATTGCATTCCTTTGTCCTTTAGTATGTGCTTTAGGATTTGTTTTAGTATGGTTTTGTGAGTAGTAGATTGATTTTTTTAAAATCTGAAAATCTTCTATCTTTGTTCTGATAGGTAGTTTCACTTGATTTATAATTGTAGATTGATTGTGATTTCTCTCATTATACTGAAGATATTATTCTACTTTCTTAACTTCCATTGTTGTTATTTGTAGCTGACTGTGCCTCTGTCATTTTCTAAAGGTAATCCTTTTTTCTTTTCTTTTTGGCCACTTTTAAAATCTTTGCCTTATAAAAATGATAATTTACATTTCACTTTAATAGACTTAACATTCTCCTTTCTAGATGAATCCACAAAATTTAGGGCAGACTGCCAACCAGCATATCTGTTGCAGATATTATAAGCCTATATGCATGTCTTCAGCAAGTTTGAAGACTTGATTGAGCGATATGAATAACTTTATTTGCCTAGTAAACTTTGTAAGCATAAATCTGGGAGTTCTGTTTGACTATATTGTAGATAAATCTGTACCCATTACATGCAATAAAATAAATCAACAGAAAAAAAAAGATCTTTGCTTTAGTCTTTGGTATTCTGAAGTTTTATTCCTTTGTTTCCAAATCAGATTTTTTTTTTTTTTTTTTTTTTTTTTTTTTTTTTTTTTTTAGTTTGCTTGGAACATGTTGTGCTTCCTATATGTGAGTTCTCATTTCTTAGCAATTCTCAGCCATGATATCTTTAGGGTGTTGCTTTTTTCTCATTTCCCACTATGCAATTTCCAATTATTATATGTTGGACATTTTTACTCTATTTTTTTGTGATTCTTAAACGCTAGTCTATATTTTTGTTCTCCTTTATCTTTAACATGTTCAATTCTGGAATTTTGTTTAGAGCTATTTTTCATTTTACCAACTCTCCATTTTGCTGGATATCATCTTATACTTAGCACATCTACTTCATTTTTTTTTTTCCCTAAAATTTTTTATTTTAGAGAGAGTGAGGGAGGGAGAAAGAACAAGTGAGAGGAGGGGCAGAGGGCAAAAAACCCCAAGCAGATTCCCCACTGAGCACAGAACCCCATGTGGGGCTCGATCCTATAACCCATGAGATCATGACCTCAGCTGAAACCAAGAGTTGGACACGTAAACAACTGAGCCACCCAGGCTCTCCTCTATTGCAAGTTTTAAAATATTTTTTATTAATTATTATATTAATTTGTCCTTGGCATACACCTTTTTTTTCCCCCTAGATTAAAAAAAAATTGTGTATTAACTTGGTAAGCTCAACCCTAGCTAAGTCCAACTACTTCATAGTTGGCACCCTGTACCAGAGAACAGCTTAACTTGGTTTGAGAAAACTACAAAAATGCTGATTGGTTTTTATATCCATGCACATTAACCTCATATGGCCCACTAGATTTGCCTTGGAATAATCATGTATTGACCTGGTTCTCATACTCTTTCATTCTTTAAGAAAATAATTTCATATCTTCTCTTTTCTCCTTAAACCTCTCAATCTGATCTATAGATAGTAATGATATTCCTTATTTCATTAAGAAAACTTGGGAAGGGTGTGTGCTCTGGGGAGTGTTGTGCACTGGGTAAGACTGATCATTCACAGGCCTGTACCCCTGAAGCAAATAATACATTATATGTTAATAAAAAAACATAAAAAAAGAAAAACTGGGTCAATTAAACGATAACTCTGATAAACTTCCAACCCAACTCATGTAACTTGCTGTGCGCCCACGCTCTTATTTCAATGGAGATATGTCCATGTGGCCATCAAAATACATCCTTGCTATTTGTGTAGTAATCTTATTCCCTCTTGCCTGAACAAGAATATCGCTCCAACATGTCTCCCTGTTTGCACCATAATTTCTTCCATTTCTCTTGATCATTTCATCTTACCCCAGCCATGAATTTTGGGACCTCATATCTTATCTCTTATCTTTGAGCTCACTTCTCATAGGCCAAAATGACTTCTTTGCTGTTTCTCAAACATAGAAAAGCATGTTATATTTTAGGCCCCTAGGTATTTTCCTTACTTTTTTTTGCCCACTTAGTCATTCACTTTTAAGGTCTTTAAAAATATTTGTTCCCACATTTCAATGAAAGTAAAATGTTTCGTGGATATGTAGTCATCTGTGCTTTCTTCTCTTCTCCACTGTTAGTTGCTCCTCTAGAACTCAACTTTCACTTGTTGAATGACCCTGGTTTCAGGCCTCCATCATCTCTCCCTTTTCTCTTTATGTTCTCTCAAGGCTATTTTGTTAAGTACCATTGCTTCAAATGTTATTCCTAAGCTATGACTAAGACTCTCAAAGCCATGTCTGTAGCCCAGTCCTCCCTGCTGAGCTCCACACTTACATAGTCAACTACTGTCTGAAGTTTGTAGTTGAAGATCTACCTAATAACATCTTAAACATCTAAAGTGTAACACATCCCAAAGAGAACACTTGATTTTCCCCAGTCAAAATCATCTCCACCTGGTTGCTCACGCCAACAATTTAGGAATCATCCTTTTTTTTTTTTTTATAATTATATTATGTTAGTCACCATACAGTAAATCATTAGTTCCTGATGCAGTGTTCCATGATTTATTGTTTGTGTTTAACACCCAGTGCTCCATGCAATGTGTCCTCCTCAATACCCATCACCAGGCTCACACATCTTCCCACTCCCCTCCCTTCTAAAATCCTCAGTTTGTTTCCCAGAGTCCATAGTCTGTCATGGTTCATCTCCCACTCCGATTTCTCCCCCTTCATTTTCTCCTTTCCTTTTCCTAATGAACTCCATGTTATTCCTTATGCTCCACAGGTAAGTGAAACCATTAGATAATTGACTCTGTCTGCTTGCCTTATTTCACTCAGGATAATCTCCTCCAGTCCTGTCCACATTTTTGATGCAAAAGTTGGGTATTCATCCTTTCTGATGGCTGAATAATTTCTCTATTTGTCCTCACATGTGATCTATCACATTCTGGTTCTGTACAAAAATATATATCATTTTTCTGTCTGCTTCTCTTTATCACCACATCTGTGCCAGTACCTTGATGCTAGCCAAATTTTCAGAGAGGGACAGAACTACAGTATGCCATTTTCTCTTTCTTTTTATTCAATTTTATTTTGGTGGAAATTAAGCTGGAAAATCTCTTTTCCACTTGGCTTTCTATATTCTGCATGTTGAGGTTCTTACAGAAAAGTAGCCGCACATATACACACACCTAACAGCAACAACTTTATCCACATCCAGGCACAGTCAATACCCCCTATTTTCATCTGTGCATGTGTGAGTACACATTTCTACATCAGAAAACAAATAGACTACACCTGGAGTTTGTTACTAGAAATTATGGACAACAAAGAATGACTTTGTAAAAAACAGTTTCAAAATGCTGTTCTAAAATTTATAGGCTGGCAGCAACAACTTTGAAGAATGAGAGGAGGAACTTAAGTCTGAAATATATTTGGTCTCTATATAACCTGGTTAGAATCCCTATAAAGTATAAATATAAGAATAAAATAAACACCTCATCCCAAAATTATTGTGTGAGAGCTTTTGAAAGAAATTTTATAATAATCATTTATTGTCAAATTCAATGAAATATTCCTGGTTATAAACAATAGCATTTACTTTATAATTTGCTTCCTTCCAATAAATTTCTGAACTTTCCCAAATAATTTTTAGCAATCTCGGTGTATAGTTAGATATCATAAATAAGAGCAATACATTTTTAAAGGAATGTACTGTAGCTTAGAAAAAACTGAAAAAATATAATTTGAATACAAGCAAAATATGAGGTACATTCTTAAGTTACTTTCATTGGTAAACACTGTATAATACTTGAGATCTATTAGCAATTAGAATAGACTTAATTAGCTAAATGTTTAAAATAAAAGGAATAAATAATATGATTCCCTGTTTTAATTTTTGCCATGATAGCCATTATAGTCTGGGGTTTTAGAACAGCTTAGAATTAGATTATATTTGGCTTTATCTGTTGGGTCTGGCCATCACCACATTTACCCCCTGGTCATTGGCTCTCAACTATTGGCGAAACTGCCAAGCACTCATTTTACTTCCTTTACATTGGTTCTGAATCGCCTCTTAATGGAAGACTATCCTGGAAGCTAGTCAAAATAAGACTGAATTTATAGGTTTTCACGTAGAATGGAACCACCTGCTATTTCCACTGCTTTTAGAGCCTCTTATAACTAGATAGCTGAAGCTAGAAAGTGAATCTTAAATTCAACACTACATTCAAATAATCTTTTTTGGTGGATAAGATGTTGTATTTCACCCCCACACCATCTTAGTAATGACATTTATAGCTACTTGGGATTCTAGACCTGTAGAGGTTCTCAAATATTGGACTATTTCACAATTTGAAAGTAATATATATATATTTTTACTTTTCTTTGAAATGTCGAGGATAGTAAACACAATTCTAACTCAAAATTTTAGCTTTAAGAGAAAGCAAAGAACATTTAAATGTGTATCAATTTTCAGTATAGGAGATAAAAAGAAATGTTTAAAACATAAAGTTACCTACTTCCTTCTAAAATCCTCCCCCTTTGAAATAAATATGACACTATGTTTTGCAGTAGAACTTTCACAATATTTTAATTGAATTTAAACAGTTGTGAAGGGACAATTCTAGAGAGATAAAATTTCCAGATCTGCTAAAATTGACCTGCTTCCCCCAAATTAAATATTGCGGAATATTCTTTTTAAAAGTATTTTTCAGGAATGCATTGTGAAGCCACAAAAGGAAACCTTGCCTCATGGTATGGGACAAACCATTCCATCCTTACTTCAGCACCCATACAAAGAGAGAAGACAAAAAGATGGTCTTGTAGGGCTCCTATGGTGGCCCTTGAAGAACTGGGCTAAATCATGCCTGCTTCTCCTTGGGCCACATGAGCTGGGCCATCCTCAGAAACCTGTCTGTGTTCTGCTTGCAACACCTCACTCCTGTGCCGGGTCCCTATGTCAGCCCTCATGCTGTGGTCCTGTAGGCCACCTCTTCTAAGTCTGCCATCCCAAGCAGAGGTACCAGCTCTAAGTGGGATCTCCTTAGACACACTCCCTGTGCTGCAGCCATATGACTCTGCTCTTGCCAAATTCTCAGCTAGGAGAGCATCTGAGTTGTACCAAGACTTGTATCCCAGACCTAGATACCCCAGAGCTTACAGGGCCTCCCCACTTCTCGCCATTTGGGGCTCCACTCCAGAGGCAGCGTCTTGGAGATCTTCTCTGCTCTGTGGCCAAAGTAACTGTATCCAAAGTAACTTTCTGCTCTCCACAGCTTCTTTCCATCTCCACCCTGCTTTAATTTCTGCAGAACAACTGCTCCTCTCTGAAGGGATCTTCTCTATTTCTGAATTTGCTGGTGTGTGTTCAGAAGCATTCAATCTTTCAACACTGTATGCCCCGTGCCTAGAAAAGGCTCCCTAGCACATGGCTGGTGCTCAATAAATCTTTGTGGAATGAATGAAAAAAAGTACTTTTCAGTCACAATGCATGGGTGGAGACCACAATGCCTCAGTCATCTCAGTGTAATACACAGGGTTAGGACTCTTAATGGGTATAGCATGGCCAAATGAATAATTTTCTGAGTGAACCTTTCTAAACTTGGTGTGTATGTGTAAATTTTATGAGGACCTTAATTTTCTGTACTATAAAGATGTATTCTTATCATTTAAATTGCTTAAATGTTTAGTAAGAGCAAAAATAAGAAGCATGTCCTATTGTGCAATCTGTTGAGGCCAGCGATTTGCAGCTCTCTTCCAGAGATTGTGGGTCCCATTTGGGCAAATAAGATGAGACATTTAGGCACGTACGTAGTGGACAATATCTGTAGGAATTTTCCTCTAGGACTAAGTGTTCTTTCTTGGGATAGTTTCTGCTTCTACTGTGAGGTTTCTTATAGCTCTAGATCTGCCTTTTCTGGAGTCCACTTCTTAAACTGCTGAACTAAATATTTACTAAATATGTAATATGTGTGTATATCTCATTATGCCAGATTTTTCACACTCAATTCTTTCAATAGTTCTGTGAAGTTGAAATTATTTGTTCACGTTACAAATTACAAAATGGGAGATCAGATAGTAAATGGGTGGGCCTGTATTAGAATCCACTGTCTCATTATAAGTAGCTTTTTTTGATGGCATCCTGGGGAACTAGACTTTATAGATTTTCTTTTTTTTTTTTTTTTAAAGATTTTATTTATTTATTTGACAGAGAGAGATCACAAGTAGGCAGAGAGGCAGGCAGAGAGAGGGGAAGGGAAGTAGGCCCCCTGCTGAGCAGAGAACCTGATGTGGGACTTGATCTCAGGACCCTGAGATCATGACCCAAGCCGAAGGCAGCGGCTTAACCCACTGAGCCACCCAGGCGCCCCTATAGATTTTCTTGAATCTAAAACAAAATATCCTGACAATCTTGGATTTGGGGATTATAATAGATAAACTTTGTGTAATTTACTAGTTAGATGTGCATGTGCAATATAAAGTTTGCAAAAAAGGTAATGGCTTATAAAAAAAAAAAGGAAAATGGCAGCAGACATACTTTGTTATAAAAACACATCCCCCTTTCTTGAAATAATAGCATATATTCAGAAATACACTCAACATACAGTGTCCGGAACAAAATATGGAATACAATGAAATATATAAGCAGATGTGAGTAGAGAGATTGCTAGGTCGGAAATCCAGTATTAGAGCGCTTGATATCTTTCCAAATTAAAAAATATATATCCACCCCCCCGAGATTACATCATGTTGAAATGAGTTAACTTTCATTTTAACCTCAAGAAAAGGGATTGAAAGAATCAAGTTCTGAACAGAAGATTCATTTAACACTCCTAAAGCTGAGATTTTGAAGGCACAGTAAAAAATATGGCTGAACTCCAATATCTCTAAACAAATGATAGTTGAAAACACATGTGATCTTATAGTTTAAGACTAAAATCTTGAAATGTATATGACACATTGGTAGACTGTAAAGTTTGCTTGGCACAGTGTTAACTTAATGTAAGGACTATATTATGAAAGATTTACTCAATAAAAGCAAACATTATATAAAACCAACTCACTATATTTGGAGTTTAGTAGGGCTTCATTACAAGCAAGGTTCACCAACGTGATACTCCAATACTACATTATTGCAAATTATTCACCTCGTACAGGACTACCAGAAAATGAAATTTTATCACAGTAGCATTTTGAAATGTTTTCACTTTGGTAGCTTTAGAAAATGAAATCCACCTAGCTGTGTACATGCTATGTACACAGCTTATACATGTATTTTTATACAGCCTGTACAGGTCTTTTTATACATGTATGGATTATCAGATAAATTTGACAGTACAAGAAATTCAGTGGTAAATGAAATGAGAATTCTGATAGCTATGAGAAAATCTTAACTTTTAATTTTTAATAAACAAAAACCTAAAATGATAACCACAAACAAATTTCCAGACCAGTTGCTCCTAGGAAGCAAATAAACTGAAAGACAAAACAAAAGCCCCTATTAAGCATGCTATTTAGCCGATAAAACATGGTACCTACAATGACATCTTTTTAGATGTAAAACCCTTATTCAAAGGAGAATCTGTGGTGCAACTGTCAATCACAAATTCTGTATCTTTATTTTTACTTCTACAAGTTAATTTCTGAAGTTCTGATTTAATACACACAGACGGACATTGAAACTTCTACTACTCTGTAGCAAATTTCTTCACTTCTTTTACAGAGTAGTCTTATTTTGTCTCCTAATAGTCCTTTCCCTGCCACTTTTGTGCAGAAAGTGACCACTTTAGAATATACGGTTCATTATTTTATAGATATTAAACTTCTTGTTTTGGCCATTCATATGAAAAATGTTATTTAAAACTAATGGGTTATTGAAAGTGCATTAATTATCAAGAGAAGGAAAAAGTAAAATAAAGACCAAGATAAAATGATTGTTATAACATTGCTATAAAGTTACTTAAGAAGTAAAATATTTATTATGTAACTAGTTTTCTGAGGTAACTGTGTTGGAGAAAGGTACAGAGAAAAAAAATCAAGGAATACCACATTGGATGCAGCAATCAGCTCAATGTTTTGTTTAGTAAGAAATAGTGACTGATGATGAAAGCCTTTTTCTTACATTAATGTAATCTAGTCTGTGAGGTAAAATGCTGCCCACTATAGTGTTTTGTTGTTTTTAACACAACTGGATAATATCAGGGAAATATCTAGGAGAACACAAAATGACAATTCCAAATCAATTTACTCTATAATTATTACTTTGCTATGAATGACTATTTAGTATAGAATATAGAAGCCTGAAGGCAAGGGCCTTTGTCTTTTTAAAATCAACCCAAGTTTAAATCACCATGGGTACTCAAGTTAATATCAGAAAAAAGACAGAGAGAGAGAAAAGGGAAAAGTTTTGAATTGAAACTTATAACCTAAAAACCTGGAAACCTGTGAGGTCCAGTTCCCTGGTTTTGTGTGAGAGGGGAAAAGCAGTCCAAACAACAAAAGCAGGTGGAGTATAATTCAAATTCTTGCATTTTTCAAGTATCATTTGCAGAGATTCATTCATAATCCAGCACACCACATCATTGTCACCCATTTCCTTTTCTGGACTTTTCCTTTACTCTCTCCACACCACCCCACGACTCCATCACACCCTTGTCTCCTCTCTCTGGCTCAGCATCTTAGTCTCTAGCCCCATTCACCTTCTTCCTTCTCTTATGAGTGACTGTGGCTCTATGTAAAATGACTTAGCCTTTCCCCCAGCCAATGAATATCCTTTTCCTTTGGATTGTACGAGGAAGAGGAGGGAAACTGAGCAGGTATGAGGATGAAGGAAGACGGCAGACACTCACCCTGAACACTTTTTTTTGAGGCACCATTGGAAGCGGTTTTATTGCAAAATGTAAATTTAAAATAATCTGCTATGCCTTAATATCACCTCACTATCTGTTCTGGAAAAAGGCAGTCTTTTAAAAGGTGCATTAGTGGAGTTAATGGTTTCAACTGTTCATGATATTTTGGTGTTTCTCAACTGAGAAAGGAGCTGAATCCCAAATGAAGGTAGAGCACTGACGGCTTCCCTTCTAAAGTAGTAAGGGACAGCTTCTTATTTTTAGTATTATAGTAATGTCTCTGATATTTGTATTTTCTGCTTGTGCTAAATAATACCATTTGTTTTAGGATATAGCAGGACACATTTTATGAGACGGACACACTGCCTACTGTGCTAAGGAGGCACCTCGGACACATTTTATAAATATCTTAATTATCCTTTCAAGATATAAAGGGAAAGATAGGATCCACAGTTGATGAAAATATAAAAGCAATTAACCTAAGATCCTACTCTCAAATGTTATTCTTAACTAGCCCGCTAGACTCATTTCTATTCCTAAGCTACCGGAAGACTTTGAAGTTGACTGAAAAACTAACTCAGTAGCTTGAATTCATGATCAAATATAGTATCGCCTCATTTTTCCAGAATCTTTTTGGATGGTAGAGGGTAAACTTATTTTTAAGTAACTTAAATTTACTCCACTAAAGTACCAAAACTAAAAACAAAATAAAAAATAGTGAAATGGTTACAGGCAGTACAGTAAAATGGAAGAAGGGTAAGATGTGATCATTGTAGACACGCATTTACTTTCTCATCCTGCCATTTATTCTGTCTGGCCTGGGGTAAGATAATTCACATCCTGTGAACTGAAGTTTCTTCTCTGTAAAATGGGAGACTGAACTAGAAATCTTGGCAGTATTTTATATCACTAGAGTTCTGCTGAAGAAAATTTCTTCAAAATTCCTCTACATTTAAAAAAAAAGATTTTATTTATTTATTTGATAGACAGAGATTACAAGTAGGCAGAGAGGCAGGCGAGGGTGTGGGAAGAGCAGGCTCCCCGCTGAGCAGAGAGCCTGATGCGGGACTCAATCCCAGGACTCTGGGATCATGACCTGAGCTGAAGGCTGAGGCTTAACCCACTGAGCCACCCAGGTGCCCCTCCTCTACATTTCTCAACAGACTAAAAATGAATGTAATTTAATCTCTTCTTGGTGAATGAGGTTCAAGAATATAAAAAGTAAATGATATAGTTAAAGGCCATTGAGTTTGTAAGATCTCTTGTTCCCACATAAAATGGCCCCAGACTGCTGAGTGCTTATATGAATGGGTGTGTGTGTGTGTGTGTGTGTGTGAATCTTCTTTTTATTTTCAGCTACTGTTTATTGATGTTTTCACTGTGTCTGTTTATAACATGCTGCTTTGTTTTTAATACACTTATTGAGGGGTAAAATACTCTTCTCTAAAGTAGGTTGCAATTGCCTCAAGCAATAGCAGCAAAGTAAATGTTTGGTTTCTTGATGTCACCAAAGTTTAACTAACAGTTAAGTGAGGTATTTCTTTTACTCTCAAACAGTAAATCCATTTTCTTCTTTTCCATCCTCTGAGAAGATTGAGGCCAGTCACTAAAGTATCCTTTCCTTAATGTCACCTGCTTGAAGATAGTTATTAAGTCATTAGAAAACCTTTTCCCACTGTCCAAACTAGTCTCAACCTTAACTCAGGTGTCACATTTTCCAACTAATTCTTCTTCATTATAATTTGATAAATCACCCTCAATGCTTTCACATGTTTCTTAAACTGTCTGATTTCAAAATCAAAACTATGGGGCACCTGGGTGGCTCAGTGGGTTAAAGCCTCTGCCTTCAGCTCAGGTCATGATCCCAGGGTCCTAGGATTGAGTCCCGTATCGGGCTCTCTGCTCAGTGGGGAGCCTGCTTCTCTGCCTACTTGTGATCTCTGTCTGTCAAATAAATAAATAAAATAAAAAAAGAATCAAAACTACAGTTTAATAATAAAAGACTTGCTAATTTCTATTAACATTTCTGTTAATATGTCTTAAAGATCTTAAAACGATGTTAACACTTGATATTATTTCCATTTTACTAATGACAGATATGACAATACACACATACTCATAACTGAAATAATAAATTTGGTTGGCTGGAGAGACTGAAAGAATTTTCCTAATAGTTACTTGTAAAGCTTGATATCAGTAGCTTCAATTCTTATGAGAAATAAAACTGATGAGTGGGACTGTGTTTTGGAATCAGGTCAGAATTTTAAAGCAAGGAGGCTCTCCCTCTCCTTCTTCCTCTTCCTCCCATGTGCTGTCTTTAGAAGCCTCCTCTCAGGGGCGCCTGGGTGGCTCAGTGGGTTAAGCCACTACCTTTGGCTCAGGTCATGATCCCAGGGTCCTGGGATCGAGCCCCGCATTGGGCTCTCTGCTCAGCAGGGAGCCTGCTTCCTCCTCTCTCTCTCTGCCTGCCTCTCTGCCTACTTGTGATCTCTCTCTGTCAAATAAATAAATAAATTCTTTAAAAAAAAAAAGTCTCCTCTCACCTTATGGGTGTGTGTAAGGTATAATGCAGGGGTGGTCGGTGTCTGTTATGCTATAACAGTCTGACAGTACCAGGTAATACTTTGGTAATAATCAAAGTTGTGGTTGAAATATGTGCTTTAAAACAACACATTTGATCAACTTGTAAAGCTTAATCCATTCTACTTAATAGGAAGATAATTTGGATCTCACCTCATTTGTTTAATGCACATAGAAAACCACAGCACCATGCTCTGTTTTCGCTGGACCACCAAAATTTCTACTAAATTCTCTCCACTGAAGGTCCTACTCAGAAATCCCAAAGCAGTCTCATATCACCACCTTCAGTACCAAGAATTTAAACTCCAGTTTCTGAAATCCTATTTGTTTCTCTATTTTGACGTAGTAAAGGGGAATAATCTGTTTTCCTTTCTTCAGCCTACAACTACAACATCTGTAACTATTTGGGTAACATTGTGATCAATGTCCCAGAAACAGTGTATAGGAATTGAAAGAAGTAACGGGGGGCACCTGGGTGGGTCAGTGGGTTAAAGTCTCTGCCTTCGGCTCAAGTCATGATCCCAGAGTCCTGGGATCGAGCCTGGCATAGGGCTCTCTGCTCAGCGGGGAGTCTGCTTCCTCCCCCCTCTCTCTGCCTGCCTCTCTGCCTGCTTGTGATCTCTGTCTATCAAATCAACAAATAAAATCTTTAGAAAGAAAGAAAGAAAGAAAGAAAGAAAGAAAGAAAGAAAGAAAGAAAGAAAGAAAGAAACTGAATACCAGTGAGAAAATCTGTATAAAATTTAGGAGCTGATATTTAGGTTGTGGGGGGGGGGGACTATAAAAGTCACATAACTAAAGTAAGAAAAAATAACATATTATATATTATATATGTGGTTTTTATTAAAATATTATTTAAGACAGAATCTGTTTCTGAGAGCCATCGAACTCCCCATAAAGACAAATTTTTTCAAAAATAATATGAAGGTAATGGTACATGTGAATTATCTTACCACATTAAGATAAATTTCCAGTAGTTTGAGTTGGTGGGATAAATTCCCACAAGCTTACATGTGGGACCAATGAAAGAATTCTATTAAAATCATAAAATCATGCTCAAATATAATGCAACATTATTGTATATACACTTACTATACTTCTCAAATGTCATCAAATTGAGTGTGAGTGTGTGTGTGTGTGTGTGTGTGTAGAGGGCTGAAATGGTGGTAGTGATAGTGAATTTATTAAGCCAAATATTTGAGCTGTTCTCCCAAAAGGGGGAGAAATTGACTTACATGATTATTTGCTATTAAGATTCAAATACATCTACCATGCTTAGGTTTTCTCTTATGTTTTTCAATTTTTGACAGCTGTCAGTTTACAGTTATAATTATTTTACCTAAGCATCACAAACACTGCATTAGTATCTTCAGAAAATATACTGCGAAAGCTGCAGTTTCCCTGTCCCAAATCAATTACTGCATTCTTAAACTTGCAGTATATTCATCTGTGGGCACTGAGGCAGCCATGGGAGAGTATTGATTGGAGTATAATGTCATGTGTAGCAGGAGAAAAAGATGAAAAGTGTTTTCTGCTTAATGGGTTGGTATTAAGTAGGTGGGAATGGCTTCTAATTAGCCAACAATTGCTGTGTTTCCCAGTTTCCCTCCTTTCCCTCCTCCTGTCGGTCACCAGCTGCCAATCTGCCCCCATTTTTTTTTTTTTTTTTTTTTATTTGGAGTTCATTGCTCACTGCAGTGAAAGCCTTTGTTTAAGAAAGAGGGCTCCCAGGGTCTCAGCTGCCTGGGTACAGCTTGCTGCCTACGATGAGTAGCAACTGTCAGTTTATTTTATCTCAAGCTTTTCATCATTCTGTTGAAACTGATCGACTGAAACCACCTGAGAGACCTGAGGATTCCGTACCTACAAGTCATTAGCTAGGACTGCAGACTCTCACCACATAGCAAGCCAACGGAACACTTCCTGAAATACGGTCCACTTTAACCCCATGTTTCCCCATGAACACGTACGAATTCTGTCCCTTTTTTGTTTTTGAAGCTGAGTCAATGGGAGACGATGCCTTTGACGTACAGACATAGAGGCCAGGGTGTTTCACTTCGGCTGAGGGAGAAGGAGAATGTCGGGGTGACAGGCTTTGCTACAGTATACCACTGATGTGGGGAGCATTGTTTTGTCCACAGCAAAAGTGAATGTAGAAATGGAAAACATTTTACAAAGTGACTTTATAAGAACAGGTCTTAAGCCCGATTCTTTACAAACAGCAAACGTGCCAGACTCAAGTCTGATTTTGTATGCGTGTGATCCATAACACAGCTGCTTAGCTGGTTTCCTACTCCACTTTAGAACTGAGTAGAGGAAAATCTCCTATGCACCTTAATGAAACTTTGAAAACATATTTAAGAGGTGTCATCTAACCTGTTGTATCCTGAATGCATCAAAACAGAAGGACATGGTGAGAAAGTCCACTCATGCTGCAATGGTGGATGACGTTTAGTGAAAATCAGTGATGTGCAAACCTAGTGAAAAATGCTGTTACTTGCCACTTAGAATGAAAGGGCTGTGAATATGTGCTATTTAACCACATTTCAACACGGGTACTGAGGCTTCTTGGGACAGTGTGATTTTCGAAACATTTAGGAGAAAGGAATGGTAACTGAGCAGAGAAAAAGATGATTATTTCTGATAAATGATGCGAAGTAACAATTAACAATTGGGATTACAGAGGAAGAGTTCCAGGACTTTTCTCCTGATTTCAGAATAAATACCTAAAGACTGCGAGAAGAATAGAGATACTGATTTAAAGTGCTTTCCAGAGTTCACATGTGAATTTATAATATATTGCTGAGAAATGTTATATGAAGACCCACCTACTCAGTGGGCTTACATATATGCGAGAAACAGCACATACTCATGCGGAAAAGATAACCTGGCATTATTATAACCTTAAAAACTGAAAAAAAACTTTAGAGCAGTGCTCACACGTAAGGATCACCAGGTGAGCTTGTCCAAGGCAGATGCTCAAGGTCCAGGGCTGGTGATCCGTTAGTCTGTGGTAAGAAGATCTGGGTGGTGCATTTATAATAACTCCTCCCACCACCATTCAGGGCAAGTGGTCCTTGAGCTGCACTCTTGAGAAACTGTCTAAGGCTTCTTATGAAGTTTAATTTTCCATAGGGTATTTTAAAATACTTGCATCATAATAGAAAATGCAACAAACAGAACAAATTTTATTTCAATGTCATTTTTCCTCATAAGAATCTTCTACTTACCATTGCTTTAAAAATCATTAAAATATGAAATTTAAAAATCACTAAAACTACAAAAGAGAAATCCCCAGGAGCTTCACATGTCGTAGTATTGTTTTGCGAAACTCTAGATTCGCAAATATGTATTCTGTTCTCACAAGGCAAAATGTATTTCTTACTGTAGGTTTTCATCAAAAAGGCCACTGCTTTATGACGTAGTCTTCACAGGGCAGCCAAAGTGATCCTTTTGAAAACTCAGAGTCCTAGTCTCAGAATTCAGTGAGAATGTTCTATCACAGCTGGAATAAGATCCAAAGTCATCACTACACCCGAAAGGCCTAAATTAACTGGCTGCTGCTCGAGACTCCATTCTTCCTACTCTCCTCCTCACTCAATTTGCTCCCACCATGCTGGTCTTCTGGTCACCTGGCAGTCTTCTCTGAGCCCTCCCAGATACTCCCAGGACTTGCTTTGTCATTTCCATCAGGTTTCTCTGCAAACCACGCCTCTTTTGAGGGGCTTTTCTGAACGTTCTGTTTAAAACAGCGCCCCTCCCCCACGCCCCAGGCCCAATCACTGTCCTCTTACCGCTTTATTTTTTTCTTCATAGCTCTTAGCACTACTTGTAGTGATTGACGCCCAGCATCTAAATCTCCCTCTCCATGCTTAAGAAATTCTCCACTTTATTACTTTCAGTGGAAACCTGCTTTCAGTCTGGGCACTGAGAAGTCAGCTTGTACTCACTTTCCCAGCTTCCATCGAAGCTAGGCAGGGTCATGGGAGCCAAGCCCTGCCAATCAGCTGCATGCACACCAAACTGGAGCTTCAGGAGCTGTGGCTTGTTAAGCTGGGCTGCACAGAGTCCAGCCTGGCAAAGCGTGACATCAGGCAGGACTCTATATTGTAAAGCTTTTTTAAATGGTTTTCATGACAAGAAATTAACTTGCCAACGTGCATGTGCTAGTTCATTTTTTTTTTTTTTTCCTGGACATTGGCTTCAGAACACGCAAACCTGAAAGACTTGCCATATACATTCGTAGTCATAGAATTGTATCCTTTTTGTATCCCTTTTATCGAGTCTGTATAAATATTTACGTTAGTTATTGAATTACACTTTAGTTAGATCTATTTGTAATATAGATTATTGCATGTATAGGTATTTAAAATTTGTTTTAATTTTAGTATTACTCTTGATCTTTCTGTTTCACTTCAAATCAATGTGCTAAAGACAGTCAAAAAGATTCTGAAGAAAGAGCAATAGGTAAGTTTTGGTTTACCTATCTTTTAAAATTATATTTTTCTTGGCATCTACAGAGAAAGCTACCCAGTACAAAGCTGACCTATTTTTTTAAAAAAGGAAAATTCCGATGTTAGATATAGAAAGTGACAGTATTATGCATAATTATCTATGCAATTACACTTGCACATGCTTGAAAATTTTTAGCCAGGAATGCTTAATAACATTTGCATGGTTAAATGAGACAGCAGAAACAACTGGAAAGGCCTCAGGGCATGGTCATCTATTTAAGCATCCACTTGGATTTTCAAAGTAATTAGTCATATAATTGTGTGCCTAAACTTAGTGGATTCATGTAAGTAATTATAAATTATTAAAAAGCTGTGCATGTGTTTTGTTCTCTATTTCCTGCCAATCAAATTACTAAGGAATATACTATGTTCACATTTCATCATATAAATCTCCAAATAAGATTACAATGTAATGCCCTGGATGAAAGTGAATAAACCAGTGAATCCGTTCAGATGAGATTTAGTTAATATAGTTATATGAACGTTCATATTTTTAGAAAGAATTCCTATAATCAAATCATAAGTCTGTTCATCTGTCCCTATTAAGAGTTCTAAGAAAAAATGTTTCTTTTGCTTATGTTGTATTTGACACAGTGAATTTTTTGTTTATTAATTTTTTAACTTGAATTAATAGCTGAAGGTTGGATATAATAGCTTCCTTTCATATCGCTGATTTCCTTCTTATCATAGATCTATTAGTGGGTGAAGGTAAAAACTTAGCCAAATAAATCTGAACAGTAAAAATTATTAACCCTCCCAATTTTACGATGGTCATCTTCTTCCTGACTAGTGAGTTTAAAACTTCATTTTATTTCATACTTCTCCATTGCTTTCCCCCCTCATTGTTATTTTAATATCTGGGTTGAAAATGCGGAGATTTGTGGAAAACTATGTACCCCTTCTCAGGAGCTCATCTAATAAACAATACCAGAAGACCCCTGAAAGTGTTGAACTAAATTTCTTTTGATAAAAGTGCAAATTACACTTAATTAACTGCTGATACAAGGAAACATAGTCTAAATATGAGAAATTAGACTTATTTCACTAAAGGCAAATATTAACCAGTCTTTTCTTCATTTTGGGTACCTGATTCCATGTTAGAAGTCAATAAATGCAGCCCTTAGAGGCATCGTACTTAAATGAGCTAACTTAAGTTTTCCCTATTGGTTTGACAAAGTCCAACTTTGATTACCTTAAGGGCACAATGAGAGAACATCTATTTGCTCAGGTTTTTTGATTGCAGGTTAGAGTAAAATGAAAGGAAGAAAATATCCAAATATACGTAGTGATAAAAGATTTGGAGATGGTGAATATTGGTCAGTGCTTTTAGTATTTATTTCATTGTGACAGTAGGTCAGAGGATTTAGACATTAAATGTGTTCAGGTAAGTTTGCAGTATTTCAAGGATCCAGTTAAGGAAGGTCCAGACACTGGTCAGGATGGACTGACATTAAAATTAAAAAATATGCTAGCATTTCTTCTGATTAGATTTTTGCTCAACATTTTCCACACGGAGCATATTGTTCCCATGCCCAGGAGGCAGACATCACCCATAGAAGTGAAATATACATCCATGCACTGTTAGTCAAGTCAGTCATTATAAAAAGGCATTGTAAATAATTTCTAGTTTCTAAAAGAATATTTGTCATGAAAAGTATTTATTTTATATTAATTAAACTAAAGAACCTAGACTATAAAAAAAAATTTTCCTTTGTCTGGGATTTAAAACTATAGGGATGGTAGAGGAAATTTAAAGAGTGAGTCCTGGGACCATGGATATAATTTTTGATTGAGTGGTTAAAAAAATCAAAATTCATAATAATGAGAAAACAAAGGTGAGAATTAATTAGGAAAACTCCCACACAGTACCCCAAATCAGGGAAACTTGTGAAAAAATTAGAAGCTAACAAAATTTGTTCTTCCAATATGTTCATGTTTGAAATATTAACATCACTTTTTTCAGAAGAAATCATATGGATTAAGAATCACCTGAATTATCCTAATAGAGCTTTACTAAAGAAGTTTTAAATACATGTCTGAGAAGATTTTTTTTGCCCTGCAATTCTAGCAGTGGCAGGGGAACATTTACCTAAATTGGTGCGGTATTTGGAATCCAAGACTACAAGTAAAAAGACCTAACTGGAAGCAGGGGTGAGAGCCCTCTCTGAGAAGGAGAGGAGTATAAAGTGGGTGACAATGGGATTCTCTCAGAACTTCGAACCCTAGCCTTGTACTGGTACAGATCAGGGCTTTATTCTGGTTTTGCTATGGTTTAACTAACCAAAAAAACTTTTCGTAAGCTTTTCAAACTAGCAATTAGAGATGGAATCGAAACAAAACCAGATTAGAAAAACCCAGTTACATTGTTCTTGGAAGTGGTGAGTTCAGTGTACCTTGGGAAGTTAAAACTGGTAACACCATCAGCTACCAAGAACTGTGAGCAGAATCTAAAAGAAGTATATTTTTTGTTTGAGCAATCAAGAATTCTCTTTTATTGAACCAAGGCAGCAGATAGAGAAGGAGGCTCTCAGAGGGGAAAAAAAGGAAAGAGGAAAAAAAAAAGATCTTTCAACCCATGGGATCTAGAGCTACATTATTATTTCCCAATGAAGTAGGCATTAGTTTTCTGAAAAAAAGTTTTTTGATTCCTAAGGAAGCAAATATGTCACCTGTGTTGTAGAAAATATATGAAGATAGGGGAACTGTAAGTAAGGAAGAAATTTGAAAATCGGGCTCAAACTCTGCAGTCTTTTTTTATGTAAGGATTTTGGCTTAAAATCCTTACATAAAAAAAAATTTTGTCTTCTTCAGCATGTTTCATCTTTGGAATTATTTTTTTACCAGTTGCAGAAGCCACTGAATTCTCTAAACTCTTTCTTAAAATTTATTAGAAGTATACTTGATATACATGATAGCATGATTTAAATGAGACTGGCAGAAAAAAATGCATCTCTTTCTTAAGGTTTTTGACAACAGCATGGAATCTATAAAGAATATATTTTAATATATTTTAATGTGTCATTCCCATTTGGCTTATCAAACTTGTTTTCTGTGACTAGAAATAGAAGTAAAACACAAAGGATTTTAAGGATCTCTGCCTTAGAAAAAAGTCACAAGCAGACTCACAACCTACAAACACACAATTTATAAACTGTCCTACAGAGAAATGGCTATCCTAGTTCTCCCCCCGGAGCTCCCACTGAGACTATCCAGGGGCCGTCACGGAGAATTCTGAAGCTTGCAGAGTTAGGGCAGGGTAAACAAAGCTGTACTAACAAACAACTCTGCAAATCTCCGTGGTTCACCACAATAAAAGATTATTATTCTGTGTTCGCACGAAGTCTGCAGCAGGTCTGAATGGCATTCCAGGACAAATGTTCCACATGTAGAGACTGACTGCATCAGTCTCGTTGCCCTGTAATTTTTAATAATGCTTCCACTATGATCACTGCAGCAGGGAGAGAATCTGCTGGAGGATCTCATGCAGGCTCTCCTATGCTTACACCCAGAAGTAACTTTTGACCATTGGCCGGGACTAGTCACAGAGACTTGCCTAGCTGCCAGGAGATGAAAAATGCAGTCTTCTGTGTGCCCAGAAGAGTAAAGAACCAGATACTGTTAAGCCCTTGTAATTACCACCCCCTTGAGCAACAGTTGCTGAACTCTCTGAAAATTATACGCAGTAATTGTAGGTTTTTCTGAAGAGAGGAGGGAGATCTTAGCTTTCACTGGATTCTTTAAGGGGAATAGTGATCTGTCATCTAAAAATTCTAATAAGCTTTTTAAAAAATGTAGAGATTTATATTGAAGAAGGGAAAGTTCTGAAATTCAGGAATAGCTTAGAGAAGTCGAATTTAGGGCAAGTTGCCAGACTTTAGAAGACTGGTTCATGTGTTGGCCTCATTGTCCACAATTATTTTGCCCCACACTGCCTGAATGATTTGTTATACCCTGTATTACAGATGCCGTAAATTCTGGCAAAAGGGAATCTTCCAAGGTTTAAAAAACCCTAATTGCTCTGAATAGGTTCAAGCACTTTCAATCATTAATATTAAGGGTGTGAATCAGCTTAATCAGACTGATTTCTTCCTAACAGTGTTCATAATCTTTCTCAAGGATCACTGATCTGCGCTGTTTGCTGTCCAATCTCTGCAAACACTTGTTTTATATGTTTTGTTTGTTTGTTTTAGTTGTTTAACACAGGAGGGTAAATCTTTTCCTTGTGACTTCATCTTGGACAGAAATAGAGTCCCACTTGTTTCTTTGCACCATGAATATTTTAATCCAGATTTTAATTAAAGTCTAATCTTTTTAAATGTTTAACATGACTTCTGCTAAATATTAAGTATTATTGTAAAAAAGTGCAACCCAAGGAAATGATTCTTGAACTAGAATTCTAGAAAACTAGATTATAGGTCCATTTTGTCTTTCAGATTTTTATATAACTGCATGTCTGTGGACCTGAGGACATTTGAAAAAAAAAAAAAAAGTAGACCAAGTTATTTCTTTAGTACCACACAGCTCAATAATTTCATGATTCCATAAAACTCAAAAAAGTTCAAGAAGATTTTAACTCATGTTCAGAAGACAGAAAGGGGCTACAAGAGTGGTTCCAGATTGAGGAAGGCAGAGACAGATATAAACAGAAATGTATGAAGAAAGGGTAGTAATGAGCCCCAGGAACAGTGGGGAAAAGGTAGGCATTGAGGAAATGCTGAGGAGAGGTATGACACAGGGTTGAACACAGGAGGACGGATGAAAGTCTGCAGATGGAACAGTGCACTCGGGTCAGCAAATTCAACAATGCCAATCAGGGACAGGTCAAACTGCATATGACAGCAGAGAGTTAGAAACTCCTTTATTATACGTTCTAGCAAAAAGATCAAATATTTGGACCTGGCATTTTTATAGCTGTTTGATATACTAAAATAGTAATAATAATAATAACCATAATAAAATTCCCTTTTGTGGAAACCCACAGAAACAAGTATTTATGGGGGAAAAACAACAAATAAAATGCTCACGAAAATCTAGATTGAACTACAAAATACCATATTTATTTAGAAGATGCTCCTACTGAGGAACTCGTATCAGTCCCAGAGAATCTTATTAATGATCTGTTTTGAACTTTAGATAGAGAGACTTGAATTGAAATCTTTGCCCAAAGTCACAAAGCTAATTAGGGCTCAATATGGTATTAGAACCTAGGTCACCGGACTCTTACATAACACTCTCCCCTCAATTATCTAAAATACCAGTAGGGTGAGCTTTGATTCAGTCAGATTTTTCACCAGAATCTTCTTTTTATGTGTCATGTTTTTGAACACATTAAAAAGAGACAGAGGTTTGCTCTGTGACAATAAGATGCTATAAAACCTGCTTGCAGACTTTTTGGCTAATTCCAGAACTTTTTCCTCATTGTTAGGGTTATTTAATTGAAGCAGCTGAACAAAGTATAATAGAACATGAGGCTCACTCGTGAATGTGGCTTTTCCACATTCATTAAAAGGGCTGAGTTCATGAATAAAAAATACAAGCAAAGAACAAGGTGGGAAAACGTGGCTCAACATCGAACCAAGGACTTGACATTAAACCCACATAAACCAAGGGCTGAGAGACAAATTCATGGTCTTGACTGTTCTTTTAAGAATATGAAATGATTCATAAAATGAGAGTGGTATTTTTGGTACTCAAGGAAACCTCTGCATGTCATTTTGTAGAAAACAGTGCCTTTACTGACTAGCCGGTGTATTCATCTATTTCCATACTCAGAATTTGCATCCTATTTCTCTGATATAATTAACATTTGGCTAAAATAAGAATGTGCATTAAACCCATATTACTGATATTATCAATGAAGTGGTTAACCACGTTGGCAATGAAATGGCTGTATTTACCTTTCTAAGTTAACAGTTCTCTTATGTTGCACAAGAAAAGCTTTTCTTTCTCTGTCACTGTTCCACATCTGGGTCTATAATCTCCACAAGGCAAGATGAATTAGCTATCCATTAAAAAAAAATAAATTCGTGATTGGAGGCATAATCGTTCTAGTAGGAAAAATAAACTATGTTCTGGAGAAATCAGCAGAAATTCATAGGCCCTTAATCCTTCCAGAGCCAACCAATTTCTGTTGCTTCAGGCTTGAATAATTTTATTGAACTGCAATAAATTTAAATTCCCTCTAAATTCCTAAATTTAGGAGGAGAATCTACTCTTATTTTACTATTGGAAAGAAAAGGAGGAAGGTGAAATCATTACAACCATATCTGAGAGTATTAGAATGGTATGAAGGTTCCTATATTTGCTGTGTTCCCTCTGAAAGGTACAAAGAGGAGAGATGATTGCTGGTGAATCACTGTTCCATTTTATCTAGAGACCTGAGTGCTCTCACTGCTCTATTCCCTTAGGGGGTCATGTTCCCCTGCTTAAAAGAATATTGCCTGCTCTGTGAGGTAATGATTTGTTTGGAGGATGTAAGTCTCAGAGGTGGAGATAACTGCATAGCTTTTATAATGTATCTTTCAAATCTTTGATCTGCTTTTTTCTGAATACATGGGACCCCTCAATGGCAAGATTAAAGATGTCTCTTCAGAAAAGAAAGGCAAAATTTGAAAACCTAAAAGCTGCTCAGATTTCCAAATAATATTTCCATATTTCTTCATTTTGCCAACATCACACTTGTTGTCTTGCATTCATGTGATAACCACATGGTAATCAAAACACGGTATTGGATCATAGTGGTTTTGTAGTTGTTGTTTTTCCAAGGAGATATGGAACTATGAATCCTGTTTTAAAAAGTGGTTAGTGCGAACCTGTTCATGGCTAGGACATACATACTCATTTTGAATTCTATTTAATTTGGGAAATATATACTTGGTACCTAGCAGATGTTAGGCATTGTGATTTCCTTTGGAGGAAACTCCAAAGATCAGAATCTGTTTTCAAGACACTCATACTCTCACTGGGCAGATAAGGCAATTACAGAAATGGTCATGACAGAACGTAGAATAGGACAAGTGAAAAGTGCTTGGAGAGAAATGAATGACATTCAATGTGGGAACAGAGAGAAGAGACAACAGTCAAGTAAGATGGGGATCAGGGAGGATTTCAACATCTCAGAAGGACCATGGAAAACATTTCCCTGGATGGGGCTGGAGTTGGAAGTAAGGTGGTATTAATGTACGTTACGTGTGTCTGGGGCCTGAGGGGGTAGCCAGGGAAAGGGAGGTGGTCAAAAAACATTATGAAACTTGTACAGAATTTGTAGGCAGTAGGGATGCAGTGAAGTTTTTGAAGCAGAGAAAAAATAGAATAGTAAGTGTTGTAGTTTAAGAAACACCTTTGAAGCATTTAAAAAGCACATTTTAGTGTATTTTGAACTAAAATATGTCCATGTAAACATATAAGCGAGTATGTTTGATAATGTCCTGCAGGTTTTATTTCCAAATAGAACAGCTACCACTAAAAAAATGCCAGTAGTAGAAGATTAACTTCTCATTTACATTTGAATCTGGAGGAGTAGTCTTCATTTTTATAATAACATAGCTCATCCACACATAGATTTCTAATCTTGGTCAAATGAATCAGGAAGGGGGTGTACTTCTATAGCGTTTCAGAGAATTTAATCTTCTCCACCATAGGAATAGCTGAGTTTTTACTCTCTGAATAATATTTTTTATTAACATATAATGTATTATTTGTTTCAGGGGTACAGGTCTGCGATTCATCAGTCTAACACAATTCACAGCACTCACCATAGCACATACCCTCCCCAAGGCCCACCACCCAGCCACCCTATCCCTACCCCTCTACCCCTCCAACAACCCTCAGTTTGTTTCTGAACAATGTTTTGAAATGCATTGTTTTGTTTTACTCCTAAGCCCTTTGAAACACAAAACACCCTCACCAAAAATGAGAATAAAGTGTTAAAAAAAAGAAAGAAAGAAAGAAATAGCTTTACAGAGTGAAGAAAAAACAAGGAAGATTTTTGAAAAAGCCCCAAACAGGATTGCAGCAAATAGAAGAACTAGACTCTCTAGTTTCGAGTTTGTTTTATTTATTTATTTGACAGACAGATTACAGGTAGGCAGAGAGGCTTGCAGAGAGAGAGAGAGAGAGAGAGAGAGGAGGAAGCAGGTTCCCTGCCAAGCAGAGAGCCAGATGCGGGACTCGATCATAGGCCCCTGAGATCATGACCTGAGCTGAAGGCAAAGGCTTTCACCCACTGAGCCACCCAGGCGCCCCTTGAGTTTGTTTGTGGGTTTTTTTTCATGATTATTAGGGTGATGGTTAGAGCTTATCCAAGTAAATCAGAAAAAGGGGAGTAGCCCAACTTATTCTCTACCAAATCTTTTTTTTTTTTTAATTAATTTTTTATTTTTTATAAACATATATTTTTATCCCCAGGGGTACAGGTCTGTGAATCACCAGGTTTACACACTTCACAGCACTCACCAAAGCACATACCCTCCCCAATGTCCATAATCCCACCCCCTCTACCAAATCTTTTATCAGAAGAAGTAATCTAAGAGATAGATAGATCATATTTCCTCTGCTTTCTCTCCTGGGCAAACAAGATGAGGGAGTAAAGGGAAGATAACTCAAAACTACAGTGCAAGCTCTCAAGTATATAACACAACATCCTGAAGTGAACAAAATATTATCTAAAAGTGGTTAGTTAATAGTTACCTGTAGATATTTGTTGGGTACTCAAGCACATTGAAATTCAACAAGCCATCTGTTTTTGAAGACTTTATCCTGTACATATATTTGGAATGAGACCTTTACTTATTTCATAACTAGAGGACAGACAGTGGTAAGTGGTATTCTACTAATGCTACACTACTAATTCTACTAATATAAAAGAAGCAATAAGACTCCTTTGTGCACAATCTACTGTTATTTACTATTTATTCTATGGAGAAAATAAAAACCAAAGAGCTTATTGTTTCCTCTAAATGACCTAACAGGGGGTGGGAAGAGTTCCAAGCAGGAGATGGTTCTTTACATACCAGAATTGTGTCTATGATTCCATTTGTGCTATCCCAAACATCCCTAAAATATTTTGCTTGAGAAAGTTTGATTTACCAACAATTATGCAACCCAAGGGTCTGTGATAGGCAGTACTGTTAAAAACTAAAAAAATCCGATTCTGAAGTTCTTAACTGAGGACTGGAGCCAGTCAAGTTGACGCATGAAAGTGACATTCACATCACTTCTAGTTATTTGTTTTTAATTGACTGCTCTAATTATCACAAGAAAAAGTATGTATGAAAAGAAGTGGAGTTAAGAGAAATTAATATTGCATTTTTCTAAATTAATATTCTAACTTGAATTGATCAAATATAGGAAAATTTACTACCATCAGCAAAGTAAGAGTATGATATTAATTGCATTTGATACTGATAAGCATCTGTGAACTAACATCTGTGACTTGTTCTTGTCAACAAGGAACAACACTGAACTTTAAAAAAAAAAAAAACAACACATTCTCACATTCTGATCAGTGCATGTTGTTGAATATTTAACTTAAAAAAAGAACATGAGGTTGGTGATTTGTCAAGTTTAACTAATCATTACCACATTTTATGCCTTCCTTATCATCAAAGATACAATATAGCATGAAGGCACATCCAATATTTATGTAGTAAGGCATAAATAAAGTTAAAATTACCAATAAAATAAAAATCACTGATGGAGCCATTAAGAATGACACAAAAACTAAACTGTTTTCAAAAACTGAAGTCTTACCATTATTCGGATCACATACAATGCTGCCTCGATTCTCTTTCCATGACAGCAGGTAGCCAAGGCTGGTGAGATCTTCAGACTCGATATAACTGTTAACCCTCTGCATGATCTGATGAGCTTTTGCTATTCCATAATGCACTTTCGTTTCATCCATTTGACTCAAGTTTGTAAGCTCTGCTGTTGTGTTGAAAGCTTGCTGAAAGTATTGTGAAGCTTTCTTGTAGTATCCCTAAAAATGTAAGAGAAATCATTTCTTTCTTAGTTTTTTATTCTATCTTTCCACATATCTGCTCACCTTGTATGTACCAGACTTACCTTTCAACAGTTACAGCATTCATCTTTTAGAAGAAAGAGATGGCAGGCAGGGACGCTATGAGAATAAGGTTCTTTTAAAAAGTTGTGATTACTAACCATACAATACTAAGCTAGGATACTAAAAGAGCTTTATCTATCAAGTTGAACTATATGAAACGTAAGCTTTTTTGGATTAAAAATGATCAAATGTTAGCATTTTCAGATCGTAAAACCTGGTACATGGTAGCAAAAAAGTCTGGGTCTTTTTAGAGTGGTCCAATTCACATTAATTTGGATGTATTTTTCCTACTTGTAGCACTGGATTTACCTCATAAAGCATTTTTAACCAGTTGTTTTTAGTCACAGCAAGAGATCATTTTCAGCCAATCTGTTTCAGATTTACGGCGCCACTGAATATTGATGTATTTATCTGCTGATTTGGTTATTGCTCTTGTTTTCCCCATGTGCTTATGTCATTCTTGACTAAGAACATCGGAGGTAATCAAGATTCCTGAAAAATAATGATCCTGATGGCACTAGCACAACTCATTTAAATGTTCATCTCTTTAAGTTTTTTGCAACATCTCACTGAAAAAATTCAAGCCAGTTTTCTGTTTTTTAGATTTTGTGGGCTTTTTTTGATTATACTCTCCTACCCTCCTATAAGCTATTGCCCACGATAGTTTTCAAAGTGTCAGGGCCAGTGCTAAGTACTCCCTATATTATGTCACTAACTTTCATAAGTCATCCTGTGAGAAAATACTATTCTTATTCTACAAATAATGAAATTGAGCCTCAGGAAAGAGGCTCCCTTCTGCCAACCTCCAAATTTTCTAAAGATCCTCATGAAAACATTTTCCTCAATGGAGGATATCATTTTTAGGATTGAGTCTACACTTTTAAGATGCTAGGGAGCGACGTTTCCTCTCTTCACTGACTTGTAAATCTCCTTTCCTCTCCCCTCCCCCTCCCTCCTCTCCTTCCTTCCCCTCTTGCTCGTACACACAAAACACACATGCACACACTTTTGAGAAGAGAGAGAATATTATGAGAGAATATTTTATTATAAGTTTTCAAATTATTTTCTCACAACATTTTATGAAGGAGGTGGTAATACAAACACCATTGAAACACCCTATACCATATCCCAGTACAGGCAAGATGCATACTCAACTCTATACAACTCTGTGTAGTCATGGTGTTCAGACAGCAAACTGATTGGATACAAAAGTTGCTGGAAGATGAGGAGGGGAGAAATAGGGCTCGTGTGACAGTTATGTTACATACATAAGCAGTTTAATACTACATTATAGACCCTCAGGATGGTTTAGTGAACTCTGTACTCAAATGGTTCATTCCAATTAAACTTACTAATTTAAACACAAAAAATTGCTCTATATTTTATCAATAATAATTTTTGTTTGTTGAGATGACAATTCTTTCTTTTATTTCAAAATGTAAAGCACAGAACTTATATGAGGACATGGTTACTTAATTAGAAAAAATAAAATGTATCAAAGACATTTATATGGTAAGTATATTATATGATTGAGGAACAATGCAAATATTGAAGATGGAAATAAAACTAGTTAATATTTTGGATTGTTCTGCTAAACATCAAAGATATAGGACAAAATAAATGAACATATGTGATTAGACCTCACATTTCTATTTTTAAAAACAGAGAAGTATAAATAATTATTTCTATATAATTAGAATATATTTCTATATAACTAGAACTATTGTTCTAATTATATTTCTGAGCTTATATTTTATTATTATATTATTCTATATATATTATATATATTATTATATTATTCTGAGCTTATTATATTCTTAAACTATTTTTTGTCTTAGATGAAAGTCTTAATTAGGAAATTAGGGGCCATAAATAAATGGACATACATTTAAATTTCAAGAATTACTCTATATATTATTATGTTAAAATGAACTTACTCATTTATTAGGCAACTACTATGTACGAAGCTCCATGACAAGCAGTGGGGATTCAGCAGTTAACAGAATTTACTATGCCTAAATTTTATATTAGATCCTCTCTAAGAAGTGTTTTTTCCCCCTAAAATAGGAGCATTATAATTATTCATAACTATTTAATTATAATTACATATAATTATTCTTCCTGCAAATTGAGCTTAGTATTCAATTGTTAGATACAGACACAACTACCATAAAACTGGAATCAATCTAAATTTCTCTAGTTTAAAACACTATTAAGGAAATACATTAATTCTTCTAAGATGCAAGGATTTTTATACATACCATTTTGGAATGAGATTTCATTACTGTGTATTGTATTTTTAGATTTTTAATTCTTAAAGAGCTTAATATCTAAATTTAATCTCTTCTCCAAAGGTTCTGTCCAATGTTCTACAGTTCGATTCTGCTATCAGTTAATCCCTATCCTATTATAAAATTCAGAAGATTCTAATAATTAATCTTGGTAATCTTAAATATGAATTTGAGAATATATAAGTAATTGAGAATATATAAGTGAATTAATCACTTCACGATTGCCTCTTACTGGAAAAGAGAACTTTGCTTAGTGTTATAAATATCACTGGTAAGCATTTAAGGGACAATTCAGGACAGGATCTTGATGACATCGTAGACCTTAAAACAAAGCTTGCATTATTACACTATAATATAGAATTTTCATGTATTTTTCTGATTCTTACCAGATACTTCTCAGTGTGTCTGTCACTCTATACAATGAGCAAGCTCAAAAATAAAAGAACATTTCCTAGTACTAAGAAAAAGCCATTTTTTACACATTGTTTTTACTGTTTTAGTCTGGAACTATTACTTTTTTATTTGTGTGTGTAATTTTTTTAAGATTTTATTTATTTCTTTGAGAGAGAGAATTGAGAATGAGCAGGGGAAAAGGACAGAGGGAGACAGAGAAAGAGACTCATTGCTGAGTGGGAGCCTGACAAGGAGTCTGTATCTACTTTTTTTTCCCTAAAGCATTCTCATTTCGCTACTTTATATTAATTCTATATTTTCATCAAGAGATCACATCAGGAAGGTGGAATGGGTGGTCCATCTTCTATGATTATATAGTAAAAGGTAAACTAATTAGAATAAATGATCTCTTAAAGATGTGCTAATGTTAATTATAACACTATAATAACTAAAGAAAACAGTTAATTCTAATATTTTTTTCCAAATACAGTCTTATAGTTGTGGTCTTATAATAACATTATTTCTTAGAAGTAACTATAAGGAATACAATTAGAATACATTGCATGAATAATATTAAGCAAGAAAAGAGATGATGAGGAAGACTGACCAGTACCAGGAGTATTAGATTTGCTTTTAAAGATTCAGTACAAGTTTTCAGAATCATTGTACAAAAATGAAATAGAAGTTTGGAATTCCTAAAGTGAGAGATTCTTACTCTCCTGAGGTAGAAAACTGGTTACAAATTTATTGATTCAAAATAAAAAAAATATGATTGATTCACATATTTTTGCTCACCACCTCTGTGCCAACTTCTCATTTAGGATCTGGAACAAAATAATAAACAAGGTAGATATGGTCCCTATTCTCATTAAGCTATTCTAGCCAAATTAAACAACACTAAGAAGATATCATAAACAAGAAAACTAGGAGATGAGTGCTATGCGAAGTATTAATGTAATGTTAAAGAGTACCCAGTGGCTACTTTTTTTCTTCTTCATATAATTTTTATTTTGGCATGTAGCTTTCAGGACTTCAATGAACAGAAACAGGGAATATGGAGATTTCAGATATTTTGGTTAAGTGGAGGAAGAGGTTTTATTTTTTCAACAAAACAGATTGAATTTTTTGGCTTTTCTCTCAAATGCCTAGAAAGCCCCACAGAATATAGTGGATTAGATTTCATCATTTTAGATTAGAAAATGTGTTCGAGCACTCAAATTACAGAAATGGTAGCTGTGATTAAACAGTTTTCCTTATGAATAACAATAATGCCATCTTATATTACAAAATATAACTACCTTTCCAAAGCACCTTCATATGCTTTTTAAAACTGAGGTCTAATTGACATTATGTGACAATTATATTGTGATATATAATATATAATGTATTGATGATATATGACATTATATTAGTTTGGGGTATATAACATTATGATTAATGTTTGTATATATTACTAAATGATCACCACAGTAAGTTTAGTTAACATCACCTCACATAGTTACGAATTTTTTTGTGATGAGAACTTTTAAGAGCTACTCTTGGCAAATTTCAAAAGTACAATACAGTATTATTAACTGTAATTACCATGCTGTACATTACATTCCCAAGACTTGCTTTTTTTAGAACTGGAAGTTTGTACCTTTGAACTACCTTCCCCCATGTGGCTACTTTTAGTCAGTTGCCAAGGGAAGGCCTCTCTGAAGGTGTGGCATCTAACTGACATATGATGACAATAATTCAGGGATATGAAGCTCAGATTGGAAAGCATTCCATACAGGGTATTCCAGCTAGGGCAAATGTCCTAAGGCAGCAACAAGCTCCGCATATTTGAGGAACTTCAAAAGTCCATTTGGCTGTGGTGGTGTCGATAAGAAGAGTGGGAAGAAATAAAGTCAGACATGGGGTGAGTTGGTGTACATCTCACTTAGACTATTTCAGGTTCCCAGAAGAATGGGAAGTAATGGAAGTAATGGAAGTAGAGAAATAACACAATTTGATTTACATTTAAAAGGACTACTTGGGCATCTGTGTGGAGACTGGATTATATGGGTAAGAAATGGGGAATGGGCTTGAACTTCCTGCAGTAGGGCAGGTGAGAAAACAGTGTCACAAACTGATGGGATGATCGTAGAAGATACAGAGAAGGAGGCGCATCTTCGATATGTTTTGGTGGCATAAAGGTCAGGGTTTGCTTCTGGATTAGATACGGAGCAGGAAGGAGAAAAGAATCAAAGAATACCCAGATTTTTGGTTTGAGCAGCTGGGCTACTGGATAATGACGCCATTTATTCAGATGGAGAAGATTGGGAGGAAGGAATCCTGTTAAATTTAAGATGTCTAAAGCTAGATTTACAAGCATGGAGTCCCAAGGAGAGATCAGAGCTGGAGATACAAATTTGGAAGTCTTCAGCATATCTAAGGCCAGGGGCCTAGATGAGGTCAGATAGGGGGAGCTCATAGATTGAGAGGTTTGCCTAGAAAATACCTTGGTCATAGTCTATCATAGTTGAACATGAAGTTAATAGGGGGATAGGATTTAAGGGAAAATGATGAGTCCATTTCTAACAGGTTATATTTGAAGTCTAAGTGAAGATGTTGGGCAGGCGGTGGGATAGGAGTCTGAAGTTGCAGGGAGTGAGCTTGAGTGTGCTAAGAGGCTAAGTGCTTTTGTATACCCAACATATGCCAGGCATTTGACTAGGCACCACGTACATATTTATAAATTCCTAATCCTTATACAGTTTTTCACGGTATCTTGTTATTGATGCTTGAAACATGAAGAAACTGAGGATCAAAGAATTCATGTGCCCAAGGTCACAGTTAATAAGTAGCTGAGTGCAGATTCAAGGGGAAGGGGGCAAAAATTAGTGAGGCTCCTCTTTGTCCTGCAAGTTTCCTTCATGAAAAAGCATAATAGATAGGATGTGATGCAAACCGCTTATAAGATTGTTCAGGTGTATAACTTGAATAAAGGGATCTAATATCATTAGGACATATCCATAAGCAGCTGAAATAAGAGACATGAAATAATTCCTTGTCAGTATTTTCCTAGGAAATGACTTTGTAGAACTAGAAGGAAATTCAGGATGTCATCAAAGCTATCTCCCTGTTTCAAAAGAATAAGAAGGAAAAATAACTACATTAGATTCTAATAAACTCACTTTGTCATATGTTTTCAAATCATACTCTTGGGAATGATTTAACAACTCAGTCAGCCTGAGAAGTAATTGGTGGACTTTTGACTTGAGGAAGTACTCACAAAGAATCACAGTAATGCACAAAAACTGAATGCAACATTAGCACTTTTAATAACAAATTGAGTTTTGTTTTGAAGTCTGTAATGTCATAAAATTGTTATAGTATTGTATACTTAAGGGGCACCTGGGTGGTTCAGTCAATTAAGCATCTGACTCTTGACTTTGGCTCAGGTCATGATCTCAGGCTCGTTAGACTAAGCCCTGCATCAAGCTTTTTACTGGGCGTGGAGCCTGCTTGAGATTCTCTCTCTCTTTTTCCTTCTGCCCCTTTCCCTGTCATACTCTCTCTCAAAGAAAAACCAAAAACAAACCAAAAACAAAAACAGAAAACAAAACAAAGCAAAACTATTAAAAATCACTACCCTATTTATCCGTGACCATTTATTACATTAAAATATAAAGAGTCACTAAGATGTATGAATGAATTTGTATATTTGAAGGCAAGTATATTTGAAGATAGCATGAATACCTGAAATTCTCCAAATTTTATATTAGAATTGGGACATACTAGTAAAAAATTAACTTTTGGTAATTGTCATAGCCTTTGGATAGTATTCATGTCTCCAGCCTTTAAAATATTAGACTCTTCTTTAAGATTTAAGAGCCAAAGAATAAAATACAGACTGATGGGATACAAACTCTTAAAAAATGCAAATATAGGGGCACCTGGGTGGCTCAGTTGGTTAAGCAGCTGCCTTCGGCTCAGGTCATGATCCCGGCGTCCTGGGATCGAGTCCCACATCGGGCTCCTTGCTCCGCGGGGAGCCTGCTTCTCCCTCTGACTCTGCCTGCCACTCTGTCTGCCTGTGCTCACTCTCGCTCTCTCTCTCTCTCTCTCTCTGACAAAACAAATAAAATCTTTAAAAAAAATGCAAATATAAAAATGACCCCTCAGAAGGGATTATCCTTTTTTTTTTTCCTTATGCTTTCTGTAACTAGGAGAATATAGGCTGATACTTAATGTTTGTGGTACACTAACACACGAGTTCTGGGCATTGTTTGGTGGAGGGTAAGGCAATTTGTGTTTTTGGCACTTCTGTTTTGAAGAACAATCCTTTTAAAAAGTAAGAATATGAATTACCTAGGAATGCCAATTCTGCTACTACAGGATAAGCTCCTCCTTAGACTGCCAGTCTCACAAGACCACGAGCCTTGTCTGTGTTTCAGCATGGCATCCCAAAAAGGAAAACAAGAGCATAAACAAGATCCAGGAGTCACCGGAGTAGAGTTGTACCATAGAGATGGGGCAGCAGAAGGGGCTCACCGTGGAGAGAGGGACCTGGGGTGACAGGTGCGGGAGGCACAAAGAAAGAGGGGAAACAAAGTGGGCAGGAACATAGGGAGAGGAACACTGAGATCAGAAGGACCAGAAAGACAGGGGAGGAGAGAAGGAGGAGAGTGACAGTCAAGAGCAAAAGGGGGTTTAATGATCCTGGGTAATAGCAGAGAGGAAGCACATGAGCCAGAGAAAGTGAGAGAGGAGGTGTAATAAGAAATCAGATACCCTGTTTAAAAGCACGTTTCCCATAGCAGGAACTATGGTAGTTTCATTCATTCGGATTAATTTAAAACAGTTTCCTTGGGGGGGGGGCGGGAAGGAAGCCTATGCTGAGTGAAATAAGTCAGGCAGAGAGAGTCTGTTATCATATGGGTTCACGTACTTGTGGAGCATAAGGAATAACACAGAGGACACTGGGAGGAGAGGGGAAGTGAGTTCGGGGAAATTGGAGGGGGAGACGAACCATGAGAGACTGTGGACTCTGAGAAACAAACTGAGGTGTTTGGAGGGTAGGGGTGTGGGGGTATGGTTAGCCTGGTGATGGGTATTATGGAAGGCACATATTGCATGGAGCACTGGGCGTGGTGCCTAAACAATGAATTCTGGAACACCGAAAAAAATAAAATAAAAATTTTAAAAAGACTAAATAATTCTGAAATCATCAAAAAGTCAATTATCTGCCAAATAAAAGACTGTAGTGATTAAGAGCATGGGTTTGAATACCACTGCCACCTAGAAATGTGGAGGCCTGGGATAGGTTACTTAAACCCTCTGAGCCTCAGGGAAAAGGGGGATTGTATGATACCCCACAAAGGTGTGCCAAATAATACGGCTTATCTAGCTGGGACTTGCTTCCCCTGCCAGGTGCTATTCTCTAACTGCTCTACATTCATTAACTCAATACTCACTATAACCTTTTAAGGGGAGAAAATTGAGGCACCTAGAAGGTAAGTTGTCCAGGCTACAGATCTTATTACAAGTGAAAGAAGTAGGCTTTTCACCTACTAAACCTGAGTCTAGTCTCAGAATTAGTCCCTTTAATCAATACGTATACAACGTCTCATTAAAGACTAAGATAAGATATAGAAACAGTTTAAGAATGAAACTGCCCTCAAGAATGATAGATCCTACCATTATCAAAACAGCAATTATAACTAGAGAAAAAAAGCCTCTTTTATACTGTTTGTTAAAGAACCATCTGGGTAATAAGAGCTAAACTCAGGAAAAATCAATCAAAAGATCAATGTGTTATGACCAATTCATTTCACTAGTAATGGTCTCTTGAATAAGAGATGCTTTTATTTTAGACCTTCTCTTCTTTCTCTTTTCTTTTACATAACCAGTCTGATGTTAGAATTCCATATTTCCTTCAGAATTACTCTTGGGATTGTCCTTTCTTCTCCTGAAGAACCTAGCAGACCCATCACTGCTGAATTAATAAAACGAGAATTTGAAGCAAGGGAGATGAATGTTAGTGTCAGCAGATAAGAGCCAACCATTATAATGATAGTCTTTGAATTGAAATGTTTTAATCGCTCTTCAAATCCAAAACCACTTAGAATCTTCACTGGCTGTGAAGACATGAATTAGTTTTAGCAGCTTGTGGTGACTGTGCCCAAGATGGCACTCAGGTCCTGGTAAAAGGGGAAGTAACTACCCTGTGCATTAACCAAACCCGGCGGTCCTGGGGTCATTCTGCATAACATATCATGGGAAGGTGAGAGTCAGATGGGAATAGAATGTTAAAACTCTGAGAATTTCTCCCTATAAGAATGAAACGCATATACTCACTTTTTCATTGTAGATATCCCCAAGCATTGTACTTGCTTTCACAACATCTAGTCTTTGGAAATTGTTTCCTGCAATTTTCACAACTTTTTTCAAGTATTTAATTGCTTCTATCATCTCTCCTTGGCTGGAAAAAATAAAATGAGAAATTATTGGAGTATCATCTCATTTAATGTCACCATAAAGAGGAGAGATTTTGTGTCTTTGCTTTAGAAAGTGCAAAATGGTTCAGGATAATGAAATGTGAAAGGAAAATTTTAAAAAACAGGTGGCTTTTCTTTGTTGGAGCATACATTGAGTTAAACTTAAACCTTCAGACCCTCTTGTATGGCTGGTGGGATTGTAAAATGGTGCACATGCTTTGGAAAACAACTTGTCAGATCCTCAAAATTTCTGATATACAGTTACCATATGACCCAGCAATTCCACTCCTATATATATATCTCCAAGAGAAATAAAAATATTATGTCCATACAAAACTTGCACACAAATGTTCACAGCAACAGTATTCATAGCAGCCAAAAAGTGGAAACAAATCCAATGTTGATCAAATGAAAGAATGAGCACAATGTGGTCTATCCATACAATGGAACAATATTCTGCTAAAACAGAATGACGTTTAGTGATACATGCCACAATATGGATAAACCTTCAAAACATGTTAAATGAAAGAAGCCAGTCACAAAAAAACACATATGTTATGATTCCATTCACATAAAGTGTCCAGAATATGCAGATCCATAGAAACAGAAAGTATAGTGGTTACCAAAGGCTGGAGAGAACAGTGAATGAAGAACAGCTGCTAAGAAGTATGGGGTTTCTTTTTGGAGTGACAAATATGATTCGACTTAAATTGTGGTGATGGTGGTACAACTCTGAATATAACTAAAAACTACTGAATTGTAGACTTCAAAATGGTGAATATATGGTATATGAATTCTATCTCAATGAAGCTGTCATTTTTAAAACCTCTGAAAAGGCTTTACCACACTTTGCAAATGAAGATAGTCCTTTGTGAGGAGGCACAAATACGATGATGATTGTTCTAGAGCTACGGTATGACCCTGCACTTGCACTACTGGGTATTTACCCCAAAGATACAGATGCAGTGAAAAGAAGGGCCATCAGTATCCCAATGTTCATAGAGGCAAGGAAAGCATCGTTTTAAATATTTCTATAAATTATATTCATTTGAATTCATTTGAATTCTGCTGTCATTTTATAAATCTGAGTCCCAAATACTCATCAGTTTTTCATGATCTGAATGTCACTTCAAGTATATACAAATCTTAGTTTTATAAGAGCAAGAGCTAAAGAGAAAGGGGATGGGGGAGTAGAAAGACTAAAAATCTCTCCAAAGGACATAATTATTTGAAATGTGAAAGCAAGTCTAAGGAGACATCAGTTATAGTGATGTCCTATGTGAAGAATGCTTAGGGACCCACAGAGAGAGGCACACTCTCATAAGGGCAAATGAGATTAAGAACCAAGAAAAAATATTTGTGCAACCAAAGAGACAGTAATTTTGAAAACAGCTATATTTAAGGTATAATAATACTGTGACTGATTTTGTACAGGAGGCTGAAACCAAAGTCCAGCTCAAGGGATATCTGGCTGCTGATTCAGGGACATGCCATAAACAAAATTCAGTACACCTGCTGACTCTCTGGATTTTATTTTTTTTCCCAATTCCTAACAGAATGGTGAATGTAAGATTATATGAAATTCTATTGTTAAATCATACCAGAACCACTGAAAATTTGTATTAATGTGACAAACTGTGATAAAGGAGAAACTCTTATTTCTCCATGTCTCTGAACCCCTAGAATTTCCCTTTGTTTTCAGAGGCCAGCAGTTCCCAGTGAATACCTATGCCATGACTCAGTAATTCCCAGGGTGAAATTCTGAAATGCAGAGGTCATTTTGCAATTGAGCTGCTCCTCACATGGGCATTTCTCACTTTAAACTGCAAAGACTTACTCAGAGGAGCTCCGGATATAGGGTAACAAATGTGGCATATACAGAAGCTTTGCTACAAACCTTTCCCCATGTTTTAATATTTCTGAAATCAGGATGACTTACAACAGGTAGGCATCTTATAATCATTGTCAGGTGGGGAACAGTCAGGTCATAGCTGTTGCTGTAGAAATGGATTAAGTTTATAGTCCTGGACATGAAGCAACAGTTGCAATGCCTTGATACTTCTGTTAACAACTATTTAAAGATAATTTCAGAAAGGGATAGGAGGACTGGTTGTTTTCTAAAAACCTTTCTGAAATCTTCTGGAAGTTAAGAAAATGCCAACTTCAAAATGGGTAAGCTGAATGTCCATGACTTGGAAAAAAATACTGGAGATGATACTGGAGCACTATTTTAAGAAAGACTGTAGTACCAATGTTCTTGGTAACACACAAAAAAAGTTTGGGGAAAAATAATGATAATTCTGATTTAAAAGTGATTCAGAAGAATTGGACTTGGAATGCAAATATGTTTGAGGTGTATAATTGGTTTGTATTTTTTTATGTGAATGCTTAAGAGTAATGAAAATATGTGTGTAAATGAGCCTAAAATAGCTCTTTTATTAAGTAGAAAAACAAAATTCTAATCAATAAAAGTTATTATGTTATAGTTTAGTTAGAATTTTGGGGAGGTATTATGTAAGGTACATTGTCCAGTAGAAATACTCTTAGATTCAATGAAATCTAAAAATAAAGTTACTTTTTCAGTATAATGGACTTCTTCAGTATAATAGGTAGTTCATAAGCTAGTAAATTTTTGATTAAAATCTTCTGAGAAGTTTAAAATTCACATTGAATTTCTATATACATGATATGTAACTAGAACATTATGAGCACAAACAACTCTAAAACTGGTTTAATTACTTAATATTTATAGTAAATCTCTACCTGTATTTATCCATTTTATTTAATTTTATGCAAAAACAAAAACATCTAAATTTTTGTCCTTGTGTTTATGTCATATGTATATAATCATAAAGCAATCATATATTCAACAGCATTGTTTATATAGTGGGCATCAAAATATCAACATTTCTAACCTTAAAAATTTACTTACAAAATGGCATTCCTTTACTTGGCTGCAGTGAAAATGGCAAAATTTAATATTCACCTAAAATTTCTGAGCAAACAGAACTCAATAGAATAATTTTTTTGCCAAATGTCTATAATAGGTGACTGATGAACTATATTATTATCACATGCAATAAACAGTTGAGAAAGCACTTCTCGAAAAAGTAATATAAATAGTAATATTTGATTTTCAGTAGCAAGAATTTATTTTTATTTAAATTCAGTTAGCCAACATATAGTACATCATTAGTTTCAGATGTAGAGTTCAATAATGCATCAGTTGCATATAACACCCGGTGATCATCATCACTTCATTGCCCTCCTTAATGCCCATTGCCCAATTACCCATTCCCCTACCCACCCCCACTCCAGTAATTCTCCATTTGTTTCTTATAGTTAAGAATCTCTAGTGGTTTTTCTCCTTCTCTCATGACTCCCCTATGATCCTCTGGGCTGTTTCTTATATTCCACATATGAATGAAACCATATGATAGTTGTCTTTCTCTGACTAACTTATTTCACCCAGCATAATACCCTCCAGTTCCATCCACATCAATGTAAATGGTAAGTAGTCATCCTTTCTGGTGGCTGTAGTAATATATATATACTACACCTTCCTCATCCATTCATCTGAGGATGGAATCTTGGCTTTTCCCACTATTTGGCTATTGTGGACTTTGCTGCTATAAACACTGGGGTGCAGGTGTCCCTTCAGATCAATACATTTGTACCTTTGGGATAAATACCTAGTAGTGCAATTACTGAGTCCTAGGGTAACTCTACTGAGTCCAAGGGTAACTTCTTGAAGAACCTCCATACTGTTTTCCAGAGTGGCTATACCAGCTTGCATTCCCACCAACAGTGGTAAGAGGGTTTCCCTTTCTCAGTGGCAAGAGTTTAAGACCTTTTATTACATCAAAAATGGTCAGTATATGGAATAAATGTATGCAAAAATATTTTAATAAGTATAGAATATTCATAAAATAATCCCACGAATGGGCTGAGTGTGTCAGAATCACTAGTGGGTAAATTAAAAATTATTTGGCTGTTGAACAAAATTAACTAGCATTACTAGGAAATTATGTGTACAACCAAGGTGAAGAGTTATCTAAGATTAGAACTTATATTCAACTTGGAAATAATGTCCACCTGCCTTGTTATTTCTATTCTTAATTATTCTTGGGTATCATTGTCATGCAATATTATATTAGTTTTGGGCTTACAATGTGATGATTCAATACTTGTATCCACTGTGAAATAATCACCACCATAAGTCTAGTCACCATCTGTCTCCATAAGAAAGATACAATTTTTTTTTCTTTTGATGAACACCTTCAAGATCCATTCTCCCTCAGCAGCCTTCAAGTATGCTCAACACCTCGACTGGAGTTGCTCTGCTGCACATCACATCCCCATGATCTATTCACTTCACAACTGGAAGTCTGTACCACCCGACCCTGTTCATCCCTTACACTCAACCCCTAACACCCCTTCTCCCTGGCAACTGCCAATCTGTTCATATACATGAGTTTCATTTTGTTTTGTTTGTACAGTTTTTTTCAGATTCTGCGTATAAGTGTCTGCTTAAGTGTTTATCTTTCTCTGCCAGACTTATTTCACTTAGCTTAATACTGTTAAAGTTCACCATGTTGTCCCAAATGGCAAAGTTTTATTCTTTTTTTTTTTTTTATGGCTGAGTACAGTTCCATTGTGTGTGTGTGTGTGTGTGTGTGTGTGTGTGTACACGCACATACACACACTATATCTTGCTCATTCTTCCTATTGATGGAAACAGGTTATTTCCATATCTTGGCTACTATAAATAATGCTGCAGTAAACACAGGGTGCACATACCTTTTCATGTTAGTGTTTACATTTTCTTTAGATAAATATCTAGAAGTGGAATTGCTGGATTATATAGTTCTACTTTCAATTTTTTGAGGAAACTCCATACTGTTTTCCACAGTGGCTATACCAATTTATATTCCCACTATCAGTGCATGAGAGTTCCCCTCTCCATGCCCTTGCCAACATTTGTTTCTTGTCTTTATGATAACAGCCATTTGAGTAGGTGAGAGGTGATACCTCATTAAAGTTTTGATTTGCATTTCTCTGATGATTAGTGATATTGAGCATGGCCTATTGGCCATGTATATGTCTTCTTTGGAAAAATGACTGTTCAGATCCTCTGCCCACTTTTTAATAGATTGTTTGGTTTGTTTATTTATTTATTGCTATTGCATTATGTTTATTTTGGATATTAACTCCTTATCAGATATATGATGTGCAAATATTCTATTTCAGTAGGTTGCCTGCATGTTTTGTTGATAATTTATTTTGCTGTACAGAAGAAACTTTATTTTGATGTAGTCCCCCTTAATTATTTCTGCTTTTATGCCTTTGTTTTTGGAATTAGATCCAGAAAAAAAAAATCACCAAGACATACATCAAAGAGCTTAGGGCCTACCTTCTCAGAGTTTTATGATTTCAGGTTTTACATTTGTCTTTAATCCATTTTGAGTTAATTTTTTCTGCATGGTGTAAAATAGTAGTATAGCTTCATTCTTTCGCATGTAGCTGTCCAGTTCACCTAACCATTTATTAAACAAGCTATCCCTTTCCCATTGTATATTCTTGGCTCTTTTTTTGTACATAAATTGACCATATATATATGTGGGTTTATTTCTGGACTCTCTATTCTGTTCCATTGATCTGTGTGTCTATTTCTATGCCAATACTGTAGTGTTTTTGTGTGTTTGTTTTTGTTTTGTTTTGTTTTAAAGATTTTATTTATTTATTTGACACAGAAACAGAGCACAAGTAGGCAGAACATAGATAGAGGGAGAAGGAGAAGCAGGTTCCCTGCTGAGCTGAGAGCCCGATGCAGGGCTTGATCCCAGGACCCTAGGATCATGACCTGAGCCAAAGGCAGACACCCAACCAACTGAGCCACTAAGACTCCCTATTTTTGTTTATTTTTTAAAAGATTTTACTTATTTGAGACAAACAGAGAGTGAGAGAGTGAGCACAAGCAGCGGGGAGGGAATGAGCAGGGAATCTGGTGTGGGGCTTGATCCCAGGACCCTGAGATCATGACCTGAGCCAAGGCAGATGCCCAACCAACTAAGCCACCCAAGCACCCCCATACTATTTTGATTATTATATATTGATTGATTGAAAGATTTTATTTATTTATTTGAGAGAAACAGAGATAGTGGCAGAGATAATGAGAGAAAGAGAGCACAGTGGAAAGAGAGGGAGAAGCAGGCTCCCCAATGGGCAGGAAGCTTGATGCAGGGCTCAATCCCAGGACCGTGGGATCATGACCTGAGCTGAAGGCAGAAATTTAACCAACTGAGCCACCCCAGGTCCACTGATTATTACAGATTTATAATACAATTTGAAATTAGGGAGCATGATGACTCCAGCTTTGTTTTTCTTTCTCAAGATTGCTTTGACTATTCAAGGTCTTTTGTGGTTCCATATACATTTTACGATTGTTCTAGTTCTGTGGAAAAATCTCATTCAGATTTTGATAGGGATTGCAGTAAACATGTAGACTGCAGTGGGAAGTATGGACATTTTAACAATATTAATTCTTCCAATCCATGAACACAGAATATCTTTCCATTGATTTGTGTTTATTTCATTAATGTCTTATATTTTTCAGTGTACAAGACTTTCTACCTCCTTGGTTAAATTTAATCCTAGATATTTTATTCTTTTTGATGCCATTATAGATGGGATTTTTTTCCTTTTTTCTTTTAAAAAGTTTTTTTTTTTTTTTTTTTTTGAGAGAGAGAACAAGTGAGTGGGGGAAGAGCAGAAGGAGAGAATCTTTCAAGCAGACTCCCTGCTGAGCACAGGACCCAATGTAGGGCTTGATCCCATGATCCATGAGCTCATGACCTGAGCTGAAACCAAGAGTCAGGTGCTTAATCAACTGAGCTACCCAATGTCCTGGGACTGTTTTCTTAATTATTCTTTCTAATAGATTGTTGTTAGTATATAGGAATGCAACAATTTTTCTTATGTTAATTTGTATGCTAAAACTTTACTGAATTCATTTATTATTTCTAATAGTTTTTTGGTGGAGTCTTTAGGATTTTCTGTATATTAAGTCATGTTGTCCACAAATAGTGAGTGTTTTACCTCTTTTTTCCAGTTTGGATAGCTTCATTTCTTTTTCTTGCCCAGTTGCTGTGGCTAGGACTGCCAATACTATGTTAAATCAAAGTGGTGAGAATGTTCTTCATGAAGGCCGCCAGCTTTTGAACATCCTCAATCGTGACAGCATTATACAGAGAGGCCCGGATGCCTCCCACAGACCTATGTCCTTTCAAGGAGATCATATTGAGTTAAAGAGCTTTATCAAGAAATCTTTTTTCTAAAGCATCGTCTCCTTTGGCATTGCCAATGCGGAATGGAATATTCATCTTGCTTCTATACTTGGGCTCCACTGGACATACATAGAATCCTTGAGAATTATCAATAATATCATAAATCATCTGCGATTTGATGGTGCTGAGCTTCTCCATGGCTGCGGCCCCGCCATTGTTCTTAATCCACTCCAGGACCAAGCCCATGACGTAGATGCTGAAGCACGGGGGCGTGTTGTACAAGGAGCCGTTTGCAGCCTGTACTTTGTATTCCAGGATCGAGGGGCACTCCCGGAGCGCGAACCCCAGCAGGTCCTCGCGGATGATCACTACGGTGACCCCAGCAGAGCCCACGTTCTTCTGTGCACCGGCAAAAATCACGCCAAACTTGGAAACATCCACTGGCTTGGAGAGGAAGTTTGAGGACATGTCGCAAACCAGCACTGCCCCCTTGACGTCAGGGATGAAATCAAACTCCACTCCGTGCACGGTCTCGTTGGCGCAGTAATACACATAGGAAGCGTCCGGGCTGAGGTTCCAGCTATGAACACATCTTGACCAGTATATACTCTGCCCTTGAACAGTGTATAAAATCTAAAGTAACTTGGGAATGAGGACAGAAACCTAGCAAACATGGCATTTTTCTCGAGTGAACGTGCTTATTACAGATCTCAGTTTTTTTTTTTTTTAAATAACGACAGCAGAACATCCACAGCTCTGCAAAGCTGGTGGGTTTAACGGCCTCCACCTTAATTCTCACGTGAACTGGAAGCATTTAAAAAAAAAAAAAAATCTCCCTTTAGCTTTTCTAGCGAATTCTAGCTAACTTTGTCTTTGCTGCTACTTTTTCTAGTTAGATCTCAATATTCAAACCTGCCTGTGGCCTTAATGATGCAAATTGAAGTTACTGATTTCTGGAGACACTCAGGCAGGGCACGGAGGCTGGGTGAGGACCGGGATTCAACAGGTGCTGAGTCTTGATCCTTTACAAAATGACATGGTGGCGTCTCCTGGGTTCTGCACCTGGTAATTCGGGTCCACACTGCCTGTGTGGTGATGTTTAGGGGTTCCAGGCTCAAGGGCAAGCTGGGGGATCTTTCTTTATCCTGTTACTCTCGTTAAAGAGATAAAAGTGACATACTATATGTTCACATAGCAAAGTCTGTTTTTAATACCAAATAGTTTATATCTCTGTGCAGTCTGTTTCTAATAATACGGTTCTTGGGGATGCACATAGAGACTAAAGAGAATTTGTTAGAATCCTTAACCTCACGTATTACGGGTTAACGCTTGCAACGGTGTGTCCCTTCTCTCTCTCTTCTCTCTCCAAAATACCTGCTTCACAGGGTTTAGAAGTTCTCTGATTTCCTTTTATGTTCCTTTTAGTGGATAGAAGAGAAGGTTGCTTGGTTGCTATGTTCTTTTTTTTTTTTTTTTTCGGTTAAGCTGTTAAATTAAAATTCTCTGTTAAGCTCCCTTCTCGTTGGTTCACTTGACAGTTTTTTATAGTGTTTGACCAGTGATGCTGTGAGTTCTGGAGAACCTTCGCTGAAGAGTTTTTTCCCTGTTGTTTGTCCATTGTCAGTATTTCTCTTGACTGTGTGGAAGACATGAAAGTCCTAAAACATCTAAACGTTTGTCAATAAATTTCCTTACCTGCTAAAAAAAAAAAAAAAAAAAAAAAAGTGGTGAGAATGGGAATCCTTGTCTTGTTCCTGATTTTAGAGAAAAAGTTTTCAACTTTTCACTATTGAATATATTAGCTGTGGCCTTGTCATATATGGTCTTTACTATGTTTGACATTCATTCCCTCTATATCCTTACTTTCTTAAGAGTTTTTTTTTTATCATAAATGGATGTTGAATTTTGTCAAATGATTTTTTTCTGCATCTATTGAGATGATTATATGATTTTTATCCTACATTTTGTTAATATGGTGTATCATGTTGATTTTTTTGATTTCCCCTTTAATTTCTCCTATCCTTGACCCACTGGCTGTTCAGTAGCATGTTGTTAAATCTCTCTATATTTGTGATCTTTCTGGTTTTTTTTCCTTTGTAATTCATTTTTGGTTCATACCATTGTAGTTAGAAAAGCGGTTTTATTTGATTTCAATGTTCTTAAATTTATTGAGACTTGTTTTGTGCTGTAACATATGATCTGTTGTGAAGAATATTCCCTGTGCATTTGAGAAGGAATGTCTATTCTGCTGCTTTTTATGGAATGTTCTGTGTATATCTATTATGTGCAACTTGTCTAATGTGTCACTTAAGGATGATGTTTCCTTATTGATTTTCTAACTGAGTGATCTATTTTTTGATGTAAGTGGGGTAATAAAATCCTCTATTTTTGTTGCAATGATCTCAATTTCTTCCCTTAAATCTTTTAATATTTGCTTTAGATGTTTAGGTGCTCCTATATTAGGTGCATAAATATTTACAAATGTCATATCTTCCTGTGGGATTGATCCCTTCATCATTATGTAATTCCCTTCTTTGTATTTATTACAGTGTTTGTTTTAAAGCTTATTTTGTCAAATGTAAGTTTAGTCATCCCAGCTTTCTTTTGGTTTCCAATTGTATGAAACATTTTTTTTATCCCTTCACTTTCAGTCTAAGTGTATCCTTACCTCTAAAGTGAGTCTCTTATAAGCAGCATATAGATGGGTCTTTATTTTTTTGTTATTCATTTAGCAACATTGCGACTTTTGATTGGAGAATTTAGTTCATTTACAACTAAAGTAATTATTGACAGGTATGTGCTTATTGCCATTTTTAAAATTGTTTTCTGGCTGCTTTGTAGTTCCTCAGTATTCCTCTTCTTCTTTTGCTCTCTTCCCTGGTGGTTTGATGACTTTCTTTAGTGTTATGCTTAGATTCCTTTCTTATTATCTTTTGTGTATCTACTATAGGTTTATGCTTTGTGGTTACCATGAGGGCCACATATAACAGCTTATGTAAATAACACTTTATTTTAAAAGTTAATAGCAACTTAAGTTAGAACACATTCTAAAACTCTACGGCCTCCCACTCCACCTCTTAGTTTTTGATGTCATATTTTACATCTTTTTATTTTTTATATTCCTTAACTAATAGTTATTTTTACTAGTTTTGTCTTTTAACCTTCATAAGAGTTTTATCAGTGACTAACCTGTTACCTTTACTATATATTTACCTTTACAAATGAGATTTATACTTTAATATATTTGCTATATTGTTATTAATTCATGCTTTTTTCCCTTTTAGCTTAAAGTAGTTCCTTTAACATTTCTTTTAAAGTCGGTTTGTGTTGATGAACTTCTCTAGTTTTTACTTGTTGGGAAAACTTTGTATCTCTCTTTCAATTCAAAATGATAACCTTGCTGGGTCAAATATTTTTGGCTGCAAATTTTTTCCTTTCAGCTTTGAATATATTATTAGCCTTCTTCTCACCTGCAAAGATTCTGTTGAAAAATCTACTGATAGTCTTTGGGGTTTTCCTTGTATGTAACAACTTGCTTTTCTTGTCATCCTTTTAAAATTCTCCCTTTATCTTTAACTTTTGATATTTTAATTGTAATGTATTTTGGTGTGGATCTTTTTGGGTTCATCTTACTTGAATCTATCTGGGATTCCTGGATATTGGATGTCTGCTTTTCCCCCATGCTAGGTAAGTTTTCAGAGATTTATTTCTTCAAATGAGTTTTCTCCCCCTTTCTCTCTCTCTCTGTTCTCTTCTGGGACCCTTACATTATAAATATTATTCTGTTTGTTGTTGTCTCTAAGGTCTTCTGAGCTATCTTCCCTTTTTAAAATTCTTCTTTCTTTTTGCTACTCTATTTGGGTGAGTCCCACTGCCCTGTCTTTTAGATCACTGATCCTTTCTTCTGCTTCACCTAGTTTGCTGTTGAATCACTTTGGTATATTTTTCCCTTCAGTTATTGTATTCAGCTCTGTGACTTCTGGGCTTTCTTATATTTTTTATCTCTTTGGTAAAGTTCTCACTATGTTCATCCATTCTTCTCCCAAGTTGTTGAGCACCTTAATTACATTACTTTTGATTGTTTATCAGGTATATTACTTATCTCCATTTCATTAAATTTTTTTCTGAGGTTTTATCTTGCTTTTTCATTTGGATCATAATCCTCTGTTTCCCCATTTTTCTTGATTCTCTACATTTGTTTCTACATATTAGGTAAAACACTACCTCTTCCAATCCTGAAGGAGTAGACTTGTATAGGAGGTGAAACTTGTTGTTCAACATTGCTTTAGCTCTTGGTTGTCTCTTGAACCTTTGTTATTACCTAAACAACCTGGTTTATTTTTGATAGGTCCCAGGTGTTGAAGTGTGCTGAAACCTGTCAGTTTTCCAAAGGGAGGGATCTCAGTCATCAACTACTTTCAGGCTAATTAGAAGACAGATGGTCAGGCAGCAGCTTTAAAGTATTCAAATATAAATAGTTCTGTGGGTCTGTCATTATAAATCCTGCTGACCTTCAGACCAGGTGACCTGGAGGTGTGCCTTGGGTGACAGTTGCAAAACGTGGGGCTTCAGATGAGTGTGTACTTTCTGTGAGACATTACTGCACTGTAAAAAGGCCCAAAGAATCCAGAAAGATGGACCTGCAAGACTACATTCCCTGAGAGCCCATTTGCAGCCCTAGGTGTGTGGGAAACTTGAAGTTTGCCCTTCAGACTTGTGTCTGAATAAATGAGCATCTTCCAGAGAAAGATTGGGAGTGTTTCAGTCTTCTATCTCTGTAGTACCCTTGGGATGTTAACCCGATGTTAACTGTCTCTGTTACAGTCCCATGGGTCCCAGGAATGCAGCCCCTCTGGCTATCAGAGCCAGATGACTGAGGAATATCTGCTGTGTAGATTTCATGTGTCCAACAGTTTTAACAAGACAGCAGGAAAGCACAGAGCTGGGGCACACTTGCTTGAGCTATCATGATAGAGAAAGAGTACAAAAATGGTACCCACCAGTGTCTCTGTCCCTGGAGAGAGTCCCATTGGCCTCTGCCTCTCTGGCATATGCTTTAAGATTAGCAAACTTCACATATAGTCTATGTACTTTTCAAATTGCTACTTTTATGCTTGACCCAGGGCTAAGTTAGTCTGCATACAAGCTCTTTAAGAGAAGTACTCTAGTCCCTACAGCCCATTGGGTTTCGTGGATGTGAGCCTTATTGGTTTTCAAACCCAGATATTTTGGGGGCTTCTCTCTCCATTGCAGGTATCAGGGATTGGGGTGCCTGATGTGAGGAATGAACCCCTCATTCCTTGGGGAGAAGTTACAGATTTGTGAAATCACTCCCAATTATGGATTGCCATGTTGCAGGTGGGGTTTTGATAAAAATGCATCTCATTTCTCCCACTCATCTAGAGGTGGCTCTTCTACCATTTGTTGTAAAGGAGCTGTTAGCTAGTTTTCAGATCTTATTCAGAAGGAACTGTTCCATAGGTAGCTATAGATTCAGTGTGTCTATGGGAGGTGAGTTCAGGATCTTTAAATGCCACCATCTTGGATGCCCTCTCTCAAGCTGCCTTTAAACACTGACTAAAATTAAATATTTTGTCTACGTGCTATTTTTCTATGATCTGTATGGAAATAAACACAGCAGCTTTGAGTAAAAACTGCATCGTTAAGCCACAGCCTTTGATCTATACTAAATATTTAATAAAACCAGTCTTCAAATGTCAAAAAAGAGGGGTGAGTTTTATGGTATATGGCTTATATCTCAATAAAGCTGTTATTTTTAAAATAATACCTTTAAAAAGTTTATAAAAGGTGAATAGTAGTTTGTTCTTGCAAGTATCCCGTAGCTGTGAAATCTTAGGTGTCACTAAAGTCATCTACATAAGTTATTATAAATATACTGGCAAAATGCTTAGAATGACATAGCTCTACCACAGTGCACTACCAGAGTGCTTAGCATATACTAAGCTTCCTATATTTTTAAATAAAGGAATGGTTGAAAATTTGAGAAAGGAAATGCTTATGCAATACTCATAAGAATTAAGCTCCCAGATAAATTGTGAGTATATCAGCCATTGGATGTTTGGAGTCCATGACTGTCAACTCTTGTCTCCTGATATTTTGGTAACATCAAGAACCTCTTTCTATTTCAGTAACTTCCTTGAGAGACTATCAAATGCCCTACAATGTGCTGGGGAATATGGTTCCTGCCCTTAAAGTGTTTCATTGTCAATCTGGAGATAAATTCATACATAGAATTAACTGAGATAGGTACTATAAACTGTCTAAAGTGCTTTAAAACCTAGAGCACATTTATTTGAATATCTTCACAAAAGCAAGTCTAGTGTTTGGGCGTAAACTTAGTCTTAAAAGGGAGCCAAACAGATTGGGAGTCAAATCCAGTGAATATAATTGCCATCTCAAAGTATCCATATACATTTGGGGCACCTGGGTGGCTCAGTGGGTTAAGCCACTGCCTTCGGCTCAGGTCATGATCTCAGGGTCCTGGGATCAAGTCCCGCATCGGGCTCTCTGCTCGGCAGGGAGCCTGCTTCCCCCTCTCTCTCTCTCTGCCTGCCTCTCCATCTACTTGTGATTTCTCTCTGTCAAATAAATAAATAAAATCTTAAAAAAAAAAGTATCCATATACATTTGAAAAATTATAACGTGTATCATGGGGAACATCTTTGAATTTTAAACTGCATAAAATGTTTAGTGTGCTTAGAAATTCACAGGTTCTTTGCTCTACTCCTGTGTTTCTTTATCCTCCACCCTTACACAGATCTTCAGTGTAAGTTAAAAGTTGCTGCTAACTATTTCATCTTTTCCCAAATGTTTCTCCCTCCCTAGCATCTAGGACTCGTGGCCAATCTCCATTCTTTTTCTCCTATATCTCTCATTTTCCTAGATACTACACTGACACTGAGGTCTCTGCCTGCCCAAAGTTGGCTGTTTCTAGAGTTCTATCCCAGGCATTCCTTTACTCTTCATTAAAAGCCTACTGTGAGCAATTTTATTTCCTACTATGCCATGCCCTAACTCCTACATGCATATGTCTGGCAAATCCATATTTCTAGCCCCAATTTCCCCCCCTGTGCTTCATATCCATATTTCTAGTTGTCCAGACATACGAAGCATGGAAAGGAAGATAATTTCCTTTAGGTGATGTCATCTAATGATGAGGCTAACGGCAATTTTGGAATTCCTCTTTAGGAAATTCCTGCATAGTATAGTAGTGTAAAGTATTCATAAGAAATTTACTGAATTTTGTTTCAAAAATGAGGTTACCCATAGGGATTATTTACTGCATTTTCTCAGTGTGCCTCTAAATTCTTTTGGCTCTTTCCAGAGACAATGCTGTGCTGCTATTTTGAGTATCTGTGTGTGTGTGTGTGTGTGTGTGTGTGTGTGTTTGTGTGTGTGTGTACACGTATACATTTTGATAAACATATCAAAAGCATATGCCACAAGCTCAGAAATCATTTCAAAAGAGTATAATTTTAAATAGGTTGTGTCAGGATTAGAGGTATCAACTTGCATAACTTCCCAAGAGTTGATGAGAATACTATTCATTTTCATAGATAAGCTAAGGTATGTTTGCAAAAATAAGTTAGATTGCATTAAAGATTTATTTAGTTTATTTGTGAGAGAGAGCAAGGACATGCGGCGGGTGGGGCAGAGGGAGAAGGAGACAAGCAGGCTCCCTGCTGAGTGCAGAGCCTGAGGTGGGGCTCAGTCCCGGGACCCTGAGATCACGACTTGAGCTGAAATCGAGAGTTGGAGGCTTAACCAACTGAACTGCCCAGGCAACCCGCTAAGTTACTTTTTGAAAATCTTCCATTGTGCAATGAGTGAAATGCCATAATGTGAACATACACTCTGCAAGGCAGATGGCATGTAAAGACCCTGGCTTTTAGGGAAACAGGTTAAAGAACTAACACTTTCTGTTTACCTGAGTGCCCAGTACTATTGGATGCTTTCTTTTTTTCTTTTCTTATTGGTAAAAGAATACTCTGTGTTTCAGAAGTACAATGGAGTTTCACATTCCTGAAGTTGTGAATATTGCTGTTTATGAGTCTCTTCTCATTTTTTCATAACAAAATCATGAATAGTTTTCTTCCGCATTTAGGCATAGCTCAATTCTCCAGAAAAACTATGAGGAATATTTCAAATGCAGACATGGAGTAAAGTACCATGAGAGGTGCACTTACAAATTTAAATACTTGTTTTGTGGGACAACTAAAATGGTATTGAGAGAGCTGGAGATTATAAAATTATTAATAAATAAAATAGCACACTATTTAGAATTTTGAGCAAACTTGTGTTTCTAGGACTAAAAATGTTTTATCAAATTGATGTGAACTCTCCAAGCTCTTTCTTGGACTGTAATATTCAATAAAAAAAGTTGATAAAAGAAAAAATAAAGGAGAGTCTTCTTTGCATATCACTTTTAAACCTCAGGGAAAAATTATTATTTTTATTTAGTTAAAATGGACTCACTGAAGGTTATTTATGTTCATGTTCCTAAAAGCTAATGTTTTTTTGATGGAAGTACATTTTGGATTATGTTCGGCCTGATGAGGATTGTTAAATTACAACATACACAAACAAAAAACTGAGTTCAGTGAGCAAGAAATGCAAAACAGTATAAATAAAACTATTGGTGGGTGAGTCCCATTGTTTTTCTCCCAAAGTAGTAATAGATTTCCAAAAAAATATCTTAAATTATTTGGAACTTGCTCTAAAAATAATGCTAGAGAAAAAGTCTTTCTAGTACAAAGTATATACTCCACTCAATGAAGGTTTAGCTCTACAGCCAACAAAAATTGTTACTACAGCATATGAGATGTACATATCACATGGTGCTTAAAGGATTTCTAAATTTCAAAGTTGGCAACAGAATTAGAAGTGAATCTCTCTTTGGAAGGGAAAGAATCAAATATTTCCTTATAGAAGAGCCACAGATTATTTGTCTAAGTTAAAGGACAAGGTTAAAATGTTAGACAAATATTAATTCCAGTTTTCTATATGCAGTGCACAGGTGCAACTTGAACAGCATATTATATGGTATAATCATTAAATTCATTCAACCAGACCTTAGAGAGTTAAAAACATATATTCTGAGGAACAGGACTCCTCGGTCCAAAGGATGAGAATGAAACAGTGCAGAATATTTGTGTATCAAGGTGATTCCAGTTTCCAACTGGGAAAACAGGACTGTTAACACCCACATCCCCTGACAACTGTCCAATTATGTATATCACACTTGGCCTACTGTTTGCAGTAGAAGTAATCAATAAAGGATGTGGTTGAGTGAACATAGATTTTGGTTGAACCAATGCATGAAAACTTAATCATTTACTCAGAGAGAAGAAATCAAATAGAGCAGAGATGAAACAGCCACTAAGGGGATTGTTGATTGTGCCACCAAGTTTGTGGGCCACAGATGAAAGTAATAAGGCAAATGGAATCAGTGACAGGAGAAAATGTAAAAAGCTATTCTTAATTTCATGAATTAATAGAAATGTTTTGATGTATTTTTGGGGTGTCATTTTTAGGAAATTTCGCATCAAAGCCTGGATATTCCATTTTAAAGAATATATGAAAATTACTAGGGCATGTCATTTCTCTCAAGCAAAAAGAAATTAATTTTCAGCTATAACAGAAAGGTAATTTTCACACTTGAAACTTTGTACTGATTGATTGAAAGATCTCCACTGTGGAAAGTTTTCTGGGGAATAATTTAACCAGAGTTTGCAAGAAAATTTACAATGAGTATGGAATAAACCCAGAGATAGGCTAGTTGTGACCAGCGTGTCTTGACCAATTCTCATTTTTGTGATTTTTTCCCCTTCTTTTCAAAAGTCATCGTAATTATTCACAGAGTCTCAGCATTTCAGTAAAATGAGTTATTTCAGTAAATGAGGCAAAAAAAAAAAATAATGCCGTAAAGAAAACAGGGATTTTGCTCTCTGTATTTACTAAAATTGTCTGTCTGTGTTAATAATAATATTTACTTGGTAATTTCTCAACTCACTCACTCTCTTTTTGTTTTATGGACCATAATTCTGGCTTTTATAGCTGTGTCATAGGCAATTTTTATCATTTGAGACTATCGACCCCCCTTTTCTTCACCAGTATTCCAAGTGGGGCGGGGAAAGATATTGTAATGCTTATTTTCTGTTACGCTCCTTAACCCCTTGTGCAATTAATATTATTCAGAACAATGGCAAAAATAACAAACACTGTTCACTATTAAAAGCTTCATCAATAACTCTAATGGATGGCTGGGTCCAGCATTACCAAATGGACAACTCTGTATTACCAAGTCCTTAGTCTTGAGGGAATATGGTGTGTTTTTCAATTGAAGGCTTAGTATAAATTCTTATAACCATTTTAGAAGCTTCTAGCCTTAGAGATTATTCACCTTTCATGCATGCTCAGCTGATAGCCTTAGACACACACTTATGCTAGACATGGCTATCCTCTTCCATTTCCATTTCCTTTAAAGAGATAAAATATATTTATAGAGATAGGGCTACCATTAGTGAAACTTGTCCAATTGCACAGGTTAGGAAAAAGAGATTTAGAGAAGATGTAAAGCTTCATGTGTGGCTTGATTTATTTCTCTTCTGCCTCTCCCATAATTTCCTCTATTTTGGTTGTGCTTCATTTCTTGAATGTTGCTGCTAATCTGAGGGCAGTTTAGGACTTTGAAAGGGGTGTGTGTGTGTGTGCATGTGCACGCGCGTATGTATTAAGGAACACCAAGCCCTTATAAAGTTAATTTTTTTTAAATGACCACAAAAGTGTATCAATGCAATTTTAGTAATCAGTGGACTTGATTGATTAAGTCTTCTTAGATAACTAGCGTGTGTTGTCTACCTGAAGAGAGCATTTGTTTTTGAAATATCTGTCTCTTGAGTTATTTGGCACAAATGGTAAAAGAGTATGCAGCAGCTTACAGTCCCCTGGATGCTACCCCATAACCAGTAACCATGCTGCAAAATGGTAGATTTGCACTGGAAAGCTTGCAGTGTCTCTGGGGTACTTGTTTCCTATGGCCCCAGAAGAAGCATCTCCTGTACTCCTTTGTGTATTACATAACATTATAAAACTAAGAATCCAGGTCTACCATACAAATCATTGATGGCTTCATCTGGTACTTAGTAGATGGGAATTCTTATAAGGGCAATTTGTTTCATTGGGTATAAAAATGAGGTGTGGGGGGGTCAATCTTCCTGCCTATTTATTACATGTTTGCCCCAAGACAGGTTACTAGACTGCTGGAATAGAACTGTTCCCATTTCTGCCAAAAACTCATCCTTCTTTATGATATATCAAATATAGCTGTATCCTTTGCCACACCTAAGCCCCAAATAACACTTTAGCAGCCAAATGAAAACATGAAATTGCCTGTCTGTTATTGTTGCCAAGATTTAGCAGATAACTGTTCCACTCTCTCAGCTTTTATCACATAAGCCAGGAATTCCGATCCTTGAGTGGAGATTAAAATATTCTAAGAGAGACACTTGTCTTTAACAGGTGAGAATTATTTTAAGATAATCTCATGCATCCAGACGTTTAAGAAATAAAAACTATCAGTAACCAAAGTGGCATTCCAACCCTTATGACACAGTAAGTACTCAAGATATGTTTGTAAAAATTATTTTGTAAACATGTTAAGGGATGCATTTATTTAACTGTACAGGCTTAGGCCAGGTCTGCTACTACAAAGCAAGGCAAATACTCCAACCATTTTCTACTGATTCTGAGCCATGTTAACAACAGAGTCAAGTAATTTAGAAATCAAAATGAACTGCACCAAAGAGTTGGGGTGTTCCAAATAGACATTAAATTGAAAACTTCTAAATCTCTCCTTTGTGTTCAAACATCTGCTTCCTTCCAGTTGTTACATGGAAAGTAAAAGTTTAAGGGATAGCTGGGTTGATTTTCCAGAGGTTTGTTATCAATCTCCACTTGGAAGAACCATAACACTCATCGGTCACTTGCTTTACCCATGGCTGACCCTGCCTTCCTGGGGTAAATACCCTTACTTTCCTTATAGATATATCTGTGTCCCTAACCACTTCTAGCGATGACAGCATTGTCTTTTATTTGGTGCTTTGTAGGTACCTTTCATTTTGTTGGCATGGGTATTTTGATATTTAATTATTTATTAATGATTATTATATTGGCAATGGTAATTATATAATGATGATGTACTTTCAGCTCACTAGGCATTTAATCTTTTAAATGCCTTTTAAATAACAATTTTATCTTTTTTATTTTTTTACTATTTTATCTTTTAAAACACTTCTTTGTATGTGTTTACAAGTTGAAATACAGGAATTAGAATTTGACACACTCTTTATCTGTCCTTTTTCTTCTTATTATCACTACTAACTACTACTACTACCAGCACACAACCATTATTAAAAAGCCGTATCTTCAGTATAAGATAACATACAAAAACCAAGGCCTTAATTTTGATGACTTTTCTTATTCTACCTTGAATTAAATAATATTGCAACATAAATGCAATAATTAAATGGAACACACAATGTTCACAATACGAGTAAAGGGTAAATATGTTTTCCATGGAAAAATCTGTTGTTCAGCTATATTTTTATTAAATTTTCTGTTTTAAATGAAATAGAGGGGATACCGTTCTCGCATTCCGTTGTTTATCCAGATACGTACACTCGAAGGAAGGATGTCTTCATGGAAGAAGCAAGACTGAAGCATAAATGAAAACTTTCCTCCAAGAAGAGATCCGGAAAGGTTACGGTGAGCTACAGTTACTGAAGCGTACTATATATTTCTGTGCTCTCTGCTTTTTTAACCTATGAGATGTGACCTGATTTTTCCCTTTCATTCAAGGTTCTCACTAAACTTACAGAAAATCAAAAATAAAACAGTACAAAGGAGGCACAGACAAAGAAGAGTTTAGGTGCATATTTTAAAATGCCACATTGGTTTAAAATAACTTACGATGAAAGGGTCACTTAAGAAGGGCACTGCTTAAAATTTAAGCAGGCAGTAATGGAAAGCGACAGACCTCAAACAATTTAAGTCTTTCACAGCTGAGTGAATTCACAGTGACAGCAAGACAAGGATGTGCTAACTTACCTCTGCAGGACCTTGGCTATTGCTTCATAGGCTCTCCCCAGGCTGAGATCATCATCCAGGTCTGTGGAGATTTTACTGCAAGTGTTAAGGACCTATCAGGAAAAGAAATACATATTAAATATACAGCACGGCCAGATACACTGATGTTTCATTTCATAACAGAAAAGCTGAAAATTAATAGTTGTTTTTAATGTCTCCATAAAATATTTTTTTTATTAAAAATTCATGTTGGTTTGGTTTATTTTTATCTATAGCATAACTTGTTTCACAGCAATGTCTTTAAGCCATGACAGTGAGGTCTTACTTTTGTAAAAATAATTCTTTTCTTGCACAATCCCAAATCTTCCAATTTATAGAACTTAGGTGTGAATAAATAATTGAATGGTTTACAACATTATTTTAAAATATGGTACTATTATCTAAGGTAATAGAAGGCAGATTATAATATTCTACTGGGGTAGCTTACATATCACTTTTCTTTCTATAAATAGCTGTTTTGAAAAGCGTGAATTTAGGTGCTAGGCAATTTCTAAATCTATCATTTTATTAGATGCATATCTCACAGTTTGTGCGTGTATTTGGTATACACTAAAAATATTTCTTAAAAATGTACTTCATTACCAACAATCTCTTCAATAATCAAAAGATTATGGCTGCCACCGCCAAACATATGATCTTAATTTAATTTAACACGGACACCATCTTTATGGCATAATTTCCCTTTTTCTTCTTTTTCTCTTTCAGTGGCCAGAAGGAGGAAAATATGTAAAAGAAAATTTCTATTCTTTCTTCTTCCTTCATTGTTACTTGACCCAACCTATTACACACATGAGGACACAGGAAATCTCCAAAGACCTCTATGGAAATCCTTTCTGCACATTTTCTAAGACAGAATTAGTGAAAGTCATTTGACAGCATTTGGAGAGAGAGTCAGGCTGAGGGGGGACTGAATATGCGCGGTGTGCTACTGCCTGAATTAGGCGGCTTTGGAGATTTAAGTATGAGAGGCAGTCTTGATATTTGACTTGACTTTCCTAGGGTTCATGTTTGGAAATAATTTCAATGAGGCCATCATGATACCTTATTTTTTTTTTTCTTTAAAGATTTTATTTATTTATTTATTTGACAGACCGAGATCACAAGTAGGCAGAGAGGCAGGCAGAGAGAGAGGAAGGGAAGCAGGCTCCCTGCTGAGCAGAGAGCCCGATGTGGGGCTCAGTCCCAGGATCCTGAGACCATGACCTGAGCTGAAGGCAGAGGCTTAACCCACTGAGCCACCCAGGTGCCCGTGTACCCAATAAATTTTGCATGTGTGTGTGTGGTTTATAAGTGCTTGTTGGAACGCTGGTATCAAAACTTACTGATACATATTGACCCAGGCTTTTAATTCCTGTTAAACCCACAAAGTTCAAAATTTTGATTCTTATTTTTAAGCCTCTTAATATGCCTTGTATAAAACTAAGAATACCCTCTTCACTTTGTCTTGCATAACTGACAACACCTACATTAAATCTGATATAACTTGACATAGACCTTTCCGAGTGAAGGGGCAGAATTCATGAGTTTTGTGAATTTATAGGAGACCTTATTGAATCCAAATATCAAAATATTTAGAAAGAGACCGTCTAGTGTCTTTTTTGGTTCACACATCTTTATATGACATTCTAGAACTTTAAGATTGAATATTATTATGTTTCCTGCCAAAAACAATTTGTTTACTCAGCAAACACTGTTACTGTGTACCAGGTGCTATGTTAGACCCTAAGAAATCTTAAATAGAAGGGAACATGCTTGCAGCCCTGAAGGCATTTACAGTCTTGTGGTACAGAGGTTTGGGTTGATGCATTGTGTGAATTAGCGATGACCAAAGGCAGGATTCCCCAGGGCTTATACTATACTTATCCCGCATACTCTCCCACGTCCCTGGCTACTTGAAGCAGTACAGGAAGTATCTACAGGCACCCATTATCTTAGGGGTATGACTCTTCACCCTATGGATAGGAGGGCAGGTACCCAAGAAATTACAGGTAAATACTTCAGGGCTGATAACTCCTATCCCACACAAGTATGCGAAGGAGCAAGGGCAAAAACGAACTCAGTCTGGGCTTTTGGTTTTGGCCTCAGGCTTGACTCCACAGAAGCCTCCTCCCAGAGGCAGACATGGTCTACTGGAATGAACACTAAACTCAGAGTAAGAAGATTTGGATTCAAGTCCTAGTTATTTCACACATTTGGTCCAGGAATGCTCTTGGAGAAGACTTCCTCAGAATTGAAAAAGAAAACCTGCTTCTGAGAGGAGTTGTGAGGCCACCAGAAGATGATAGAGAGCGCTACGTAAGCTACATAAGCCACAGGGCAAGACTGTTTGGGAGTCTGTGAACCAGTCATTAGTGAACAGCTCCTCGTAGGGATTTTCCTCCTCAAAGGAAAGGCAACACATCTTAATTTGCAGCTTGAGAGAGTTCATATGTCAGCTTACACGTTTTACCTAAAAATAGGAACTACATAGGCAGTAGGAAGAATTAGTTCATTACTGGCCCAGTAGAGAAACAATGAATGACATGAAATCCAAACTGAAGACCTACAAAGTGCCACCGAGAAGCCCATCTCAATCAGACAGGACCTCTGCTCCTCAGGAGCGTGAGCTTGAGTGGGAGGGCGTACACACACACACAGGAGAATCAGAAGGAGAATACGAGGCAAAATTCAGCAGATTGGGGAATCCTCTAGTCTAATCTAAGAGGAGAAGAAAGGATGTGATTAAAATACAAGGGGAAAACTCATAAAAGTGGAAAAACAACTTGATATTACTAATTGGGTAGAAAATAAAGATGTTTTATATTGCTCTTATGGTAAGCTAACTTACCTGCTTTTTAATTAAAGTAGGCAGGGTATAATTTACAAATGAACAAACAGTAATCAATTTGAATGATCAAATAGTGGAATCTTTTTTACAAAGAATACTTCAAGTGAGAAAATACAGTGCAGATCTGAGGGATCCACTATACTTGACTGAATAGCCCCAGACAAGCATATGTTATAAAAACAAATTCAGGGTCTGGAATGTTAAATTCTATCATCATAAATCAAAGATAAGAGGAGAGGATAAAGACTCTCAGGTGCAAACTATTTGATGAATTAGAAATTCATTATGTATCTTTAAACTGTATTGACAATGAACTTCATAACCTTTGTCAAAAGACAAAAGACAACACCAATTAAGCACAGTACTAGGTAAATTTCAATAAACACCAACCTGTGCATGATGACAAGGTTATCACAGTTGGAAAAATCAGTTCATATTCTTAATAAAAATTGACTGCTAATGGCTACTCAAATTTCTCCAATAATTTCAGTGAATAATGGAGATGAAGCTTTGAAAACTGAAGTTTTAATGTGCTTTGGTGAGTGCTGTGAAGTGTGTAAACCTGGTGATTCACAGACCTGTACCCCTGGGGATAAAAATATATGTTTATAAAAAATAAAAAATTAAAAAAAATAGAAAACTGAAGTTTTAAAGGCTATGGTCTTTATCTTCCCATAAAACTGATTACCTGAAAAGGCATTTTCAAATAAATTCCAAGTTCTTAAAATGATATAATTTCTTCTGGTCACCTAAAAACAAAACTAGTAGAATATGTAGCATAAAAAATGAGAATGTGCAAAAGAATAATGCTGGCAATATGTGACAAATTCTTCGAAGAACTGTTTGCTGTAAAATAAAATTTTAAGGATCATTAATTTCTTTTGCTGCAGTACCCTTCAAGGGAGCATTGGATTTAAGTCAAGATTGTCAACAAAGTGATGGGAGGGATGGTTTGGAGAAAAAGAGAGGGAGAGGGAGACAGAGAGAGAGAGAGAGAGAAAGAGAAAGAGAGAGAGAGAGAGAAGACTAGCCTTGTCCTTCCAGAAGATTATAAGAATAAATTCTGTGCGTGAGCTTTGGCACCTTTAAGGGCAGATACATAAGAAGTCATTATTATGTCTATTAATTTCAAACATCCAATTGTTTTCTATCTACACATGTTGAGGACTTCCAGTGATGAGGATACATCTGTCCTTACAATCCCCTTACTGTAGACAACATTAACACAGAAAAAAAATTCCAACAATAATGGCCGTTATACTTGTTTTCACAGCTGAAATCTGCTTTAAACCACTATGATGACAATCATTCCTGGCCTAACTTTTCCAGATCATGTGGAATTATCTTCTCACCCCTCTGCCAGCCAGCTTTTATAAGAAAACACCGTCCCCTGGCCAATTTGTTTTTAAAACCTTTATGTACTTTAACATTATGGTAGATTCACATGCACTTGTAAGAAATGATACAGAGCGCTCGCATTTATCCCTCACCCATGTAACGTCCCGCCAAGCACAACCAGGAGACTGATGTTGATACAATCCACCCACTTCATTCCGATTTCATGAGTTTTACACATGCTTGTGTGTGTGCACGTGGGTGTTAATTTTATGAGGTTGTATCACATGTATCTATTCCTGTAACCACCACCTCCACTGTCAAGACCTAGAAGAGTTCTCTCACTGTAACAATCCCTCATGTTACCTTTCATTTGTAGTTATGTTTGTTGCTTGGAAGAGAAAGAAGAGAGATGGGGAAAAATATGCTTTTTCTTTCTTCGTTGGGTGAAAGGTCTGCCTTAGAAAACATTCTGAAATACCATGGCGTCTGCCCTGTTCCCTTCTGGTCCACCTCCCTCACCCTGTGTGTCTGCATTTTACTAGGGAAATTTCTTCAGCTGAGTGACACATAGAAGGACAGTAGCTGATTAATGTAGTTCCTATTTAAGTATGAATAACCCAAAGATTACTAACTCCGACAGAAGTTGTAGGTTTTTTTTTTTTTTTTTAGATTTATTTATTTTGAGAGAGAGAGACAGAGAGAGAGCAAGCAGGGAGAGGGGCAGAGGGAGAGAATCTCAAGCAGACTCCCCGCTGAGCACAGAGTCTGCAGTGGGGCTTGATCTCACAATCCTGAGATCATGACCTGAGCTGAAACCGAGAGTTGGACGCTTAACTGCCTGAGCCACCTTGGTAACCCCAGAAGTTACATTTTAAAAAGGATGCTTGCTAGCCCCAAACCCCTTCTTCTGGGTAGAGTTTTAGGCAGCCTAGCAAAATGAAATGAAACAATTCAGAGTGTGTGTGTGGAATAATTTGATTATAAAACAACAACAACAAAAACAGCCAGCCTTCTGGTAAAACTCGGCCTTATGATACGATCATTGAAGCAGGTACTTGTTTTTATAACCTCTTTGGATCTACTTGCATGCCTCAGGTTTTCTAGAAGCTTCACACAATTTTCCACAATCTCCTTATCAAAGTGGTATGGAAGAGAATAATAAAAGGGAGGAGGGGAGACGTGCAGTTGATGATGTGAACATCAGGGACTTGTTAGTCACTGATACCTCAAAGGTAGCACCTTATCACTTTTGCTTTCTTCATAATGCTTAACCTCTATTTATAATAAATAAACATATAATGCAAAGTACTCTTCTAGGTCATTCTATCAGATCATTGGATGTGATTGAAAGATAAAACTACATATATATATATATATATATATATTTTAGGTACACAGTGTATATTACATATCTGCATATGTAATATAGATATATCCCCGCTCTTAAAGACCTTACTAATGCAATAAGACTTACAGACACTGATATTATATAGTGCTGTAAGTCTGTATAAAGGGCTAAAAATCTAGTCCAAAGGCATTAATTCATTAAACAAAGACTGAGTGTCTTCTACTGGCCAAGCCATGCTCTGGGTGCTAGACATACAACAGCAAACAATACAAAATCCCTGCCCCCATGCCATCTACACGGCATCTAGAGGATGGGGAGAAAACTTGTAATTAGATGTATACATGAGTGAAGTTCAAATAGTGTAGGAACAATGAAGATCTGGGAAAGGCTTCCTATAGGAAGAGAAACTCAATCTAAAGGAATGACAGGATTGGGTCAGTGGTGAGGTGGGCAGCTTTAATGAAGGTTTGGGGAAGTGAGGAGGGCCACAGTGAGAAAGAAATTTTACCAGAGTACACAGAAACAACAATGCCCAACAGAAAGTCTGCTTTAAGATTCACCTACAGAATGTTTTGTCTAGTAACATGTACTAAGTAATCACAGTTCTATTTGTTAAATTTTAAAAAAGATTTATTTATTTTTTATTATGTTATGTCACCGTATAGTACATCATTAGTTTTTTTTTTTAATTATTTATTTGACAGACAGAGATCATAGATAGGCAGAGAGACAGGCATAGAGAGAAGGGGGAAGCAGGCTCCCTGCTGAGCAGAGAGCCTGATGTGGGGCTTGATCCCAGGACCCTGAGGTCATGACCTGAGTGAAGGCAGAGGCTTAACCCACTGAGCCACCCAGGGACCCTACATCATTAGTTTTTTTTTTTGTTTGTTTTTTGTTTTTTGTTTTTTTTTTTTAATTTTTTTTTAATTTTTTAATTTTTTTAAATTTTTTTTTATTTCCAGCATAACAGTATTCATTATTTTTGCACCACACCCTGTGCTCCATGCAATCCGTGCCCTCTATAATACCCACCACCTGGTACCCCAACCTCCCACCCCCCGTCCCTTCAAAACCCTCAGATTGTTTTTCAGAGTCCATAGTCTCTCATGGTTCACCTCCCCTTCCAATTTCCCCCAACTCCCTTCTCCACTCTAAGTCCCCATGTTCCATGCTATTTGTTATGCTCCACAAATAAGTGAAACCATATGATAATTGACTCTCTCTGCTTGACTTATTTCACTCAGCATAATCTCTTCCAGTCCCGTCCATGTTGCTACAAAAGTTGGGTATTCATCCTTTCTGATGGAGGCATAATACTCTATCCCCAGGGGTACAGGTCTGTGAATCACCAGGTTTACACACTTCACAGCACTCACCAAAGCACATACCCTCCCCAATGTCCATAATCCCACCCCCTTCTCCCAACCCCCCTCCCCCCAGCAACCCTCAGTTTGTTTTGTGAGATTAAAAGTCACTTATGGTTTGTCTCCCTCCCAATCCCATCTTGTTTCATTTATTCTTCTACCCACTTAAGCCCCCATGTTGCATCACCACTTCCTCATATCAGGGAGATCATATGATAGTTGTCTTTCTCTGCTTGACTTATTTCGCTAAGCATGATACGCTCTAGTTCCATCCATGTTGTCGCAAATGGCAAGATTTCATTTCTTTTGATGGCTGCATAGTATTCCATTGTGTATATATACCACATCTTCTTGATCCATTCATCTGTTGATGGACATCTAGGTTCTTTCCATAGTTTGGCTATTGTGGACATTGCTGCTATAAACATTTGGGTGCATGTGCCCCTTTGGATCACTACGTTTGTATCCTTAGGGTAAATACCCAATAGTGCAATTGCTGGGTCATAGGGCAGTTCTATTTTCAACATTTTGAGGAACCTCCATGCTGTTTTCCAGAGTGGCTGCACCAGCTTGCATTCCCACCAACAGTGTAGGAGGGTTCCCCTTTCTCCGCATCCTCGCCAGCATCTGTCATTTCCTGACTTGTTGATTTTAGCCATTCTGACTGGTGTGAGGTGATATCTCATTGTGGTTTTGATTTGTATTTCCCTGATGCCGAGTGATATGGAGCACTTTTTAATGTGTCTGTTGGCCATCTGGATGTCTTCTTTGCAGAAATGTCTGTTCATGTCCTCTGCCCATTTCTTGATTGGATTATTTGTTCTTTGGGTGTTGAGTTTGCTAAGTTCTTTATAGATTCTGGACACTAGTCCTTTATCTGATATGTCATTTGCAAATATCTTCTCCCATTCTGTCAGTTGTCTTTTGATTTTGTTAACTGTTTCCTTTGCTGTGCAAAAGCTTTTGATCTTGATGAAATCCCAATAGTTCATTTTTGCCCTTGCTTCCCTTGCCTTTTGCGTTGTTCCTAGGAAGATGTTGCTGCGGTTGAGGTCAAAGAGGTTGCTGCCTGTGTTCTCCTCAAGGATTTTGATGGATTCCTTTCGCACATTGAGGTCCTTCATCCATTTTGAGTCTATTTTTGTGTGTGGTGTAAGGAAATGGTCCAATTTCATTTTTCTGCATGTGGCTGTCCAATTTTCCCAGCACCATTTATTGAAGAGGGTGTCTTTTTGCCATTGGACATTCTTTCCTGCTTTGTCGAAGATTAGTTGACCATAGAGTTGAGGGTCTATTTCTGGGCTCTCTATTCTGTTCCATTGATCTATGTGTCTGTTTTTGTGCCAGTACCATGCTGTCTTGATGACGACAGCTTTGTAATAGAGCTTGAAGTCCGGAATTGTGATGCCACCAACGTTGGCTTTCTTTTTCAATATCCCTTTGGCTATTCGAGGTCTTTTCTGGTTCCATATAAATTTTAGCATTATTTGTTCCATTTCTTTGAAAAAGATGGATGGTACTTTGATAGGAATTGCATTAAATGTGTAGATTGCTTTAGGTAGCATAGACATTTTCACAATATTTATTCTTCCAATCCAGGAGCATGGAACATTTTTCCATTTCTTTGTGTCTTCCTCAATTTCTTTCATGAGTACTTTATAGTTTTCTGAGTATAGATTCTGTGTCTCTTTGGTTAGGTTTATTCCTAGGTATCTTATGGTTTTGGGTGCAATTGTAAATGGGATTGACTCCTTAATTTCTCTTTCTTCTGCCTTGCTGTTGGTGTAGAGAAATGCAACTGATTTCTGTGCATTGATTTTATATCCTGACACTTTACTGAATTCCTGTATAAGTTCTAGCAGTTTTGGAGTGGAGTCTTTTGTGTTTTCCACATATAGTATCATATCCTCTGCGAAGAGTGATAATTTGACTTCTTCTTTGCCGATTTGGATGCCTTTAATTTCCTTTTGTTGTCTGATTGCTGAGGCTAGGACCTCTAGTACTATGTTGAATAGCAGTGGTGATAATGGACATCCCTGCCGTGTTCCTGACCTTAGCAGAAAAGCTTTCAGTTTTTCTCCATTGAGAATGATATTTGCGGTGGGTTTTTCATAGATGGCTCTGATGATATTGAGGTATGTGCCCTCTATCCCTACACTTTGAAGAGTTTTGATCAGGAAGGGATGCTGTACTTTGTCAAATGCTTTTTCAGCATCTATTGAGAGTATCATATGGTTCTTGTTCTTTCTTTTATTGATGTGTTGTATCACATTGACTGATTTGCGGATGTTGAACCAACCTTGCAGCCCTGGAATAAATCCCACTTGGTCGTGGTGAATAATCTTTTTAATGTACTGTTGAATCCTATTGGCTAGTATTTTGTTGAGTATTTTCGCATCTGTGTTCATCAAGGATATCGGTCTATAGCTCTCTTTTTTGGTGGGATCCTTGTCTGGTTTTAGGATCAAGGTGATGCTGGCCTCATAAAATGAGTTTGGAAGTTTTCCTTCCATTTCTATTTTTTGGAACAGTTTCAGGAGAATAGGAATTAGTTCTTCTTTAAATGTTTGGTAGAATTCCCCCGGGAAGCCGTCTGGCCCTGGGCTTTTGTTTGTTTGGAGATTTTTAATGACTGTTTCAATCTCCTTGCTGGTTATGGGTCTGTTCAGGCTTTCTATTTCTTCCTGGTTCAGTTGTGGTAGTTTATATGTTTCTAGGAATGCATCCATTTCTTCCAGATTGTCAAATTTATTGGCGTAGAGTTGCTCATAGTATGTTCTTATAATAGTTTGTATTTCTTTGGTGTTAGTTGTGATCTCTCCTCTTTCATTCATGATTTTATTTATTTGGGTCCTTTCTCTTTTCTTTTTGATAAGTCGGGCCAGGGGTTTATCAATTTTATTAATTCTTTCAAAGAACCAGCTCCTAGTTTCGTTGATTTGTTCTATTGTTTTTTTGGTTTCTATTTCATTGATTTCTGCTCTGATCTTTATGATTTCTCTTCTCCTGCTGGGCTTAGGGTTTCTTTCTTGTTCTTTCTCCAGCTCCTTTAGGTGTAGGGTTAGGTTGTGTACCTGAGACCTTTCTTGTTTCTTGAGAAAGGCTTGTACCGCTATATATTTTCCTCTCAGGACTGCCTTTGTTGTGTCCCACAGATTTTGAACCGTTGTATTTTCATTATCATTTGTTTCCATGATTTTTTTCAATTCTTCTTTAATTTCCCGGTTGACCCATTCATTCTTTAGAAGGATGCTGTTTAGTCTCCATGTATTTGGGTTCTTTCCAAACTTCCTTTTGTGGTTGAGTTCTAGCTTTAGAGCATTGTGGTCTGAAAATATGCAGCGAATGATCCCAATCTTTTGATACCGGTTGAGTCCTGATTTAGGACCGAGGATGTGATCTATTCTGGAGAATGTTCCATGTGCACTAGAGAAGAATGTGTATTCTGTTGCTTTGGGATGAAATATTCTGAATATATCTGTGATGTCCATCTGGTCCAGTGTGTCGTTTAAGGCCTTTATTTCCTTGCTGATCTTTTGCTTGGATGATCTGTCCATTTCAGTGAGGGGAGTGTTAAAGTCCCCTACTATTATTGTATTATTGTTGATGTGTTTCTTTGATTTTGTTATTAATTGGTTTATATAGTTGGCTGCTCCCACGTTGCGGGCATAGATATTTAAAATTGTTAAATCTTCTTGTTGGACAGACCCTTTGAGTATGATATAGTGTCCTTCCTCATCTCTTATTATAGTCTTTGGCTTAAAATCTAATTGATCTGATATAAGGATTGCCACTCCTGCTTTCTTCTGATGTCCATTAGCATGGTAAATTCTTTTCCACCTCCTCACTTTAAATCTGGAGGTGTCTTCGGGCTTAAAATGAGTTTCTTGGAGGCAACATATAGATGGGTTTTGTTTTTTTATCCATTCTGATACCCTGTGTCTTTTGACAGGGGCATTTAGCCCATTAACATTCAGGGTAACTATTGAGAGATATGAATTTAGTGCCATTGTATTGCCTGTAAGTTGACTGTTACTGTATATGGTCTCTGTTCCTTTCTGATCTACCACTTGTAGGCTCTCTCTTTCCTTAGAGGACCCCTTTCAATATTTCCTGTAGAGCTGGTTTGGTATTTGCAAATTCTTTCAGTTTTTGTTTGTCCTGGAAGCTTTTAATCTCTCCTTCTATTTTCAATGATAGCCTAGCTGGATATAGTATTCTTGGCTGCATGTTTTTCTCGTTTAGTGCTCTGAAAATATCATGCCAGCTCTTTCTGGCCTGCCAGGTCTCTGTGGATAAGTCAGCTGCCAATCTAATATTTTTACCATTGTATGTTACAGACTTCTTTTCCCGGGCTGCTTTCAGGATTTTCTCTTTGTCACTGAGACTTGTAAATTTTACTATTAGGTGACGGGGTGTGGGCCTATTCCTATTGATTTTGAGGGGCGTTCTCTGAACCTCCTGAATTTTGATGCTCGTTCCCTTTGCCATATTGGGGAAATTCTCCCCAGTAATTCTCTCCAGTATACCTTCTGCTCCCCTCTCTCTTTCTTCTTCTTCTGGAATCCCAATTATTCTAATGTTGTTTCGTCTTATGGTGTCACTTATCTCTCGAATTCTCCCCTCGTGGTCCAGTAGCTGTTTGTCCCTCTTTTGCTCAGCTTCTTTATTCTCTGTCATTTGGTCTTCTATATCACTAATTCTTTCTTCTGCCTCATTTATCCTAGCAGTGAGAGCCTCCATTTTTGATTGCACTTCATTAATAGCTTTTTTGATTTCAACTTGGTTAGATTTTAGTTCTTTTATTTCTCCAGAAAGGGCTTTTATATCTCTCGAGAGGGTTTCTCTAATATCTTCCATGCCTTTTTCGAGCCCGGCTAGAACCTTGAGAATTGTCATTCTGAACTCTAGATCTGACATATTACCAATGTCTGTATTGATTAGGTCCCTAGCCTTCGGTACTGCCTCTTGTTCTTTTTTTTGTGTTGAATTTTTCCGTCTTGTCATTTTGTCCAGATAAGAGTATATGAAGGGGCAAGTAAAATACTAAAAGGGTGGCAACAACCCCAGGAAAAAATGCTTTAACCAAATTAGAAGAGATCCAAAATCGTGAGGGGGGAGAAAGTGGATAAAAAGAGGTTCAAAAAGGAAGAAAGAAGAAAAAAGAAAAAAAAAAGAAAAAAAAAGAAAAAAGAAAAGAAAAGAATTAAAAAAAAAAAGGAAAACACCTAAGAAAAATGTAAAAAAGAAAAAATATATATATTAGATAAACTAGTAAAAAATCGTTAAAAAAGAAAAAGGTAACAGTTAAAAAAAAAAAAATTTTACCCGAAGGCGAGAAAAAGAAAAAAAAAAAAATGAAAAGGAAAAAAATTAAATTAACTGCAAGACTAAAAATAAATCACAGGGAAAAAGCCATGAGTTCCGTGCTTGGCTTTCTCCTCCTCTGGAATTCTGCTGCTCTCCTTGGTAGTGAAACTGCACTCCTTGGTATGTGAACTTGGTCTCGGCTGGCTTTCTTGTTGATCTTCTGGGGGAGGGGCCTGTTGTAGTGATTCTCAAGTGTCTTTGCCCCAGGCGGAATTACACCGCCCTTACCTGGGGCCGGGGTGAGTAATCCGCTCGGGTTTGCTTTCAGGAGCTTTTGTTCCCTGAGCGCTTTGCTTTCCGTAGAGTTCCGGAGGACGGGAATACAAATGGCGGCCTCCTGGTCTCCGGCCCGGAGGAGCCGAGAGCCCAGGGCCGCACTCCTCAGTGCGCCCTCAGAGAACAGCGCCCAGTTACTCTCGTCTGCCTGACCTCCGGCCGCGCTCCGAGCTCTCCGAGCCTGCGACCAGTTCAAGGTAACACCGAGCTGTGAGCTTATTGTCGGCTCTGTCTCTGTAGCCGGCTTTCCCGTTCCAATACCCGCAAGGTCTGCGACACTCAGACAACCCTGATCCTTCTGTGACCCTGCGGGACCTGAGGCCACGCTGAACCCGCGTGGGCTTCGCCCCGGTTTAGCCTCTGGAGCGATGTCCCTCAGCGGAACAGACTTTTAAAAGTCCTGATTTTGTGCACCGTTGCTCCGCCGCTTGCCGGGAGCCGGCCCCTCCCCCCGGGGTCTATCTTCCCGTCGCTTTGGATTCACTTCTCCGCCGGTCCTACCTTTCAGAAAGTGGTTGTTTTTCTGTTTCCAGAATTGCTGTTCTTCTTCTCTTCGATCTGCCGATGGATTTTCAGGTGTTTGCAATCTTTAGATAAGCTATCTAGCTGATCTCCGGCTAGCTGAAGCAGTCTCAGCCTGCTACTTCTCCGCCAGCTTGACTCCTCCCCCTAATCACAGTTTTAATTGATGGTATGGAGTGACAAACTTTCAAGTTGCAATTTATCTATTTGGTTACAAGGAAGGACTGCGACTATTATTCTGAAAGTGAGGTGGGTTATTCACTTGCATTATTCATGCTTGTAATTTTTTATTTCTTTATTCACTTTCATTTTTTATTTCATGCTTGTAAATGTAGTCTTGCAGGATTATTTTATTCATAGTTTTTGTCTGATTTCTAGGCAGCTCATCGTGTTTGGTTAAAATATGCCGTGTCCAAGGTGGGGCACTGCCTGCCTTATTTCCCATTATCCAAGTTAAAAAACGAAAACAAAAACAAAAATCTTTTTAAGTAGGCTCCACTCCCAGAGACCCTGAAATCAAGATCTGAGCTGAGATCAAGAGTCAGATGCTTAACCAACCAGGTGCCCCTCAAAAGATTTAATGCAGAGTTGTTCCTGGGTCTAGGGAAATGAAATGAAATACTCTTCTTTTTTCCTCTGGCATAGCACCAAGCATGCACAACTCTAACTAAGTGAAAAGAAGTTTAAACAGGCCTTCCTGCTCTGGCTGGTGACCCCATCTGTCATTGTTTCTGCAGAGAAACAATCAGGGAAACCAGCACATAAAATAAGTTCTAACGTCTAGCCCATTTGGGATGGAAATTTTGTAATTTTGCAAAAATTTCAAAGAACTATAATTCTACTTTTACTTCATACTTTTGGTATTTTTTTCTGTAGACATTCCTCCTTCACTTACCACCCTCCCCCACTGCTCTCTTCCTTAGTTAATTCAATATTTGAAATCAGTAGGGACTTCTCCTCTGAGGGCATAGACCAGGCTTTAGAGGAGTCTTATGGGATAATTAATCAAATTTCCCTCTGGGTGTTCACATTTTCTTCAAATAGCATAGGCTTTCAAGTCACACAGGTCTACTACTGAGCTGAGTGACATGTGTCAAGTGACTTTCTCTCTCTGAGCATATTTCCTCAGGTATAAAATGGAAATGAATAAAGTCTACCTTGAAGATATGTTATAAAGTTCCAATAAGCTGAGGTATTAATAATACCTACTAAAGATTTGAATAAAGCAACTGCTTAATTTCCCTGTGTACTTATCTTATCTAAGTGGTTCTCAAATGGGGTGATTTTGTCCCCTAGGGGATATTTGGTAATGTCTGGAGATATTTGAGGTCGTCAAAATTGGGAGGGTTGCTACTATCATTTAGCGAGTAGGAACCAAGGATGCTGCTAGATACCCTACAATGCACATGGTAGTTCCTCATAACAAAGAATTATCCAGCCCAAAACATGAATAGTGTTGATGTGAAGCAATCCTGGTTTAGCCTTTACCTCAAACATTTTCATGATTGGAAACAACATCTTGTGGAGCCAACTGCTCTACCACTGAAGAATTACGTGAGAATTATTGGTTAAGTTAAGCAAAACTGGTAACTTCTACTGTTCGCCATGGCTGTGTTTAGTGGGACAACACAAGATGAGTTCATCCCTCATCCATGTAAGAGTCCTTCTAATACTGAAAAATAGCTGTCTTCCCTCCTCAAAGCCTCCTAACATACAAAGTCATCCAGGAGATTCTGAAATGAGTGAGAATGTACCCCAACTGTATAGCCATTTGAATGTTTCATTTTTAGTTTTGTCTGAGTTCTAGAAGAGTTTAAATAAACCCATCTGGACCAAAAAATGTCCCTGAAACCATAAAGAGGCATCCATCAGGTTTGTTTATAAGTTATGGTCTATTACCTAGGGTGTATGTTTTACCTCTTCTTCCTTGCCCACCATAAAAAGATAAGACAGCTAGCTGTTATACATCTCCTACCCAAACCCCAAATTGTGCCATTTCATAACAAAAGTTTGGCACAGTACTGAATATCATGCATTACTTCGAGGAGAAAAAGGCAATGATACAGATTCACTCTTGTGCAATAAGAAATACAGAAATAAAAAAAATCAAGTCTGCCATCTTGAGCTTGAAATCAATGTCAAGTCTTATCGGAAATACATTTATTCTGATTTCTGGCAATCTAACCCCCTTTAGCCATTTCACAGTTGGTGAGCAGAAAGGATGTTTCTGCCTCATTTACAGTGTCTGAACATGATTCAGACAATCAACTGCAACATTAGTCAAAGAAATCAGTGGCTAATGATTTCTGACAAGCACTGCAGTAACAGGCTGAGGACCAGACTGGACCACAACAACATTCAGAGTACTTTACAGGAGTCAGCAAGCGGAGATGGCAGAAGATGGTAAAAATGGGAGTAAACAGAACTGTCAGCCCATCACTTACACATTTTTTTTGCAAAGTCATTGTACTCAACGTGTAGCAAATACAGTAATCCTTTTCTACAAATATGTTATATTGAATGAACACTGAGGACCAGCACATTATGCAGCTCTGTAAACTGTAACACACAAAAGTAGTTAAATACTTCACATTCCGCTGAAACTATATCCTTAAGTTAGGAGCAGTGTAGCCTATTTATGTTGATCACCTGAACTCTCTTTCAGGAACTCTCTCTTCCTGAAATGCATTACTCATCATTTGGAGTGACTATTCCACACCGTTTATTATGTTGACCAACACATAGCATGAAGGTTACGTGGTCTAGTACAGAAAGGATTGAATGTGAAAAGGTATGAGCTCTAGATTCTCTTCTGCCATTAGCTCAGGGTATGATTTTGACGGGTCACCTGGTTACCTTGAGCTTCAGTATCCAAGTCTGGAAGATAATGGGGTAGGACCAAAGGATCTAAAACTCTCCCTTCCAAAAATATTAGTTGGAGTTCAGAACTCTACATTGATACATTTAGTAATTTAAGATAGGCTCTGATTGTTTCAATAATTTATCATTGGCTTTAAAGTCCCTGATAAGCCTATTTTTAAAATTTTTTAAAAGAAACAAAAAGATGAGTCCTTTCATGCAATTGAAAAGTTATTTTTTTAAAAAAATGTTATCTTCATGCTTCCCCCTTATTTGAAGAATCACACATACTCTTAATGAATTGCTTTTTAAAGAATGTCCCTACACTGAAGTAGCTGATAGCAAGGAGAGCTGAATCTATAATACCTTTGGTTCATATTTATTAGCAACTACTATAAGTGCAATGATAATAAGTTCTCTTCAAAAATAGCAAATTTTTTTTGTACCACCTAAAATTTTTAAGAATTTGATGAAAATTTAAGGTTATCCTTAAATGATGTAAACTGAATTAGAATTGTTAATTTCTCACACGCTAGGAGTTTATATTGTATTTTCAAAAAAGCTTTTACAAAGATAGAAATAAATCTTAAAAATAAAAAAATTCCAAGAATCTTCTTTCACCTTAAAACTGTCTCTCTAGATGTCCAATATACAGGGGACTCTCAAGACCCAAAATAATGAGATAGAATTTCACTTGCAGCTAAAAATAAAAGTTTTCTGAATAGTAAATTGGAACATATTGCTCAAAACTGCCATTTCTAAATCAGTCATTATAGGTTTGTAGTATGTTAAGGAGACAAATTTATGAAGAATTTCAGTTCTAATTCTCAATTATTTTCTATACTATAAATCAGAAAGCATAAAAATACTTATCCTGTACAAGCCAATCATGGTGTGAGTTATACTTCGCAGCTCCTTAAAAAGAAATTTTCCCTGCCCTTAAGTTCTTGCTAGGAAAATCGACTGAAGACTTTGTTTTACATTTTGCTAGAAGGTTCTTGACCAAAGGCAGTCCAGTAATCTATGAAACTATATACTTATATATATACTTATAGTATATATAGATTATATATTTTATATGTATATGTATATGATATAATTTTTATATAATAAAATACAATACTATAATATTATATTAATAATATTATTTATATTATATAATATAAAATATTATTATATAATATAAAATATAATATTATATATATATATAGAATAGATTCTATGTCATGGCCTGACATACAAAGTTCTATTTGGTGGACGACTATAGTGATTAGTCAGTTCTTTTTTTTTTTATGTTCAGTTAGCCACTGTGTAGTACATCATTAGCTTTTGATGTAGTGTTCAATGATTCATTAGTTACATAAGTTCTGTCACGCTCTCTTAGGAAATTCAGACCCATTGAGCAGTTGGTAATGGCAGAAATGGGGATAAAAGTACATGAAGAGAGTGATCGACTTATGTCAATAGAGTGCATCCAACTGACTGCTGCTGCTGGGGGGATAATAAGAAAAATCAGCCCCTTGTATTCTAGGGATCCTCCAGTTCCCAGGAATCTTTCAGTTCACGAGACCCAACCATCTCCTGATCCTGGGTACTCATGGGATAGGATTCCTCTCATTACCACAGGAATCTCTACAAGTATTTCCGTTACTTGAGGTAATGAATGAATCCCTTTCTTGTACCCAAAGAATAAAACAGAAGTACTGAGAGACAGAGGGCTCTCTAGAGCTAAAGAGGCGAATAAATAACTTTAAGGCTTTTCCCCCTCCAAGTTTGCCAGTGAAAGATAGTATAGGATGATACTTCCCATGGCAGCAGGCCACCAAAGACAGATCATATAAAATAATTAGAGATTTCAGTTCCAGAAAAGATTCTGAATGAAGAAAAGTTTGTGTATTTTTTTAAACTAGGAAATTCTCAAGCTCCACTTGGTTATGTTTCTATGAGGATGAAAAGTGATTGTGACAAATGATTCCATTATACCTATGATAACATTACCAGTAATTTCAGTTGTCTGTTATTTATGGAGACTAAAGATGGTGGTGGCAAACCGAATCAAATGAAGTGCCAGTCAAATTTAATTTGACCAAACATATATTGTCACTCACTTTCCCAGTGCAGAGACGTCAACATGTATGTCTTGCTGGAATGTAGGGGACCCTGGGAACCTCTCTCCAGCCATAGAGACCTTTCACTCTCAGGAATGAGCCCTGTGCTGTCCACCCTCACAACCTTCTGCCTGCGTTGCTATTTCTTTTTTCACGCCTGACTCTTTGAGTCCCTGTACACGCACACACCACTTCCTGGTGGTATTCCAGAACTCACCACAGCATCGTATTTATCTACAGTATTTATCAGTATTGGTCTCTCTCCAATTAGATCGTAAGTGCCATGAGGACAGGCGATGTATCTGTTTTTGCTCTCCCTTATACCCTAGCTCCTGGTTTTATGTTAATGCTGAATATTGTTGAATGAATACGGTAGCACCCCTGGAAGACACTGGTAGTGAAGTACCTGCAGAAATATGAGGGGGGATATACCAAGCTGTTGTATTATAGAATCCCGTTACAATAAGAATTATTATTATTATACTGATAATACAAGATATATGATTGGCCTAAAGAAAAATAAGCTTTTACATAAGTAAATATTGAATTGAATGTAACATAAATCATAGTTTATTGTCAATTGTATTCTATTACATTGTATATGTTTTGCATTGTATCTCATTCAATAAAGGAAAAAAATATGGTAAATGGAAAGTATGGGAAATTTTTCAGTTAACAGCCAGTCCAAGGATTCAAGTATCAGCAAACAGGCCAAATTCCTAAAGGAGAACTTAAATGACTTTTCCAAGTGACATAAGAAGCCCCTACTGAACGTGTGCTTGTTTCGTGCCATCGTATTCCCAGATGACTAAGTTTCCCCTTTACAAGCCCATTGCACTCTGTGAGGACAAGCAGATCCAAGGCTGAAATTGTTAGGTTAGTCATGGTATCGTGAGGAAATAATTCTTCCTATCTGTGGAGGGAGGATAAAACATTTCCTTCTCTTTCTTTTAATCTAGACTGACGACAGACAAATACGGTCTCTATCTTCACAGGTAACAGGCTAAGACAGCTAGGTAAGCAGGGAAAAGTCATAGCTCACTGACAAACCAAGTTCTCCAGCTTCCCCCGAACCTTCTTCCATCTGACCACTTCGAGCATGACGGTTTCTGGCTCCACAGGAAAGACTGTGTTCTCTATTAGTGTTCTATATTACCTAGGAGGTTTTAATAAACACTAATACTGTGAGAATTTCTGTAATTCTGCATGAACCAATTCCCGCCAGGAGATTTGTTTTTCCCCCTGGAGGTACGGCCATCATCTATTCGTAATCCCTCTTACTAGATTTCTCCCTCATTGAAGGCAGGATTCAATAAAATTTCCTTCTGCTTCCCCCTTCTCAGAAATCCATGAAAGCCTTTAAAAACATTTTCAGCATATTCTCTCTGTACAATCTGATATCCTTTCCACCACAGGCCATTATTCTGGTAAACTCGGTAAACCCTAATTTAGATCCACGATGTAATACTTTCAGATCAAGCTGGGTGAACACGTTTCTTTGAAATAAAACATGGTAGGAAAGTCTTCCTCTGAATGCTCACATACAGAGGAAGCTTCATCTATTACCCTTTCCCTGTGATGGAAGAGGCAAGAAAACAATTTATGAGTCATTTCCATTCTGACAGATGCGACCATGACTGGAAATGCGATGCCTGCCAAGAGCTTTTATCAAGTAGGTTATAACAACTAGTAATAAGTGTAAATAATAAATGGCTGGAATCTTAGGGGAAACAGTGGCAATACGAAATGATTTTGGGTACTTCTGATGGGGCTCTGCCACTCTTGGAATTCCCTGCCTTCCCAGTAGAGTTTTGGCCTGACAATAAACAACAGTTTAGTACTTTATCTAATCCCAGCCAGGAGGTGAGTTCAACAGCAAGCTTTTGCAGATGTTCACATCCAATAATCTATCCATAATTGATGAAACAGGGGGGTCAGATGTAATGGCTGCTACTATTCCAGCAACAAATAAATGGTTATTGACAAAACAAGCCAGTGTGGCACGGAGCACTGAGCAGTGACAGGCACGCGGCAGCGCTGTGCAGAGGCGGGGAGGGCTCCCGGATTCCTCAGCCAGCCGTGTGGCAGGAGGGCCACGCTGACACATAAGCAGATGGAGGTGACTTGGAAAGGAAAAGGGAGGTTGCTGAAGTACCAAAAAAAAAAAAAAAAAGATGAAGACAGGAAGAGTCAGAGAAGAAAATGATGAGCGAGCCCCTGGGCAAGGCTGGGGACCCGGGTGAGTACAAATGTGCGAACAGTTCAGAAATGCCTTTGAATGTGTGCACTGTGATCCAGATGTCTGGTTGCTTTTATCACCACTGTGTCTTCACTCACAGAGCGGGCTGTCAGCCGCACAGCCTAGGTGACTCTAACACCAAAGCGCGTGCACAGGATGCTTTGGTGCCCGGACCCTCCCTCCTACGGGGGGACATTCACTGATATTCCATTTAACACTGCAGATACCTTCTTTCCCCTATGTATTAAAAAAATCTATGAAAATCATGTATGCAGTTTTAACAATATTTTCCGATAAGCTAGAGATGCAAAATTCCAAAGCTAGAAAATTTCTCAAACCTGGGGCTAATCCTGAAATACGTGCTGCTTAAAATCAAATTTACTATAAAGGAACGGGAGTGGAAGGCAAAGTTTCTTTAATAATAAAAAACAAACACTGCACTCTATTCACCTCAACCTAGGCAAAGAGTATAGCAAATGCATTAATCGAGTATACTTTTATCGACTGAATAAAATTCAAGATATTTAAACATAAATAAATAGCCGAAATCCTACACTTCTATTCCAGTGCTAAAAAATAATGTTTTCTTTTTTACACAGTTTACTATGTAATATTGTAAGATGAAGAATGGTAGAATGAAATGGTAGTTATTATTGCTATAGGTAGTCATAAAGAGGCTTGGGACAGAGATGTTTTAAATATTAATATTCCTAAAATCACTTAAATCAATTTAACACTCTTTAGTGGTTTATTTAGAAGCGTGATTTATTTTACACTTTGCAACCAATGCCTTTGATCAGCTCTGAAAGAACATATGAGCTGAAAATAAAATAGCAAAACAAATTGCTGCTAGCATTCTTAGAGTAAGCTTTAAGTTTTATATGATAAACTAGAAAATTACCATTATATTTGGCGTTTTCAAATTATTTATCAATACTTAGAAATGGAGAATTATAGAGTCCAGAAGCAACTGTAGAGATCATTTCTGTAATGACTTGCCAGTCGCTCCGCTTCCTGAGCCCTGCCATCCCATTAGCAACTCTGACCTGCCACAGTCCCCGGGGCCATCCCTGTCCCTAACCTGCCAGGGCAGAAACCTGGCATCACATCAGTCTGCCGCAGATCATATTCTGTTTTAAACTCTATTAAGGGGAGTGGGCTCTTTCCATATGCCTTGACACCAAACTCCCAGCATGTGCCCCAGCCCCTGGAGCTGCATCCCCATCTTGTTCTTCCTGCCTAAATCTGTCTTGGGAGCTGGTTGGGTCCCTACTTACTGCAAGCTTGGAGACCTACCTTGTTGCCTCAGCCTACTCTCATCAGGAGTGCCAGTCCTCTCAGTCTTGTCTTGGTTTGGTGCTTGTCACTTGCAAACGCAGTCACTACCATTTATGGAGCAAAAGCTACATGTGTGAAGTAGTTTATATTCATGGTATATTTAATGCACACAGAGCCCTTTGAGGTAAACATTAATATTCCCATCATACAAATGAGATAAACTTAAGTGCAGAGAGGTTGGGTAACTTGCTCTAGTACACACAGTCCTAGGGTTGGGGAAGAAGAAAAGATCTGAACTGGGTTTATTGGACTTTAGATCCTTCTTATTTTGTTTTTGAGCACTGTGATCTACCTGCTGCTGGATAACCCTGAGCATGACTGTGGCTGACCTAGATCTTCACTTGCAGCTTACAACCTTCTGGCACCATTCCCAGAATCTGTTCTCTACTGACCTACGGGGGTACCCACTGCAGCCCAATGTCTGACATTCTAGATGTTAACCTCATGCTTGCCTGGTTACACATTTTATCTATTACCAGCTGCTATTTTTTTCATCACATGGACTAATTATCATAGCTAATAATCATTAATACTGAGTATTCATTATGTCATTCCTCTGCCTTCAATTGACCCCTTTTTGACACAGAAAAAACCCACCTTGTTTTGTAAGTCCTTTCACAACCCCATCCCTAATCTCTCTGAATTTGGTTCCTATTCCTTTGCTCCCCTTTTGCTTCTCCTCAGCCTCACTGGCCCCAAGCCTCCAGGTTTAGGCTTGGTGCCTTAGAGCTTTGGCCTTGACCTCTTACCTCTACCTGGAATGTACTTCCATCATCTCTCTCATCTGCCTGCAGTCTTTCCTCAAATGTCAACTTCTCACGGAGGTCTTCTCTGATCACCTGTTGAAAATGTCTTCTACCCACCACTTGTGGCACTTCCAAATTATTCCCTTCTACATTTTCTTTTCTCTGTAGTACTTATTAGTGTCTGACACATTATCTAACTCACTTGTTTATTACATTTCATCTTCATTGTCTTTCTCCAATGGAAGGGACATCCCATGAGGACGAAGATCTTTGTTCTGCTTTTGGTATATTCCAAGCATCTAAAACAGGGCCTGGCAATGGCGCTCCAAAACTTTTGGTGGATGAATGTATCACAGATTGTTCTACACATTAACTAACTTAATTTTACCAACATTCAGGCATTATTATTATTCTTATCTCTCTTTAAAGGTGAGAAACCTGAGGCGCATAGAAATAAAGCCAAGATGCCAAGGTTATCAAGTGGTAAGTGATCAAGAAAGGACTTGAACCCAAGCCAACTGATTTCAAAGACAGCACTCTTATCTGGCCCTTTCTCCCACCTCCGTGCCAAGATGCTGCCTGACAATGTCACCATGCAGGCTGGGCCCCACACTCTGGCTCCTTTTGGGATCACCTGCCTTATTGTCAGTCAGGATTATAACAGTGGCATCTTGTAACAATGTTGTCAAGTAAAATGAACGAGATTTAACAACTTGTCCAAGACCAAAGAGCTTGTGACAAAACCGCAGCCAGAACCCAGAATGTCTGACTCCTAATTTGGTGGTCTTTCTTGTACTTTCAAAACCTATTCTGAAGATTCTAATGATCGCCTGGATAGTACTTCTCTATTTCCATGTAATCTATTAAAATAAACAATTAAAAAGTAATTTTGGTTTTGTAACTTGTAACAAATACTAATGATTATTTACATAATATTTTAAGAGGAAAATGTTTATTTTGGTAATATCTGTGATATTATAAACATATAAAATGAACATAATAAACAGTCACTGTGCTGTAAGCTAATATAAGCTCATAGGGAAAATGAATATGTTTAATTAAATTTAGGAAAAATGTATAGTTAAATCATTTGCAGTACAATAATAAGGGCCAATAAACCATTATCTCTTTACTATTCCATTGGAATTTTCGTCAGCAAGCTAGATTAATAAATACCATCTACAGTTTACAAGGCAGGATGCTAAGAGATTTGTCTCTGATCTGGTAAGTCAGCAAGGGCAGCAGGAGATAGCATAATCCTTGTGCGGACACAGCAAATCATACTTCTACTATTCTATAATATTCACCAGCATTTATTGAGGGAGCACAGGAAGGCAGACATAGTTCTAAACGATTTTTGAATGATAACCCATTTAACCCTTCTAAGCACTCTATGAGTTAGCTACTAGTGTAATCCTCATGTTGCAGGTGAGGAAACTGAGGCACAAGAGGTGTTAAGTAACTCACCAATATCACATGATTAGTAGTGGCAGGACCAGGCTTTGGAGTTAGGTCCAGGGGCCATGCTCTTAATCACTACATCATATTGTGATAATGGTTAAGGTGGTGACAGAGAGCATGGAAATCTACCAGAAGGACCCTATGTCTCTCCCCCTATTTCATTTTATCCAAGATTTACAACATTCTGCCCTACAGATGATTCAGCTGGAAACCTAACAAACAAGTTTGTTTATGCTCTTTCCCTTGCATTTACTGAGTTGCTAGTAGATAGCAAATCTGCATCAGTAGCAAAAAGAGATACAGCGTTGTAGGAAAAATATGTTGAACACACTGCTTTTGAAAAATAATTGTATTGCTTTTTCTTCTTACAGATATATTAACTCTAGTCCTGCTAGATATTTCATTGTCAGCAAAACATCTACGGGAAACAGGCAAATTCAACTATGTGGTTAAGTCATGACCGGTGAAGAATCCATGGTACTCCATTATCTATGCCAATGGAGGGTCAGGGAGAGATGGAAGATGGAAATTCTAGGTGAGGATTCCTGATGTTTCTATCTTTGGAGAAGCTATAAAGCAGTGGGTCATTCCTAGCCTGATGCCACTTGCTACTTCTACTTTCTGTGTCCCCAAACTCTGTGCCTATTCTGACCTAACTTGACGGCAGACAGTGAGTGATCCTCTTTTTCAGCTTCAAGTGTTATTTGGTAATAATTTCTACTGGGCAAGAATAACAAAATGTTATTTATGCCAACCAGTAATTCATGAGGTGGAACAGATGAGAATGTTATTAAGAATGTATATATGTGATCTGTGATGAGACTTAACAAATGAGTTTAAAAACATCTTACTGGGGCACCTGGGTGGCTCAGTTGGTTCATCATTCAACTATTGATTTCAGCTCAGGTCATGATCTCAGGATGGTGAGATGGAGCCTGTGTCCGGCTCTATGCTGAACATGGAGGCTGCTTGAGATTCTCTCTGTCTCCCTCTGCTCATTCCCCAGCTCATGCTCTCTCTCTCTCAAATAAATAAATAAATAAATAAATACTTTATAAAACTAAATAAAAATATCTTACTGACAACTGCACCAATTGCGACAGCATTAGTACTTAGGAGTGTGGTTTCAGTTTTGGCCCTGCATTTCTTAGTTTTGTGACCCTGAACAGGTCATTCAATCTGTCTCAGCCTTCTTTGTGAAATGGGAGTAAAGGTAAATAGAAAACATAATAATATAATAATATTTGCCTCTTAGGATTTGTGTGAGCATCAAATGAGGTGAAATATGTAAATAAGGGTGGGTAGAGTTGTAGACCTATATATAGCACACAAAGGCCCACTGGGTGTTACTGGTATTCATGATGATGCTATTCCGTCAATTAAGGCTCATTGTATTTCATGGGACAGGAACCACCCCATCTAATTTAGGCAAAATGGGAAACTAAGGACTCGAATGCCACCAGGAATTGCACTCTCCATTTCTCATCTTGTTTTCTCCCTGTGTGTGAGCTTTATACTCTCAGCCATCCTCACCACATAGTTCTGGAAGCATCCAGGCTAACTCCTCACCAAAGAAGACTGGCTCACATTAAAAAAAAAAAATTATTAGTAAGCAATCAGATTGGCTGAGCTTGTTTAGAGAACTTCTCCTAGAAATTTGCTTCATAGAGGCAAGAAGTAGTAGTGGTGGTGAGATCTGTAACCCCAACATAAGAGATAAGACCAGAGCCAGCAGGAAGTTGAAAGTGGGAATGGTCCAGTGTTCTGGGAAGATGAACACAATAGATGCCGTCCAAATTGCGATTAAAAATTCTTCAGTTTAGCTGGTTCTCTCTCTGGGGTTTTATCTCATTTAACACTACCATCCTACTTTGGATTACTCAAACGAAAATTTCAAATTCATCTTTGTCTCTATCCTCTCTCTGTACTTTCTGCTCCCCGGCCAGAAAACATTGTAAAATTATAAAATCTCTCAAATGTGTCCATTATGAGCTATGCCAGCACCACCTGAGTTCAGGGTTCAGTATTTCTTACCTGAAATATTTCAGGTAAGAAATTGGTCTTCTTTCCTCTACTTTCTCTTTTCAGTTTGTCCCGTACATAATTGCCAGGCTGTTTTCTCAAGTTCCTGCCCTACTGAGGCCTTCAAGGATTTCATCCCATCACCCTTTCCAGCCTCCCCCAACCAAGAGCTGCAGTCAGTCCCTCAACATCAATACTCTAACATGACCAGAACGCATTTTCTGCCCTCCCGGGCCTTTACTCATCTGCTTTCTCTCCACTGAGAGGACAGCTTCCATTTATCGCAAAAGGTTTAATTCAAATATCATCACCTCAACCTTCAAATGAGACGACGCTTCCTTGTTTCTTCTCCAGCTCTTGGTTCCCATTGCAAGTATGGCACAAGTATGTGCTGGGTGTGTATTTCCCCTTATGGATGATGCAGTCTTGCAGCATGGTAAGAATCTACTTGAGCATAAAAGATTGCCCAGACCTATTTTTCAACCATGTGCACCAAACTGAAGTTTAAAAACTTTATAGACAGGGCGCCTGGGTGACTCAGTTGGTTGGGTGACTGCCTTCAGCTCAGGTCAAGATCCTGGAGTTCCGGGATCGAGTCCCGGCTCTAGGCTCCCAGCTCCACAGAGAATCTGCTTCTCCCTCTGACCTTCTCCCTTCACATACTCTCTCTCAAATAAAAATAAAATAAAATCTTAAAAAAAAAACCATCATAGACAGAGTTATTACCATTTCTTTCTCATGTGGACTTTGGCCAGATTTACTGAGGATACCAAACACTCTAGGGCAGTACTTTTCTCCCTATTTTATTATTTTTGCTTTATAATTCATATGACTATTTTTTCGCCTTATCAGGTCATCTTTAAATGCCCTTTACTACTTATTAAGCTTTTTTTTTTTTTAAAGATTTTATTTATTTTTTGACAGACAGAGGTCACAAGTAGGCAGAGAGGCAGGCAGAGAGAAGGGGAGAAGCAGGCTCCCTGCTGAGCAGAGAGCCCGATGCGGGGCTCAATCCCAGGACCCTGAGATCATGACCTGAGCCGAAGGCAGAGGCTTTAACGCACTGAACCACCCAGGCACCCTACTTATTAAGCTTTTAATAACCTTCTTCAGTGTTTTAGGTTGAGATGAGCTGCTGAAATGACTAACTGCTATGATCAACCCTATGCTGAAGGTTTTTCCTATGAACAGTCTATATACAACCTACTGAAAACATTAATTAAAGCCTTTAAATTTTTAAAGGAATGGAAAGAAATAGGAATCATTTTTTTCTTATTACAAAATCAGTATATGTTAATTGTAGAAAATTTGGGGAATACAGATGCATCATTCTCCCAAAAATAAAAAATTAAAGTCATCCATTATTTGAGCTCTCACAAATAACCACTGAAAACAATCTGGTGTTTCTAGTATCTTCATATATACATTTGTCTTATATGTATGTATGTATGTAAACATAGGTATGTATGTACGATCGTAATTGTTTTGTACCTTGATTTGCTGCTTAATATATTGATAATATTTTTGTTATTATAAAAATACTTCTTGTGTCATTTTTGTAGGCTGCCTTATTTTGCATCACAGGATACTCAATAATGTTTAGTCAATTTGCTATTGTACATTTACCTTGTTTCTAGATTGTTCACTATTACAAACAGTGCTTATAACATTGTATATACAGGTTGAAGCCAAATCTTTGTATCTATTATTAACTATATAAACAATCTTATAGCTAAATATTTGTATATATTAATAGCAATTTCCTGCAGATAAATTCTGAAAAGAGTAATCCCTGAGTCATGCAAAAAGTGTGAGCCTTGTTCAAAGCTACCATTTTATTGAATGTTTACTAAATGCCAAGCACATTATTATTTTATCTCACTTAATTCCAATAGCAACTTTATCCTGCTTATTTTACAGGTTTGGAAAAGGAAGCTTAGAGGTCAAGCGATTTGCACAGGTGTAGTCAGCAATGTTAGCACCGCTCCCATAATCTCTGCAGCCAAAGTTTGCTAATGTCATCCCCTGGAACTTTCTGTTCAGTGGCTGGGCTATGGTCAACTGGAACTGACAGTTAGTGCACCTGGAAGCTGCTCTCTCGACCACTGATGGGTGGGAAATGAAGAATAAATGCACCAATCCCTTTGTCCCTCCGCTGGGATAACTGATCGGTTTCTACACTGTTTCCCAGAGGGTTCTAGCAAAACAGAGCTCCCTTTCCCTACAGTGGCAACACATCTTCCACGGGGCCTTCCTTTGCCTGACTCTCCTGCTGGCAGAACCTCTCCCAAATAAAGCACCTGCACTCAAATCCATGTCTCAGAGTCTGCTACTGGGGAAACCCAAATTAAAAAAAAAAAATCAGGATTGTTAGTCTCATGATACAAAAATGTTTACCTATCGTGGCCCCTGCTTTTGCAGAAACTCAAAGAATGCTCCGTGAGCTTGCAAAAAAAATTCTGAAAATTTCAGGAAGAACCTGAAATAAGGCACATTCAGGCTGTAATCAAAGGTATTCTGTGACTATGTCACTTTATGTTATTCATTTATTTTGAAACTCTAGCACATAGAATCCAGTTAGCTGCACCTTTCACAGCAGGACACACTTTTATTCATCAGTGCATGGCCCCTCAATTTTTTTAAATTATTATTTTTATTTTTTTACTCTTACTTGTTTTTAATAAAGTCTTCTTATTCATCCTCCCTCCCCAGTCTTATTCCCTTTTCTCTCATTGGCCCTCCATGTGTTGCTGGAGATTCTCTGAGGAGAGGGGCTGGCCTGAACTCAGCTCTCGAATCCTCACCCACCCTGGCATTCTCCGGACCAGCTTCCACTTCTAATCACAGTTCTCGGGGCTCACATCCTTGCCAACCTTCGGTACTATTTGACTTCTTAACTTTTTGCCTCTAAGTCATGATGTTATGTAAGAGAATATTAAACCTCTCCCTTGAAATGCTCATAAACAAAAGCTGTTGTTTACATCTAAAATATCAACTCTTGATTATTCATGATTTAAATGTCATTTTGTGGATTGGCTAGTTTCTCTGTTATCTTCCTTCTCTTTCTCTATCCCTGGCCATCATCATTATCACTTAAGAAAAAACAGGGGGTTAATAGAAGACATTCACCAGAAAAGTGAGACTTAATCTTAAACAAGATTATTTTACTAGTTAACTAAGCTTTTAAATGTTTTATTGAGGAGAAATTTGAAATTGCTAAGTAAAATCTTTCCTTAAGTGTATGGACTGAATATTAGGAGTATAGAGTTAATGCCATTTCTAAAGTCTAGTATATGTTATTTTTAGTTGAGCACTATTTATACTGAAGAATTTTTTTTTTAATTAATTTTTAATTTTTTATAAACATATATTTTTATCCCCAGGGGTACAGGTCTGTGAATCGCCAGGTTTACACACTTCACAGCACTCACCAAAGCACATACCCTCCCCAATGTCCATAATCCCACCCCCTTCTCCCAACCCCCCTCCCCCCAGCAACCCTCAGTTTGTTTTGTGAGATTAAAAGTCACTTATGGTTTGTCTCCCTCCCAATCCCATCTTGTTTCATTTATTCTTATACTGAAGAATTTTTAACATCAAGGTAGGTGTTAACTGAAGATCAAGTAATCATCTATCCTTCAGATATGTTTGACACTGTTATGGGTACATTTTAAGATGCTGAATTACATTTTTCCTTCTGAAGTTACCCCTTCCCGTGTTGCAGAGGGAGAGAGAGAATTCGGCTCTCTGTATAATGACTTCGTATGGTCCCCACACTATTGTTTAACACATCTAATCCTGTAATCATCTCTGGGTTCTTGCAGGTGTGATGCCTCTTCCTTTGCAGTCTCTAGATCAACGTGCGCTAACAGCTGTGCCGTTGCCTCTAGGTCTGTCACACAATTAGTCTTGTGATGAACTATGCAGGTTGCTTTATTGCTCCAGAGAACATTTTCAGATGCTGGGCCTTGAACTTTAAGGAGATACATACATTATGTTCCATATGTCACAGTATTCAGGATAGTTGTGAGGGTACTCAATTTCTGGAGTCTGGAAGTTCATCCCCTTTAGAGTGAACCAAATCAAGATAATTATGCTTCTTTTCATTTTCTCATAAAATGAGTATCAGAAACTTTTGAGCTATCTCTTAAGATGTGAACAATTGGAAACAAAAATTCCAGTAGTTTTGTAAAGAGGTACACTTTCTTTTTAGAATGAATAATCAACATCATCATGAAGTTTTGGTCAAAGTGGCATTCTACATCTCAAGGGGATCCAAAACCAGTTTTCACATTTCAAAAACAAACAAACAAACGAACAATAAATTCTATGGCTAAAAAATCAGTTTTTATACTAATTTAAGTCATGAACTTTCTTTCTTGACATAAAACATCTCTTCCTTTCCATGACAGTCTATGACTTTAAATTTTTGCCTACAGATTGCTTTTAAAAAAAAAAAAAATCAGAGATTCATTTTTTCTTGAGTATTCTGATTTTCCTATAATGCATTTGTCATTTAAATAACAAATACTTTAATCTATATGACAAATACCATAATGTCTTCATCAGTTAAAAAGAAGAAATCACACACGCTATTTTCCTAAGCTGTAACATTGTAAAGGAAAAGAACCATTAGGAGAATTAAATAGGAAAAATGCTTCAAGAGAGTCCAACTCCCCATTAATGAGAAAATTAAAAAAAAAAAACATTCAATTTACTAAGATTCTAGTCTGCACACAATCTTTCCTACAAAAATTTATATTAAACTATTACTGTAAGGTTATCTGCTTTACTGTTTTAGAAAGGTCATGACTTTAAATACAAAGATAACAGTAGCAAAATTATTAGGAAAACATTTTATATTAGCATAATCTCCAAATTATTAAAACATATTTTTCATGAACTACTTAACATGCTATTTTCCAAGTAAGGCTAACTGTTCAAAAGGTATAAAATAAATTCAGATACGGAATACATATTAACACCATGCTTGAAATTATTGCTTATAATAATTTTGGTAACATAATACAGTGTGTTTAGAAATACATATTTTTTAAAATTAGGAAATATGACTATTTTCCTCTATCAGTATTTCTAATCCTACCACTTTTTTTGTCAGATAATGGATATTTTGAGCCTTTCTTTATAGCAGAACCTCTGGGATGAAAAGAAAGTGCTATTTGTGTGCTGGTAGGGGCATGTGTGGAGAGGGGGATGATGCTAAACAGGAGATCTGTGTGGCAACAATTGGGGGAAATGGGATCTGTAACAGCTGCTCCTTTTAGATTCCCAAGAAGGAGACTGCCTGAGGTGGGTCATGGGACAAAAGGATAAAGCGGATGAGAACTCTGATGTAAAGCAGGAAAATGACTGCTGAGACCCCTGAGCTTACACCTGAATCGTCTCAAGCTGAGTGGCGAGCCCTCTTTAGCATGCTTCAGATGCTGGTGATGAACTACACAGTACCAGGAGGCAAACTGGCTGCAAGCAGAATTGTCTGCATGTTTTGTATAATAACCCGTGGTCCTCTGGGGAGAGGAGGCCATGATTTCCTCTGTGCCAGCATCTGAGCTCTCCTCAGATACTGAGGCTATTAAGCAAGAACAGAAGGGTCAATTTTAGGTAATGATTTTCTAACTGGCAAGTGAAGCAACTTCTATTTAATGGGTAGTGAATAGCTCTGATCTTTAAATAAAGAAAGTACTCAAATTCCTTTTTTGGGGGAAAAATCCCATTTCTTTTTTCACTCAAGAGAAAGTTATTAATAAATTAGTAGGAAAAAGTTTTCTATCCGATGTCGGTTTATTACATTTCCCTCACAAATATGTGTTGATACAAAGATAAATTTAAGCACTTTGTAATTTACATATGACAAATTTAGTAAATTACAATTGAAAACTAGGTATAAAGCAGCACTTGGGATAGATACTCAATAAATGCTACCTACCAGAGAATCATTGCTATCATTACTCAGTGCTAATTATATCATAGCCTGTGGTAATAATAGTATCTTACATTTGAAGACTGTTTCTAGTCTAAAGTGTAAACATACATTTTTTTCCGTTTGATCTTCACAAAGAAAAAGTGAAGCTGCCATTGCTTCCTGTTTGCATCCCTGTTTGACACATGAAACTGAGCCTACAAGTTCTGTGACTAAACTAAGGTAAATAGCTAGCACGCAGCACTCAGGACTAGGATCCATGCCTTCTAGCGCACATGCTAGAGCACCATAGGCTCTTTCTTTTCTTTTTTTCTTTTGAAAGTTTTTATTTATTTATCAGAGACAAAGAGACAGAGAGTACCTGTGAGCGCAAAAGCAAGGGGGAGAGGCAGAGGGAGAAGCACAAGAGCCTGATGCGGGGCTCGATTCCAGGACCCTGGGATCATGACCTGAGCTCAAGGCAGATGTTTAACCAACTGAGCCACCCAGGCATCTCCCATAGGCTCTTTCTATATAATAGTTACCTCCCATATAAAGATCGTACATCAAAACCTACTGTCAGCTCAAATATTGGACCACTTAACGCTTAGAGAGCTATTGCTATATACACTTAAACTGTATTACAAAAAGGCGTTTTTTTATCATGTAATAGAACTCCCAAATAAACTCCTACATCCACATCTCTGATATAGACTTTCGTCTATATATTTAACATTTTGGTCTATGTTAACTACTGGTTTGGGAATACTGAGGCCTAGAGCAAAACCCAGAAATCGTGATTTTATAGATGTTTGACCATCTCTGCCCTTTGGAAAATAAGTGTGTTAATGCATATTAATGGTGATACAATAGTTATGGTTCTCTATATGTTAATGCCTACCCCACAAACCCTACACACATTTTCTTACTTTCTCACAAAGCGTTTTGAGGCCGTGGACCACAGTGTCCCTATTTTATAGATGAAGAAACTAATGCTTCGAAAGCGGAAGTCACTTGTGCAATGTCTGATGATGAGGCAGGAGCAAAGCTGGGATTCGGTCCTCCATCAGCCTGATGTTAAAGCCCACCATCTCAGCCATTTTGTTGCTCTCACACTCCAAAGAGTTCTTAAATACACTTTTAAAAGCCTGTGGAGAGCTCCTTATTCAAGAAATGCTACAATTTACTGCCTTTACTTCATGCAAACTTATATTAGTCAAAGATTCGGCAGCAGATGTGAGCATCTGTAGACTCTAACCAGGTGTCATGGTATCGTATTAAACTGGCTTCGAAGAGTCCTTTACAAGGAGCCAGAAGCAGCTAGGAAGAGGGCACACATGCAGATGCACAGAAGCAAATGCTCCTACAGACAAACCTATTCAGCCCACATACATTAGCAGGTATGGTCCATCAGAAAAATGTACCATATTGGGACGCCTGGGTGACTCAGTTGATTAAGAAGCTGCCTTCGGCTCAGGTCATGATCCCAGCGTCCTGGGATCGAGTCCCATATCGGGCTCCCTGCTCGGCGGGGAGCCTGCTTCTCTCGCTGCCTCTGCCTGCCCTGCCATTCTGTCTGCCTGTGCTCGCTCTCTCTCCCTCTCTCTCTCTGACAAATAAATAAAATCTTCAAAAAAAAAAAAAAAGAAAGAAAGAAAAAGAAAAATGTACCATATCATCATATTCTGCACATGTACAGAACTTGGCAGAGTTGAAGTGTTTGAAATAATGCACAAAGGACCTGACTGCAGACAGAGCCTTAGAGAGCCTCTTCCTTGACCTCTCCTTCACCTTGGCACCTTTACTTCCTTTCCCTCTCTCTCCTTTTACTATTTTTTCTTTACATTTTTTTTCTTATGACATGTTGTGTTCAAGAATCTGTCGCACGTAGTGCAAGAGAATAAAAAATAATTAAGGCAAGAGCATTTGCTTTCTCCCCTTTCCCAGTCTACTCATTCTGGCACAGCCTGCTTAGTATGTCTTCCTTTCTCCCCCAAACCAGCCCCACTCCTCCTGGGTTTTATCATGCAGATCGGAGTTATCATTGGGGTGGGAGGGGAGGAGGGATGTAAGAAGTAGAAGGGAGCTTGCTGAAAAGAACCCCCCATTCCTTGATCAGGGAGAGAAGAGAGACAGAAGGACAGAAGAAGTGAGAGTGGTAAACCATGAGTGAGCGGAATACTGGAGGAAACTTTGGGTTTAGAGAGTGACGTGAGGATACAGGCTTCAAGATATCTACAGACAGACAAATTAAAGATCTTTTAAAATAGAACGAGAGAGGATTTTAAAAACTGTTACTGGGAGTTAAGAATTTTATCTCTTTTACTGTTCTTTGAGGACAAGTAAGTAGAAACTGAAATTACTTTTCTTTTAGCTTGCTGGATTTTTTTTTTCTTTTAATACGATATTATACTGAAAGTGAGCTGTGAGGAATGTGGATTTATTTGGGCCATGTAATGGTTTCAGGAGTAGATAACAGTCTTCACTTATAAAAGTGACCAAAAAGAAAACCTGCTTGATGTACATTACTGTGGAATCTGCCAAGGTATCTGTATGTCAGGTAGACTGTAATTTGGATGAAGAGCCCACTGCTATCAAGGATGGGGTGACTTTTAAGGCAGAAGGTTATAAACTAAATAGAAAAAGGAACGACTGCAAGAATTACCTCCCCCCAAACTTCGGTTAGCTAAACATTCTAAGTCTAAAAGTCATTCTTTGTTAGAAATGCCTTCTGATATATAATGACTTTCCCTTTGTTTGTGTATACTGAGTTGACAGAATAAATACAATTTAATTTCAATTACCTAGCAAAACCTTAAGAATGTATCATTTCACAACTATAATCTATATCCTTTATTGTTAATATTTATCAACAATCTGTGAGTTGCTAGAATATTAGTGTAACTATCTTTTCTGATACATTATTTATTTGCATTCTTCTATGGGATGCTGCTGATAAGGCTAGAGATTTAGGTTAACCATGTATATAAGCTAACACCAATGTTAGAAGCATTCTAAGCTATTATAAAGATGCTGACAAGTATGCAAATATAAAGATGGCTACTGTTTTATATATGGAATAATTAAATAATAGTACATGTGATGAATCTTATACCATAAAAGCAAACAAAGTATCAATGTGATGAATTTTGCTTTCATAGTATAATTTTTGATAGGCTACATTATTGCTAAATAATGAGAAGCAAATAATTCACTGAATGTATTGAGGATTGTTAAAGTTGGTGTTCCTGAAATTATTAAGTGGAATGGAATATTTAGAGAGAAAGAAAATCCATGCATAAAACAGTGCTAAGAGAAGACTTTCTGTTTCTTAAATTAACTTTATGTTTGCAATATTTGATTATAGAAGTGGGTCCAACTTTGCAAAAGCCTTGAATGTGACTTTAAGTAAAATATTTTTCTCTTTGAAATTTTAAGACTTTATAAGATACATTTATCTTCTAAAATTCAGAATTTACTCTACTTGTAACATGTGCGGGTCTAAATTGATGATGGCCAAAGGGAATTACTATTTCTTTTCTCAGCACCTGATAAATGCAGGTAGCATTTTCACCTTTAAATGTCAGGGTCTCGATGACCTCCTGCATAAGTTTATTAGAGTAACTATCACTTCTCTTCCCCAAATACCCTTTCTTCATTAGCAGGGATTCAACCCTAAATAAATCCATTATCTTGTCTTAGATTAACCCTATTCTCTCATCCAATAAATAACGCTTTATTGGCAAAGAATGGATGAACAAACTATTCATATGCTTGTCAGAATATTCTTCTATTAATGTAGTCATCATTTATTAATAAATTAAGGCCCTTAAATTAAGATCCATCAGGAAAATTTCAAAATCCCTTCTGTTTCAGATCATCAAAACTATTAATCAATATTTACTTGTGACAGGTTTCTCTAAACCAAGTTTCTTTGAACAAATCACGTAAACATCTTTAAACGGGTGAACATTATTGAAAGGGAGAAAATTCATGAGGGAAAAAGGGTAAATGTAGGGTATGGTACTAAAAACTTGGAAATCTTCCAAATTATAAGCTTAAAATACAAATAAGGGAATAAAGAGAGTATGTGGACTTTAAGCCAAGAATGAAAGACAGACTATAAAATGGGAAGGGGAATGCTGAGTGTAACTGTCTGCTGTCTCAGGCCGGCTCCAACATGACCACACGAATTTCAGGGCACTCTTGCCCCCTCTCCACAGCCACACTGCGACAGCAGCACCATCCAGGCCCTCAAACAGATGAAGATAGTGTTGGTCATACTGCCCAGGGTGGGGAGGTAGGGTAAGGGAGAATTTCAAAAGAGAAGATATTTTGTATGTTGAATGTTTACTTTGTGATTAGATAACTGGGCAGATATCTCATCAATCGATCAAGGAGTCAATCCTATTTATTAATTGATCATGTATTTTTTTTTTTATAACCTATTCACTAAACAAGGAGTGCTCTGTCCTGCTCTGGGGTTTTAGACCTTTTACCTTGGAAAAGAAGCAAGGAGAGTGGCTAAAGTTAGGTATTAAAGAGAAGGAAAAGACATGACCTTTCATTGGAAATCAAAGCAAGACGTCAGGTTTTGTGGAAGTGTTTCATTACAATGGCACAAACAGGCTGCCTTCTAAGATCAACCTGAGCAAGAACTCCATGGCCTGAATCAGGGACAAACGCTCATGGTCCGTTCTCCATCCCAGGCACACCCCAACTCCAGCTTCCTGTTCCTTGGTGATTTCTTGGTACCTGTTCCGTTTCCTGTTGTACAACGGTGAATCTGATGCCTTCTCTATTTTGCTCTTAGCATTTTGTATCCAGATCTGACAACAGATCTTTCTTTGGTCCTGCAGCTCTGCCCGTGGACTTGGTCCAAACTTTAAGCTTAGTTCCTGTAAGCCCTCAGTTCTGGGCAAGCTATGTTCCAAAGAGACAACAATAGTCTACCATAAGCAAGACCTGGGCTCTGACAACAGTCCCTCATTCTTCCTGAATGCAAAGGCTACTCTTTACTGTAGCAGTAAGCCTGGGGCCTTGAATATGGGCTGCAGTGTTTCCCAAAGCCTTCACCCCAGCTGCAGCAATAAATGACAAGAATTAACTAATGCTGACTCTCACCAAGATACATGCCTGGGAGGAGGGGTTGAGTTTTCACAGGAAGTATCTATAAGGAGCTCTCATTCCAGCCCAAAATCTGGGATAGGAGGCAGAAGGGGTTTGCATACTTCTGTCTTTTAGACACACCCGGGGTTCCTTGGCTTGTATGTGATCTTCCATTCCTGATCTTCTTCCTATCTCCCCGGATACCCCTGCTTTGTACTTAACCACCTTCAGCAAGTCTTGGTCCCAGGCCTTTTTTATTCATCATTATAAACTCTCTAGGAAATCTCCACTCCAGTGCTTCAATATGCTGAATACTTAAAGATTTATACAGTATCGAATGGTATAGTAGCTCCAAACTCGACTTTCTCTTGAGCTATAGACCTACATATACCACTATCTGATCTCTCCTTGGGTAACTCCAAACTCCTCAAATTCAACATATTTGAAAGTGAACTCCCCATTTCTCTGCCAGCCTGGGTATCCAGTAGCATTCCCCAGCTTAGTGAATGACAGCAGCATCCATCCAGTTTCATATCCAGGAACCTAGGGCCATCTGAGGAACTCTGTCTTCCCCACTTTCCGTACTTCGTCTACTTCCAAGTCCTGCATAACTTCTGCAACTACTTCCTTCCACCTTCACTACTACTGTTGAAGTCGAGAGACTTAAGTTAGAGTAAAAATAATAAAAGCTCACAATTACCAAATGTTTATTATATGCAAGGCAGACACTATTTTTTTTTAAGATTTTATTTATTTATTTGACAGACCGAGATCACAAGTAGGCAGAGAGGCAGGTAGAGAGAGAGGAAGGGAAGCAGGCTCCCCGCTGAACAGAGAGCCCGACGCGGGGCTCGATCCCAGGACCCTGGGATCATGACCTGGGTTGAAGGCAGGGGCCTACCCCACTGAGCCACCCAGGTGCCCCCAAGGCAGGCACTTTTTAAAAACTCTATATAAATGATCTCTCCTAATCACCATATGTATTAGTTTCCTAGGACTAATGCAACAAATTACCACAAACTAGGTAGCTTAAAAGAAATTGATTATTTTACAGTTTTGAAGGCTAGAAGTCTGAAATCAAGGTATCAGCAGAGCCATGTTCCCTCCAAAAGCTCTGGGGGAAGATCCTTCCTGACTTTTCCAGCTTCTGGTGGTTCCTGGCATTCCTTGACTTGTGGCAGCATGACTCCAATCTCTGAACCATCTTCATGTGGTTGTCTTCTCCCTGTATGTGTCCTCTTGTCATTTGTTTCAAATATCCTTCTGCCTTTTTCGTAAAAGGCCTCTTGTCATTGGATTTAAAGCCCACCCAGATAATCCAAGATGATCGCCTCATCTCAAGGCCCTTAGATACATCTGCGAAGACTCTCTTCCCAAATAAGGTAACAATCACAGGCCCCAGGGATTAGGAAGTGGATATTTGGGACCACCATTCAATCCATTACACACTAAAAAAGTAAGTGTACTTACTAGTTCCCTTGAATAGATGAAGCAGTTGAGACTTAGAGAGTTTAAGGGACTTGTCCAAGTTCACACAGCTAATATGAACATTAGATTTATGTTTGAGTTATAGTTTCCATACTTTCAGGAAAACTTTAAGTACTTTTCTGAAAGAAGTACCAGTTTCAAGAAATTTGCCCCTTAGATGCCAAATATTTCTCCTTCAATCCATTCATTACTAGACTATACCAGTAGCGTTATCTTCTGCAATTATAGACCAGATCTGTGCCTGGCATGATGTCTGTCATACAGAGGGTGCTTAATAAACAGCTGGGAATAATTAATGTGATCATATCACCAGCCTCATCAAAAATCATTAAAATTCCCACATTGCTTAAAATGAGTTTCACACTCTTCAGCAAAGCATTTAAAACCCTTCAACCCTCCATAAAATTTTAAAAAATAATAATTTTGGAATGAGGACAGTCTTCCTAAGAATGTCCAGAAGTCATGGAAAAAGAGGTCGATAAATTTGGCCATGGAATTTTAGCATGGAAAAATTTCACAAGTAAAGTAAAAAAAAAACAGTGGTCTGGAAAAACATTCATGGCACATATTACACATATGTACCTAATGTCCAAAGGAAGCAGGTACCTTTATTTATTTTTGTAGGAATGTAAACTGATGAAGCTTCTTTGAAGGGAAGTTTAGAAAAAAAAAAAAAAAGTAATTTATCTCTTCCCTGACCCAGCATTTCCACCACTAGGAATTGATTCTGTAGACCATCTCTCACTTTGGCACAAAGCTGTTCACTGCTACACCCTTTGCAATACAGTCTGGTTGGAAATAACCTAAATGCCCACCAATAGGCACTGGTTAAATCCATTATGGTACAACGATAACATGGGACACCACGTGGCCCTTTAAAAATGAGGCACGTCTTTATGCATTAGTGAGGAAGAAGTTAACTCAAGATGCAGAACACTACATATAAAGTACTACAATTTTGTAAACAACGAAAAATACATATATGTTTATTCACTTATGTGGTATACATATATACAAATATTTTTTGAGAAATAAACCTGAAACTTGAAACCACATTTGCCTTTGAGAAAAGAACAGTAAAACTGAATACCAGGAGGGAGGGAAGGTTTATTTTTCAGTGTAAACTCTATTGTATTGCCTGAATTTATTTTGCCATGTGTTTGCATTGCCCATGAGAGAGAGAGAGAGAGAAAGAGAGAGAATGGGAGAGAGAGAATTTATAAGCTAGTTTTCACCTAATTTTCCATCTTGATTTCATACCTGCACCAGACAATTCATTGCTTCCCAAACAAACTAAGTCTGTTCATGTTGAGTGTGTGTGTGTGTGTGTGTGTGTGTGTGTGTGTGTATCTAATATCCTATCATCCTTGACTCCCACACTTTGTCTATAGAAATCCTGCTCTTGAAAAGCTCTCTGTGCAACCTCCCTAATCTTCAGTGTTGGAATCAACCACTCTTATCTCCCGGCTCAGAAAACCCTATTCCTCCTGCCTGGAATTATAGTTAGATTCTCAAGTTGGCCATTCTCATTAAAGTAGCTGCTAAAAGGAAGTGCTGGCTTCTGTGTTCCCTGGAACACAGCATTGCTGAATGTATGTCATTAACCAAAAACTAGTAAGCAGATGAGTCATCTAGAACAATCTATTTCCCATGATGAATCCTCCTTGGCATGACTATCTAAAATAGCAAATGCAAAATCCTGGAAGCTGAAGATAAAGCCAATACTGTATATCAGATAAAAATGATTATGAGAGATATACGTGAAATGGGAAACTACACTTGAACTATATTAGAGCTAAGAGAAAAATGAAAGAAAAAAATGATTTCTGTTATAATACAGAAAAGATAGCCCGGACATTTTTTTGTTTGTTTTTTAGCCAAACACCAGAACTTTGGTCATAAAATAGACACACACTGATTTTCATCATGGAGCAGGCTACTTCTCAGATCGGAATCAACAGTGCTCTCCATCTTTGCTGCCTCCCCCCATAAAGGTCCATAGCAATGCAATTCACTCGACTGCATAAACACAGTCTTTTCCAAGCAAAATTTCCCAAATCACAAGCTTATGATTTTTATTTATTTTTAATAATTTATTTATGATTATTTATTATAAGTTTATGATTTTTATTTCTTTTCTTTTCTTTTCTTTTTTTTTTTACTTTTTGCCATCATTTAACCCAAGTCTATCCTCAATGATATGGGAATGAGTGTAGATGGTCACATTACCCCACATATTTAACTTTTATGTATCCTAAAGCACTTCTTGGTAATTGATTACATACTGCCTACCATAAGCAATAAAACCAATTTTTTTCTTCTTCTAGAACTGCTATTCTGCTTTGGTCTCTATAGAAAGGTAGAGGACTACCCATTTCTGTTGGTTTTATAACAACATATGAAGTAAAATAAATACAATATAGTAAACATTAAAAATGGCAATGATTAAAAGTTTACTTCAACTTACTGTTAATGCCGTTTCATACTCTTCAGCAGCTAGGTATGCTAAGCCCAAGTAGTAGGAAGCTTCTCCTTCCATCCTTTTGTCACTTCCTAAAGTTGAAAATGTAGAAAAATTGTCATGGCATGAAAGAAACTGATTTACTACAAGGAACAGAATTTTTGCTTTTTAAGACAGCAGAAAGTTGTAACAAAGTGTACAGACTTACGAACAATCCCTGAACTTCACTGTGTGTTGATCTTAAAAGGCTGATGTTAAAATAAATTACGTGACTCATAAATGTTAGACTATAGTGCATTAGCAGAGTAATTAAGAGGAGTTTTCCTCTACATATTCAGCTTGATATCATCATTTTGAGATGCATATGTGGTTTCTACACTAGTCCACTATGTAAAGGCTCACAGTCATGCAGCATAGCTGCTGCTACAGACATGGAATAACTGGTAAAGGGTACCAGCTTTACAGGGTGCACAAACACATATACATGGAGAAAGGGACATTCGGGCAAGTCTCTAACAGGGCAGATAATTAGCAAATTAAGGAATTATTGTTTTGATTAGGTTTAATTTAAAAGCTATCGGTTAAAACCTGGGGTGAAAATGACTGACACCTTGCCTTCTTGGTACAACATCCCATGTGTATTTTGAAATCCAAACACATTTTGTCTTTGCTAATGACTAGTAACGCTTTTCATCATCTTTTCAAAGGAACTGTGTAGACTTTCTAATTTCTTTGAATGTGTTTTGTTCCAGGAATTATCAAAATCTTCTTTCCAAAGCAATATGTGTAGATGTGTAAGGTGCTTCATTAAGACAGATCTCATACCATCTATAAATACACACGTTTTCACATTTATATACTAAATATATGTCAACAGACTTACCAGACCATTGAAGGCTCTTAGTTTTGAAAAGAATACTATCCTCTTTCTACTTTTTGGCTTTCAGTGTTACCTAACTCCTGGGTAATACAAATGCCTGAGGATCTACACCTCCCCACCCCCCACTCCCGCCTCCTTTAGATGTCTGAACTCTGTGTTCCAGCCATGATGGATTTCAGCAGGAGCTAACAATTCTCCACACTGCGTTTCTCTCACGACTCACTGAATTACCACTTGTGAGGCAGTGGCTCAACTGAAACACTACAGGAAAACAGGATGGCAAATGCCAGTGACAGTATTGTTATTATTCTCAACCAATTTCATGATTGCGGAGAATTATACCCTGAAAATCTCACTTCAGCAGAGTTGATGGTGCCAATGATCCAGCCTGGGGATTTTTAACTCTTACAATTTATCTGGGCCTTAACTTCTCTGCTATAGGTTTATAAGTGCTGAGGATAAGGATGGACCTAGGGAAGGGGAGGAAGGGGTAGGAAGGAGAGGTTATGACGGGAAGTTGCCTCTTGCATATTTAAAAGTTGATTATTTATAAGTTGTAGTTGCTCTATTAAATGTTGTAACTGTGTTAAAGTACTAACAGTGGCATGTGCTGATTTAGTATCACCATTTGCATCCAATTTTATGTAAAGGGCAGCCTAGCAAAGAAAAGAAAAATCGACCCTTGTTGATAGATTTTGAGGCAGCTAATTGAAACAGTTGAGTCACACTAAATATTAGTTTTAAAATAGGATTTAAGCCCAAGAACTTCTCTTGCTTCCTAAATGAAACAAAATTAAGATAAAGTGAAAGCATAAAATAATGGAGGGAAATGTCAGCATTATTAAAGTTGAATGACACATATGCCAAAGGAAAAAAGGCAAAATACTATTTATATTATTGTGTAGTTTATTTGGGTGGGTTAAATTAGTATTGGCTTTAATGATTTAATAATCATTCAGGTTAAAGGAAATATGGTGTTTCATTTTCAAGACCTAAATTGTCCATTCTCATACTGTATATCTGTAGAGAATATAAAGAGGGGGTCATCATAGGGGTCTAATAGGTAGAGACAATGTGTTTGGGAATAACTCAAATGTTTCATTAAAATATATCTTAAAACTTCATTCGTTATTTGGCTAACATATATTCACTAATTCATTAATTCACTGAATATTATTGAGGACCTATTCTGTTTCAGGCACAGCTCTAAGCACTTGGAATACGCCACTAACCAGAAACATTTTCTGTCCTTGGAGAGCTTACATTTTAGAGGAAAGGGACAGAAAGACATACAAAATAAACAATAAACATAATAAATTTTGTGGTAAATTGTATGGTGATAAATACTCTGGTAGAAAAAAATATATACAGCAGGGCAAGGGGAATTGAGAGTGCTAAGTGGGGGGTAAAAAGAAAAAAGCAGGTTTCAATATTAAGTACTGCTGTCAAGGTAGTAGATCCAACTGAGAAAATGGTATTCACAAGAAAATGAAATTGGGAATTGATAACAAAGCATATGGGAGACCCACAAGTGTGTGGAAATTAAATATATTCCTAAATAACAAGTAGGTCAAAGAAGAACTCAGAAGGTAAACCAGAAAATACTTTGAAATGAATGAAAACAAACAAACAAAACAACAATGAAAACTAACGGGATCCAGGCAGTGCATACTGTATAGCTATAAATACCTATTTTTAAAAATAAGGAACATCTTTTCACCTTCTAAAACTAGAAAAAGAAGAACTGACTAAATCTGAAGGAAGCAGAAGGAAGAAAATAATAAAGACGAGACTGGAAATAAGTGAAATAGAACAACAATAGAGAAAGTCCACAAAACTAAAAATTGTTTCATTGAAAAGGTCAACAAAATTGACAAACCTTTAAGCTAGACTGAACAAGGAAAAAAGAGAGATGTCTCAAGTTACTTAAATCAGGAACAAAAGAGGAAAGATCACTATAGAACTTAGAGAAATAAAAAGGACTATTAGGGAATATTATCCAACTATACCAACAAATTAGATAAACTAGATGAAATAGACAAATTACTAGAAAGGTATAAACTACTGAAATTGACTCAAGAAGAAAAAATCAGAATAAATCCACAAGTAAAGAAACTGAATTAGTAATCAAACGAATTAGTAATCAAACCGTTTTCCACATAGAAAATCCCAGGCCCAGAGGGCTTCCCTGGGGAATTCAACCAAATATTGAAAGAATAATCAATACCAATTTTTCACAAACTCTTCCAAAAATTAAGAGAAAACACTTCCGAAATCATTCTATGAAGCCAGTATTATTTTGACATCAAACCAGATAAAGACATCATAAGAAAACTACAAACCAATATGTTATGAATATAGACACTAAAAGCCTCAAAAAAATAATTAGCAAAGTGAATCCAGCAACATATAAAAAGGATTATGTACCACGATCAAATGGGATTTATCCCAGGAATGCAAGATTGATTCAACATATGCAAATCAGTCAAAGTAATATGCCATATGAATAGGAAGGCTAAAAACCAAATGACCATCTTAATAGATGGAGAAAAAGTATTTGACAAAATTTAATCTTTTGCATGATAAAAATCTTCAACAAACTTAGAAGAGAACTTAATAACATTAAGGAATATCTACAAAAATCCCACAGCTGACATTATTCTTAATTGGCAAAAGACTGAGAGCTTTCACCCTAAGATCAGGAAGAAGACAAAGATGTATACTGGAATCAATTCTATTTAACACTGTGCTGGAAGTTCTAGCTAGTGCAGTCAGTCCAGAAAAACAATGGCATTGTAAAGACATTGCAAAGGAGGCAGACTTGAACTTCTAAGGGCTTTTTGGCTGGGCCCGAGAATTAAATTGACTTAAGACAGATTAATAGAAGAAAAAAAAAACACCAATTTACGTATTAGGTGACATGGGAACGTTCGTAAGGAATGAAGAGCCAAAGAAACTGTAAAATCTACATGCTTCAACATTGGATTGAACAAAGGGAGGCGATTGTGGGAAAGTAACTAAGCAATGCAGGGAGGCTAAAGGAAAATAAAGATTATTTTAGTAAAGTCTGTACAGAATTCTCTTGGCTTTGACTTTTCATAGAAGAATGTTTCTTGTGGCACAGGGAGGGCAGTTTTTAATCTCCTGTTTTCAGGAGGAAAAGGGGAGATTACATACCCTTCTTATATCTCTGTTGTTTTTCAAGTGATTTTAATTCAAATTCTCTTAATGCCAAAGTGGTTTTGTGGGTTGTATATTCTGTCACCACTCGGCACCGAGATCAGAAAGGAAGAAGTTAAGTTATATTTGCAGATAATGTAATATTATACATGGAAAAATCCTAAAGAATCCACAAAAAACCGTTAAGGCAAATAAACACATTAAGGGGATACAAGATCAACATACAAAAGTTAATTTTATTTCTACCTTCAAGTAGTGAAAAATCTGAAAATGAGAGAAAAAAATTCATTTCTAATAGCATCAGAAAAAAACTGTTAGAAATAAATTTAACAAAAGGGCAAGCTGTATATACTAAAAATTATAAAACATCATTGAAAGAAATGAAATATGTAATAAATGGACAGATAACCAATATTCATGGATTGGAAAATTTAGTGTTAAGGTAGCAGTATTCTCCCAATTTCTTGACAGTTTCAATTCAATCCTTATGAAAGTTCCAGCTGTCTCTTCTGCAGAAATGTACAAGGTAATCCTAAAATTCATGTGGAAATGCAAGTGATGCAGAATAGCCAAAACAATCTTGAAAAAGGATAGTAGAGGACTCACATTTCTTAATTTCAAAACTTACTACACAACTACAATAATCAAGAATATGTGGTAGTGGAATAAGGACAGATACATAGATCACTACAATAGACTTGACAGTCCAGAAAACAACCCTCACATTTATGGGCAATTAATTATTGATGAGGGTCCTAAGACAAATTATTGGAAAAGAATAGTGTGTATAACAAATAGTACTGGGACAGCTGGATATCCACATGGAAAACATAAAGTTGGACCTTTATCATATTCCCCTTCACACACACTTAAAAATAGACTATAGGGGCGCCTCTGTCAAATAAATAAATAAAATCTTAAAAAAACAGACTATAGACTTAATTAAATATAGGAGTTAAAATTGTACAAAACAGAATAAAATGTAGGAGTAAATCTTCAAGACCTTGGATTTGTAGAAGCCTTCTTAGTTATAATACCAAAAACACAAACAACAAAACAAAAAAATAAATTATTTTGGACTTCACCAAAATCAAAAACTTGTGCTTCAAAGGAAAGTGAAAAGAAAACCATTATTTTCAAGTCATATCTCAGATGAAGAACTTGCACCTAGAATACATAAATACTTAAAACAATTCAATAATAAATCGACAACCCACTTGAAAATGGGCAAAGAATCTGAATAGACATTTCTACAGAGAAGCTATGCAATTGAGCTATAAGCCCATAAAAAGATGTTCAACATCATTAGCTAACAGGGAAATACAAATTAAATCCACAGTGTAGTGCCATTTTATACTTAATAAGATGGCTATAAACAAAAAGAAGGACAGCAACAAGTGCTGGTGAGAAAGCTTATGGAAGAACTGAAACCCTTACACATTGCTGGGAAGAATGTAAAATGGGACAGCTACTTTAGAAAACTCTATGTCATCTCTTCCTTAAGTTAAACATAGAGTTACTCTATGACCCAGCAATTCCACTTCTAGGTCTGGAGACAAAAGACTTAAAACTTGTACACAAATGTTCATAGTAGCATTATTCATAATTGACAAAAGGTGGGAGAAACATAAATGTTCATCAACTGATGAATGGATAAAGAAAATATGACATAACCATACAATGGAATATTATTCAGCCATAAAAAAGGAATATAGTAGTAATACATGCTATAAGATGGATGAATCTTGAAAACATTATGCTAAGTGAAAGTAGCTGGACACAAAGGACACACAGTATGTGATTCCATTTATATGAACTTTCCAGAATAGTTAAATCCAAAGAGACAGAAGGTAACATAATAGTTATTAGGGGAGAGGGAAAGTCGAATATGGAGAGTGACTTCTACTGAGTTTGGCATTAGTGTTTTGGTTGTACAACTTTGAGACTATACTAAAGACCAATGAATGACTGAAAAATGAAAATAAATAGAATAATCAAAAGATGAGACCACTGCATGGCCAGTGTTATCCTTGTGCATTAAACCAAGTGCCCTAGTAAAGGAGTTGGGCCACAGTGTATGTCAGGACTCCTTAAATGTTATGCAAACAAGGGTGGGAGGCATGCTTCATAAGATAGGCAATCATCAGTTTGCTGCTTCAGTCTCCTTAACTAAAGTAAGACATACTAGCAAGAAGAAATACTTTGTCCCAGGGCATTCAGCTGTTGTCAGAGCTCTTGTAAGATACTGTGTGATCCCTTAACCTATCTACTTTGTTATACAGGAAACGCAGGGCAAATATTTATCACCTTTAAAAGATATTTAAAAAATTATCCTAGCATAAGATTTCTCCTGTTCTCCTTATCTGTCCTTTGAAAAGTAAAAGACACTTTTAAAAGGAGACTGTCTGGCAGGCTCTGACTGTGTGAAGACATCCTCGGAGCCTTTTTTCTTTGTAAACTACCTTACAATTTAGCAAATGTGAACCTAAAGCAAAATACCTTTTTCCTAATTAATACATTACTTTCTATGGAAAATCCACATAACCTTCCATCTGACTAAAGTTAGCTGCTGAAATTGATCTAAGGGCTAACTATTCATGTGACTGTTTACCCCTTTGGGGAAGGTACTAGATCACCAGTCATTCAAAAGCAGTTCATTCAGTGGGATACATCTTTCAATGAGGGTGATTTCCTATAAGTATTATAATATCATTAAAAAGAAGTAACGGAGAGAATAAGCTAAGATGTTTACTTTAACTCTTTAGAAAATTAAAATCACAGCCAGAAATTCAGTCTCGCTTATTCCAAATAAACCATATGTTACTTGATAAACCAATCAATTAAATATATCCTGAACTAATACACTTTAAGGAGCATAGTTTCGTTTTCTCCTTCATAATAAGTCAACTCTTTTGATAAATGGTAATAAAATATCTTTACATTTTACAAAGTAAAAGCTTATGAGTATATGCTCCAAATTTTTTCTTTATATTTTACACATATACACATGATATAGAATATTGAGGGAAATATTGAAATGAAAAAAAATGAAAAAAATGAAAGCATTTTTACTGCTGTAAATGTGCATATGAATCACCAGGGGAGCTTCCTAACCTGCAGGTTCTGAGTTAGGAGGTCTGGGGTGGAGCCTGAGATGCTGCTTTTCTTATGAGCTTCTAGTGACGCTGATGCTACCAGTGCAAAGGCCACACTTTGACAGGCAAGCGTCCAAAATATACCAGAGTTCTATTTTTCTGTTACTCCTAACTAAATATTTATCATTATCTTCCCTTACCTGACAATAAGGACTTACAAACATTGAGAGGTCTCTCAGATTGAGAGAAATATACACCCTCAATCACACACACAGACACACACCCTTAACTTTTGCAAATGACCTTACCTTGTCATTATAGGTTCATTGTTTTATAATGCTACTCCCAGAGGCTTATAATTTTGGAGATAAAGCTTTCAGGAAATTAATGGGTTTCTTGTTGTCAGCACTAAGGCACCTCTGTTTTACAGTGAAATCTGAAAGTATATTGATGGCATTTGTCTTTGCATTTCATAGGAAATAATCACCCAAACACTTGACGAGGTTTACTTCACTCTTGGGAGAAGCAGTGTCTGCCCATTAAAGGAAGCGATGCGAGAGTGTTCTTTTCCACCCACCTTCTTTGGCTATTTCAGAAGCTTTTATTAGAATTCTGATGGCCTGTTTGTATTCTTTATTTTCCAGCATTTTGTCTGAGAGTAATCTGTATGTCCTCAGGAGACTCTCACAGGCCAACAAGTTGAGAAAGCGGCCTGTCTCGTCCTTCCATATCCGCCCTTGCGTCAACTGATGGAATGCTTCATAATGCTCAGCAGCTTCCAGAAGCTGACCTGAAGAATAAAAGCCATTCATAAATATAAACCACAGGCCAGAGCACATTTTCAAAAATTTTGTACACATCTTGTGTTTTACTATTAAAGGGGGGTGGAGACCATGGAATACAGTCAAGCATTTCTAAGGATGAAGAAGACATAAGCTCCTGGGAAAGGAGCGATCTCAATCTGGACCTCAGATTCAGCGATGATTTCGGATGAACACCTGCTGGATGTGTCTTGGCAAGTAGAGGATCACGCATGTTTAGAAACGGGGTGAAAACCCAGTAATAATTACTAATAGCAGTGCTGTTAGCTGATCTTTATTTGACATTATGTACGTAAGGTCAGGTGCTACATGCTTTGTATGAATTTCTCATTGAATCTTCAAAACAATCCTGTGAAACAGGGATTGCTATGACCCCATTTTTACAGACGAGAAAGTGAGGTTAGGATTTTTGCCCATGATTGCACGGCTAGTGGCTTTGTACATCCAGGCAGTCTGAGTTCAGAACCCATGCTCTCCACTACCTTCCTACGCTGCTTTTCAACAGACAGCACCTCTTTCATTCCCAAGAAGATTCAGTTACCTTAAGAAAGGAGGCGTCTGTTCCAAATTTTAAATTCAATTATTATGCAGGCATTTGTATATTCTGTTTCATCTTTAGTAATTAAAATACAACTTAACTGCTTTTCGGGATTATATTTTATAATACAATTCAAAATATATCGTCTCAAAGCCAGAACTCCAAATTAGCTTTCAGTCATTTCACTCCTTGAACTACGAGCAAGCCTGTTTCTGGAAGAGTAGTGTGCAGTTCCACGCTGTGGACTGCATTCTATGTGTGAACTGCCTTGTGAAAATCCTCACAATACTCTGCAGTGTAAATACGCTTTCACGGTACTGGGAGTTACCTACACTGAAATCAACTGGGAAGGCACTTATATGTGGGCATTCCAATAGTAGTGGTTAAGACTGGTGTGGGCTCCAAGCACGCAGCTTGGGTGCTTATCCCAGCTTTACCCTCTCCGCTGTTCAGTCTCAGGCTAATTACTACCCTTTCTGTGCATGAGTTTAATTCTTTTACAAAATTCTTTTACAAAATAGGATGATAGTGTACACTATTCAAGGTGTTATTGTGAGAAATGGATCAATATATGTTCAATACCCGAACACTGCATTCTCTAAGCATAACTTATTCTTCCTGCAAAAAATGTAGTTGAGTCTTTTTTTTTTTTCCACTATTACCATGGCTGATTAAATTAACCTATGCAAGTCTTATCAGGCTCAACATATTTTCTCAAATAGGTTTCATTAGGTATCACAGGTTAGATAATATAGAGTATGGCAGCCGCTGCCATGACTCTTCCATATAATTTCCCCCTATTTTTGCCCTGAATTTGATGTCAGAATTAGTATTGAAGTAGTAAAGTATATACACATAAGTAAGAACAGCATTCACAGAGAAAGACAATAAACAGAAGTAGATAATCAGCAAATAACCTCTAAAAACACTGAGCAGAGACATGGCCAGTCTGAGCCCCTGTTGCACCATGCAGGAGGGCATAGATGCTGGGATACACACAGAGAGGGGAATGTGTACAGCAGAGACATTTAGAAACTTATCTTATGAAATTTTCACATGATACAAGACTACAGAGCCATAAATATGATACTATACAAGAATATTTCATTACATGGACAGGTGTTTGTGGTAAGAAAATATTGGAAAACAGAAAACATTTACAAAGCATGATCAGCGTTACTTGGTTGACTGATGGTTTCAATTTCCTTTCTGATTATTGGTATTTCCTAATGTTTCTATCATCAAAATATGTTTATTTTGTAATAAAAATATAGGATAGAAGCTGTTTTAAAATGATGCCCAATCCTTTTTCATTTTGATGCAAATACTTAAGGTTGAAGTTCACTGTTCTAATCTATCTTCACATTTAACTCACAGTTTTTCTCTTACTTCCCACAATAGCAGGCATACTTTCTCATCTCTTTCCTGTAGCACCTGTCACCAGAAACACCTTTCCTCAAATACCCATGACCCTCGTTTTTTTAAAAACTCAAATGGAGCACTGACATATATGTGTGTTATGTTTCCTCTGTTAACTATATTTCTGCCTGTAAAGTATAGCTCTGTATTCCTAGAAAAATGTATACCAGAGTTCTTTTTTTTTTCTTTCCCATCCAGCATCCATCTACTCATAAAGTACAGGCACATATTTCTCTTTGGTCATGTGAATAGGGAAAGATAGATACAGGGAACTATAAGTAAACCAGTTAGCTCCAAAAAGAAAAAAAAAAATTGGGATTGTAAGGAGACTAGGAAGGACCTAATGGCATCTGTGGTTACACACAACAGCCAGTTGGACAGAGGGTCCAAAGGTGTGCTATAAAATAAAAGATTCACTCACACTTCCAGGAGGAGAGCCAGGAGGTGAAGCTTTGGATAACCCACTAATTACAATGAGATGCAAATGAGGCAGAAAGATGAATATAGTATTATGAGAACGGATGGCCATGTCCAAGATCTGGTCTACCTGGGAGCAGAAAGAAGAGGCAGGGAGAGGAAGGGGAGGTAGAAAGTAGGGAAAGGAGAGGTAGAGAGAATGGAGAAAGGAATGAAGGTGAGAAGAGTGGAGAAAAGGTGGGGTTTGTATTCCCTAACAGCTAGACTCCTCTTCGTGTTACAGGTGCTATTCAGCATCCTGGACAGGCTGTCTAAGCAGAAATGAAATACAGGGGGGTTTCAGGGACATTGGTTTCAGTTGGTTACTATGGCCAGCAACCTTGGAATAAGGTTAAGTTTGATTTTTTACTAAAGATTTGAGGGCTCATCGGTGTCTTACTTAGCTCATGATTATTGGCCAAGGTTCAGCTCTCAGAAGAGTAAAATTAAGGTTTCTCATGAGAATGGAGCCTGGTCCAAGATGCTGGGGAGAAAGAGAACAAGGTATTACTCTTTCCCGAAGGCCTACTGGATGCTCATGAAGATGGAAAGTTTTCCCCCCATACATTATCTTACTTAACCTTCCCCAAACTGATGAAGTATATTTTATCATAACTTTTACGTTAAAGAGAAAATTGAGGCTCACAAAGGTTAAATGACTTAAATAGCTAAAAAGGGATGTTTAGGATTTAAATCCAAGATCATAAAAATCCCATGCCTCTTGGTTCCACCACCCCAGGTGCTGGTCAAGAAACCAAGCCTCAGGAATAAGGGTGAAGTAAGTTCCATTCTCCGGACATAAATCTCTCAAGTTAAAAACAATGTTAGAGCTGTATGATTTCTAGTCTTTTCTAGTTCTATAACTCTTTGACTCTATTCAGGCAATCGCAGGTAATTTCTAACATAAAAGCACAGATTTTAGCCCCTAATGTGCTTCTGATTGGTCTTTCTGAAGGAGCCTGATGGATAACCAGCTATGCATCCTGCATCTAAATTCCCTACTTTCCCATAAAGCATGTGGTGACATCCATGGGGCTCCTGGAATTCCTAGGGTGCCCCAGACTTAGTCAGCTGTGGCCACATCTAGGATTCACTTTCCCTTCCTTAACCACAATGCCACAGATGAGGCCACTGGGGATTCTATTTTAAACCGAGGTGCCTAAACAGAGACAGTAGTGTTTCCAGTCGTTCTCAGATGTGGAAAATGTATTTCTAAACTTATTTGGTGGCAAACAGACGAGTACAGAAGCCAACAAGGTTTTGATCCAAATAATCTTAAGCACACAAATGACTTGGCTATACTTTCTGAAGGCTGGTCAGAATCGAAAGCACATATTATAATATGGTATATTTGATTTTAAAATATTAAAATATAGTCTATACTATGAAGGGAGCATAGTAATTTAAATATGCAAGTATTTCCCTTTAAGCATGATTAACAATGGAATAATTTCCATTTAATTTATATTTTCAACTATGAGTAGGAGTTCAAAGATTTTCTTACTTTCTGGGTAAAGACTGATATTAGTATTAAGACTAAATATTTATTAAGACATAATGTATCCTGTTTTATCTGAAAAAAATTAAATTTAATGTACTTGAGAGAAATATTACAAAAGGCCATCATTATAATGGTCATTTTGACAAAGCTAAATGTAAAAATAAATGAAAATCATGAACCAGTATTTTGACTTACAGCATCCTGTTGTAACTTCTTTAAAGTGTTCATATATAGTCTACTCTTTGTTACCAAAGAAACTTTAAAATATCAGAAACAGGGGCACCTGGGTGGCTCAGTGGGTTCAGCCACTGCCTTCGGCTCAGGTCATGATCTCAGGGTCCTGGGATCGAGTCCCGCATTGGGCTCTCTGCTCAGCAGGGAGCCTGCTTCCCTCTCTCTCTCTCTGCTTGTGATTTCTCTCTGTCAAATAAATAAATAAAATCTTTAAAAAAAAAATGTCAGAAACAGGTGAGATTTCCAGATCCTACAATGAATTTTGTGGAAGGACAAGTGTCTAGACAACTGTCCTTCTCTGGAATTGTCACGTGGTAACATTGTTTTCCATTGAAGAAGAGGGCAGAGAGGATTACAACAAGGTACCACAAAAATAAAAGTTAACTGAAAATGAGAGAGAAAAGAGAAGCTTTCAGGAATAGTCATCCATAGGAAAGGTCTCTGGGGGCATGTGAGCTTTCTCAAGTGGCAGGAGGAATTACAAGCAAATCTTCATCATCCCTCTGATAACAAAGGTCTTGGGAGTAACCTCGGTAAAGACAACTAGGGCTCAACTAAGTGCCTGGAATGTGTGGTTCTATGCTAAGCAAAAATCCAGAGACATCACTAATATTTCAAGTGAAGTGAATATTTCGAGGAAGAAAATGGAGCCAAAATGTTTTGTGGGAGGGAGTCAAGTCCTCCACCAAGACCATCAGAAATAATTTCACTCAATAATACAAGGTGCTACCAGAAAGCACTTAGGAGATACACCGACAAGTGTATAAAACAAGTCTCCTGGTATGGATGGAAATATACTATGCCTTGGTTCTGGGGTTTTTGTTTGTTTGTCTTAGAAATAATTACAGGACATCTACATAAACAATAGGGAGGTTGGTATGCATTTACAGCTTTTCACCTGAAGGAAAGTGCACTCTTACAAGAAAACTCTTACAAAGTAGATTCACTTTACCTAAAGCCCACACATCCAAGAAATCCATCCATTTATTCAAAAAATACAAACAAAACCCAAACAATGTGGTAAACTGCAAAATGCTTGGTAGGATGTTAAGACAAACGCTATGTAGAGAAAATAAGATTTTATATATTTGGGTATTATCCAAATTGTTGCTTACCCCTCTTCCCTGCACAACATCTCTGAAAGTTTATAGATATTTGTTGTATCACAGCAGATGTCTAGAACAAATATTAAGCAAAAGAGAATGTATATGATCTCTCCCATTTTAGTTTTTTTTTAAAGTAGGAAGATTGACTAGATATTAACACAAATGGGTTTAAATGTGAAGCTGCCATAAAAGCAGGAACATAAATGTAATTCTCCCAGCCGCTATTTTGATGCACATTTTTGATTCCATGAATATTTTATGAAATGGCCCAAACTAAAGCCATATAACATTCCTGCATTACTGATGCTTGCGCCCGTAAGCTACGAACATTAGAGGCATGATTGAGTGCATTAAAATGAACTCATTCAGCAGTGCATTGATTACTTGAAGGGGGAGGGAAAAGAAAAAAGAACAAGAAAAAAAAAGAAGTTGCTCCACTTAAGAAAACAGCACACAAATCTAAACTTTGCAATATAATAAGGGTGAAAGCAAGTGTGAATAAAACAATATTTCATAAATAAAGTGTGACTCTGTCTAGACCTGACAGTAATTAGGCAAGGTGTTAATTATGTCCAAAGATGGCTCCCAGTATTATTCAGGTAATTTAAAATGTCACAATCTCTAAGATGCACAGACTGGCTTCTTTTAGTTCCATGCATCAGCAATTCTGAAAGTAGCTAATTATTTCCTTTTCTATCAACTTGTACATTTGCCAGTAAAAATAATGCTCCAGAAACAATTGCATGAAAATAATTTGACAGGTCCATAAGGCCTATTTCTTCAGCAGCACTGGTATAAGTCTTAAGCATATTTAGTGGTAAATTGTGCACATTTGTTGAGGAATTTAGGGAAATATTCCACTTTAGCTTAAAACAACAACCTAAAGGAACAATAAAGCTTTATGTATGTTATATTACATTTTAATCTGGAGCTACTGGACATCTTTGGCATTAAGTTACTATTCCATACAATGTAGACATAAAATCTGCTAGGAGCAATATTGAACAGCAACAAAAAGAGAAAAATGTTATCGCTCTTTTGTAAAAACAAAAGACATTGCTTTCCATTTTAGTTTAACTGCATGAACAATTTATATTATCTTTAGGTTTTTACATTCAATTATGATAATTATAATGGCTATACATGCTGAAATAGTTAAGGGCTTGTCACACTTTCCAATGGAAACTATCATTTGCAAGGGTTTATCTCTTGTCAGAGGAGATTTGTTCTGACTATAACCCAATGCACACCACTGCAAAATGGAATGCTAGAAAACAAAGATTTTGTTCTGTGACTCAACAGCATCCTTAATAAACCAGGAGGAAAATGTGCCCATAACTTTTGAGTAACTACTTTGGGATACTTAGAAGAAACTTAAGATGCTATTTCTAAAAATGGAATCATTTCTTTATCATTTTAAACAAAGATTTCAGATGGACATTGCAGGAATGCTACAATGCCTCCATTAAAAAATATGAGTCACTAAACCAGGCAATGAAGAGGATCCCAGGAAGACAGGTTCAGGAGAAACTTACCAAGGGTCTATCAATGATGTTGACAATACTAATAAATTAATGTGGTTTTTTTGCTTTTTGTTTTTTGTTCCTTTTTTTTTTTTTTTTTTAGTGTGGGAGAGAGAGAGAAGGTTGGGACACAGGGAGGAGGAGAGAGAGAGTCTTAAGCAGGCTCCATGCTTGGTACAAAACCCGACACTGTGCTCAATGCAGGACTCGATCGCAGGACTCTGAGATCAAGACCTGAGCCAAAATCACAGGTTGGACACTTAACTCCGACTAAGTCACCCAAGCACCCCACTAGTAAGTTAATTTTTAAAACCCAGAAGATTTGCTTGCACTTCTAAAATATTCTGAAGGGATTGATATTAATTATTGTTTTTTTAAATTTTAGATAGGTGAACTGTGGTCTATGATGGAAATGGTATACAAGCTTGACTGCCTTTTGCTATAATAAACCTCAGATAGCTGGTTTCTATCGAAGCTTTGCAATTTCTAAGGATTATGCATTAGGCAACTTTTTTTCAAATGTGTGTAAGTGTCAAAATTCCTTAAATAATTTTTAAAAATGGAAAGCACTTGTATAATGTAAAACAATAGGACTAAATGCTAGCCATTGTAGAGTGTACAAAGTTTACTATTTCCCCCGTATAATAAATTGTTTTACCTTAATCATTGCCACCTCATCTTAAAATACTAAGTAAAAAGTGTTGGCAAGTATAAAAGTCTGAGGAGCAATAACGTCAGTATTGACATCAGATCAACTAATGAATGATATTGCATTGGACTTAATCAATAATGTAATTCTTACTTGAATTATATATTGTTCATCATTTTAAACCACATTCTGATTGTGTGTATATGCTGATATGGGCAAAGAGAAAAGCATGGAAGCATATATACCAAAGTATCAGTACTGATTAACTTACAGAGGATGGAGGTGAGTGAGGGGAGTATTAACGTCTCCTCAATACGTCGTCGTTTTGATCGACAATAAGCATGTGCTCTTTGGGGTATTACGAAAACCTAACAAACGGAAAATAACCTATTCAGGTGAGCATGGAGGGAGAAAAACAATGTCAGCTGAGCGCTCACTGTGAGCCTCGCACGACAGTAGCTGCTACATATATGTGTGTTAGTATCTACATTCTAGAGATGAGGAAAACGAGCCTCAATGGTCCTCTTCCTCTGCCCACACCAAGTAGGTGGCAGAGTTAATGCCTGCGCAAGGCCCACTCAAGTGACCTCACTCTCTCAAGTGACCCCTTTTTAGAAACTGTGTCCCAACGTTTGACCTTAAAGGCAGAGAATAAGGTTTGAACCTGAACACCATGACATAACGGGACCATCCACACCATTTCTCTAAGTGCTCTAAACCAAGAGTAACAATGCCAGCCTCGGGGTGTGGCTGCAAAGGGCATTAAAACAGCTGAGGCACCGTGCAGGGTGCCTGGTGCTTCCTAGGCATTCAGAAACTTCTCATGCCCTTTGCTCTTTTTGGGTTATTTTATTTTATTTTTTTGGTTTTTTAGATTTACCATTTGGAGGGAACATGACTGAGCCTGCTACGCGGAATGCTTTAAAACTAAAAACTAAAGGGAACAGTGTCACTTCTTCAGTATGAAGAGCCACTTAAGGTGCGAGTGCAACCGCTCACATCCAACTTTCATCCAGCACCTGTTTCACCCTTGGTCAGTGGTAGCTCTGAAGCGATGTTTCTAGGGCAGTGCCTCATCTCAGCCACTCAGAGGAAACACTGCCTCCAGAACAGTTTATTCAGTGTGGCAAAGACCTGTCGGCTCGGTGCAGCTGTACGAGACCTCCTTGCAAAGCTTTGAAAAAGAAAACCCCGCTGCAGCTGCAGAGCACCTCTCAATGAGGCTTCCTCTCTGTGCTACTCGTTAAGCAGTAAATAATTAAAACACCCTGAAAAAGATAGGTAAAATACAGCAGCAATGTCAGTAACACAGACATGAAAGAGAAGGGGAAGAAAATGAATTTAAAAAAAAGGCAATGAAATAATTCATTTGAAGCTCTAATAAAGTTTCATTTGCAGTCTTGTTTAAAGATATATCAGACTTCAGGGATGTAACCTAATTACATTTTTATTCTAAGTTCCATTCAAAGATCTTGGACTTTGATTCTTTAACACAGATCAAACATGGTATAATTTTCTTGTGGCTATCAATACTTAAAAAGGATCTCTTCATTAAATACTATAAGGTCTTATGAACATGTACACATAGTAGATGGAGAATAAACTGACATGCCCTGAAAAGTGACAATTAATTTATATAGAAATAGCAATGCTAATTCACTTAACTTCTGAAAAAAAAAACACTTTAATTATTAAATTCGTTTTTACTCAAATATAAAGTGACTCAGTTTCTAATACAGATCAAGTCAGATGCACCTTTGAAAATTTATCATAGTGCCCATTTTTAAAATCCATTCTTGGAATAAACTCCAAAAATGCAGGGGTAGAAGTAGTAAGAGATTGCAAGCACACAGAGATTAACGGAAAACGGTGTCGACAGACCTGCAGTGGGGAGCGAGGTGTTGGAGTAATCAGTGTTCATACTTACACACTCCTTGGATTGGCTTTACTTCATACTGGTACTAGGAAACCTGAATAGAATGATGTGTTGCTCTTCCAAAGGCTCTTTTTGGAAAAGTTTTCTCCCAAGGGACATTTAATATACAAATATAGAAGCAGTTTAAAAGAAGAGGGAAACAAACAAATAGGATTTACTTTTTAACTATTAAGAGGAAAATATGCCCCAGTGAACTTGTGAAGTTGTACCAAAGGTGTGAGTAGAGGGAGAAGGGTACTAAGTCTTAAAGATCCCCGTGGGAGAACCAACACAGAACTTGAGCTGTAAATCAGTAGCAGCCACTGGGAAATTTTGCCGGAGTTGTTTTTCTTTTTCTTTTTCTTTTTCTTTTTTTTTTCCCCCTTCAAAACATCCACAGTGCCACCGGTGAATCTATTTTCAAAGATAAACATTGAATGAGATGCCCTTTGTCGCTTCTAGTGCTGTTTTCTCTTATGGTATTCTGTATGCAATAGAGGTGTTGTCATTACAAATTTTCAAATATGATAGTAATTTAAACAGAAAATACAAGTCGTTTAAAATCCAAGATAACCATATTATGCCAGTTAAAATCTATTAATAGCAAATAACAAAGACATTATAATCTCAACTATTGCTTAGCCCACGAATAAAATGCTAGGTCTAGAAAAACAAAAGAAAATTTTGATGTTCACTATTATCTAGGGTGACCAATTCATTCAGGTCTGTCTGGGATTTTACAGCTCAAGCCGTGAAAGTCTCAAGTCCAGGGAACTCCCTTAGTCCCCAGGCAAACTGAGATACTCAGTGCTGCTAACACTGACCAAAAGAATGTTGAAAATGTAATTAAAAAACAAAGGTGATATTCAGCGAAAGATACAATGCAATGTAATGCAATATATGTTTTACTTATTTTAAGGGCAAAAATATTAGTGTAAATAAAACATTACAATGAAAAATCTGAAAGTTTATGAATAATAATAGCATTAATCAATCAAAATGTTTTATTTTGGTCAACTTTAATTCTTCTCCTTTTTTATATCCATGTATGATTTTGACCAGTGATAAGGAGATGAAAGAAATTTTTCTACTTATCTAAATTATTTTATTACAACCATAGTCTCCATATTACATATTTTCATAATAGCATTTTAAAAGCCTACATAACATTTTTTCAAGGGGGGAATGGATGTATACTTTAATCACCTGCCTAGTGCTCATATATTTAGATTAATTTTCCATTTCAAATGATATTTCAATGAACACTTTCATGTATTTTTCTATCTTTAAATTTTTATTTATGTATTTATTTATATTAAGATTATTTATTTGAGAAAGAAAGAGTGAGTGAGAGAGAAAGAGAGAAAGCATAAGCAGAGGGGCAGAGGGAGAGGGAGAAGCAGACTCCCTGCTGAGCAGGGACTCCATCCCAGGACCCTGGGATCATGACCTGAGCTGAAGGCAGAAGCTTAATGACTAAGTCACCCAGGCACCCTTTAAATTTTTTTTTTTTTTAACTTCTAGAAGTATCATTAATAGATAAAAAGGTATGGAAAATTTCATAGTTGCTATGCATTTGCCATATTATTTTCCAGGACCATTTAAATGATTTACCTTATCACTAGCAATATACATAAGTATTCCTTTAAAAAATCATGACTTTTTTTTTTTTTTGTATTTTAGGAAGTGTTAAATGGTATTTCACAATTATTCAAATTGGTTTTTAGAGAAGCTGGGTATTTTGCTATATATTCATTATATATCACATTTCTTGTTTGGTAAATTATCTGTTTATATCCCTTTTCCTGTATATTACACTTAATACTTTTCTTTTTCAAATTGATATCTATTTTATGTATAATACAGCTACTAATTCTATTATATATACTGCATACAAAGTCATTTTTTTCTCTCCTTTTTCCAAATTGTTGCTCTATATTTGAATATTGATGCTGTGTCTCCTGCTGTAGTATCTGGAAATCCTTTTCATCTATTCAGCCAACAGAACAACCCCCACTCCTTAAGAGTTGTAATGCCTTTTAAATATTCCCCTTGTTCTAGTTTTCCCCATTCTAGGTTATCCCACCCTCAATTATTATTATTACTATATTATTATTATTTTTTAAAGTAGGCTTCATGCCCAGCATGGAGCCCAATGTGGGGCTTGAACTCACAACACTGATATCAATACCTGAGCTGAGATCAAGAGTTGGATGCTTAACCAAGTGAGCTACCCACGAGCCCTTCCTGTCCCCACAATTACTGAAAAGCCCAACTCACACATGGATTTCAGCCCATGACTAAAAACCCTATTGCAAAGCCACCCAAACTTGCCTGTTCTGTCAGTTCACTGATTGTTTTCTCTCCCATTTTGCTTTCCATATTTGAAGGCCTCTCTACAGTATTAGCCTACCTGAATTTAGATTTTTAGAGAATCATCCTTTCTGTGTATAATCTGGATAGGCTAAAATGATAGTGGAGATTAAGTCATGAGGGGGTCATGTTACCAGTCCCCACTGCTGGAATAGAACTCTCACTGAACAAATGAGAATCCTGGGCAAGGTAAGCCTGGGAAAAGGACCATGAAGGCAAATGGTTGGACAAGCTGACGTATGGCAGATATAATTTTTTTATCCGTAATTTTGTCAGGGACAATTTCATTTCAGAAGTCTTTTCTTATTGTAATTTTAATAAATCAAGAAAAAAATAAATCCAGAAGGTTAATTTCATGAGGTCTCTGCCAAGCAAACCTTTGTACAGGGAGATAGTATAGGATAGTAGGAAGAACAATGAACCTAAAATCCAAAGATAGAGGCTCCCATCTTGGCCCTGAGATGCTTTAGTTGTCTTTTAACCTCTCAGAATCCTAGTTTCTACAATCAGAAATGGGGGTAATATAACCTACCTCATGCATGAGAAAAAGGACTTCATACATAATATACCTTTCTACCTGTTACTGCCAATATGTACACTGTAGATACATTCTATTTAGTCTAAGTGTGTCTAGATGTTGCTGTTAAATCAGTTGGAAGAACCGTGCACTGCAATGGTAGCTTTATAGGTATTTGTATTGAGTATGACATAGAGGTTATAAGGGGAACCAACAAAGATATGGAACTCTGGATTGAAATCTAGCACCTGCTATTAAGAAACTAGTTGGCCACAGCAAATTTATTTAATTATTCTATCCAGCTTCTTCATCTAGTAAGTTATGGTCTGGACTAGATGACTTCTAAGATCCAATATAACTCTAAAATTCATTCATCTTCAGGAATTGAACAACATAAGTTCTCAGCCCAGTTTTAAACAACTGATGTCTATTTACAATTTATGAAATACATATCCACTTGTTATTCCATAGAAAGCTCTCCTGACCCTTAGTGCCACCTTTATTGCATGTTTTCTTTGACATCAACGTTTAGGAATCATAAATGCTTAGGAAAAAGTCATCACCAGAGAACAATTCTGCCCTTCTATTCCCCACCCAAGTTACTCTCTTCAGTGCTACCTCATTTGCATACAGTAGCTTGCCTCCAAATGAAACAACAGGGATAACCTGGAAAAAGACTTCAAGCAAAAACATTTTCGGGGCGCCTGGGTGGCTCAGTGGGTTAAGCTGCCGCCTTCAGCTCAGGTCATGATCTCAGGGTCCTGGGATCGAGCCCCGCATCGGGTTCTCTGCTCAGCAGGGAGCCTGCTTCCTCCTCTCTCTGTGCCTGCCTCTCTGCCTGCTTGTCATCTCTCTCTGTCAAATAAATAAATAAATAAAATCTTTTAAAAAAAAAAAATGTCCTTTTCAGTACTTTTTTCATTCAATGAAAATTTAAAAATTATCTAGCCCCCCCACCGCCCCTAACTGAAAAAAAACCACACAAAGTAGATGATCTTAACAGTGCGAAAGGGTGTATGATGCAAAATTCGTCTGCCTGTCATTCCACATCATCCGTACCCTTCTCCAGAGGCCGCCTCAGTTGAGATTTTGTATATTTGATGGGTTTTAAATCCTCTCAACAGCGCTTACATCTCTATTAATTTTTAATAAAATGAAAGAGAAAATAAAACACCACACTAAACAACTGATATATCCTTTGCATTTCTTTTAGTTATTAAGGTTGTTTTTCTAATAAACTGGCAAATATTATTCCCTGACAAATAAGAAATTACCAAGAAATTTCTATTAATTTTGATGTGGCATCTTTGATGATATTAAAACCTCTGATGATATTATTGTATCTTAACCTTTTTTTTTTTTTGAGAACTGAATATTCTTTTAGTAAGTTTCGCTTCAAATGTCAAAGGAAAAAATACTCACCAGATGAAGTCATAATTTATAATGGAATATAGAATAAGGTAAAAAGCTCAAACTGTAGGAAATGATAGTTTATATAAGATATTAAGGAGTTTTAAAAAATATCCTTGTATTATTTCAGATGGTATACAATTGATCATGACCCACCATAATTGTTTTTTATATACCAGAGTTTAAAATTAAGGAACACTACATTCTTTTTTTTTTTTTAAAGATTTATTTATTTATTTGACAGACAGAGATCACAAGTAGGCAGAGAGGTAGACAGAGAGAGAGGAAGAAGCAGGCTCCCTGCTGAGCAGAGAGCCCGATGTGGGGCTCGATCCCAGGACCCTGGGATCATGACCCGAGCCGAAAGGAGAGAGGCTTTAACCCACTGAGCCACCCAGGCAACCCGGAACACTACATTCTTTACATGTCAAGTTATACCACTCCACCATTGTTTTATTCTTCCCCCCTGCCCCTGAAATAACATCTTTTGCTACTTTAGGAAAATGACTGACACCATATTGAATACTGTATTAATTTCCCAAGGATGCCATAAAAAAAGTATCACAAACTGGGTAGTTTAAATGACAGTCTATATTCTCTCAAAGTTTTGGAGGCTGGAAATTGAACTTAAGATGTCACCAGAGTTGGTTCCTTCTGAATGCTATGAGGAGTCTTCTCCATGCCTCTTTCCTAGCTTTTGGTAGCTTCAGATACTCCTTGCCTTATAGATGGTGTTCACCCAAGCCTTCACATCATCTTCCCTCTACACATGACTCTCTGTGCCAAATTTTCCCTTTTCAGAAGGACACCAGCCATACTGGATTAGGGCTCACCCTAATGATAGTGTCTTAATTTGATCATTTCCAAAGACCTGTTTCCAAATAAGGTCACATCCACAGGTATGGAGGTTGGGAATCGATACCATGAGGCTCAGGTTCAAGACAGCAATACAAGAAGATTCTAAACTCACCCTTTCTCAGGGACATATGAGTCTATAGCTACATATGAAATAATTACCTCAAAAACCCCTAAAAGCTGGCTGAGTGATGACTATATATCAGGCAAACAAGAAGAAACCACATCAAAGTGGGTAGGAGAGGCTGGGACACAAACGTGCCATAAACTAGACCCCTGGCATGGCAACCAACACACAACTTTGGGAGACCTCAAAACCCAGAGTGTCTCCCTTAGGAGCAAAGGGTTCAAACCCCATACTGGGCCTCTCAACTTTTAAGACATGCACTTGAGAGACAAGCCCTCAAACATCTAACTTGGAAAACAAATGAAGATCTTATCTCAAAAACCCACAAGACTAGCAATCTGAGTAGCCACTCCTAAAGAATTTGCAAACTGGAATTTATCCCAGGGCCCAGCTCAGAGGCAGCCAATCAGGACCAGACTTAAAGTGAAGGAGGTTCATTGGTTTATATTAAAACATTGCCCTGAGGGGCAGGCATCAAATTTAACACACATCTAGGAGCTTGCTGGAATACTCTCTGGGAGAGATAGGCATGATCTTCAAGTTCTCCTTCTGCTGTGCTCCAAAGTACCAGTAGGTCTTGGAAGGAAGCTTTTGTACATATTTGGTGTTCTGATTTTTTGTGGCTGCTGCCTGCCAAGGGGACACCTCTATATCACCTGGCTATGGTGGCCAGTGGGGCTTATGCTCATGGGTCCCACAGGACTATAATCAACAAAGAGTTCTTAGAGAGTTAAAACTTCAGGGGCATAGCAAGAGGCAAAGACCCAGGAGTTCAGTGTTTCTGAGGTAGCCTGAGGGGCAGGCCTCTAATAAAACTGGGCTGACTGTAATCCTTTCCAGAGACCTCAGAGGGTGGGCGCTATTTCTGTGAATTATCTCCTGCTGCACTGCAGAGTTCCAGTGTCTCCTGCAGAGGAGGTTTACATGTGTCTGGTGCCCTGGGTTTCATGCCTGGTTCTCCAGTTTTTGTGGCTTCCACCAAAGGGATGTTCCTTGATTACTTCGCTCTGGTAACCAGGGAAGCTTGTGTTCCTGTATTCCTCGGGACTACAGCAATTGGAGAGATAATTCTTGGCAGGCTACCACCCCCAGGACACTGTGCAATTAGTGGACTGAGGCACATCCTCCAGTATTTCTGTGAAGAAGGCATCTTTGCTTGTCTTGGAGCTTCAGAGCTAAGGGGGAGGCTTTGGGTTTGGCACATACCTATTGGTCTTTGGAGCTGCTCTTAAGGAATATAGGTTGTGGACACCATCTTGGTGTCCTCCCTCTATCTTGCTTTAGCTCACTGGTATCTCCCATAAAAGAGTATATATACTTGTCTGGAGCCTTGACTTTTGCAACTGATCCCCAAGGGATGCCTCTAGATTGCCTTGTTCTGGGGGCCAGGAGATTTATGCTTGTGATCCCACAGGACCATATATATTTGCATACTTTTAAAAGCTGATGGCTGAGGGTCTTGCTTCTGGGTAACCTGAATGTAAGTACTGAGATATTCCCCTTTGGAACACTGACAGGTCATGGCATCCTCAAATACTGGGAGCTATTAAATATAAAATAGGATGCTTGGATAAGCACAAAGGTTTGAGAATCAACCAAGATCTGGAGCAGGGTTGAATGACAAGATTCATCTCTTATGCCAGATCCCTCTTTCAAGCCTAAAGAAGTGGTTTTATCTACCATATAAATATTTGAATTATAACACTAAGGAAAGTCATCAAATCACAAGAGAGAAATAGAAGAAAGGAACAGAACGACTGACCTGAAGAATACAGCAACCAAAACACAACGGCAGAGGACACACGGGAGACAACCCCTGAAGTGCCAGGCCCTGGACACTACATGACCTCTTCTTTAGAAGGCCATTACTTTCAGGAGCAGGTGACATAACTGGCTTTTCTAACACAGAGAAGAAGGCAGAGACTTAGACAAAATACCAAAACAGAATTTATACCATTTGAAAGAACAAGATAAGGCCATGGCCAGAGATCTGTGAAACAGATATAAGTAACATTTCTGAAAATGAGACCATGAGGGAGAATTTAAAGCAACAATACTCACTGGGCTCGTGAAAAGAATAGAAGACATCAGTGAGACTGTATGACAGAGATGAAAAAGTTAAAAAGACAAAGAAGAATTTGCAGCTGGAGAAGAGATTTAGGGAACTCAGTGACCCTTTAAAACTTAGTAACATTCATATTATAGGAGTCCCAGAAGAAGAGAGAGAAAAGGGGGCAGAAAATTTATTTCAAGAAACAATAGCAGAAAACTAAATTGGGGAAGGAAAACAGATGTCCAGATCCAGGAGATACAGAGAACTCCCCTCAAAATCAACAAGAGCAGGCCAAAACCAAGACATGTTGTAATTAAATTTGCAAAACATAGTAATAAAAAAATCATAAAAGTAGCCAGAAAAAGAACATCTCAACTTATAAGAGAAAGAACATCAAACTCAGGGAGTATGACTCTGTAACCTGTACTCCAACCACTAACCCCCATTTCCTTTATTTTATTGATTCGTATTTTTAATCATTTTTTTCAGGCAGAAATTCAGATTATATGTGTTTATTTTACTTCAGAAATGCTATCTTTAGTCCTCATACACAAATAGGGACCTAACTGTAAAGTTAGTTTTAGAAATTAAGTAATGAACAATAGTGCTGTAAGTCTAAGCATAGTTCACAATTGGTTATAATAACTGAAATCTCTGTCTAATGTAATAGGGCACTATAAGATCAATCATTAAATTTAAAATAGCAGTTAATATGAATAAGAGTAATGAATGAAAATATGGTTTGAAATTGCCAGTAGAATTTTCTCTTGTGAGATTGAGCTAAGAATTAGTAGTATACAAATTGAAGTAAAAAGTGAATGACAACCAAAAAACAAAACAAAATGGCAATAAGCACATAACTATCAATAATTACTTTAAATGTAAATGAAATAAATTCTCCAATCAGAAGAAAAGAGTGACTGAGCAGATAAAAACAAAAAACAAACAAAAAACCATCAACTATATGCTGTCCATGAGGGTTGTTCTAGATGTAAGTATATGTAGACTGAAAGTGAATAGATGGAAAAGGTGTTCCATGCAAATGGAAAACAAAACAAGGTTGAAAGAGCTATACTTATAACAGACAAAACAGGCTTTAAAATAAAGACTGTAATAAGAGACCAATAAGAGCATTACATAATGATAAAGGGGTCAATCCAACAAATAGTTATAAATATTTATGCACCCAACATAGGAGCACCTAAATATATAAAGCAAATATTAACATACTTAAAGAGAGAAATAGCAATACAATAAGAGTAGGGAACTTTACTACCCCACTTACATCAATTCAGACAGAAAATCAATAAGGAAACTTGGCCTTAAATAACACATTGCACCAGATGGACTTAACAGATATTTATAGAACATTCCATCCCAAAGCAACAGAATATACATTCTTCTCAAGTGAAAGGACATGAAACATTTTCTAAGATAGATCATATGTTAGGCTGTAAAACGTGTCTCAATAAATTTAAGAGGAATGAAATCATATCAAGCATCTTTTCTGACCACAATGGCATGACACTACAAATTAATTATATAAAGAAAACTGGAAGATTAAACAGCATCTACCAAAAACCTCTGTGAAAAGAAATAAGAAAATCAAGTAATACTTTGAGACAAACAAAAATGGAAATGTAATATAATAAAATTTATGGAATGCAACAAAAACAGTTCTACGGAGGTCCACAGCAATAAGTGCCTATCTCAAGAAACAAGAAAAGTCTCAAATAAACAACCTAACTTTACACCTCAAGGAACTAAAAAAAGAATAAAGTCCAAATAAGTAGCAAAAAGAAAATAACAAAGATTAGAGCAGAAATAAATAGACCAGAAAGAAGCTGGTTCTTTGAAAAGATAAATAAAATTGACAACCTTTCAGGTAGACTCACCAAGAATAAAAGAAAAAGAATTCAAATGAAATCAGAAAGGAAAGAAGAGACATGACAACTGATACCACAGTATACAAAAGATCGTAAGAGAGTACTATGAATGATTATATGCCAACAAGGTAGACAACCTAGATGAAATGGATAAATTCCTAGGCATATATAGCATATCAAGACAAAATCATGATGAAATACAAACTCTAAACAGACTGATTATTAGTAAGATTAAATCAATAATCACAAATCTCCCAACAAACAAAAGGCCAGGACCACATAGCTTCACTGGTGAATTTCACCAATCACTCAAAGAAGGATTAATATCAATTCTTCTCAGACTCTTCCAAAGACTAGAAGAGGAGGGAACTCTTCCAAATTCATTTTATGAGGTCATTATTATCTTAATACCAGAACCAGACAAGGATGCCACAAGAAAAGAAAATTACAGGCCAATATTCCTGGAGAACTTAGATACAAAAATCCTCAATATAATACTAGCAAACCAAATTCATCAATATGTTAAAGCAATAAGTAAATCAAGCAGGATTTGCAATTTGTTCCAGGGATGCAAGAATGGTTCAATATTAACAAATCAGTCAATGTGACATACCATATTAACAAAATTAAGAAAAAAATTCACATGATAATCTCAATAAATCCACAATAGCTAAACTATGGAAAGAGCCCGGCATCCATCAACAGATGAATGGTTAAAGAAGATGTTGTATACACACACACGCGCGCACACACACACACACACAGGAATATTATGCAGCCATAAAAATGAAATCTTGCCATTTGCAACGACGTGGATTGAACTAGAGGGTATTATGCTAAGCAAAATAAGTCAATAAGAGAAAGACAATTATCATATGATCTCACTGATATGAGGAACTTGAAAAACAAGGCAGAGGATTATTGGGGAAGGGAAGGAAAAAGGAGATAAGACAAAACCAGAGAGGGAGACAAACCACAGGAGACTCATAATCGCAGGAAACAAACTGAGGGTTGCTGGAGTGGAAGGAGTGGGAAGGATGGCGTGGCTACATGGCAGACATTGGGAAGGTATGTGCTATGGTGAGTGCTGTGAATTGTGTAAAATCGATAAATAACAGACCTGTGCCCCTGAAACAAATAATACATTATATGTAAATAAATAAATAAATAAATAAATAAATAAATAAGATAGCCTGTTCTGTCAATATTTTGCTTAAATAACAAAACACAAAAGAAATTTCAAATGTATTCACATATAACAGGAAGGTAGGAAAAATTGTGGGATATGTATATTATACACAATATTGGCAGATAACATGCAACTGTATCTTGTAATGAATTGCACAGATATGAAAAGTCATTATTAGCTGAAGAGAGATGATTCTTCTTTCAATTCAGGAAAGATTAAATGACTATAAGAAATTCCATAGCAGTTTTATCTAAGCAATATAAAACATGATTAGTGTGGAAAATCATCAACTTCTATTTTAAAATTAAATAATCCCAGCACACATTTGTAGAAGATGGTGACAGAATGTACAGTTTAGAATAAGCAACCAGAAGTCCTTCCTTCCATCCAAACAAAATTTTTTTATATCTAGAAAGAATAAAGAAAGTAGTACTAGGCTTTTGGCTGACAGTGAACTGTGGGCCTGATATCATGGTGGGCAGATACACTCAAGATGGGGCATACAGTTGCAAAAACAAACAAAGAAACAAACTTTATATCATCTTTGGCTATGTGGAGAGTGCAAAGCTCAGAAAAGTTTCAAACAGATTTTAGCTATCTGAAGTACTAGTGAAGAGACTGGTAAATATTTTGTTAATCTAAAATCAAAATCTGCTATTTTAACTGGGATTCTGGATCAAGAATATGGATCAGGATTTTAATGTAAAACGACCTACCTTAAGGGCTAACATTTAAGACATAAAGCATCTTGTGATATTATTTGCCAAGCATCTGAAAAGGGATCTAAATATCCTGCTGTAGGACCAATTTAGTCTCTAACAGTCAGTTCTAATAAAACTGTAGTAGCTATGTGATAGATAATATGAGTCAGACTAAATGATTCAAAGAAAATATATTTGTACTTCCTCATACTACTATCATCTGTACAATTTAAACCTTATAACGCATAATTCACAGTATCTTTATGGTTAAAAAAAGAGATACATTTTGTCTTTTGGATTTTAAATTATGTTTTGCCACAGTTATCATGGAATTGGCCCTTGACAACATTAGGATGTTTTCTCTCAGCACCACTAAGGACGCAGAAGGAAAATCCCTTCCTTATAGGGTGATCATCTATGGGATTCCTAGTTCATTCCCATGGAGAAGAAGGTAGTCTCTTAAATAATATAACCAGTTACTTTCTGCTTGAAAATGCTATGGAGGACACGTACTGCATGGAGCACTGGGTGTGGTGTATAAACAATGAATTTTGGAACACTGAAAAAAAATTAAGTTAAATTAAATTTAAAAAAAACAGACCAAGAAACACGTATCACATAGTTCCACTTATTAACAAATAGTAAAAACTGCAAACTGATCTATAGTGATAGAAACCTGACAAGTAGTTGGAGATGGAGGAGATGATTATGAAAACAATGTAAGTGTACTCCTTGCTTTGTGCTGGTTTTTCGGGTGCATACATGTGTGAAAACTTATCAAATCATAGGCTTTAACTAAATGAAGTTTATTGTATGTCAGCTATCCTTTAATAAAGCAACTTAAAATAAAAAGCAAAAAAGAAAGAAAATGTTAATTCTAAGATAGGCAAGTGGCAGGAAGTAGAGACAAAAGCACATATTTTCCATCACATGCAATAAGGTATTTTAAAGCTTAAAATCATAAATCTGGAAAGTAAAGTTCTCTTAGAAGTCAATTATCTCATTCAAGCCTCACTTTGACACAAGAATTGATTTTATTTAGATATTTAATATATTAATTCTTCTTTCATTTTCACTGTTATAAGAAAATATGAGCCATGCATGCAGAAACAATTAATCTTTAATAGATTTGAGTGGTATAAACCTCAGCACATTAAAAAAAAAAGAATTCAATACCTTTTTAATCCAATCCATAACAAATATGATTGGAAATTTCCTCTTACATGGGAAAATAAAAAGTATTGGTGATGTATACAATAGTTGTCCAGCTTTCACTGTAGTTACTTAGAGGTGGCAGCACCAACTCTGAAGAAGCAAAGCAAAGCACCACAAAGCACCTCAGGTGATGTCATGAGAAAAGACTAAACTGGGTGTAAAAAGGCCATCCAGTTATCAAGGAGATAACTAGAATCACAAGTGAGGCATGGGAGCCCGAGCCTAAGGCAAATCTGAGGTCAGAGCATAGGAGAGGCAGAGCAGAAGGATCAGGCTGTGTATGAGAACGGTCCTAAAGGCTTCATTGCAGGAGGCATTCATTTAAAAGAATAAAAATTGGCCATTATGGCAGTGCCTCCGACTAGCCTAATGCCGGAACTGATGAACAAGAAAAGTGACATTTCCCTCACACATAAAAGGTTTGGGCTTTGTGGAGTAGAATCAGTCACTGGGAAAGCTGTCAGGAGTAAAGGGGTTTGCTAAAGGAGCTATAGAGTTCTCTGGTTTCTGCATACTTTGGCCTCATTTGACTTTGCCAATGGGTATAGAGTTCAGCTCATGTGGTGGAGTTTGGAGCTCTCCTTGAACTACTGAGGGATCCACTGGAGGTGCAATCCAATGAAGAACGGGGTCTCACGGTCTGGTAGATGATTGATTTGTGAATATAGAGTGCACATAGAGATATACTGAAGGGAAAGGAAAATGGAGGAAAACCAGATTGATGAAGGCAATAAGAAAAGGGCCTCAGAAACTTGTTAGTCAAACTTCCAGATGGATAGTCTACTTCTAAACCATTCGTTCTTAATGGCTGTGTTGAGGTATAGTTGTATGTCCAGACCAGTTCTAAAATGTGCTGCCAATAACCTTTTGCAACAATGAACAACAAAATTTTGTGAATGGTGTATTTTTGTTTTTTATTTTTTAGTTAGTGTTTTTTTTTTTTTTTTTTAATCTGTCAGAGAGAGAGGGAGAGACTGAGAGCACAAGCAGGGGGAGTGGCAGGCAGAGGGAGAGGAAGAAGCAGGTTCTCAGCTGAGCAGGGAGCCCAACGTGGAGCTTGATCCCAGGACCCCAGGATCATGACCTGAGCCAAAGGCAGACACTTAACTAACTGAGCCACCCAGGTGCCCCAGAACGGTGTACTTTTAAAAGATTTATTTAATTATTGTAGAGAGAGAGAGCGAGCGAGCATGTGTGCACGTGCGCATGGGGGTGGGGCAGAGGGAGAGAATCTTTCTGTAGACTCCCTGCTGAGTGCAGAGCCCATTCAGGGCTGACCTCACGACCCTGAGATCATGACCTGAGCTGAAACCAAGAGTTAGAAGCTTAACCAACTGAGCCACCCAGGCGCCCCCAAATGGTGTACTTTTTTTTAGCACACAATGTCGATTGGTCATTAGCCCTATTTAAGTGTTACTCTGGTTCATTTAAACTCCAATATGCTTTCCAGGTAAGAGAGAAATGCCACAGAACTATAGGTAGCCCTTCAACCCTCAGAATATTTTTCCTTTGACCATAGGCAAAATTAGTTTTGGTGTTTTCTGCTTCTGCTTTGGTGGGGATGTGTGTGTTTAATCTCCCTGTTCTCATTGGAGTATTCTCCAAGTCAGTGTTAACAATCATATTTGTTGCCATGAGAAAAATGGTTGAGAACTGCCACTGTTATAATACAGCATAAAGGCCCTGAGCCTGGGGTGCAGCTGGGAGATAAAATACAAGATATAGAAGCCCACAGACACTAGGTGGTGAGCAGGGATAGGGGGATTTTTGATATTGGGAAGATCTACTGATGTGGCTTGAGGTCACCAAATATTTCTACAGACTGAGCAATACTGTAGCACAGTCAGAAGACAAGAATCTATGTGTTCATGGTGAGGATGTACAGGTAACAAGACTACTTAAAGCTGCTCTTCAGTACTGGAAGCCTGTTTTGGAAATGTCCATGTAAATTTTGAACATGTTTCTGGTTGTATGAATTATTTCTTGGTATGATGGTTCAAGTGGAACTGGGTGACAGAGATACTTTCAGGGTGGGTTATCTTGATGGCGGCAGATCAGACATTCCTAATTTCTCAGTAAGGTGTATGTAAAGAATCTGTTAACTCAAATAACTTCATTTGACAGAGTTTCTGAAGTGTGTATGTGTAGTGTTCAATACTGACAGCCACAACTACTGTGCCTGAGCTTTTGATGCCTTTGCTCTAAGAGTTGGTTCTTCTACACTGAGTTACTGAGTTGGCCTTGAGGGAGTTGCCAAGAGATTTGAGTGAAGGAAATCAGGAATCTAGGATTGAGTCAGAGAGTTTGTTTGAGTAGTGGATCCTAATTCCAAAACCCATGATCAGGTACTAAGTCTGTGCTCCTGATTGAGACACTCCAATACTGGATTAGCCAAGGGGCCCACTGTGTCCTCCTGGATTCAGTGTTCAGTAATGATGATCATGAGATCCTGAAGCAGGTTAGGACCCGGTGTAGCAGGCAAAATGTTACTGTAGATTTGTGGTACGGACATTGTATATCAGCTAGGTTTAAAAGATTGTGTAGTTTAATCTTTAGATCATATATATGTTGCACATCTACTATATCCAAATAGAGAAACACACAATGGAAATAGTAAAATGCATATAATTTTCTATTTGCAAAAACAGAAATGGAATCTTTGGAAGATTAAATTATATTGGTAAATTGAGGGATTTATGCATCTTTAAAAATATTAAAATGAAAGTTTTCAGGGAAGCACAAAAACATTAGATATCACATTCCAAAAGAAAGTGTTAGACTATTGTGTGAATTTTTCAAAGAAATTGCCAAAAATCACTCAGAGAACTCGTAAAAGTCCTCATTCACAATAAGGGCATATAAGTGTTGGGAGACTGAAGATTGTGCACAGTGGTAGCAAATAGACCCTGAAATCCCAGGGGTTTAGGCGAAGTAATTTTCTTGCTCACATGAAGTCCACTGAGGATTGAGTGACTCTCCAGGGCAGCTCCCCTCCAAATACTCATTCAGGGATCTGGCTTGTTTCCATGCTGTGGTTCCACCATCTTAGCATAAGTCCCCCAAGGTAGCTAAGGCAAAAATAGATAGCTTGGAAGACTCACATGTGCTCCTCCATGCTTCAGGCTGGAAGTGACTGCTTAGAGGCTATTGGCCAGAGTCAGCATTTTTATAGTGACCAACACACAGGACTCAATGGTAACTCTTACCATTATAGTTATTGGACAAGGGCATTTTGAGTGGCTGGATAAGAGTTCAACAGGTATAATTATCATTAAAGTGTTATCCTATATTTCCATTTTTTTTTACTATTACAAATAATACATAGAGAAAGACATAATATGTCTTTATGTAAATCTCTGTGTCTGATTACTTCCTAGAGGTAGATAAGCAGAGTTAAAGGATGTGGACATTGAAAAAAACCTCTTGATTCATATTTCAAAATTCTTTGCTAGAAATGCCAGGCTAATTTATCTTATTACCACCAATATAAAAAAAATACTTAACTTAGAAAAATTTCACAAACAGTAAATGCTACCTTAAATAAATAGGCAACACTGATTCTTGCCCATTTGAATTTGGTGCATTTTGTACTTGTCTTATCAGTACATTCATCCACATAAGCGCAATGTCAGAGTCCTGACTTGCCTCTTCCATGAAAATTGTAAGCCTCTGAATCAAGAGGCCTTAAGTATCTTTCCCAGTCATGAATTTCCAAGGCTTAGCCTCTTCTTACACACAGTTGGAACATAATAAACATTTGTTATAATATTACAGGTGAAAAGTTCATTTACAGTGCTTTAACTTGTGCTCTTTTATTAATGGTCTTGGTTTTCTTCATGTTTATTTTCCAGTTGAATTTCTTCTTTGAATATTCGTCTTTGTTCATTTACTATATTTGCATTGATATTATGTGATTTTTCTCACTAATTAGTAAATGTTCTCTAAATAATAATGATATTAATCTGTTATGTTTCTTTCAAATATTTCTCAGACTTATCTTTTAATTATATGAGGTCTTTAATAAACAATTTTTTTAAAGTATGTGTCAAATTTCTCAATATTTGTTTCTCATAATGGAAATTCTTTTCCACTAGCCTCATGCTTCCATGAGGGGACTCCCTCTCTCTTTCTCTTTTATTTCTCATCAAGGGGAGGAAATGACATAAGCTGGTGAAATGTTGAGCTCTCCTCCTCTCTGGATTCAATTCTCAAAGAGGTTTGACCACCAAATTCCACCTTGAAGCTCACAGGCCCAGACTCAGAACCTGCAGGAGAGTCTCAGTTTGACGAGTCTGGTAGTAATGAGGTGGCTAAGATGAATTCTGGAAGATAATAGAGTCTCACTTGATGAGATACAAGCTCTGTTCCCCAATAAGCCTTAACGATGATGATGTGATCCCCACATTTCTTCTGAATTGGTTCTGAACTTGGAGCAGGGACAGAATACAATGGTCCCTCAGCCAACCTCATCATTTTCACTTGTGCTTTGTTCAATTGTTTTTATGTTTGAAGGTCTTTCCATCTAAGAATGAATGAATGAACACTTGCCTATATTTTCCACTTGGATTTTACATTTTATTTTAAATGTTTCTCATAAAATTTAATTTTAAAGTAAGATGCAGACGTCATTAGCATGACTGCAGAATGTTTGGTAAATATAGAAAATAATAAAGAGAAAACTGAAAACTATATTTAATTTTTATATTGTGTATCTTCTATTTCCTAAAGTATTGAACTATATTCTTTTGTACACTTAACTATGTTTAACTGGTTTCAATGTTCACTGTTAGTTCTTTTACATTAGGACTTCCTTCTTCTTGAATTTTTATTTTTGATTTATCTCTTGTTGATTAGGAGAACAGAATATACATGGAAAATATCTCCACAATGTGCTTTCTGGAGTTTGCCTGCGTAAGAGCGTCTGTCATTGCTTCATATAGGAACCTGAACTTTGCTCTGTGTAGCACTGTTCTCGGTTCTCAGCTTCACAGCATTCTGCTCTTTCCCCTCCCCTTGAGCCCCGCGGACTTTCCTTCTTTCTCTTTTGTGGCATTTACTGGTGCAAGGAGAAAAATGAGTCCCAGTTTTTGTTACAATGCAGGCAATTCTGTGCTCTCTCTTTGAATGCAGGTAGGAGTCTGCTTTCATCGAAGTCATTAAAAAAATTACCGAGAATTTGTCTGGTTATGGATTTTTCTTACTAATTTTTGACTGGAGCATGAAGGGATATTTCAATCTGCACATTCTGAATGTTTTCTTAGGGTCTGGAAAGTTTTCTTAAAATGTCTTTGGTTATCATCTTTGTTTCAGTTACTGTGTATTCTTCCTCAGGAACTTCCACATTTACTACTTACTGCTTCCATCTCAGTCTTTCCGCTGCTCTTTGCAAGAGTGTTTTAAGTTTGTCCACAACATCACTGACTCAACTTTCTATTGGATCAGTTCTGCTCTTTACTTTTTACACTCCATAATTTAATTCTACCAACGCATCTTAATGAAAGCATTCCTTACTTCATCTGGGGCTCATTCTCAATTCATTTGGTTCTATCCTTAGACTTTTCTGTCTTCCACCTGTCTCTTTCCGCAGGTATGAAGAATTTTCCTAAAATGATCACCTCTACTAGTTTGTTCTTTGCCTGAGTCTTCAAAGATTTTATTTTATTTTATTATTTATTTGACAGAGGGAGGGAGATCACAAGTAGACAGAGAGGCAGGTAGAGAGAGAAGGGGTAGCAGGCTCCCCACTGAGCAGAGAGCGTGATTTGGGACTCGATCCCAGGACCCTGAGATCATGACCTGAGCTGAAGGCAGGGGCTGAGCCACTCAGGGGCTCCTTTACCTGAGTCTTCAGATAGATGCTATATTTTCTTTGAATTACCTACATTTCCCATTAAGGAGCAGTCTATTTAGTCTTGGTTTTTATTTTATTTTATTTTATTTTATTTTATTAAGATTTTATTTATTATTCACGAGAGATGGAGAGAGAGAGGGAAAAGCAGGCTGTGAGGAACAAGTGGGACTTGATCCTAGGATGCCAGGATCACGACATGAGCAGACGGCGACACTTAACAGCCTGAGGCACCCAGGAGCCCTAGTCTTGGTTCTTAAAGGTAGCAGAATGGACAGTCTGCCTTGCTTCTGTGCACCAGCCACTCAGTGCTGGCAGAATCCCCCTACTTCCACCTGTAGGTGGGGGACAATTGGTAGGAACAGTACTGCATTCAATCTCAGTGTCCAGCCAGCATTCTCCTAGGCCTGAGATTTGATTTATTCTTACTTTAACTCTCTGGCTCTCCTCTGTTTTGGTCAGTTCTTGAAAACATCTAGTCTTTGGCGACGGAGCTTCTTTGGAAGTTTATCATCTTGTTCATGGTCCCATCTTTGTCCTAGTTATTAGAGGACAGGTCTTCTATGCCTAATAATTCTATGCCCTGTCTCCTTCTGTTAATTTATGCTCTATTATGCAGAACTTAAAGATTTAAAGAGTAAGGGTTTATTTGTCCAGGACTGATCTTTGCAGGCTAGTTTCCTAGAAAAGAAGACGGACTTCAGCAAAGTTCTAAGGAAACCATTCAGCTTCAGTGCTTTTAAGGCAATCAGTTCTGATCTATTGCAGTCCCTCTCTTCTGACAGGAGAGAGACTGGTGATCCCCAGCTATGAATGCCTGTGTGGAAAATCTTGCTATTTTTATACCATATCCTATGACTGCAAACATAAGGCAGAGACCTCAGCCTCCACCCCTTTCTTTTCTCCCTCTGTGCTGATCTTGCAGGGGAAGGGTTGTGCTACATCAAATCATGAATGCTGATCTGGCAGGGTAAGGCTTGTATGAAGGCCCTGCCACGTCATGTTGCTATTGTGTCTGTCCCTGGTCACACCAGGGGTGTGATCATACTTCCCTGAACATCCAGCATCCAATGAAAGGGCAATGGGCAGCCAGCACACCTGCTACTGCTCCTGTCTCTGTGAGTTCTCTCAGAGCAGTACTGCTCCAGCAGGCCTGCTGTGAGTGCTGCTGACCAATTACCTTGTTAGCATGGCAGTTGTCCCAGCAAACTGGGCATCTATCCAGGTCCATACTATGGCCTTCTGGAAGCAAGTCAGAGGACTGTAAATGAATCAAAGACCAAGACTGGAATGGGAAGAGTCTGCTGGTGGTGTTGGGGCCACCCTTCGGGAAAGCCAATGAGTGACTACTGGGAGGAACTAGCTTTGAAAAATCCCAAGTAGTGAGACACCTATGGGGTTAAGACTCTCAGTAATAGGATTCCTTGGTTGTGTGTGTCTGTGTGTGTGTGATATTGAAGAGAGTTGCCTTGGATGGAGTGGATTCTTCACAGAAAGGAAAGCAGAACAACTGCCCCCATTAAAATTCATGCAAAAAAAAAAAAAAAAGAAAAGGAATGCCTTCTCTATGATCACTAAAAATAGGTGAAAATATATTAGTGAAAAATGATGACTGAACATCAGCAAGACAAGAACAAGTGGGCTCCTGAATTCTAACTCCTTTTTATGACATCAAGATGGTTAGTAGGGATGGTCTGTACTGTACTGTACTGTACTGTACTGTAGGGATGGTTCCCTACAGTGGTTGGTATCTGTTGTGGGATCTACCTTCTACTACTGAATATATCAGAGGAGAGTATCCTTGCAACACTACCCTGCTCCTGGTCCCTTCTGGTTCCTGGCAAACTGCACTGAGATACACCACCCAGAATCTGTCCACGGAGCTGACTGTCAACAGTAATTTTGGGACCTGAACTGGGCAAGTCAAGCAGGACAGCTCCTTTCTTCAGAAGTTCCCCTGTCATTTGGAGAACTTGGGATCAATGCTGTAGAACCTGGTTAGCCATTACTCAATCCTTGTACTAACATCACAGGTGATAGCCTCCTGAACTGAAGACGTACATGGCCTAAGCTCTTCCTACATTGGTCTTCCTCTACCTGTTTTCTGTGGCCATGATAAGCACTCTGAAGTTGTCACCCCATATCTACTTCTAATCAACCTCCTGGCCTCCCATAGCAAAGTTTGGACTCAAAGCTCTTACGGGTTGAAAGGGAATGGGTTGCTGCCAATGAAAGATGATATTTATAAGCCATGCACTGAATTGGAAGAGGAGGAACAAGACAAAAAGGTAGACAGAAATTAAGGGTTAACTTGCTCAAGACTGATCCCTCTAGGCTAGCCTTTCAGAAAAGAGACTGGCCTTCTGCAAGGCTCCACAGAAACCAGCTAGCCTCAGTGCTAAATCCATTAATCCGGTCAAAAGCAATGCTTGGACACAGATCCTAAATCACCGGAATTGGGAAAAGGAAAAAAGTGTTGGGACTTGCTCAACAATGAATGATAATGTAGTCAACCCGGTCCAAGTTTGCTATCCCTACCCCAATCCTGATAGAATCACAACTACAAGGCTTGGACCCCAGTATCCTGACCATGTCAGGGAAGAGGCTAATGCTAGATCCAACAACTAATGATGATCTAGCAGAAGAGTATTGAAGTTATGGCTCTGCCATGTTACCATGCCATTGTTGTCCTGGCCCCAGATCATCCCAGGGGAGGAGCCAGGGTTTCCCTAATCATGTTTCTTAAGAAAGCCTCTCTCCCAGCATCTGACATCTGGCCCTACTAGACCTCTATGCACTGCACTAGAATGAATGGGCACATCTCTTACTAACCTAGTATCTGAGAGCTTTCTCCAATGCTCCACAGAGGAGGTGTGAATGCTGTTTGTCCATTTGTCCTTATCAATAGGTCACAATTCTGAAAGAAGATAGAACCAGTGATTTGCTACAAGCACTTGTCAGTACATGACGACTCACATCTGATACCCCAGCTCTAGTCTGAAGAACGTGACATGAAGAATGAGACTGCCCGCCCTTTAGTCAATGGAAATCGGGCTACATTTTGTACTAGGGCCTCATCTTTAACAGCAGTGGGAACTAGAACTTGTGTTCAACTGTGGCCAGGGGGCTCTGGGTGAGGCTCTGGTCACATATGTGCCAGTGGGCTGCACACTGGCCGTGACTGCACCCAGGTGCCCAATCCCTGTGACTGTGGCTTCTGCCCATGTTCATTTGCTCTATAGTTCCCTGAGGGTTCTGGAGCCATGCCCTGGACTACAGCCTGCTTGGTTGGGTCCTGACAACCTGCCCTTTGCCATCTGCCGGCTGGTATCCTGCTTTAACCTGAATGGGCACCCCTGCCCCTGAGCACAGCTGCTGCCTAGCTGTTGCTGTGGGGCCTCCATTTGCTTGTCTGGACCAATCAGCTCAGATTTGCGGAAGCTACACCTCCATCACCTCAGGGGGAGCTCTACAGTCAGGTGAGTCCCCACTGCTCTCTAGTCACATATTCTAAGTAGCCCTAGTTTATCGTCCCCATGAAAATTCTACCCAGATTACAAAAACTGCACAGATGCTTGTCACCATTTGCAAAGCACATCAATACTCAAAGTCAATGTTTAGAATTTGCAGCAACACCAACTCAGTCATTTTATCCATCAGGCAATCAAGGCATGGCTCTTAGGGTCTATGAACTGATTAAGGGCATAGAAAAATATTCTGGTGCTGACAAAGAGTAGCTGCAAAACAAAAAAATACAACGTAACTTAAAAATAATTTCATAACCAAAATATTCTATTTGCTCTGAAGAATGGGTGCATTTTATCATGCTGTAGGGTGGGGCACGAAAATGGGAGCAAGCCAAGGGCCTGTGAATGTAATCTCACAGCCACACCACCCTCACATTTCCCGAACTCAGCCGTCCTCAGGCGCTGAAATGATATGCGCAACCATGGTACCTGGTTGTTGAGCAAACGCGTAGATACATGAATAAAGAAAGGAAGCAATGAATAAATTCTCCAACAGGAATGCATTCAGAGGTTTAAAAAAATCAGGAGGGAAGCTAGAAGTTGTTGAATGGGTACTGAGTTTCAGTTTTGCAAGATGAAAACATTCTGAAGACAGATTGTGCAACAATGTGAATATACTTTACTACTAGACTGTACTCTTCTATGTTCAGATGGCAAATTTTGTTAGGCATTTTTTTCTGTAATAATTTTTTTTGACTCAAAATAAATCTTAAAAAAATCACAATTAAACTTTATACAAAAATTCAGAATACACCTATGATAGCTATTTGAATCCCACTGGCCTACTCTTACATTTTCATCAATGTAGCCCTGATTTCTGCAGCCTTATTTTCATATATTATTTCCTATTTCTTTTGTGACTTCTTTTTGTGGAAAAAAAGGAATGGGCAGTTTAATTATCTGATTTGTTACTGCAGGTGACGGAAAATTATTGCTCTAATTACAGAAACGAAATGAAACAAAAAACAATTTTTATTCTATTCAATGGGGGGGATTTCCTAGAGTAGAATAAAAAATGTACTAAATTATATTCTAATATATAATTTTCATAATTAGCACATCATGAAAGTGAAGCAATCTTTTGTTTGCACAGAGCAGTGACTATAGGTTCTGAAGCTAGCTGACTAGTGAATACTAGCTTCACTATTAAGCAGCTTAATCTCTTTGTGCCAGTTTTCTCAACTGCAAGGTGAAGATAATAATTTTTAAAAGTTTAAAAAAGTATCCACCTCACCTATGAAATGAGAATATTTTTTAAAAGCTTAAGCAAGAATTTTACCTTACTTAAGAATTTATCCCATTTTTTAAAGGACCTACTTATTTGGGAGTAAGCGAGAAAGAGAAAGTGTGAGCATGAGTAGGAGAGGCAGAGGGAGAGAGAACTCAAGCAGACTCCATGCTGAGCACAGAGCTGGACATGGGGCTCAATCTCACAACACTGAAATCACCACCTGAGCTGAAACCAAGAGTTTGATGCTTAACCAACTGTGCCACCCAGATGCCCAAGAATTTATCCCACTTTTACAAATTGAAAGACAAAACTCTACTTTTAACAATAGGCTAAATGTTTTAGCAAATAACTTGTCAAATAATGGTAATATTATCCTTTCCTTACCATGAATATATAGAAGCTTAGGCCCAAACTCTGAATGCGGCTGTGTTCCTATTTTACTCTTCCACTCTGAGTTCTTACCACTGCTCAGAAACACATTTTCTGCTTTAAATAGGTTGCTCCTCCTACCAGTTCCTCTAACTATGCTTTAGTGTTTATGCGTTAGTAGTTCCCTCTTAAACTGTATTCCTGTCTCTTCACCTGCCTTCTACCCATCTTCCAAGTCCCTCATCAGTCTCTACTGATTACATTATGCCTTCCCTGAATCTAGTCTGTATGTTTTCTCACTTCTCTGAATTTCATGCCATTCCTGAAAATGGCCCTCAAGATGGCCCCAGAACCAACCATTTACCACTTCCTAGCACCTATCCTGTTGTATATTACAATGTCTAATTTCCTGAAGCACAAAAAACTTTTTTTCTTAAACCTTTTTCAAAGTCCTATAAAGTCCTAGCCACAAATTAATAAATATTTTCTAATTTAACTGTTTAGTTAAAGTAAAAATTTTCTGGAAAATGAGACAACTTTTTCAGAAAAGAAATAGCATTATTGACTCTATCTTTTCATATATTTTCTTTGCAAGTTATTTACCCACCATTCCTTCCAAAAATAATTTTAACTCTTTAAGTTTTTATTTGAATTCTTTAGCAAACTACTATACAAAATATATTTTTGATGCTCCTTGTTGTTGTTTTAGACTTCGGCTTGTCTTAAGATAGCATATTATGTATGAAGTTACTTTTAAAGGACCTTCCTTCAGAAATCGTTATAAAATCACGATGGGGTGATATCTAAATTATAGAGATATTTTTGGTTCCTTATGTAGGTGACATAGGGGCACCAGGAAAATCATGGAGTATGCTTTCCTTTTTTCTCATTTTCATATATGAGAAATCAAGTTAAAATAAACAGAGGACTGTAAGAAAGAAAGAAAAATTCAAAATTGTACAGCATGAGGCACTGACCCATATGCGTGGATGGGTACAGGTGGATGCTTTTTCTGTGTGATAATGCTGCTGGGAACTCCAGTGTGAGCACTTGGGTGGACATAGGACTGCAAGGAAACTTAACGGTGAGTTCATAAGTCACACACCTTTGATTTTTAATCTCAATAACTTACATTCTCATACTAATGCCTCAGGTCTTTTTCTCAATCCCCACGTGCTTTCTGGTTGCACGGACTCTGAATCCTCCAGAGCAAGCAGAACAGCCTGATAAATGACCACTCACCATCTTCCTCAAAGAGAAGTCCCATGTGCGCATGTGCCTCGGCTTCTTTCTTCCCACCGTCAATTTTGATCAGTTGAGCAATCTTAAAACATCGTTCATAGAAGTGGTTCCTTACCCATTTGTCTTCAGAATTATTGAAGTAACAGGCCAGTGCATACAAGTTATTATAGACACCTTCAAAGTATTCTTCAAAGAAAAACAAACTGCATTAGAAAAATGTCTCATAGCTGTCCCTTCAAATGGCAAACATATTGACATTTTTAATTTTTTCTTAAAAACATGTTTAACTATTTTTAAAAATGGAAATGCAAACTTCAGTTACTGTATTTTAACCACAAAAATACTTAAGGTTAAAGGATGTGCACATAAAAAAAGCAACAAAGATCTTTTTGAAAACTTAGGACATGTCAGAAATTGACATACTCTTTGGTGTGGACACTGGACTTTATGTAAGACCCAAGTCAGGATAATATGTACTAGAACTGTTCTCAGGTCTTGTGGATGAAATGAGTATGTGTTATCATCAAGTACTTTTCCCATCAAAAATTTGAAGAGTATTCAGAGATTCAAGAGAAAGCAATGTTCTTAACCATGGAAAAAAAAAAAAAAAAAAAAAAAAAAAAGTTAATGAAAAAGCAGATAGGATATGAAAATAGGAAAGTATTTTTACCTGAAAGGAAAAATAATGATGAGCTTGTCCATACAACAAATAATGATTAGGATGACCATATAAGGTCCATACTTTCTGCAATGTTTCCAGCAATACAAGTTACTAACAATGCTAACAAAGAGTGGACTTTCAGGCTTCTGTTTTCTGGTTATCTTTTTCTGCTGAAAATGCATTAATATTAGTCATCCTTCTCACTCAGTCAGTTACTAGTTTATCAGTGGTTAGTTTCTAAACCCTCCCTTTTTTCCTAAAGTGGCACCTGAACTATTTGTACACAAAAGTGTACTAATAAAATGTGAATCAGTCTTATAAACCCCACTGCAATCAATCATAAGCTTGGACAAAAATGTGTCTGTTAATAAATTGTGCCTCAGTCCTGTAAACTCCACTCTATTGGTGAATATGAACAAATTCATAATCTTCATGTCTTTTTGCATCTGTGCTTAAAGCACAGTTGTAGATATGTGGTAACCTCTGATTATCCTTCCATGGAGTTGTTATAACAATCATTATCTATTAGAATTTTATAACAATCACTATTCTATTAGAATTCTAATTGTTCACTACAATCAGAAAAATCAACCCAAATATTCCTGAAAGGATTGCAATTATGAAAAATATTTATACATTGTCCACTAGTATTCCTGTAAGATTAAAATCAAAGGGCCCAGAAAAAAGTGAAGCAAGGCTGATTACAACAAAAGGTAATTTTCAAGAACTATACCTAAATCACTCTAATGTTTCAAAAGAAACTTCTAAAATTTATGTCATCCCTTTATATATGATGCTTCATAATTTCATAGGAAATTAAGATTTATCTAAAATTAAGTATTATACCTAAACATTAAAGTAAAAAAGAAGAAACAGGTTTTCCTCTCTCCCTATTTTAAAATATTTTTTGAAAGAGCTGGGAATTCAAGAGAGCCATTCTGCTTCTTAAGGTTACTCAAAATAGGAAAGAGCTTAAGTGAAGAGTAGTAAGTAACCAGAGTTATTTACTTAAAACAGATACTCTCAGAATTGACTTCTCTTACGTTTTATCTTTCCATTGTGAACCTTTTACCTAAGGTGAATGGAGCACAAAAATGTTTTGTAGTATTTTATATTCTTTGTCATCTTTAGTGATTTGAGAGTTATTATTTTTTAAAGTCTGTGAAGCATTCCATATCCTCCATTTTTATATAAAGAGATTCTTTAAAAAAAAAAAAGTGCTCCCAAAATAATTTTTCTGATTTTCAGTAACTACACCTTAGTAGAAAAAAACATTTCCAATAGTTCTTAAAGTTTTTTTTTTAGAACAAGATGTATAAGCCATCAAGATTTCATATTTAAAGCACTTGAGCTAAGCTATTTTTCTACAGAAAAAATTAAGTATTTTTCAGAGTATTAAGTATAAAGGAGTATTTTCAAGTTTTGAATCTCTGGACAATCCAAATAATGGGCTATACCCTTTACATTCTAAGCAGCTTTATCTCCTTGCTTATGGACCACTTACTTGAATTGTCAGCCGATATGTACAGGATGAAAATAATTTATATTGTTGGTTTATTATTTAGATCAGTATTCATTTTGCTATCTAAAAAGGAGATTCTATGATGAAATAAATTTGGAAAATGCATTTGCCAATTTCCTTCTTTCAGTGACCACACAGTATGTATCAACATGTTAAAGACTCTGGTAAGTCCTGCAATAAACCAACCTACATAATGTCCATGTTAATTCATCTAATGTTTCTCAAACTTAGTTTACCAGATAATTATTTTTGTTTTGCCTTATATAAAATGTGTAAAGATCTTATGGGACTCTACTAATATAGAACATACTTGGGGTATCTTAAATAAATGTTATTAGAAAAAAAATTGCTGCTTAACCCTTAACAATAATTTAAGTGTAAATAATGTTTGAATTATCTATTGATTCAGTTGCCCATTACCATTATTGCCATCTCTTCTCTAGCCCCATGGGGCACAAGGCCCTAATCATAATATTACAGATGGTACAGCGATGATTTACAACAATAGGTCATATAAAAAAATGTTATTAGGGACAAAAAAAACCCACCTTAACAAAGGGAAAATAATCAAAAAAGAAATGACTCACTTACTTAAATATTTCTTGGCTATAAAACAGCAAGTGATGTTTTGAAGAGTAATTTAAATAACTCTGGGTTTCTGCTCTGTAAGTCTCAAGAGACAGAACTGACCCAAGATGACTATTGTTAGTGCCATCGCTTTGATTAAATGAACTTCATTGTGACCCTAGAGTGATAGTCTTTCCAATGAGAAGCAATGAGAATGCTCAAAGATACACTACTTTAGGAAAATTTTTCTCAGATTCTGTATGTCTCATGACCATTAGGATGGAATCCTGAGACACAATTAACAAATGTTTATATTCTAGATTAAGAGAGAGAGAGAGAGAGAGAGAGAGAGAGAGAGTGTGTGTGTACATGTGGGTACAGGCATATGCAGGCATGTTTTAAGATTTAGGATTAATTCAAGTTAGTAAGAGTGAATATGTCTATCCCATTTTCTGGGATGTTTTTAACACGTATCACAATTTTTCCTCAATAAGGCTCATGTGTTAAATGTGAAAACAATTATACAAATTTTTAAAAAGGCATATATATATTCACATGTACTTCAACTGAAGTATTTCCAACGTTTTTTGCAATAATTTTCATTTTATACATTTTAACCAGGCAAAAGCAAGTGCATTTTGAAGGAGATAACCTTACAGAAGAGTTATCCTGAGCAAGAGGTAATTTTACTTCATTTAGCAAATGCAACTTAGTTTTAATGAGTGTATGATAAAGACCCCCAGTAAAGAAAATATCTCTTTTCTTACACCATGTATATAAAATATTGACTACTATAAAGTTTGGACTTTGTTAACTTTTGGAATCTGAGAAACAGTTTTATTTAAATGTTTAGTTACTTTTTAAAAATAAAAAATTAAAATGTTTTCTACCTTAAAGTAGACTACTTAGCATTTTAGTTTCTTTATAATTACAAAATGCTTTATGACAAGTTTCTCATATTTATGACACTTTGTAACAAGTGATGTATTTGGTTCATATTTATGCTACTCCTGTGAAAGCCTCTATTTAAAACACTTAGTGAATATGATAAGTTCAACTTGAAAAAATGAGTAATGGGAAACTTTTATCTTGCTCAATTCTATTTTCAGTGCAAATATCACTTCAGAATTTGGAGCTGAAACTAGAATGTAGGTTTTTTACAATAGCATTTTTTATTTATAACAGTTAATTTCTTGAGAAATTAGATGTCATATATCAACATTCTCCAAAGGATTCTATTTTCAAAGTCAATGCTGCAGTTAAATACTTTTCATAATACAAATATTCACTTCCTTTCTACAAACACACACACACACACACACACACACACACACATACACACACTCATTCACTTGTTGTTAGGATTTCTGTATATCTCCTATTTGTAAACCAGGTGACAACCTGATGGGAAACATGTATTAACTCCACCATAGAGGCTGAGAGGATTTTTGCTGCCTCTCGAATACTGTTCCACGTCCCCATTAACTTTCCCCACTGTAGCACTGGTTCACAAAAAGTTGTGTAATCCTCTATTTTCCCATAGGAAGCCCTGAAATGAAATATAGATATTGTTGGGGCTGAGGTTCTCTTTTTGAGTCCTAAGGTGTTTTCACACAAAAAAACTGAGAAAATAATAATTTAAACTGCCAAATTTATATGCCAACTTCTAGGATTTCCTTTCTTTGATTATATAAAATGACCAATTCCTAATATGTAAATAGGAAAGCCTCATGACAACAATATCAGCATATAATTATAGTAAAAATTAAAATGTTTTCAGTACTTGAAACATTGACTTTCTGAAAAATCTTTAGATACAAAAAAAAGGGAATTTATTAGAAGTGATGTGCTGGAAAATATAAAATTAACAATTTTACTCATAATTGGGAATTCCTGGCTTCTCATGTCTTCTCACTATTCACTAATAAAAATTCTCTGATTGAAATCTATAGGACTTATAGATAAAACCTTCAGATTCCATTATATAAATTCTAGAAAATCAGTACAATTTTCAAGTTATAGTTCTCTTTGAAAGTACCTCATCAGTAAAAGTATTCAGACTATATATATATTTAAAACTATGAAAAGATTTGTATTCGATACAAAAGATTTTAACACATTGAAAAACTCTGGAGATGTGATCAGGTGCTATGCATTGTCTTCCTGGCGTGGAATGACATCAGCAGGATGCCCCTGGGTCTGGGCAGCCTTGCGATTCCACGTTCCCTCTCACGTTTTCCATAAAGATGTTTAGATGTCTAGAATGAATGGTGCTCAGGTGCCTTAATGTTTCCAATTCATGCACGAAACCCTCTGGAAACATCCCTCACCGGAACAGACTCACTGTTCCGGTTCCTGCAGCACTGCTGCCCACCGTCCCCCGACTCACCTTTCCTTTCAGCTGCCTCAGCCCTGGTCAGGTAGTGGTAGAAGTGATCCAGCTTATCAGGCTGCTCTTCCAGCGGTCTCTGTAACCACAAAAGGGACCTAACTTTCGCGGTCTCCCGCAGGGCATCCCACTTCTCCATCAGGGCGAAGAGCTCAGTAAAGGACTTATGATAACCATCTCGCAGCATGTCCACACAAATGCTCTTCTTGTATGAGTTCCGGTAACTGGGAGGAAGAAACCCAAAGCTCAGAACATTATTTTAATCCTTTAAATCTGTGTAGTTTTTTCCTTCTCTAAAAATTAAAGGTTGAATCACACTTTTTTTTTTTTCCTGAGTTAAAGCTGAAAACTCTGCCTCAAACACCTTGTAACTGAACAACTTCAGTTTAATGGAAGATGCCAGGAGCTACCCAAATATAGCTAGTTTAGTAAAATTACATTATAAATATATTAGTTTCAGAGCTAAACTCTCTTTAACAGGGACAGATAAATGAGCTGACAGCTGTCAGTCCATTCTAGAACAAAATACTAGTGACTGAGTTACTGTTACAAACAACAGAAATACACTGCTCCCAGCTCTGGAGGCTGGAATTTCAAGATCAAGGTGCCAGCTTGCAACTTAGCTACGATGAAGGCCCTCTTCCTTGTTCTTGGCGGGTGTCTTCTCATGGTATCCTCACATAGTGGAAGGGGCTAGGGGTCTCTCTGGAGACTGTTTTTTTTTTTTTTTATAAGGCACTAATCCCATTCATGAGGGCTCTGCCTTCAAGACCTAAGGACCTCCCAAAGACCTCAATTACTAGTACTATCACCTTTGGGAGTTAGGATTTCAACATATGAATTTAGGGGAACACATTTAGACCACAGCAATTACAATATCCAAAAGTACTTGATACAGTAGCCTCCCAGTAAAACAAAACAAAAAAAACAATATGCTAAGCAAAAATTAAACATGCCATTCAATATAAAAAATGCACTCTATATTAAGTGGCTTCACTGTATGTTATGGAAGTTCATTCATTCATTCATTCATTCATACTGAATGTTTGGTTAGAAAATGTTTATTAAAATCTATTACTAAGAATATTTGAAATATTTTCAGTTAGGATTAAGTTAATGATTTGTTAATAATTCACTTCTAATTTAGCGATAGATCATATGCAAAGAGACAAAGTGACAAAGGAATATTTCATTTAATTATTCAACGAATAACTATTCAATTTTCCAAGTGGAAGGCACTTGGAAAAAGGGTTCATTCTCGTTGTGAAGTTTGTATTCCAGTGGAAGAACACAACCAACAAGTAAGTAAGCAAATAATAAATAATTTCAGATGATGGAAAGTACTATACAGGAAATAAAGAGGGTGATGGGATAACAGCTGTGTGGTGGCTATTATTCTACTTAATGAGCAATCAGAGGCCAAACCATAGAACTACTAATTATATTACACTTTTTTAAAAAAAAATCAGGAGACAATTAAGTATTTAAAACTGACATAGTGTGATACTACGAGCAATAAAAATTTCAGTGTGGAGTGACAACAGCCTAGAATTAGTCAGGATACTCAAGGTTAAGCCCAGTTCTACCTAAGCTCCTTGAGCCTCATTTCATCTCATTTGTAAAATGTGCATATCAATTTATGCCCTACCTATATCACAGGATTCTTCTAAGAACAAAATTAAATTATGTAGATGAAAATGCTCTGAGAAATGTAAAGTCCTGCACTACTGGTTCCCAGCTGCTGGCTCTGCAATAGACTCATCTATAGAATTAAAAAAAAAAACAAAAATGCCCAGATTCTACCCACAAAGAATTTCTTACTCAGTGGATCAGCTTAGGTATGAAATGAAGCACATAAAGAGGAGTGATGGGAGAGAAGTTTTAAAAGAAAAGATAGGACCGCAAAGCCCTGGTAAGAAGTCTGGACTCCAAGCTAGGAGTAAGGTAGAGGTAGAACCACTGAAGGGTCTGAGTTAGGGAAATGACTGCATCAGATTGCAGCTTGGAAAAATCATCTGGAAGGAGTGTTGGAGCTGAATTTTTACCCTCCCCCATCCAGCAGCCAGATGCATGGCACCTATTGTAACAGGGCTCATCCGTAAAGAGAGTAAGTAAACTACATTCCTAGGGAAAAGGTCAAAAGTCATCATCTTGTATGAGACCAAAAACATATGATATGGGGAAAAGAAGTAAGAGCATTTTTTGTTTGTTTCTACCCTCAAGATACAGGAGGAGAGTATGAAGGAGAAGCAGTGAGAGATGCTCCAAAGCCATGTCCTCTTGTTCCCCTGCTTTCTACCTGCCCCTACACAAGTCACAGCAGAAGTCACCGTATAGGGTTTCTCAGTAAAAGAGGACCAGAACCAGCCATTATAATTTTCCAAGGCTCCTGAAGGTATGGGGGAAATGCCATAACAGTCTATGGGCTCCATGTATGACACAAAAGTTAATGGAAAGAGAGGGCTGGTATATCTGTCATAATGTCACTGGACACAACAAGGGAGTGATGCTAACACGCTCTTGTATGGGTTGTCCACTGGGAATTGAAGGACACAGCTGTTAACTCTGAGAATAAGAAGCATCAGGGAACTATCAAAGGAGTCAGGTCAATATATTTCCAGATCTGACAGAGAAGAATGAATTGAGAGCATCAGAGGTGGAAACCTGTACAGAACCCCATAGGTTTAGAATGCATTCAACTACAAGTAAGAGAACTTGTTTCTTAGAGCCTTTAAAATTAGAGGTTTCCACTTATCACAGCGCAAGATGCGTAAAAGTATGCATCTACTGGCCTTGGTTCAGTGGTCTGGCAAGTTCAGTGCATCTGGGATTACCTTAATCTTTCCCTCATGCTCGTCCCCTGCTGGTCACTGGAGGGCTGCTACAGCTTCAGATATTGTGCCCATCTTCAAGGCAAAAAGAAAGGGGAAGTTGGTGGCACCAGATGTGTCTTTCCTTTCTAATGGAAAAACAAAAGCATTCCTATAACTGTTAATAGATTCTCACTTTGGTGTCGTTGGCCAGAACTTTGTCACATGGCCACCCCTTACTGCAAGGAGACTGGGAAAAGCAAATATCCTGCCTGTCGTTGGACACATTTCTCTCCCAAGCAAAACTGGAGTTCTGTTAGCCAAGAAGAATGGAGAAATGAGATACCAGATAGGCACATTCAGTCCTATAGCAAGGTCCTAGATTAAGATCTGAAAGTAAATACTGACAAACCCCCAGCCTTGGAGTTGCCAGACAAAACTGGGCAGGATGCCCAGTTAAATTTGAATATCAGATAAAAAATGAATAATTTTTTTTAGTATTAGGATGCTCCAAATATTGCTTAGAGCACATTTATATTTAAAAAGTTTATTGTTTTCTGAAACTCAAATTGAAGTGTATATCCTATATTTTTATTTGCTAAATCTGGCAACTCTCCTCCCCTCTACCTGGTACCAGCACTGTGTTGTTTCTATATTAAGAAAATAGGGTGAGGGGAAAAGGCATCAGAATCCTGAATAACCGGAGAAATCACTGAATTGGACTCACATTACCTGAGAGGGACAAGATTAGATTTTTACACTAGGGAGAATCAAGGCTCAGGGCCAGGAATTAAAATTAAGTTATAAAAAAATAAAGGCTTTCAATTTAGCATCCTTGAGCTTGTGAATCTGAAATTTACACCTGATCCTAGTGAATAGCCAGGAAGAGAGTAGAATTGGGAACGGAAGCAGGGAGAAGAGATGGTGGTTCTGGAAAGACAGGCCACAGATGCTGAACCAAAGGAAAGGCGGAGGGAATGGACAGAAGTAGGGAGGATTCAATACATATTTAGGAAATAAAAATAGCAATTCCATAGTGACTGAGTGGGTGTTGGGCGTGGAAGAAAGGGAAGACCTAGGATGACAACCAGGTTTTGAGGTCAGATCATAGGTAATTGGTAATTTAACAAGTTAAAGAGGGGAATACAAAAGGATGAACAGCTTTGTGTAAAGATAATGAGTTTGGTTCAGACAACTTGAGTGTGAGGAGGCTCAAGGGATAGCTAAGTGGTACTTCCAAAGCGGGGGCAGGTTGTGGGAGAATATAGGAGATCTGAGAATGAGGGGCTGAAAACCCAGCCCTGTTTCAAACAAAGTTTCAAACAAAACCCTGTTTCAAACAAAATCCAGCCCTGTTTCAAACCAGCACTGTCATCTTTGTAAGGTTATGCTTTCGAAGAAAATTATAAATAGGTAAAAATTAGAACATTGACATTAAATAATAAACACAAGCCAGGAGGCCATCTACATTCAAATCTTTTATCTCTAATCTCAACAGGAATGCAGAAAATCATTCCTTATTTCCTTCACCTAGAAGGTGAAAGTGTTTTGGTTGGATTTGGTCCACCCAACATCTAGTTCCACTTCCACAGGGAGCACTACAGAACACTTGGGAAATGACCATTCTCACACCGTGGGTCATCTTGATGGATTTGATTTTAAAGACTATCTAACCAAGGAGTGGATCCACAGTGACCCAAATTAAGGCAACCAGTTTCTCTCCCATAATTTTGAATCTTGAGGCAAGAAACACAATGAAGGTTTAGAAGGTTGTTGGAGCACAGTCATCTTGGGAGTGACATCGTGGGAAACATCTCAAGAGGTTCTTGCTACCAACATCCTATCAAGGGTCTCAGGTCTTGTCCTTTTCATATGAACTGGGTTCTCCCTAAATTCAGCTCATTACCCAAGATCCTTCCAAAAAATGGTTTCTACTTTATTAGTCAGAATCAGTGTCTGCTGCCTGTGACCGAAGTACAGAATGGATTCAGAAGAGACTGTATTAAAATGGTTTCCAAGACATCTTTCAGTCTCAGAACATCCATGATATATAACTGGTATCAATCTTTTAAAATTTCTTGTACATTTTTTAAAAAGATCATTCTTTGTGTAAGAGATTTCAAATACAGATGTATTTTAAAATGCATAAATAGCTATGCTGATATCATCTTGATTTCCTATACACATTCATGTGTGCACACACATGCATGTATAGGTATGTCCTTGTTTAAGCCTCATTACTAATCTGAAAGCAAGAGCAATTAGTGATTTACTAAATAAGTTCCTACTTCAATCTTTGTAGTCAGTGCAAATTATTTCCTTTAATCAAGGTAATTTTCTTTTATTAAAACGAACCGACCATCTGAAAAAAACCTTTATCAAGTCCTTCCATTACATTTGGATTTTTCAGGTTTTATATCTCATAGCAGAATCACAGGCAAAGTTGACTTGCTTTATGGAAAGAAAATTTTTCTAAACACAAATGGAAATATAGACAGGATTCAAATTTATTATTTTGCTATTTCATTTGAACCCAGAGTTATTAGTCTTTGGTTTCATTTGTAATATTAAAACCAATATTAGTCTAAATTAAAATATATTCTTCATAAGTATCAGAAGAAGAAAAACCTCCTTAGCCTCAAAAGTCGCTATACTGGGCAGAAATTGAGAATTCTGGTAAAATTTATGTAGACTTGATATTATAGAATTTGAGGAGTTTTCCTGACAGAAAACATGCCATTCATAGGAGCAGAAGTTGTGACATTCATGGATATGCTGGGCACTATAAGTCTCTACCCTGAGGAAGATATCTGTCATTGCAGATACCTGAGGTTGCACCCCAGAGATGCAGCTGGAGAAGAATGAATTTAGGAATGGAATTAAGTGGTCATCCATTCCATATAGATTTGATTACTATTTAAAGGCATTCTTCAAAGGAGAGTCTGTACATTTTAAACTTACTGCCCTAAAAGAAAAAAGAAAAACTGCCCTAAAAGATTCAAAGATTTTTTTAAAGATCTATACATTTACAGAAAGTAAAACAGACACTTCGACAGAACTTCCTAGCAGGTGAATGTGTGCAGATGCTGAGAGATGAGGAGCTTCCTGTTAAACAGCCATGAGATTTTATATCATTTTAAAATTCTGTCTTAAAACATTCACAACAGCTACTTACAGAGTACCTACAATGTGGTAGACACTGTGTAGACATCATTTCCAACACAGGATAACTCTACGAGGCAACACGTCCATTTTCATAGATAAAAAAAAACTGTCTTCAGTGAGTTTGTGACTTGCCATGTAAGGGACAAAGCCATACAAAGTAATAAAGGAGCAGAAGTGAAATTCACATCCAGGTTTCTAAGTGCAAATTCTGTTTTTTCCACTTTACCATATTGTCTCCTATTACATCAGATTTGTTGGTTTTTCTTCTCTTTCTCTTCCTCTACACATATTTGTTTATTTGCATTGATTGCTTCAGAATTTGCCATAATTGGACAATTACATGTAACTCTCAAATTTGAAAGCCACTGCCTTTGTCCATTCTAAACCATGTTTATGCTGACTTGGGAAAAGAGATTAGTATCACTCCATGACTCTCCTAAATAATGGTCTTCCTCAAAATAAGGAATAAGACAGTACCAACCATGGAAAGCAAATTAAATAGACGTGATTGTCACTCAAGGATATACGAAGTCTAATAAAAGAACACTGAGAAAGACATACAGATGAAGGGAAAAAAGCACACACTTCTACAAATATGAACAACATGAACAAATGAAATGAATAGATATGACAGCTTACTTTATTTCTCTTATAGGTACTTCTATGAGTTATTAGATGGACTTTCAAAATCAAAATGAATTGTCAACTACTCAAATACATGATTAATTATATTTAACATATTTACTTCATAGGACAAACTCAAATATTGTATCAAGGTGAAGCTTCATATTCAGTAAATTATTTCAAAAGCAGTTTAATAAAAAATCATACTTTAAAACAAGATCGTAAAATTTTTATTTAATCTGACAAAGATAAACTCAAAAGATATGTAATATCTAATCAAAAGTCATGATAATACTTTTATTCCATTAAATTAATATTTATAAGTCACTAGTGGGTTATCTATGTGTCAGTTATAACAGTCTTACATTCATATTGTAGGAATAAATGTTATTGGAATCACCTACGGGATAATTACATCGACTCTTAAATTAATACTTAAATAGCTTCAGTTAATATAATTTCCATGGAATAAAGTGAGTCTCTATTCTTACCCATACTATTCAGTGTAGGTAGATATGGCATAAAATTAGAATGGGAAAATATACGTATCTTGACACACATACTGATAAAAACCATATAAGTAATTTGGGTATCTTTTATATTTTTTTGTGAAAAGAATAAAATTTTCCCAAAAGCTAAAACAAAGATATGCCATTACCCTAGCCATATAAATATGTAAAAAGAAAGAGAAGTTAGAAAGAAAAAATATCAATTATATTTGAAGTGGCTGAAAAGCATAGAGAATTACAATGAAAACGTAAAGTGTTTTTCTTAATATCACACATGTAAGTTTTGAAAAATTGTTAGCCATAGTATTGACTAATACTGATTAAGAATTAACACTAATAAAGAAATAAACTATCACCACTCACATATATATCTGTGTAATAACCACTGGAGAATTGAGAGTTTTAGGACTTTTATTTTCCATGTGCTTCAAAATACAAAAAGAAAAGTTTCATTATGAAAAAGCGCTTTTTAAATTTAAAGGATTTCCAATAAGTTGACTGGTCTCTGGGGGCATCTACTGGAAATTTAGCAAACTGCAGTCACATCATGTAAATTTGATAACTTTCATTATCCATCTTAATACAGATATTATTTTAATTGATATGTAAATAAGGTGACACTCAAAGAAGATAAATGTAAAGTTATGCATGGTATTCTATCTCATCCATCTGGAAACAACAAAATATGTAGCTGTCTATGAGATCAGTTAACAAATACTGAACTGTTAAAAATGTAAATAGGGCAGGTGGCATCTTACAGATGAACAGTTTTCAAACCACTCAATTTTCAAACCACTCAATGTTTGGAAAAATTAGAAATATATTTTAGAGATAAACATACACATATTTAATGAGACATTTTTATTAATCCAAATAAAATACATAAAAAGCATTTTTAATATGATGGCTTCTCTAAAGGAAATTCATTTTGCATCTCAGTATATCCACCAATATAAATAACTTGATAATCACTGCTTATTTTCTATATGACTTACTTTAATTATTTACATGCTAGTATCTCAAAAAGTAGAATTTGTTATACTTGAAATGAAAAATCTATTGTTTATTATAATTAGTTATTAAAAGTGAATTAGTCATAAGATGATCATTGTTATTAATTTCTCTTAAACATTTTAGGTGAACTTCCTTAAAGAAAAATGAATGATATAGTAAAGATAATATAATCACTGCAGTTTATGTATTGTTTTAACATATATTTCAATAAAGAAAAGAACTCTTGTAATATAGCATTATTGCAGTTCTGACTAATCATGTCATAGGAATTTTAATGTAACAGCAATTTTAACAATCACGATTTTCTTTGTGAAATTTATTGGTCATATTTGCTTTAAGAGAAAATAACTAATTTTGAAGGTATATCTATTGTTCTATACTTACAACTGTACCATAATATACTTTAGATGTTGCTATAATTTTATATGAAAACTCTCCTAACAGATTGAAATACATAACATTTTTGCTTCATTCCAAAGAAACACCACAAACACATGTGTTAGTTTACACTCTTTCTGGAAATCTCAGAATTGCCATCCAAATAAATGTGATATCACCTTTAATGTATAAATTGAAAGAACCTAATCACCATGAAAATGTTACAACAAATCAGAACATAAATATTAATATGGCAGGATTTTTGTTTCGGTTTAGACTTAGAATCATTTTAAATAGCTGGACTTATTTGGTAACTTAAAAATAAATATATAAAATCCACCTCCCGAGAGGTTATGGAATAGGATTTTTGTGATTTTCTAAACAACTAGAAGTTTGCTAATTTGAAAGTGCTACCTATGTCAGTGTGCTTTGTATTTTTGAAAAATATAAATTTTTATTTATTAGTAATCAAACTTAGAAAGCCTAAACCAGACTGCCAACATTTTAAAAGCATACATAAAAATTGAACAATGCCATTCAACCTTTAATTTCTTTTTAAAAAAATCTAATAACTAAGAAATAAAGTTTAGCATATAATATTTCATAAGTAGGGTGATTACTAATATAATTCTTTCAAAAAAATTAAAATATTTAAAAATATGATTAGCAAAGAATTCTGCCAAGATTACAATAAAAACCTACTTCAACATGGGCGATTTTATTTTAGGACATATGGAATATTCATGTAGAATGGACCAAAGATTATTTCTCAGATTCAATTAGATAAGAACAGATATTTAGCAAAATGTTAATCAGTCAAATAATATTTTTGCTGGTGATTGTTACCTGTTATCAGAGGAAAGCTATGGTTATTCAGCAGACAGTACAGACTGCAATGTTACACTGGCTTTAAATAATTCCCTTAATAATATAAAAGCATTTTTTGCATGCATATCCTGTTAAAAATTATTTACTCAAGTGATTCTAAGTCAGTCAAATATTTGAAGTACAGAGATTATCATCAATGAGGAATGAATAAAATTATTCATCAGTCAATATAAAGTACTACCACAATATTTACCCGTGTAGCCGTAACAGACATTTTCTTTACTGAAAGATTTTCTCTGCTAGAAAAAAATCTCAAACTTAACCACATTTTAAAAAGGTTTTCTTTAGAAGTTTAGTGAAAGGCATTGGAAGAAAGATAGCTCTTTAGATGAGGCTAATTACACAATCTTTAACATGGTGCTGTTACTTGCAAACTCCCTTGAGAAACTCAAACTTATTTACAAACAAAAATAGTTAAGCTAAAGACTGGACATGGGAAGGTATGGAATGAGTGTCATCGTTTCAGAAGAATTTTCAGGGAAGGTATTTTCACAGTGGAGCCCACTGCTGAGCCCAAGCACCTTTGGCTAAATGAGGCAGTCATAAGGATATTTATTATTATTATTTTTTTCCCCCAAATCACACTGTAACTTTCACCTATAGGAAAACGAATTAAACATAAGCTAAAAAATAAAGCCTGAAAATAATCTTAGTTTTTGGATTAAATCATAAGGATAAAAAGAGGAAATCTGAGTAATATAATTCTTTTGTAGTCTGTGACCTAAAACAACAACAATAAACATAAGAAAAAGAGGAGAAAAACAAAAGGTAACCTTTATACTACATGACTACAAACAATGGACTACAAACACCTATAAACATGAACACGCTAGCTCATCGCATCATGATGAGCTATTACTATTTACAATTTTTTATTAATATAAAAAATTTACGATTACAATTACTATTTATAATTTACAATTTACTTTTTTACTATTACTATTTACAATTTTTATTAATATAAAACCCCATATAACAGTTACTGTTTTTGAAATACAGTCTTGCAACTGCTCTCCAAAATTTTTAATATTCTATTTTTTAGGAAATTTTGTCCCAAATATTATCATTTAAACTTTTTCCTTCAGCTCTTCATCAGTACCTTTTTATAAATTAAAGAACTATCAATTTTTCATAAAAGTTGAGTGAAATATCAACTTTTAATAAAAATGTGAAGCTGGAGAATACAAAGACAAAAGTTAGTAAAAACAACAAGTTGCATTGAAAAAAAAAGTTCAGCTTACTGTGTTCTTTTTTTTACTAAAGTGTGTCATACATTTTATCTTTGCAAGAGTTTGACGAGTTTTGCAAGTAAAATTCTGTTTCCTCTACACTTGCTAATAGTCATGAGAATCTGTAGTTTGCACCTTCCCATTAAAAATGTATTGTATTTTTTTGAAATTATTCACCCCGCCTTTTATCCAGATCATGTCTTTGAAAGGAGGAAGTAGATAATAAATGGAATAATTCATGATTCCCCATTAAATATGAAACTTTCTTTTGCAGAGTTTAGAAAATGAAGTTCTACATAATGTACAAAAGTTGATTAGAACTTTTTTAACCTTTTCAAGAAAAAAACCTTTCACATTAAACAACTACATGAAGAGGTTTCTTTGGGAAAAGTAAACCAATCAATTCTTTCCACCTATAGCTTTATCATATATATTAAAATGTTGTTCCTTCCCAACATGTATTCCCTTATAATACTTATCTAGTTATTAAAATGATGGCAAGAAAAATAGTATACATGGGGCTAGAAATATGACAAGTATCTTAAAAAATGTAACCGATGTTTAAATTACAAAGGGAAAGTCACATAAATTAAAAATGAAAACAAAACATTATTCATGCTCTTTCCAGCAATGTAATGGAAGATAGAGGAAGAGTAAATAATAAAACCTGCATTTAAATTTCTATTATTATTATGACATTTCTTCTACTGTGGTAATGATATTTCATCATGAGAAGAAAATATATACTTTTATAAAATTTATCATTACAAACTAGCCATTGGTATTCCATTAACTACAGTCTTTTTTGCCTTTTTTTAATAAAATAAAAAGAAATTAAGCCAAATGATTATTAGGCTCACAACTGCTCTCTCATTCTATATTTCTTTAATAAGAAATCTGTAGTAAATTTAACTGAAGAGAAATGTCAAGTTCTATTTTTGGGCACAGATGACCTCAATTCTTTGTGTTTTTAAGTTTCTATTGTGGAATAGTTTGTTTTTCACTAAACAAATTTTAATTTTTCCCATTAAAAAAAAATAAGGAATATATTTTATTCTTTCGAGCTTGAATACTTAAAAGATAACCATCAAAATGTAAGGCATGTGAAGAACCTTTCATATTGTATGCTCTTTAATTACTGTCACAAAGGAGGTATACAATGCACACAAGAACACTGAAGCCAGGATTTTTCACAGGCTTTATGAACACAATCATCAAACTTCTAAAACATACATTTAGTTTCACAGTTAGGAAAAACTAAATTAATAAAAACAAATGTAAATTGAATAATCTGATGCTCTGGTCAGACATCTGTATATAAATATGTTATTTTCCTGAATGTTGTATTAATTTTATTGCAACTATCTCAAACATTTAGAAAATTCTTACTTGTATTAACTAAGAGCATAGGGTACATCACATCAAATATGTGCATTAATAAGAATATTGTAAGAACAAAAAGCAGTATATGTCAGGAGTAAAATAAAAGAGCCCTGAATTTGAACTTAAAAAAAAAAAATATATATATATATATAGTAGGGATTATAACATCCTTGAGACAGAGAACATGTCATTTGTTTCTTTTGTATTTTCATATAATAATGCAAATGCCAACAAAGTGAAAGCTTGTATATTATTCATATCAAACAAAATAGAATTCAGGAGTAAAAAATTAAAGGAGCATATGAACAACAGAGATTCACAAACAGACAGATTTACTGAGAAACAGAGGAATTAGGAAACAATACACCTAATAACATAGCTTTAAAATTAACAGAATAAGGAGAAATTTATTTATTTATTTATTTATTTAAAGATTTAATATATTTATTTATTTGATAGAGAGAGACACAGTGAGAGAGGGAATACAAGCAGGGGAAGTGCAAGAGGGGAGTGCAAGAGGGAGAAGCAGGCTTCCCGCCAAGCAGGGAGCCCAGTATGGGGCTTGATCACAGGACGCTGGGATCATAACCCCAGCCGAAGGCAGAGGCTTAACCCACTGAGCCACCCACGCACTTTGAGAAATTTATTTTAAAGCATTTTTTCAGAAAATTACAAATAAAGTTAAGGAAAAAAGGATCTGAATAACAATTTTCTAGCTTGACTGAAATAACAGGTTCAATCTAATTATTAATTTCTGATAGCATTTTCTGTATGAAACTGTCTACCAAATAAATACAGAATATATTTATTTTTCCAACATGCAAAAAATATTTATAAAAATTGTCCAGGTACTGGCCATACTAGAAATTTGATAAACTAATATCATGTATGGCATATTTAGTGAGCACTAGTAAAGATTCACTCCCCAGTTCTCCACCCATCCCCCCAATCAAAAAACACACAAAAATTATTTATCTGCAAATTTACAAATGTATTTCTAATGTATTCACTGTCTAAAGGGAAAACTGCCACAAAAATGCTCATATATGTAGAATTGAAACAAAATAAAAACACTAACCAGCAAATCCTGGGGGAAAAGTCATCATAGTATTCAAAAAGAAGTTTATAATTTTAATGTACTTGCTAAAAAAACAAGAACACAGAAACAAGTGAAGAAGCTAGCTTTTGACTCAGAGCTAGAAAAAAAAAATCTTAACAAAATGAACAATAACATGAAGTCAAATAAAAGATAGAAAGGGAAATACTAAAGGGAAAGGCTTAAATTAATCCAGAACAAAAAAACTGACCCATAAAACAAAAGAACTGGTACATAAAAAGACAAATATATCTTGGCAAGTATAATCAAGAAAAATAAAAATAGTCACCAAAATTGTGTCAGGAATGAAAAAGGTAATATAGCTTCTAATTGCAGTAATAACTGTTATTGTATACTAACAACAAATTGATGTTCTCAATATTTCACATGTATTATCTTTTTTAAACTTTACATTTTTTATTAAATAGGTATTGTTTTTATTGTCATCATCATCTCCATTTTACAGATGAGAAAACTGTGGCCCAAAGAGGGTTTTTTTTTTTTCTTTTTATATAGAATAAGGGGAGGGGACAGAAAGAGATTTTTTTGTTTTTGTTTTATTTATTCAGTTGAGAGGGAGAGAGAGAGAGCATGAGCACGGGGGAGAAGGAGAAGCAGATTCCCTGCTAAACTAGAAGCCAGACATGGGGCTGGATCCCAGGACCTGGACATCATGGCCTGAGCGGAAGGCAGACGCTTAACCAACTGAGCCACCCAGATGCCCTGGGGAGAGAGATTCTTAAGCAGGCTCCACACCCAGCATGGAGTACCATGTAGGGCTTGATCTCACAGCCCTGAGATCATGACCTGAACAGAAATCAAGAATTGGACCCTTAGCTGACTGAGCAACCCAGGCACCCTAAAGAAGAGTTTAATTAATAAGCTGAAGATCGGAAACCCTGTGAATGATGGAGCTGGGATATCAACCCCACCAGCCTAATTTTAAGGCCTGTTATTTGCACTACTATCTTCATACTCCCTCCAAAATATAGAGAATGTTTCTACAGATATAAAAGAGATAAACATTATTAGAAAAGATCACACTAAATATAACAATATACCTAGATTAAGAGATAATTAATTACATTTTTGTACCCTAGGATCATGACCCCAGCCGAAATCTCCATTGAGATTATCATGAAATCTAGATTTTTATCTAGATTAATAGATACCTATATAAAATATCAAAATATCAATTATCGGTTTGCTAGAGAAGACTTAGAGAACTAATTATAACAATCTTTCCTCTGCCTCCTGACCCTTCTCCCACCAAAGGAGCAAAACTACTTGGTTTTATAGGGAAGTTCTACAAAACTCTCAGTGAGTAAGAAATCCCCATCTCATCAGCAATGTTCTAGAGCACAGAAAAAGGTGAAGAATTCTTTAGTTCATTTTACAAAATCCTAAAAGTGTAGCAAAAGGAAAGAAAATTATAGGTTAAAATCATGCAAAATTCTCTTTCCCTCCCCTCAAAAAAGAACCTCTAGCAAACAGAAATCATAACGAGTAAGTAGGAGTTTGTAGAAAATTACAAAATCTAGTAATTTCAGGATAATCTCAGTAGATGTTAGAAAATTATTTAGTAAACTTCAAAAGTCATTCATAATTAAGAAAAGGAGAAACTGGGGCACCTGGGTGGCTAAGTGGGCTAAGCCTCTGCCTTTGGCTCAGGTCATGATCCCAGGGTCCTGGGATGGAGCCCCACATTGGGCTCTCTGCTCAGCGGGGAGCCTGCTTCCCCTCTCTCTGCCTGCTTCTCCCTCTCTCTGCCTGCTTCTCTACCTACTTGTGATCTGTCAAATAATACAAAAAATCTTAAAAAAAAAAAAAAGGAGAAACTAAAAAATGAATTCTTTATCTTGGTAATGTGTATCTGTTAAATCAACATCTAGATGGTTGTTACCATTCATTGTCTCCATTTGCTTTTTTTTCTCTTGGATAAATATTTACTGTCTGGATTAATGTTCTGTGTCTCACACCTCTATAAATATTTTCTATTATCTTCTCTGTTTTTATTCCATGTGGTAAGAGATATCTTTGCCTTTCTCTTTTATCCTTTCTTTTAATTTTTTTAAAAAAGTCCAGCAATCTTTATCCTAAGTTTGAAGAATTGTTTTCCTTTAAATTCTTTCATATATCAGGTATGTCTTTGGGGATGTAACATTTTTTACAATTTCTGCAAGGGAACAAATTGGAAATCTTTTTTTTTTTTTTAAATAGGAAATCTTTTAAAGCTCTCCTTTTCAATTGAACATAATAAAAAAAGGTAAAAAAAAAAAAAAGCTGGAGAACTACTGAAAGAGAATGATAAATCTCCTTTGTGGCTCTTTGAGGAAATAAGTGGGTTTCAATTAAATGACAATAAACTGATTTTGGTACCTTAAAAAAAAAATAGACAAGGATATCCGAAACCCGGGTATACATTTTTTCCAGTCTTTTTCTGACACGTATTTCATCTCCCTTTGGTTGTCTATATATCTACAGTCCTGAAGCAATTTGTACAATTAAACATGACTAACATCTTTGCTCATTTGAATAAATACAATGCAAATATAGAAAAAAATAAAGCTCTCCTTTTCCCTATAGAAACTTTGTTTCAGCTCAGGTTGAATGTTCTCTTCATTAATCTTTTTTTTTTTTTTGTACTGTGATATTTTTTCCAATAACGGAAGATATTTGTCTAATCCTAATAATGAAGCTTTAGCTCTCTTAATGTAGGCAGTGTGCTTGGGTTTCCTCTGTTGGTAAGCTCCATTCTTAGATACATAGGTCAGGAAAGGATGGACAGGTTACTCCTTGCACCAATGCCATATGAAAAGGATTAGCACCAGGCATCAGCTTCCTGACAGGAACTCAGGCCAACTGTTACTTTTCTTTAAAATGTTTTGCACCTATGGTATTTGTCTTTCTCTGACTGACTTATTTTGCTTAGCGTAACACCCTCTAGTTCCATCCACATCATTGCAAACTGCAAGATTTCATTCTTTTTTATAGTGAGTAATATTCCACTGTGTGTGTGTGTGTGTGTGTGTGTGTATCACATCTTCTTTATCCATTCATCTGTTGATGGACATCTGGGCTTTCTCTATATTTTGCCAAGACAAATACCATATGATTTCACTCACATGTGGAATTTAAGAAACAGAACAGATGAACATAGGGGAAGGGAAGGAAAAATAAGATAAAAACAAAGGGGAAGACAAACCATAAGAGACTCTTAAGTATAGGAAACTGAGGGTTGCTGGAGGGCAGGGGTGTGGGAGGATGGGGTAACTGGGTGATGGGCATTAAGGAGAGCACATGATGAAACGAGCACAGGTGTTATATGCAACTGATGAATCACTAAATTCTACCCCTGACACTAATAATACACTATATGTTAGCTAAACTGTATTCAAATAAAAAAATTTTTAAAAATGTTTTGCACCTATGCTCATGAGGGATATTATTCGATGGTTTTCCTTTTATATAATGACTTTTCTGGTATTGATATCAGTGTAATGCCAGTCCCAGAGAATGAGTTGAGAAGTGTCTCTTCTTCTATTTTCTTGAAGAATTTATGCAAAATTGGCAGGGTGCCTGGGTGGCTCAGTGGATTAAGCCACAGCCTTCAGCTCAGGTCATGATCTCAGGGTCCTGGGATGGAGTCCCATGTTGGGCTCTCTGCTCAGTGGGGAGCCTGCTTCCCCTCCTCTCTCTGCCTGACTCTCTGCCTGCTTGTGATCTCCCTGTCAAATAAATAAATAAAATCTTAAAGAAAAAAAAATAATTTATGCAAAATTGGCATTATTTCTTCCTCAAATGTTACATAGAATTCACCAGTGAAATCATTATGGGCCCAAATTTCTTTATGGGAAAATTTTAAACTATGAATTCAATGTCTTTAATAAATATAAGCCTATCCTGTTACCTATTCCTAATGAAGTAAATTTTGGCACTGTCCTTCAAGAAATTTAGCCATTTCACAGCAGTTGTTGAGTTTATCAGCATAAAGCTTATTACTTAATTAGCATTTTAATATTTGTATAAGCTATAGAGATATGCATTCTCTCTTTCATTTCTGAAACTGGTTAATTTGTGTCTTCTCTCTTTTTCCGCGATCAGTCTGACTAGAAGATCAATTTTATAATCTTTCCAAAGAACCAGTTTTTACTTACATTGTTTTCTCCATTTTCCTGTTTTCTGCTTTTATTTTATTATTTCTTTCTGGACTTTTAATTTGCTTTCTTTTTCTAGTTTTTTAAAATGAAAGCTTAGGGCACTGACTTTAAGCGTTTTTGTTTTTTCTAAAATAATCATTTTTAGATGCTATGAACTTCCCTTTCAGCCCTGCCTTAGCTGCATCCCATATATTTTGACATGCTGTATTTTCTTTTCATCCAGTTCAAAGTATTTTACCTTGCAATTTCTCCTTTGATCCATGGGTTATTTAGAAGTATGTTATCCAGTTTCAAAACTTATGGCGATTTTCCAGAGACCTTTTTTGCTGTTATGTCTAACTTTAGTCAATTGTTGTAAGGCAAAATGATTTTTAGGATATAAATACTTTTAATTACATTCAAATTTGTTTTATGGCTCAGAATATCATCTCCTTTGATAAATATTCTATATACACTAAAAATAATGTGTGTTATGCTGCTGTTTGGTGGACTGTTCTGTAAATGTCAATTATTTAAGTTGATTGATGGTATTGTTCCAGTCTTCAACACATACCCTTACAGATTTTTCTACCAATTATTGATACAGCAGTGTTGGAATCTCCAACTATAATTATGGACTCGTGTGTTTCTCCTTTTCTTTCTTTCAGCTTTTATATTATGCCTTTTGAAGTTCCATCATTAGTAGCATAAACAGTATTACATTTTCTTTTTTTAAGACTTTATTTATTTATTTGTCAGAGAGAGAGAGAGCACAAACAAGGGGAGCAGCAGCAGGGAGGGCGAAGCAGGGAGCCCCAAGTGGGGCTCGATCCCAGGGCCAGGGGATCACAACCCCAGCCTAAGGCAGATGCTCAACCAACTGAGCCACCCATGTGCCCCAGTATTACATTTTTTGATGAGCCAACTCCTTTTAATCATTATGAAATAGCACTTTTTATCCCTGGTAATATTCCATCCACCTTCTAAAAATGTTATTTCTACAAATCCTGGAATCTCTCATTTTTTACCCCTTCCTTTCCATTATGTTAAGATTTTAGTATCTTCTGTACTTCTACGTGGTTATTTCAAATATAGGAAAGAAATGTACTTAACATCCATCTTGACCTTGATGTTGAAGTGGAAAAAAACTGTAGGCTGAGCTAACTTTAAGATAAATCCCTAGTTTAGCAACATATTTCTTTGGCTATTCTGGTTGTAGGACAAGAGATTGTTTTGGACAAGCTTAAAAAGATTTTATGAAAATCTGTATCAGGATTAATCCTTATGAGTTGAACCCAGAGGGAGACTGTAGATAGTAGGAGTGATAGTAGGAGTTCGGGAGACATCTGGAAATCTGATCTTTGATGGAGGTCTGGTCCATTTTTTTTCTTTTCCTCCTAGCTTATTCATTCCTTTCTCTCTAAGAATATTTTTTTTTCTATCTTATTGCTCATGCTTCTTTATAACATTAGATCACTTTGGTTGAATTACTCCATTTCTCTATGCCTTGGTCTCTGGGAGTAACAATTCTTCACACAATTATTGTAAGGATCACTTTAAACAGAGACCAGCACACAGTATTTATTTAATATCTCTTACCTGTTACTATCTTACCTGAAATAAAACCTAGTTAAGAGATGCAGTATTTATGACAAACTGTCTAAATGCCCATTTTATTGTTTATTAGGTGTGCAAAGTTCTATTTTATTGCTCTATTTTTCTTATAGAAGGCCATGTAATAACTTTCCTTTGGAATTTAGAATCAGGAAAAAAGCTTGTCTCTGTGAAGAACTTGCATGTTTTCCTCTCATCAGGTAATGAGAACTTTATAGTCCATCACATCTCCCCTTTTGCTCAACCTGCCCAGAGGTTCGGACTGAAACTATATTGATTTTAATGGGCAGCATTTGTACAGACTTTTCCTTTATTTACCTCTCGTTTTCTATTTATAATCTGACACCTGTGTAAAATGTTAACTTTAAGTTTTTTCAATCCTTTCTAGAAAGAAAGCAAGAAATAAAATGTTACTTTTATGTAAGTCAGAAGAGTGTTAAAGAAGAATGAAATACAATCCTTACTTTCAAAGATCTCTTAAGCCTAGAGCAGAGTCCTTTCCTTGTGGCAATTCACAGTGAGAAAGACATTTTCCACAGCAGTTCGGTACAGGCACATATATATTTTATATATGTGTGCATACAAAACAAAAGTTGAATGCACTAATCCTCAAAATGTTCTAATCTCTTTATAAATATTAACTTAATTATTCCTTGTAATCATTCTTTGAGCCAGGCCCTATTATTATCCCTATTTTTCATATGAGGAAACAAGAGACACAGAAAGGATAAATAACTTGGCCAAAGTCAAGCAGTTATTTTGTCAGTGTCAAGCTGGGATTTGAGTCCAGGATGTCTGGTTTTAGAACTCATGCTCTGTTGCATTACAGCTGGTAACCTCCCAATATTTAGCCTTACTCTATGCAATATATTCTTTTCTATTCTATTTTACTACACTCTCTTTCCTTTTTAAAAAGCTAGTCATGGGGTGCCTGGGTGGCTCAGTCGGTTAAGCATCTGCCTTACCTACCTTCAGCTCAGGTCATGATCCCAGGGTCCTGGAATGGACCCCTGCACTGGGCTCTCTGCTCAGCAGGGAGCCTATTTCTTCCTCTGCCTGCAGCGCCCCCTGCTTGTGTCCTTTCTCTGTGTGTGTCAAATAAATAAATAAAATCTTAAAAAATAAAAAGCTAGTCATGATCCCCAAACCCCAAGTCCCCAAATGGTTATGGGTCATAACCATACCCACAGGGAGTCACAGTCTATAATTTGTCAAACATTAATCAAGAAGGGGGAAAAAAAAAACCCTACACATATATGATTGTCAATGGCTATTCAGAGAGTTCAAGCAGGAGCTCTGAACTCTACCCTGTTGCTGAGGATGGCTCTAAGGAAGCCTCACAGAGCAAGAAACAGTTACCTGGAAAACAGAAGTTTCCCCAGTACACAAGGCATGGGGCTGGGGGAGGAGAAAGGCATTTCAGGCAGAGCACATACACAAGGCTATGAAGGGTAAAAGATCATCATTCATTGATCCCCTAAGCATGTGCCAAGCACTGTATGAGTACTACGGATGCACATGTGACCAAAGCAGTCATGGCTCCAGCCTTTTTGAAGCTTGTAGTCTAGTAGAAGAAACGAAGTAGTAATGACAATGCAATGCTATGGGTGCCACGATGGGAACAGATATAGTCACAGGTTTATGGAAGATAGTGAAGCCATTTAAGAATGAGTAAGAGTTAGCCATGAAATGATAAGGGGAAAAAGCATTCTAGGCCAAGGGAATGGCAATGCACTCAACTGGTGAGATGAGAGAAACTGTGGTTTAATGAAGACCTGTGTAAACCCAAAGACAGAATAGTGTAATGGTTTGAGGAGGGGTTCTGGAACCTGACTGCATAGGTTCAACTTCCTGTTCTTCTGTTTATTTGCTGTGTGACTGTGGGTAAGTTACCTAATATATTTGTGCTTCAGTTTCCTAAGCTATAACTGGAACTAAGAAAGACTTTTCTATGATTAAATGAATTAATACATGTGAGACACTTAGAGAAGTTTCTGAGACACGGTAAGTGCTCAACAAATGTTAGTCATTAATATTATTTTGGTAAATAATAAATTTCAAAGTGGGATGGTGGAGACTGCGCAGACTGAGGTGTGGTCAGCCTTAGTTAAAAAATACTGATTGAGTGCCTAGTATGTGCTGGGTACTCTTATAGGTACTAGAAACTTAGCAGTGAACAAGACATTGTCCCAGTTGCTCAGGTCGGTTCACAAGGCATCATCTTTGGTTACTTCCTTTACTCACTCCCACATTCATTCTGTTGGTAAGCTCTGATCTCCCTATTATCTAAATATATTCTAAATCAAACCATTTCTTATAATTTCTACTAGATCTACCCTGGCCAAGCTGCCATCATCTCTCACTTGGGCTGTTACCCAGGCAAATATCCATGGAGCAGTCTTAGTGATCCTTTAAAAAAGGAAGTTACATCACAGTGTTCCCTACTTAAAATGCTCCAGTGATTTCCCAAGATACCTAGAATAAAACTTAAGCACTTCAAAATTATTCTAAGTAACTTCTAACCCCTTAGGAATAATGCGAATGTAATGAAAAAAATAAAAGGGCAAAAGAAGTTTGGAAAGATTCTTTCCCATTGATTACCTAAGAGTTTTGGAAGACACATCACTTTGTGAATTAATGCATAATTAATTTTAATTAAGAACTGAGGGGATCCATATCAGTGAATTTCTAACAACCAAACTCCTTAAAAAAAAAAAAAAAAGTCCAGGATGAAACCAAACTAGCAAATCAAAACATATTGTTTTCCTAAAAAATATATTTCTTATTTCCCTGCCATATGAAAGAGAGTAAGGTGAACAAAACAATACTTTGTTACTAAATTTCAATTATTTAATTCCAGCACAATGTAAACACACTGAAAAGAGTACCTGAAGGGCCTGGTCATTACTTGCCTTTCCAAGGTATATCCCCAGAGAATTCGACTTTTTTTTTTTTTTTAGAATTCGACTTTTTATAAGTGGCTAATTCTTCTGACTTCCCCTTTCAGATGTCATTTCAGTGTGTTAGCCTCCTCTTCACAGTTTCAATCCATGAAAAATTAGGAAAATGAGAGTTTTTCACAGAAAACAATATAGCCAAGCTTATGAAATCAGACAACCCAATTTTATAGACATTTCTAAGTCAACTGACTTGTCCTAAAGATGGCTCCACACTTCCCTCTTGATAGTAAAATACCATTTTTTTCTAGAGCTTTTCTTGTTTATGCCAAAGTTTGCATGCATATACTGATGTTGGTTAACCTAAATCTGATATCTTACTTAGTGGGATAGCACTGATATTATTTTTAGTGGAAGGAGACTGTCAAGTTTTACCCAGGGTGTGTGGATTATGGCGAAGAAGATGTCATTCTTCTCTATCTAGGTTTTCTCACAATATTTGATTTTAATACAATTTAATACGATTACATTAACTTGAAGAGAAGTGCTTAAAAGATGTTTATATAGCCATATGTAGAAAACCGAGATTAAGTGAAATCACAATTATATATATATATATATATATATATATATATACACACACACACACAGACACACATATATATGCATATTATACACATACATATACACACAAATACACAATACTATATATATTTATAAACATACACACTATATATAACTATATATGTGTATATATATATAGAACCTTCTAAGATCAAAGAAAGTACAGATTATTTAAAATGGTCTTAGAGAGGGTCACCTGGGTGGCTCAGTCTGTTAAGTGTCTGCCAAAGGCTCAAGTCATAATCTTAGAATTCTGGGATTGAGCCTCAAATCAGGCTCCTTGCTTTGCAGGGAACTTGCTTCTCCCTCTCCCTCTGCCTGCCACCCCTGGTTTGTGATCGCTCTCTCTCTCTGACAAATAAATAAATAAAATCTTTAATAAATAAATACATAAATATATAAAATGTTCTCAGAGTACCATTCCAAACAAAACTTTAACAGTCTCCAAATAATTTTAAAATGATTAAAGAAAATTATCCTCTATACATTTATACATTCTTTTTATTTCTTATAACTAGACATTTAAATTTTTTTATTTCAAAAGAGAATGATAATGAAAATAATTCTTAAAAATTGGTGGTGTAAGAAGCTCCATCAATCTGTCTCCCAACCTAGACAGTAATTGTAATCTGTTGTAATTATTTTAGAGTGCTAGACTCTACTGAAGCTTTGCCACTTCCATGGGAAGGCTTGGGCAGTAAATTGTGACTAATCTGCTCAGTTTCAACTCTCAGCTCAGTGGCAGCTACTCATCCACCCAGCCCCATGGCAGGCATCCATGCACTAGGTTCCAGGTCCAGCATACAAACATGCTTCCAGGAACCAGGATAGGCAATAAGAACCCTGTCTTGGGGTTCTGTGTTCTGTTCATTGATTGTTCCTTCTGATCATGGAGAGGCAGATACAGAATAGGGCAGCTGTTATTGCACATATACCTCTATTCTTATAAGCTCCTACCTTTCAGTCTGAAGCAACTTTCAGGAGATTCAAAGAGCTGGTGCTATTCTGGCACCATTCTTTTCCCCTTCATTTTTTCTCTTTTTTACCCTTTAAAAGCCAGATGTTAAAAGCTAGGACATTCGAAAGTAAATGTACATGGCGGAATTAGTCACCACACATGCCTAAGGAAGATTGCAGGCTCAAAAAGACCTAGGACAACCTTAAAAGTACACTTCAGGCTACACCTTGTCATGAAGACAGACTACAACAATAAAACAAAACAAACCAGAATCAAACAAAAACAAAATAGCAGCAAATGCTGTAAAAGGTGAAGAAACTGACTACCAGAGTTTTTAACAACAACAACAATAATAACAAAATCAAAAGGTATACAAACAGGAAAGTATCCCATTGAAGGACACAAAAAAATAAGCCAACTGAAACTATCCCTAAGAAAGACCAGATGATACAGAAAGAGTATTTGACTAAGTTCAATACTGTCATGATAGAAGCACCTAACAAATAAAAATAGAAGGAAACTACCTCAACATAATAAAGCCATATATGAAAACCCACAGCAAACATAATAATCATGAAAGACTGAAAGCTTCCCTCTTAGATTAGGAATAAGGCAAAGTATCCAATTTTATCACATCTATTCAATACAATAATGGAAGTCCTAGCCAGAGCAATTAGACAAGAAAAAGAAGTAAAAGGCATTCAAATTGGAAAGAAAGAAGTAAAATGATTTGTTTCCAGTGTTGTAGAAACCCTATCTACAAAGCCCTAAAGATTGCACAAAAAAAAGCCATCAGAATTCAGTGAATTAGCAGGATACAAGTTCAATACAAAAAATTCAGTAGATATCTATAAACTAACAATAAATAATATGAAAAGGAAATTTAAAAAACAACTTACAATAGCAACAATATATAAAATAAAATACTTAGGAGTTAAGTAAGGAGATGGAAGACTTATATAATGAAAACCATAAAATATTGTTGGAAAAAGACATATCTAAATGGAAAGACAGACATATAAACCAAAGAAATAGAGAGTCAGAAATCAACCTTCTCCTGTATGGCCAAATGATTTTTGATAAGGATGTCAAGACTATTCAATGGGGAAAGGACAGTCTTTTCACAACTGACGGCCAGAAAAGATATCCAAAAGATATGAAATTAAACCTTTACCTAACAATGTATACATAAATTAAAATGGATCAGAAAACTAAACATAAGAGCTAAATCTATAAAACAGAATAAAACTTAGGACAAAAGCCTTACAACATGGGTTTTGGCCATGATTTCTTGGATATGACACAAAAGGTACAGACAATAAAAGACAAAACAGATGAATTGGACTTCATGAACATTAAAAACATTCATTATCAAAAGATACCATAAACAGAGTGAAAGGCAACCTAAGGAATAGAAGAAAATAATTGCAAGTCATATATCTGATAAGGGATTAACACCCACAATATACAGACAACTCGTAAAAGTTAATAGCAAAACACAACTCAATTCAAAAATGGTCAAAAGACTCGAACAGACATTTCTCCAAAGAGGATATCCAAATGACCAATAAGCACATGAAAAGATGCTCAACATCACCAATCATTAGGGAAATGGAAATCAAAACCACAATAAGATACCACCTCATACTCGGTATAATGACTACTATCATAAAAGTAGAAAAAAAAAACAATGTTGGTGAAGATGTGACAAAATTGGAACCCCTGTATGTTGTCAGTGGGACTATAAAATGGTTATAGCCACTCTTGTAGCAGAATGATAGTTCCTAAAAAAAGTTTAAAATAAAATTATAAATTATTTAGAAACTACACTTTTGGGTTTTTAATCAAAAGAATTGGAAACAGAGTCTTGAAGAGTTATTTGTACACCTACGTTCATAGCAGCATTATGTAGCTAAAACATGGGCGTAACCCAAGTGTTCATTAAGGGAATGAACGGGTAAGCGAAATATGGTCTATACATACAATGAAATATTATTCAGCCTTAAAAAGGAAAGAAATTCTTATGTATGCTACAACATGGATGGACCTTGAGGAAATTGTGCAAAGTGAAATAAGCCAGTCACAGAAAGATAACTACGGAATGATTTTAATTATATAAAGTATTTATATGAGGAGTCAAAATAACAAAGACAGAAAGTAGCACAGTGGTTCCAAGGAGCTGAGGGGTGAGGTATTGCTTATTGGCTACAGAGTTTCAGTTTTGCAAGACAAAAAGAATTCTGGGGTAAGATGGTGGTGAGTATGAATATATTTAATGCCATGAACTGTACACTTAAAAAACAGTTAAAATGGGGGGCCCCTGGGAGGCTCATCCCACTGATTCAACCCCTGTGATACCTGGGTGTTTATCTCCTTTTATCACTCTGTTCCTTGTTCATGAAAGAGCAATTTCCCAGATGATTTCCAAATAGAGGAGGGCCATTGTGCACTTCCAGGTTTATAAGCTATTAGGAGAAAAGCCATGTTCTTTGGCTATATTCCTTACATGTAAAGCAATTTTATTATAATAATGGTAAGTTTAAGCAACTTGTAGAAATGTTTTAAGTGTTTGGAATAGCTTAGCAGGCTGTACAAATTGTGTTGCATGGTACAGCATAAGTTAGTTTATGAAAAACTCCTTTTAAGTTGAGATTTAAAAAAAATTTCTCTTCATTGGTTAGCATTACTAAGTTTGAAATGATCTCTTATTAAAAACTCTGAACATGATGAACATGATACCTAGTAAAAAGCAAAATATGTGACTGTACATATTTATAGAAAAGTGATAAATTAATATTAATACTTAAATCAACATATAAAGTTAATGTGAAGTATTTAGGTTATTTATATTAATTAATAAATGCTTTAAAAGCAAAAAAAATCAATGACAGTTAAATAGCTAAAGTGAGGGTTGTGTATATGTGCTTCATATAGAGAATCTCTCTTAACTTTTGTAAGAATTTCCCATTATTGCTCTGTTCTCAAAATAGGTAGGGAAATCAGAAATTAGAGAAATCAGGTAAACTGCTTAAGATTACACAGGTATTAAGCAGCAAAATCAAATTTCCAACTGAGGAAGAAATTGGCTCCCATAAAAGCCAGAGCTGTAATGTCACGATTCCTATGCTTTTACCTTACAAAGAATTTTTTTTTAATATAATAGAGCTGCTAAGTTTAAACACCATATATGAAAATATTTTAAAGCAAACTTTTAAAGGACATAAAGACATAAGTTACTAAGAAATTGGCATTTCTGTGTTCTGTTGACATTTGAAATATTTCCTCCTTTTTTATTTATTTAGACTTAGTTTTGATGAAAGCCTGTGATCTTTTTTGCACCTAGGGAAGAATTCTTTTTTAAAGTTCCTTCCAACTACATTTACTAAATTCTAAGATTTTAAACTTTATTCATATCAATATTCTTTTTTAAAAAAAGTTATGGTCAGAACAAGTCTTTTCTTTCCTAGTTTCACATCCTAGAGATCTGTTGCTGAAGATAACACTAGAATTTTTGAAAGTAAGCAAATAAATGAAAGTAAATAAAAAAGAAAGTTACCCCTCCTCTTTTCCTATTATTAGTTTCTGCTATTGCTTAATATTTTATATCCATGAGAGGGTAAGGAATAATCACTTCTCCATTTCAGAACATCAAAATCCTGTCTCTCTTTCTCAAGTCTGGAAGACCTTGAAACACAGTCTGCTACCCAGAAGGAAAGAGAGGCCACTTCCTTTCCCTCTCTTCCCTGCCTGTTCCTATTAGTCATCCAACCATTTATTCGGCAACTGTCCATTTCAGAAAGTTAATTTGCAAAACTCCATACAGAATTTCACTTATTACTTTACAAGAGAGCAAAATGTTTTGGAGGGAAAACAAAATGGTTTCACAAAATTATTTAGAAGTAAACAAGATTGATGAAGCAGAGGAACAGCACACTGGAAGGAACCTAAATTCCCATAGGGTTGGGTGAAATATAACCTGAATAAACGTCTTCACCCCCTTACATATACTCTGACTACCTGGTCATTGTACAGATCCAGGTGCTAAATTTGCCTGTAACAAGAATATCTGTGGTTCGTAAAAGCACGTTTAGAAGACAATTTTGAAATAATCTTAAGATGGAAACTTAACATTGGCAAAACGCTACTTTAACTGCCAAAGTACAAATCAGTTCGAAATGAGGAAGAGGAGAAAGGCTTTAAAAGCTATGAAAATACATGGCTCTTTGTTTCTTTATAACTCAAACTCATTGAATATGGTAACTGACAGTTCTAATTGCCACTGTGTTGACAAAGTGATGCTTAGCACACTTCAGCTGATGATGCTGAAAGGTGCTCTGCAAGAAAGCAGTATCTGAGAGATGCACAGTTTTGAACTAAACCTATTCTTCCTCATAATAGAACGTGATATCTGCAGCAGAAAGTAATACTGAGCAGATTAGCATTTTCGGTCCCTTGATGATTTTGTTTATTTGTATCCTCATATACACAACCGAAGCTATAAAAACTGCCCCCCAGAAATTTTTCTTTGAATCTACAAACGATACTTTCATTACTTAGCTACTCAAAGCAATTACAATATGATAATAAGTGACACTTTCAATCCTTAAAAAAAAAAAATACGATACTCTGACAATATAAGACAGAATAAAAAACAAAGTACAAAACCACAACAGGATCTTTCAGTTGTTAAAAGTCAGTCAAATACTATCGATGAACTATTTGAAGATTTATCTAAGAAAGTCAAATTGTCAATGTCAATTATATTGTACATGAGTACAAAATGTGGGGGGAAATGTACCGAGTAGGCACACAAATAACCCAGTCGCTTAAAAAGAAATGAAGCATACTGAAATTCTTCTGTAAATGTAGATAATGAAAAACCCAGAAATCCTTTGCTTAGGAACTACTTTACCCACTCCAAAGTAAAATGATCCCCCATCAATGGGTTTGGCTATCCCAGGAACAACTACTCTAGCTTGTCATGCTCAATTACTTGTTTAAATTTTATACCCCTACTTGTCTACATAAAACACTTCTTTGAGGAATTAAGCTGCTATGATTCAATATTCAAACCAGATGAAAATATTGTAACCAAAGAATAGTCACAATAGGAAACCTATTTCATGGTGTCAGTCTGACTTCTTTTTTCCCCTCATTCACTCATTTAACTTGCAGGTGTTGAGCTCCGACCATGTGCCAGGGTACACAGAGACATGGCTCTGTTCCTGTGCAGATCCATTCTGCTGGGCATGAAGACAGTTGACATGCAGGCTCCCAGTGCAAGAGGGAGACCAAGCTGCAGCAGAAATAGAGCCAGATGATTTAGCTGAGAGTAAACGGAGGTGGGATGAGGGCTACTGGATTATGAGGTCAGGAAATGGCAGACTAAAGAGGTCACATTCAAGATGACTGACACTGTAGGACAAGAAAGTGTCAGCAATAAGGCCACAGTGAATGGAGGAGGAGTGGAGAAAATGGGAGATAAAGTCAGAGAGGTCAGGGAAATCAAAATCACACACAGTAAAGTCCAAACCATGATACACCTTAGAACTTGGAAAGCTCTCAGGGGGTTTTAAGCAGGTGAGTGTCATGATCTAATTTTTTTCAAAAGATGACTCTGGAGGCTGAATTTCGGCAGAGTTAGAGGGGATAGGAGAAGAGCAGCTGGGAGACTATTCTAGTGATCTTGGCAAGGGATGATGGTGGCTATGCAATGAAGAGAAATAGATGAAAACAGGATATATTTAGGAGTTACATCTGATAGAACATAGTGATGGATTAGATGGGGGAGCCTGGTGAAGTCAGGGTGCATGCAACTCAAAGCTGCCTTGGTGCCACTTGCTGAACTGAGGAAAGACTGTGGGGGATTATTTGGTCGGGGAGGTGAAGGAAAGTAGGGGTAAATCAAGAGTCTAGTTTGTGGCCAGATTAATTTTAGAGTGTCTTAAGCACACAAGTACGTATGTAAAGGAGGCAGTTGGATATAAAAATTTGGAGCTCAATGGAGAATTCAGGGCTAGATTTATAAATGTGATAGTCGTTAGGGTACTGATGTACTTAAGACTGGATCCAGGGGGGAGTGCCACTGGAATAGAGGGCCTAGGACTCAGCCCTAGGACAACCCACCACTGAGGGTTTGCAAAGAGAAAGCCAGCCTCAGGAGGCACAGAGTCTGGAGGAAAACTATAGAACATGGCATCCTGGAAGCCACAGGTACAGAGTGACCAATGAGAGAGCGCTCAACTCTATCAAATGTTGTGAAGACGTCAAACAAGATGAGGACAGAAACGTGATCATTGTATGTGGTAAAAATGGAGGTGTTAGTCACTCCAAACTGGGAGATTTCTGTGACTTCTGGGACCAGACACCTATCTAGAGTCAACTGATGCAGGAATGGGTGCAAATACTGAGACAGTGCTTCTGGTTGCTTTGAAGGGTAGAGGAAAATGGGAGAGAACCTGCGTGGGGGTGGGGGTGTGTGCAGATAAGAAGTCAAGGGAAATACTAAAGGAGTTATGAACGCTAGTGAGATTGATCCAGTTGAAAGGGAAAATGATGATGTAGAAGAAAAACGTGTTTAAATGTGGAGAAAGTCTCGGAACAAGTAAGAGGGCATGGATGGTATCCAGAGCACAAGCAGAGGCATCATCCTGAGATGAGAATAGGAATTCCACCAATTTTGATAGAAGGAAAGTCACAGAGTCTGAGTTTATATGTAAGTCAACTGGTGTGTTTTGGGTTAGATGATGAGTGCGCGTACATATTATGGGATATCAAAGCTAGTGGCTATCAATTATACAGTGAACATATATACAACCACCTTACCATCTTTATATATATGTAATATATATTACCATCGAAAAGAAGAACAAAGCAGTATATACAGACTTAAAGGTATATCTTAGATATTGCTTTTCTTGTTGAAAATTTGATTCATCAATTTCTTCCACTTGTATACTGAGGTTCTGTGAAGTACCAGTTTGGTAACTTTATATTGCCACCAAACAGAAAACCAAACTCAAAATCTGTCTTCTGTAGCAAGTTTCATCTGACCACCTTAGTTTTCTCTGATTTCCTCTATACCTTGAGGCTACACTTCGCAATACAATCAGCACTCATGCATTCCATTTTCTTTTCCTGTTCATAAATCTTATCATCTCAAATTGAGACAAGGATCTTATTATCTCAAATTGAGACAAGGAGACAAATATTGTACGAAAAGATATCACTGTCTCTCCCACTGTGAAAAACCTGGTATTAGATACGAAGTAGGCACTTAAATGCTTGCTGACCAATTTATCTTTTCAGAGTTGACTGACTAATAAAAAGTTTTACATAGCAATTCCTTGGTTAACAGAATATGCATAATTCCTCACGGTACCTGCTGAGTATTGCTGAGAGTGCGGAAATAATTCATCAGTTTTCTCCCTTACATGCTATTCAATTAGTTTGTCTGTGGCAAAGTCTAGAATATATATCAGTCAAAAGCAGAAGAGTGAGCTAAGTACCAGCTATCTTCCTACTAAGGTTTGCATCCACTATCCTAGCTTTGGTCTAAAAACATATTCAGCTGCAGGATAAGGAGAATGAAATTGTAAGGCTGGAGAATTACCCAGTGTTACTTGTTTTCTGTAGCATATTATGGATTTGAAATCAATTCGGTAATAACTTTAATGAAAAAAATATTAAGAGAATAGTCATCAGCAAATCCTATTCTGCACTGCTTTAAAGTTTTCTTCAATGCAGACTGAACGTTTAACAGATTTTAAGTGCTGTATATGGATTTCTAGCTTGTTAAAATATGTGAAGTATAAGTTTAATTCCAAATTTAATATCTAATTATTAAGTCAATTACAGATACTTGGATATCATTATATTTAAATCAGAATGAAAATATCACCTACATGTATTTTTCTTTTAAGTAATTTATTATCAGACAATATTAACTTTTAATTTTATCCAACAGGTTACCATGGAAAGTTAATAAATTAACAATCAGGGGTGGCTGGGTGGCTCAGTGGGTTAAAGCCTCTGCCTTCAGCTTGGGTCAAGATCCCAGGGTCCTGGGATAGAGCCTTGCATCGGGCTCTCTGCTCAGCAGGGAGCCTGCTTCCCTCCTCTCTCTCTGCCTGCCTCTCTGCCTACTTGTGATCTCTATCTGTCAAATAAATAAATAAAATCTTAAAAAAAAATTAGTTCCAAGGGTTTAAAAAAAAAACCAGCAATCATTAAATCAGGGCATTTAACCAAAAATCCCAGATACTACACATGGCAGTCAATAGTGTTCTGAGCAAGACAGTGATTAAAGGTATTGTAAAATTTTGTCACTTTTTAAAATAAAGTAGCTGCTGACAGAATGAACTATTCCATTTTTCCACACTATATGCAAGTTGACACAGATAATATCTAATAATATGAAACATATCAAGTAACTTGGAATTTTAGACTCTATGAAAAACTATACCAAAATATCATTAAGAAAACTCTTCCAGTAGACTCCCATAGCACTAGACAATATAAATTGGGAGGATGTTTTAAAAACATTTGCTGTATACAATATTCTAATTGAATCATTTAATGAGTTTCATAAGATGTATGCATATTTATATTATTTCCATTTTTCAATGCCTGCATCTAAAGATCTGATGATAACATGGTCACAAAGCCTATAAGCAAGAAATACTAAATCTGTTCAGCTATTATTTTAGGTTTTTACTCATTTCTCACTAGCCTACAAAGGTTTTTATAGTTTTTAGTTAAACATAAGTTTCTAACTAGTGATAAAATGGCAAAGTTTATAATGTTCATTGATAAAATAAATCCAGACAATTTAGATTTATTTAAAAAGCAACTGATAAACTATGATGCGTTCATTATTTTTGTGAGTTTTGGTGGGGGGAGGAACATACATTAGTACAGAATTTTTGTTTTAAATCACTAGGAAAAAAAAGATCTGATCTTTCTCTAAAAGCTTTTTTCTCCCCCATGAAGGCAATACACCTTAAAATGGAAGTTAATAAGCAATTAATGGCATAGACTTAACTAAAATATTACAAATGTGATAGTATATTATCTTGGTAAATATGAGAATTTTGAAGGCCATAAAATTAAAGACTTTGATATGTGTAAGATCAATAGACATGACTTATCACTATTTAATATGAGCTTTAATTTTTAAATGCCATGTTCCAGTGAAATAGTGTACTATACAGGAAAATTGAAATTTCAATAAAGAATCAAGACAAAAGAAAGAAACTTTATATTAAAGTACTTTTAAGAGGTTATACTTACGCAGCAACCTCCTCTTTTGCCAATCCTTTGAAATTCTCCTCCAGGTAATGATCTATGTCATCTTTTTCTTTGATCAACCGAGACCTAAATGAAATGGAAAGAAATAATAAAGCACTGCTTTATCAAGTTGAAAAGTTCCCAAACATATAAAATGCGAGAACAGAAGAGCAGAAATATTTAAGGTATAATACCATATATAATAAATGTTCTACAGTAGCTATAGATTATTGATTAATAATTTCCAAATTTTCATTTTCTTGAATGTTAAGAGATAGGGAAGAATCTTAAACTCAGTATGCAAACAAATCAGCAACACATTAAAACAATCAATGAATTCTTAAGAAAAAGGGAGTTTTCTCCTCAAAACTTTAAAGCTCTTCCATTTTGCTCATGTTGCTTCACATTATAATTTTGCAATACAGAAGTCATATTCTGTTTGGCCCAGGATTTTGAACTAAGAACACCTGCTTGATACAAACATGCAACATTTATCTGTTCCAAACATTACCAAATTTTGCTCTGAAATGTTTGAGAGGGTTTTTAGTCAAACATGAAATTCAAATTATTATCTAAAAAGTGGGACTTTAAGAAGACTTTAATGAGAAATCTATTACACTGTTGGTATTTTTTCTCCAAACTCCATTACACCTTTAAAAACAAGCATGTTACTAACGTCTCAAAACAATGGGAATATGGGACTAAACAAGCATCTGTTTTTACTCAGAAGGTAATAGAAAATCTTTTTTTTTTTTTTAAAGATTTATTTATTTATTTGACAGAGAGACAGAGAGAGCAAAAGCAGGGGGAGCGGCAGGGGGAGGGAGAAGCAGGCAGGGGAGGGAGAAGCAGACTCCCAGCCAAAGGCAGACACTTAATCAACTGAGCCACCCAGGAGCCCCTGGAAAATCCTGATACAAAACTTTGCCTTAAATGGTTATGAAAAAAGTGTTTTTCTTCCATAAAATGAATACAAGAAATAGTGTTTTTTAAAATCCATCTTATTTTAGAGATGTGAGATTGGGCTCCATTTTTGCTGGTTTCGAAAAGAAAATGGAATCTCAAGCATTATAAAAGGCAGGAAGAACAAGCTTTTCCAGATTTTGTAAATACTCCCCATTATTCAAAAGTAAAACTGAAAATAAGAATATACATATATCCTAAATTATGCATGTATCAAAAAATTTGTTTTTCAAACTTTCTGAGAAGAAACTTTGATTTGCTGTTATAAGGGAACTTCCATGCTTTTTTAACTGCATGCATTTATTTTGGTTCGGGGACGTTGGTCTTTCCCAGAAAAATTAAGAATAAAGTATGCTCCTTCTCAAAACAAAGTAGTTTCATAATACTTTGATCATTTGCCTTGTCGGAAGGGAAAATTTGGCATATAAAGAAAATAATCAAATCTACATGTGCAAATTATTTATATCAATAAATAATATGCATCACTATGACTCAATAAAACCATAAATGGCAACTTCTAAATAATACTATCCTCATTAATACTTGTGACAAAACACATTGTTCTCTTCTATACTTTCCGGGCAGCAACTCTAGGAACTCAGCAGCTGGTCAATGTAGCAGCAGTGTGATGAAGCATTTTTAGCCCAGGATCATTTCAGCACCTAAATCTGGCCTGCCAATTTACCCTAGTAGTGATATTGTGTCTTCCTCCCTCCATAACAGAAATTGGCACTCAGGACCTTGCAGATTGGAAGCTGTACACCTTTCACTCCTAAAGCCTCTACTTTCAGTTCTCCGCTACTGTTTTTAAAAGGAAATATATCTCCAAAGTTTCCTAGGACCACGATATAATTAGAAGAGGTAATAAAACAATCAAATGAGTACTAGCTTACTAAATAAATTCTTAGTATTTGAATGAGCCTCATTGATCCTTTTGAAATAGCAAATTTGAATATTCTGAATATAACAATATACTCTTATCCTTGAACAATTTTGTTTTCTGAGATGTGCTACTGACATATCTCACTACAAGAAATTCGTTCTATAGAAAAAGAGATGAAAACCGGGGTTACATACCTTGGAATTGTTCTGGGGGAACACGGCAGCTTCTGCCTGGCTAAAGATGTAAGCTTTGGGCGTGTCATGGGCAACGGGGGCAGGGTGGTCATTTTAGACTACAAAAAAAATATATATAGAAACAGTATTTTAAAGAATGAATCCTTCAAAGACTCCTTTAAGACATTATTAGAGATCCACAGTCTGTCATCTGAGCTGAGAATGCCTCTTTGTGTAGAGCTATAGCTCTATTATTCAGGAATGATAGTGAGTGGATTCTGCAGGTTGTTTCTCGTTATTTTCTTCTACCATCTGCCTTTTGGCCAATTTATTACTTGTCTGCATCTCTACCACCAAGTGGATAAGGAGAAAAATCTGATAAATGCATTGAATATTCAGACGATCAGGAGCTTTGGTATGAGTTTTGTTAAGGGACATGGTTGCAATTACAGTGAAGATTTTTAGGACAGCTCTGGATTTCAAATGCTCATGCTTTGCTTTCCCGTTACAATCAATAATTGAAAATTGCTCATACTTTGCTGTTTTCTAAAAACTTTCTTACTCACAAATAAAGGCTTTTCCTTAGAAGTGATGGGTGCTAAGACTGATTCTCAACAAGCAGACAGCTGCCCCAAGAGACACACAGCTACCATAGTATAACAAATCACTTCAGAAAACAGAGGTCCAGAAAAAATTGTTTAAAACAACAATCATTTCATTATCTTTCACACTTTTTTGTGGGTCAGGAATTTAGGACAGGGTGCAACGGGATGGCTTTTCTCTACACCATGATGCTGAGCCTCTTCTGGGAAGTCTCAGAAGCTTGGGGATAAATCAGGGGTGTTGGGGTGGGGGGTCAGGAATCATCTGTAAGTGTCTTATTTCATATATGTGATATTCAATACTATTAGCTGGGACCTTAACTGGGCTGTTTGCTAGAACATCACGCATAGCTACCTGTAGGGCTTGGGCTTCCGCACAGCATAGCAGCCTCAGATTTCTCAAGTGGCAGTTCAGTACTCCAAAGGCAAGGATGCCAAAGAAAAGCCAGGCAGAAACTATAGCCACTTGCAGAGTCCAGCCTTGGAAGTCATATAACATCCCTTCTACTGTGATAAAAGATCTGTTCATAGTCAAGGCTAACGAACATCGATTCACCCACTGAGGGGAGAGCATCAACTCCACATGGTATGAAGAGAATGTGGGATGAGAGATATTGTTGTGGCCATCTTGAGGAAATGCAATGTGTCAGAGTGAGGAAGGTAACTGAGCAATAATGAAGGTGGGTCTATAAAATCAAATTATCTAGGGGTGCCTGGGTGGCTCATGCAGTTAAGCATCTGCCTTTGGCCTGGGTCATGGTACCAGGGTCCTGTGATCAAGCCCCACGTTGGGCCCGCTGCTCTGCGAAGAGTCTGCTTCTCCCTCTGCCTGTGCTCCTCCTCTCTGTTACTGCTCTCTCTCTCTAATAAATAAATAAAATCTTAAAAAAATAAAATTATCTAAAATTTACCTTAAATAGGAAAAAGTGTGGATGTGTCTGTGGACTTAGAATGGAAAAACTATCACATGCTGCAAGAGCTTTCAGATGCAAAAGAAAGCACACTTCTACGGTTAGAGAGGCATCCACAAGGCCAGAGCCTCTTGATTCCCCCACCATGTCCACCAGTTTTGACCTCTATCCTTACCCTCACCAAGCAAGTGAAAGGTTTGTTTTAGGTTTTAAATCATTACTTCCAATAATTACTACCTGTGTGACTCAGGGTAAAACACTATCAACCTGGGTCTTGAATATATTTAACAGATATTTTATTGAGCTACTACTTGGTTCCAGGTTCTGGTCTAGGTGCTGAAGATATAGCAGTGACCAAAAAGATGAAAACCTCTGATCTCAGAAAATTTACATTATAGGGGTGGATGTAGGGGAAATATGCAAAATATATATAATGTCAGATGATGACAAGATCTACAGCAAAAAATTAAGCAGGGAACTAGAAATTATCCAAATGCTCACCAGTAGCAAAGGCATAAATAAGAGCAGGATGAGATAAAGTCAAAGAAGTTAAAGAGAAATTTGGGAGTGTTCCGATGGTGTAGGGTTTTGAAGATAACTGTAAAAACTGATTATTACTCTGATGAAGTTAAGAATCCACTAGAGAATTCTGAGCATGGGAGTGACATTACCTGACTTGCACCTGGAAAGGTTCACTCTGGCTTCTCTTTTGAGCTTAGACTGTAGGGGAAGAAGGGCAGACAACAGAGAGGTCAGCTGGGAGGTTGTTATGAAATCTGAGTGAGAGAGGACAGTTGCTTAGGGAGAGGTCAAGGTGGCGGTAGAGATGTGGTTAGACCTGAGGTAGAGATGTTAGCTAGAGATGTGGCTAGACCTGAGGTAGAGCCAGCCGTGGACAGCCAAGGCACCATGTTCCTCTACCAAGCCATGAGGAAGCAGGGTGGAAGAACAATAAGACTCAAGGGAAAACCTTTTGAAATCCAGTGTAGGAACAGGCAGTCTTGTGTTTACAAATAGAAGATTATTATGAAAATAATTTTTTTACATAATTAAAGAGAAAATTTTAATGAGGATCAGTGTCATGGTTCACACACTATGGAATCCTAGTATTACCCAGAGTATCAGGGCACGATATGATCCATGAAACAAGTCCACTTATTTTAATATAGTTATAGCTTACACACACCATGTGAACAGCAAATGTTAGTCCTCTCCTATGTGATAACTTCATAATAGAGTAACTTCTTTTGTAATTAAAAAAATCTGTTTTTCTAATCAGATGTCATATTAACTAGTTGAGTTACCTGGAAACCACAACTTATTAAATAATAACTGTATGCAGAACATGTGGTAAGAAATTATGGTCAAGATAAAGATAGATCTCAAGTACAGGCTTGAAAGGATAACAAAGGCTCCCCCAAACCCACCTCCCATGAGCCTACTTCACAGAAACTATGAAGAGTCTATGTTCTAGAGCCTTCTATGTTACAGAGCAAATCTGGGCCATCTCAGTTCTTAACCCTCATCTGTCTATTCCTAATAGGATTTCAAAATGGATTTTTAAACAGATGGAAGAAAACAAGGACTGTGTTTGGTTCAGTTGGGGCATTTCATCCTCTATAAATTAAGACTGTTCTGAGAGTTCCACTTTGCTTGCGAGGGCATTGTGGCAGGGGTGGCTTTTACATAATTACAAGGACCCTTGAAAGTTACCAAGGAGCTTCAAAATGAGAACCAGTACCTGTAACTTCTCCAACTACTAGAAAGACCTAGCTGCTTGTCTGCTTATAGACAGACAGAAGGACCAAACTCTAGAGCTGAATCCAGCCAACAAGGTGTATAAAAGCCCCCACCCCAAAAGTTGGGCTACCAATATGTGATGTAAAATTTATCCTTTTTGATGTTTAATTGGGTTAGACAATTTTTGCTAGAAAATATAAGCATCTAATGAAATCAAATGCAAATGTTATACATGGAGAGAAACATGTCTTCTTTGTCACACATATGAACTGTGATTTTTTTTCAATATCTGAGTCGTTTCCTACCATTAAAGTTTCAGCTGCCAGTTCCTTCATTTTGCTCTCCTCTGATCTGAGAACATTAGCAGCAGGAGCACCTTTACTCTTAAATTTAGTTTAATGTAAGTATTGCAAGCCCTGCTGGCAAGCCTCAAGGCACGAACTCTGAATGGGGGGTGGTCAGAGCTGAATGATAAAGTGGGAAAAAAAGTTATTAACTGAGTGTTATAATAAATAGCACCCAACCAATCTATGTTGGAAAGTTTAAGCTCGGAGTTAGGGTAGAAGTTGAGCAGGCTCCTTCCCTGCTTTAAACCCCACATCCTACCTTGCTTATGCCCACTGGAAAAAGGGATTTTGTCTTTCACAATCGCTACATGGCCACATAAAGGTATTTTGTTTTAGACGATAGGTAACATGTAAGCTGAATGTTATGGCACATAATATTTGAAATGCATCAAATTTTTAAAGGTTCTTGCAACAATTTTTTTTTAATCTAAGTAATCACCATCTCTTTTTATAAGTTCAGTCTTACGCTGAATTTTCTTAAAGTAGGAAGTTGGTGCGTTCTAGCATACAGAAGCAGTCAAGAGGAAATAACTGAGAAAAAAATGCAAGCATGCTTAGGGGCCTGTCATTTTAGACTTCAGTTATACCTATAGAGTAAAGAAAGCCTTTTGCTCTTCGTTAATATGAGCTGTATCACTTCCCTGGTGTTCGCCAGGCAGTGTTCCCAGGTCCTAGGTGAGCTCCCACTTGGGAAATGGGATTAATGATTTGGGGTGACTGTCGTAGGCCTGAAGCAGAAATGGAACACATCCTCTACAATGGCGCTACGTCAGTGTTCTCCTGGCTCAAGACCACAGAGGAAATCACACAAGATGGGTGCTACTGAAGGAACACAAGAAGGGTTCAGAGCCAGAAGAATGGGAGGCACCTCTCTGGCTGGCACCAAAACCAGCTTTTCCCCAGGAGCTGAGGGGAAAGCAGTCTGTGAAGAGGACCCAGAGGCAGCACCCCCAGTACCAGCAAGTGGGCCGCACTACATGTGGCACCAAGAATGCTGAGCCGAAGATCAAAAGGCTGCCTGAAGCCATTTCACTGTTGGTATTCAGAAGAGATTTGGTGGATTCTTTGATCTGCTGGTTGGCTCTTCTATCACGGTTTGGCCCCCACATGCAAAGACAAATGAGAATGGAGAAATACAGGATGAAAGGTTTAAGAATGCTGGGTCAGGCTGTATGTGTCCCATGGTGAGAGTTTAAATTTCTGGCCCCCAAGTAAAATTCTTCAAAGAGTAATCCTCCCACCCACTATCCTCAGAGATGCCCTCATCAGGAAACACAGAGGAACGGGGCAGGCCTAGCACTGCATAGACAGAGGCTACTTGGGGAGTGACTATGTCCAAGGCTGACTACTCTCTCTAGAATTCAATCACAGTGGAATATAAGAAAGCCAATAAACCACAGGAGACATATTTATTATTTGTCATCAGGAAAGTTCAAAATAAATGATTTTGCTATCACCAACGAAATCACTTACAAGAAGTAGAACTGCTCACATTACCACCATAAGCTCTTTTGCTATGAAAGATTAGAGAAAACTACAGAAAAAATATCAATAATTATAGTCCTGAAAGACTAAAAGAATCCCATAAAGAAGTGTAAAGAGTCGCTAAACGTTTATCCCTTGAATCATCATTTTTAGATGCTTTTAGCACACAGTGGTAGGTAATTAGGTGGGTAAGTAAAATAAATAGAAATCATACATTTTCTACTAACTGATATTTATTGATGGTTAAATCAAAATATAAAGCAGGGAAAGGGTTGAAAGCAGAGCGTGGTTCAGTTCACTTACTTTTAGAGATTACTGCTGAAGGTCTCTCCAAGGCTTACGGACTTCAGCCTGAAAATCAGGAACAATAACAGTAGCAAAGGAGAGAAGAAAAAAGTTAAAAATTAGCTAATAGAATAACTTCTCTTCCTGCCCAAACTGTGAAATAAGATTCCTTCATACAAATAATATCAAGTACCTCCTATGTGTTTAAATGTACTTTTTTTTTTTTTAATTTTAAGTTCAAAGTGCAATCGCTACAGGAGAAACTAATCACTAATTCAGTGAAATGCCAGCACATCCGAGTTAGGTATATGTATTGCTATATTCCAACACAAATGAGACCTTAGGGCTAACAATCTGACCTCCTGTCTCTTATGAGACAGGAAGTTAACGTGACGCAAACCGAGGGCATCTCAGTTCCGTGTCTGCGCCTACCTACCCCTAGACCGGACTAGTAACTTACTCCTCCGCCTGTTTCTTTTCCCACCGCCCTCAGAGGGTCACGTGAACTGGGAAGCAGGAACAGCGCCCATGTCGGGTCCTACTTCTATTCACTTCTTGAGATAAATGGCGAGGGCCTCTGCTCTCGAAGCTAGAGCCGGAGTGCACGGACTTGGGGAGGAAGGTCTGCCGGGGTCACGGAAGGCTCGGGACTGCCGGGAGAACCGCCCGCCTCTCTCAGGAGCTGTGAAAGTCCTGCCCCGAGCTTCGCCCCTGCCGTCACGAACCTCGGTGGACTGGCCCGTGGAACAATTCCGGTTTTCCGTTCCGCCGAAGTGTGTCCCCCACCCGCGGCAGTGCCGGGCGCCCGTGCTGCCCCCTCCTCCGGCAGGGGTGCGGGGACCAGGCGCCTAGAGAGGGGACGCGGGAGCGTCGTCCGGGTTACTGAGGGGGCGGGGCAGGCCAGGGGGCGTGGCTAGGCTAAACCGGGGCTCGGGATTGGGACAGCTCCAGAGTCCTCGGGCGCGGGGGCGGAGCCTAGCGGATTGGAGCCACCTGAGGGCTGAGCGTGGCCTCCAGACCTAGCAGGCTTTTCAAACCCGGCAGCGTTCAGAAGTTAGACCGCTTTCAGAAATTAGTTCAACTGACCAAAGGTCTCCAGCTTGCCATCCTGAATCATTTCCTTCATGGCGCCTCATTCTTAATATTTGGCTACATTTCCCTGTTGTCCACGGGGCTGATGGAAAAGGGCTCAGCTTGGCTTTGTTACCCCAGGGACTTGATGCCACTTTATGCAGCTAAGGAAAGTCATTCATTTCCTCCTTCCTCAGCCTCCGTTGCAGTCAGACCCATCTTTTCCCTCCATAGATACATTTCCCAATTCTGTCTCCAGCAGGATAACCCAATTTTGAGTTGTGGTGAGCTCAAAACTCAAGATCTCTTTCATAGAATCTTCCTGCATTACTTTGTCTTACTATTACTTTCAAAATTCTTACCCGAAACTCGGTTTTTATATTTACATTAACTAAATGTCAGCCTATTAATCTCAACCCATCATTCCGTCCCATCTTTCACTTGGAACTGGAAGGAAGTGAGATTTCTTGCCCATTCCCTCATATGAATAGAGGGCAAGAGAGGGAGGATTGTTGCTTATTACTTCTCCAAATACAGATGTGCTGTAAAGTGAGGCTTTTATTCAGTGCCTACTGTCACACACCGTAAGAAAGCGACCCAGCAATATTGCTCACACAAATCATTCTATTAGCCACAAACTGATTCTGTTTGGAGTACAAACATAACCACAACCACACTTTTCATTCCAACATCTAATTTGCTGCACCAACATATGAGATTATTCCCACCAAGGAAGGTTACATCATCCATGCAACCGATCACTATGACGACCCATAACTAGGCTCCACATGACCCCCCACGGCAGTAAGGCCTGTTCTAGCTCATGAATTCAGCTCCCAGTTTTCAAACATCACCTTAACACAGCTCCACTGTGACCTCTGTGAATTCTGTTACCGCTCTTGCTGCCTCCCTTGTTTAGAGGTTTGTGAATTCCATGCACCTTCGTTCTCACATGAGGCTCTCCCTAGTTTGGCTTTCTGGGTGACTTTTTCTTGCCTCTTTGCATTATTCCTTCTGCCTGCTGCTTTTTCACTGGCAGTTCTTTGACTAATTCTCTTTCTCCTTCTGCTTGGTATAATATTTCCTAGAGCTAGGGAATTCAGTTAGAGAACTTTGTTTGCAAGTGACAGAAAAACCTCAAATTGGCTTCAGTGAAAAAGCAACATGATTATTTTCCACAACCAGAGGATGCCAGCTTCAGCTGCAACTTTGTATACTCAGGGCCTTCTGAAAACATTCAGGACTCTAGAGCACCCCACCTTTCATCACGCAGAATTAATGTCTCCCCCTCTATACTCCTTCCTCTTAGATCAATTTTATGAAATGGGTATCACTTTGCAGGGGTCTTGGTTTATAGGAGCTAATCTCTCCTGAAAGACTGTGAGCTTTTTGAAAGCAGAGATTGTTTTATTTTTCTCTGAATTCCCTGGAATAGTATAGGGATTAGTATATAGCGTATGATCAAAAATGTTTATCGAATTAACAGAATGAGTGACAGGATGGCTAGAGGCTCCTCGAGCTGTTTCTTCCATATGTAATTCTTCTCACTGCTTCCTCTCCCACCCCCACTAGAGTTGGTGAGGTAGGAGAGGATACAGTTATAGCTTGAATGCTAATACTAACTTAATAAGATCTAGAGTGCTCCCTTCTGATCTTTGCTCTGGAGAAAAGGTTTTCAGAATACCTCAGCACACAAAGAAGCAAATGACAATCCTTTAGGGGAAACCAGTACATCTTAACTACTCTCCCCACAATTTTTTCCAAAGTGTTTCTGATATCTCAATCATCACTTCAATCATCCCAATTATTACAATCTTCCACAATGAAAATTACTCTGAATCATGTTTTACTGAACACATCCCCAAGGAATATCCAAAGAAAGGATATATGAGGTAAAGTTCTTGAATTCTTTCATGTCTGACAATGTACTTATTTTGCCCCTGGTCATTTGCCAGCATTGGGCATTCTAGGTTAACTATCATTTCCTCAGTTTAGAAGGTATTGATTTTTTCTCCCTAGTATCCAATGTTAATCATGAGAAGTCTACTGCCAGTTTTCATTCTTTTGATGAGATTTTGTGATAAGATCTGTGTCTGCAGTGACAACCGCAGATGTCTGTAACTTAAAATGATAAAGTTTATCTGCTGATTACAACTCAGAACCATCCCCAGTCAGCCTTGGATTTTCTCCATACTGTCTTCAACAGCAGAACCCATGCTGAGAGGATTATTACTCTCTTGCCCAAAGCTCTGTTGGTTTGTGACAGAGAGAAGAAGAGAGTAAACTTCATATTAGCTTTTAAAGGCTCCATCCCAAATTATACCCATCATTTCCTCTCCTATGTCATTGGTCGCAAGTCACATGGCCATGCTCAATTTTAAGAAAACAGATAACTTTGATCTTAGCATGAAAGAAGAACCAGATCTCTGTGAATGATCGTAATGATTATTCCAGACCTATTTTTTTCCTTCAACTCAGGCATTTTTTGGATTTTAAAAAATTCTTTCTGTGCTCGCAATTTCAGGGGACTCTCTGGTAGAAACTGTCAGCTGAGTATTCACATTCTTCCTCCAATTTAGATAATGGTTTTCTATTTTAAAAAAATTTTTTCATTTTCTCTTTTTCTATGATTCTTGCTTATTAAATGTAGACCTAAATCTGTCTTTTTTATCCCTTTTTTCCCCACTTTCATTCTCTTTGCTTTTTTGTTCTAAAATTTGGACATTTTGGATGGTATTATTTTTTCCGTATTTTTTGATTTTCTTGTGGGTGCAAGAAGTCATATTTCTTAGCCTTTGTTAGCTTTTTAAAGTTTATTCTTTCGTGGATGTATTAGGCTTTTATGGATGTACAATTATTTCTAAATATATGAATTAGTTTTGTCCTGTTTCCTCTAAATTATTTTTTCTCTAGAAAATTATTTTTTTCTATTAATGCTGATGTTTCTCTTTTATGTAGCTTTATGTTCTTTATTGTTATATTAGTTAGCATTATATAATTAGCTGCCAGGGACAGAAAAAAATTACAGAATTGGAATGGCACTCCACTGATTCTCAGTTCTTTAGGTCTTGCAGCTCCACTATATATGGTTACCATTCCTAAGGTCACTCATTGTCCACAATGGCCCTTTCCAAGCTTATATCTGTATTTTATCTGAAGGAAGGACGCATAGGGGAATGATGGTATGCTTTCTCCAAAAAGAAGACTATATCCCTTCTTGCTACACATACCACTGGCAAGGACTTCATCCCAATGCCACCTTTAGCTTAGAGGGCAATTAAAAATATGATCTTTACTTTGAGTAGCTTTATGATTTGCTTAAAGTCAAGATCCTACAACCATGGAAAATAAGAAAGGGTGGATAATAAGGGACCATCAGCATCAATCCTAAAGACGTCACTTCATATGTAAGAAAGAAAGACTGGATCTCTTGCGTGAGTTTCCTCTATTGTTGTCTAAATGGAACTGTTCTCCAAGTTTCCTCCTTGGGTAAGAATTTCCAAAGCTCTGGATTAGATGGGCAAGTCCTGTTTCCTTGAGTTTCTTTTAGGGTTACAGAATAGGGAGCCAGCTATCCAGCTGTGCCCTCTATGCCAGAAGAAGCCAGGCCTGAGGTACCAACCTGTGCACTAGAGAGTAAACTATCTGTTGAACATTCATTCAGTCTTTAAGAAAGAGTTATGGTTTAAAGTATTCCTTCCTGCACCTGCTCCCTGCCTAGAGGTGAGGGTGTTAAATAGGCGGTTGAGTGGTTAAATTTATCAGGTTCAGACTTAATTTTTTCCCCTTATTTTCAGCCAACGTCCTCATTTCCTTGCTCTTTTTTAACCCTGTGGATGGCAAGCAATGACTCCAGGGTTTCTACTGGAAGACTGTCCTCAGCTGCTCCAGTACTGTGGCTTGCTCTCCCGTTTCATCCTTCACCCCCGTCCCTTCCACTGTGTATCATGAGACCGTTTTTTGTGTTTTTGTTTTTTTGTTTTTTTGTTTTTTTTAACTCTCATCCACTGACATCTACTACCTTATTTTCATCAGGTATGAGTATGTTTGTTTGTGGTACTTGTACATTTTTATTTCACTGGGATCTCGGGGAGGAAAGGGCCTCAATCTGTCAGCTTCTGAACCTTTCTCAGGAATGGAATGCTAAAGGAAGTAAGACAGAGGAAAACTTAAGGGGCAGAAAAGAAAGGAAGGGAAATTATAGGACAAAACTAGAAAATGTGCTGAAAAGTGACAGGGAGGCATCGATTAAATCATATGGTCAAGTCACCAAACTACCTGTCTTAAATTTATAATAGACAAATTAACTAATATAATTATCTAAAAACTTGGATCAAATTCATTTATTTGTGTATGGGTTGGCTGTTACATATTCATTTCCTCTTCCTAAAATATGTATCTTGAGAAAATATCAAATTCCAGTGGGACAGTATTAGGTATCCTTATATTACTTTAGTTGGGAGAGAAGAATATGACATAAGAAGGTCAATTTCAGGCTTCCACCTTAGAATATGATTTTTTTAAAAACTGAGTTTATTTATTTGAAAGAAGGAGAGAGGCAGAGGGGGAGGAAAAGATATGAGGGAGCCAGATATGGGGCTCCATCCCAGGACCCTGGATCATGACCTGGGTTGAGGGCAGACATTTAACCGACTGAGCCACCCAGGAACCCCTAGATTGTGAATTTTGAGCATTAAGAAAAATAGCCTGAAAACGTTTGGCATTTATTCCATACCAGCACTGACCTGCCCAGATAATTCCTGCCAAGAAATCATTAATGTGGTTTTGGCCTTCCTTGTACATGATGCCCTTCGTCTCTAGAAAAAAGGTGTGCCAGGGATCTTTTGTTTATTTTTAGATTTAAGTCTTAATATATACTTTATTTTGGGGGGGTAATTATTATTCCTTCTTGTTAAGGAATAATTGAAAAAATTATTGGAAAATAGAACTGTATATATTTAAAATGTATAATATGAGGACTTAATATACATATGTACTGTGAAATGATTACCAACACCAAGGTAATTAACATATCCAGCACCTCATAATTAACTCTTTTGGTGTGTGTGTGCTGAACTTCAGATGTACTGTCTGCAACTTTCAAGTATTAATTACAGTCACCATGCTGTACATTAGATCCTCAGAACTTAGTCATCTTATAGCTGAAAGTTTATACCCCTGACCTACATCTCCCCATTTCTTCCTCCCCTCAGTCTCTGGAAACCACCATTCTATATTGTTTCTATGAAATTAGCTTTTTATAGTATTCCATATATAAGTGATACCATACAGTATTTTTCTTTCTCGGGCTTATTTAACTTAGCATAATGCCCTCTAGGTTCATCTGTGTGGTTGCAAATGGCAGGATTTTATTCTTTTTTTATGGCTAAATGGTATTCCTGTGTGTGATGGGGCGCCTGGGTGGCTCAGGGGGTATTCCTGTGTGTGAGTGTGTGTGTGTGTGTGCGTGTGAGTGTGTGTGTGTGTCACATTTTCTTTATTTGTTCATCCACTGGAAGGGATTAGATTGTTACCATGTTTTCACTATTGTGAATAATCCTGCAATGAACATGAGAATATAAGTATCTCTTTGAGATACAGATTTTGTTTCTTCCTGATATATGCCCATGAGTTAGGTTGCTGGATTATATGGTAGCTCTAGTTTTTAATTTTTTGAGAACCTCCACATCATTTTCCATAATGGCTATACCAGTTATATTCCCATAATGGTATATACGGATTCCCTTTTCACAAATGGTCTTTATACTTCCCACTGGTCACATAGCCCAAAGCCTGCTGTGTAAGCTGGTAAAATAGGTACAGATTATCAATCTATATATTTTAATAAATAGTGTAGATTAGTCCAGAGTGCATTCAGAGGAATTTCAGATGTTAAAAAGCATATTAAATGTCACTGGTTAGTACATTTCATTTGTATCTTGGCCAGTGGGAGAATACCAGGCTCCAGGTATCCCTGGGATCAATTGAAAGCTAACCCTACATTTGCAAACCAAAATCATAGGTGAAAAGTAATACCACATTCGTGAGGGAATTTCACACTTGAGAAATTTAAGAGTGATAATTCTTCCTGTATTTCCGTTTAATTCCCGAGTTAATTGGACCAAATAGATCTATGTTCTTAAGAATAAAAGAGTAATCATTGTGCTGCTGTTCATGATAGAGCCTTCTTGGTAAAGCAACGTGGGAAGCAGCATGTACTCCCTAGCTCCATATTTTGATTAATAGAAAAAACAGAAGAGATTTACTTTTACTTAGCAGGAACAGTAGTGCACGTTTATTTTCCAACTCAGTAATCTGTCAGTTTGGGCTCTTTGCTGCAAGTTAGTTCACAGGGACATTAATTATCTTGCCGTCTTGTAGAATATCAGGTTGGATCACGACACTGATGGGTCCTTTAATAGAACCTGGAGAGCAAGAAATAGCGGCACTCTCTCTGCCTGGGTACTAGAAATAAAAGCGAAAAGGGACAATATACATCTTATGAAAACACAGGAGTTTTCTCCCATCAGTGAGGTTTTGGGGGGTTTAGATGGATGGATACTCCAAAGTCCACAAAGGACAATTTGTGGAAATCTGCACACCCAACCAAAATGCGTATTTGCATCTCTTTGGACAGTAGAGGCTGCCGTGAATCATGGTCTCTCGTCACATCTGCAGCTGTCACCTGCCTTGAGAGAGTAACTGCAGATCTTATTTTCTGGCCCCAGGATCCATCCTCTTCTTGTCCTTCCCGTCTTCTTCACAGCTTCACAATGATTTTGTGAACATCTGAAATCATTCCAATGAATTAATTTTTTTGAAGTTACCCAGAGTTGATTTTTCTTACTTACAACTGAAGAATGTTACTTAACGTAGTTATTAAGAAAGTACTACAAATGAGATAAAATTTAATTAAAAAAACACAAATTAGTACGTGTTAATTATGGATAATATAAATTATTCACACTGAACATTTTAGAACATTATAAGTTTTCTAAAGTCATGGTTGAAACTCTAAGATTCTATTAAGAAATTGCATTAAAGATCATACAGAATTATGTATGTTTTTCTATTGTTACATAGAGATTTGATAAAATCAGTTTAAAAATTGAGGCCAAAATATCCTATTTGTATAGTCAGATGATGATGCACATTTTTTTAACCTGGCTGAAAATATAAAATATTTTCAGGTTTTACTATTTCCTATTTGTAAAATAAATTAGGTGGAAAAATCTAGTCAATATTTATTGATCTTACATAAACAGTGCACTGCACTAGATATTCTAAGGTAAAACAAAAAGCCATTTGCTTATTGATGCTTGCAAGTAATAATTTTCATACTGAATTTAGAGTGGAAAGCATTTTTATGGATTGTACCAAAATGTAAAACACTCTTATAATTGCCCTAAGTGTTTTGCAGTTAAAAGAACCTAGAAAAATAACTTTTAAGATTCAATCAAATATAATCAGCACATAGTTGTTGAACTATGTGTTCTCAAATTGTCCCTCTGTTTGACAAGATTTTGTAAAATGCAAGGGAGCTGGAAAAGGAGAGGCAGCAAGCTAAAGGCACGGTACTCAAGCATGCTGATGTTAGGAAGGTGCATTGGAAAACTGAGGGTGTGGGAAATAATTGCCTTAAAACCATCAGCATCTAAGAAGGCTGGAAAGCCTTTAGGACCTAACTTGAAAACCTGTTACCTTGCTTGACATCTAATATATATTACCTTTGTTTTAAATCTAGTTTTGGTTGCTTTTTTTCTCAGTGGATGCAAACCACATTGTTTTTAATCCCAAAGTATACAAAGAGCCAACTTTCTTTTATAATGTCTTATAAATAGTAGTTGGTATTAAAACTCATTTTTTTCAACATTTTTCTACTTTGGGTTCTGTTTGGTGCATTCTGTTTTCTCAGACTGCTAAATCTGCCAGTTAAAAAAAATACCGTTTGAATTTGAACATATATGCCTTTTGCTAATTTTATTTATTTTGTGTCTCCACACACTGGAAAAAGTTACAATGTTTTCTACAAGTGTAAACAAATTTCCACAAAACAATATGCTTTAGTAGTTGTCACATCTCTTGAAACCTTAGTTATGTGTGCACATCATAATAAACACACATGTGGACATACATATCTGTTTATTATATATACAAATATCATTCTGAGATATTAAGAGATGTATCAGTATTTTCCCAATGAATTCAGAAATGAAAATTTCCATTTTCCAAGAACAAATATCTAACTGTATATCTAACTGTATGGAAAATTTTAAATTCATGAAAAAAATTATAGAATATAATCATATTTTTCAAAGAGTATTATAAGCCAGATGACAAATACCATATTTGGTGAAATTCTACAATAACTTCCAGTTCATTTTCATAGGAAAACAACTTATTAAATAAAAGTATACATAAAAACTGTATTAGGTATCACACGAAAAAAGAAAATAAAGAGTAGCAGTGCTAAGTATTAAATTTGAAAGTCTAAATCCATTCATCCAACCATCTAAACAACCATCCATCTATCCATCCATCCATTCAACATTTCAAAAGGTCATGTATTCTGCTAGGGTAGGAATATAAAGATAAATCATGACAGCGAACTCACAGCCTAGAAGTCAAGACAGATATGCAAAAGGGACAACTGTTTATGTGTTTTCAAGTTCTGTGACCCATCTGTACCACCGTCAGAACTGATGTTCTTCTCTTCTTAATCACTGGATAATATAAATTAAGTCCTAGCCATCCTATTCTGCTCCCCAGGCTGTTCCTAATTCTCTCTGTTCCTGACTCATTACCTTTATAAGGTCCCCAACTTGGCACTCAGATCTGACTCTCCTATGATACTGACCACAGAATTCCCAGGCATTCACGCCTCTGAGTTACCTGCCTTCAGCCAGTTTACATAACCAATTATTCTAACAGAACCTGGTATGACACAGACCATCATGCCTGATGTGCCTTCCTGAATCATCCAGTCCTATGGATGGCCACAGCACCATGTGACAAGTGCTGTAAAGATAACATTGCCTTTGGTAACTTGAGGAGGGACTATGCAGCTGTCTGGGACTGGGTGGAAGTTTAATAATCACAAAAGACTTCACAGGCAATAGTGCTTGAAATGTGATTTTTGAGCCTTCAAAACTGAGTAGAGGTGTGCCAGGTATACTGAGGAGAATAGAAAGGCAGAAAACATTGGTCCCTTAGATACACATGAATTCTAGAATATAGGGGCATGGATCTGTGGAAGATGAGACCATCCCCAAAACAATATAGCAATATAAAATTTTGAGCTCCAACCAAGACAATGAAAAACTGAACACACAATAACATATTCATTAATTTAGTATATTTGGGATTATAACTGGATAGATATTGATTTGATAGTATTAGTCATAGTCAGGACATGGAAAAATTATGAAGGCCCCTCAAGAAGATTGAAATAGTCATTTTTTAAAAATAAAGTAAAAAAAATCATCAGTTCTCTATGGGTAAAATTGGTTACTTATAGGAACACTCTGCAAAGAACCTTGGGTTACTTGACTCCAAAGCTAATCTCCTAAATTATGATTTTAATTAATTTTCTTTCCTTATATCCTATGTTTACTAATCATAAGTATAATTTTCTTCTCTTTGTAGAGTTTCCTAAATTGATGGAAGGTGTGCTCTGATTACCAACATGAATATTTAAGTTCTTTTGGAAATTATATTCTCACTATTAATTAATTAATTAATTGATTAATTATTATATTGTCATTACAAATGCACTGGCATTTGGCTTATGTGTTACCATGTGTGTTTAGTTATTTTTAGGTGAAAGCCTTTAGTAAGATTGATCACCACTGCATACACTGCAGTCGTGGTTCTGGATCTGCAAAACTGAGAAACAGGTCTTTGAGTTGAGTAACCCATCCAGAAGGGGCCATCTTACGAAGGCCAGGTTAGCAATCATTGGCTATCGGTAATACCTCTATCTTGACCCTCTTTATTACAATAAAAATTATGGGTTTATGTGATTTTTAAGTAACATAAGGGACCATCAAGGAAAATATAAAGTCAATGAAATAATAACATAACAAGGAAGACAGAATTTTGGATATTATAAAACAAAGTGTTAAAAAATAATAATTTCAGTGATTCTGTTAACAATTTTAAGTAGTAACATATTCACACTTTTTCTAGGATTATCAAGTAATTGAGAATGTCTTATCTATCACAGCAGCCATAAGAATGCACTCACAGACCACTGACTATAGGGAGTGTAATTAACTACGGGTCCCAACTACTGTGTTTTGAAATTTGTGGTCCCACACCTCTCATGGGTAAAGCAGAGGAACTAAAGCAAACCTGTTCTTGATTTCTCTGAAGGCCAACTTTGGGTTAATGATTCCCTATGGTTTCCTCAAATCTTCTAGCAGTCTAGGGTACTTTTACCAAAAACCTCTCTCTCCATCTCTTTTATTTGAGATCAGAAAGGCATCAGAGCCTGATGGCTCTTTTAGCCTTCTCCAGCTCCCTCCCTATTTTCTCTCAATCTTTCCTCAAATAAAATACTTGCATATTACCAACATCATCTTTGTATCAGCTCCTGAAGGACCCTGACCAACACTTCCAAAAATTTTCCTAAATTCTCTTCAGTGTTTTATGTCATGATACACAAGGTCAGAATCCCAACTGGCTTAGCCCTCCCAGTGGGCAGAATATTGAATGGCAGAATACTGAATGGCCTATCCTCTTGTTCACTTTACCCAGATAGAGAAGGTGCTTGAGAAAGAGCCCATGCTGATATATGGGCATTGTCTAATAGTTTTCCTGAATGATCAGAGATCTGGAAGAGGCAAGATTGCTGACATGGAAGTTAGGGAAGAGTTATATGGGTAGACTACTTAGAATAGACCCAGAGTGGACAGAAGAAGCTCTTAATAACCAGGTAGACATCTTTCCTGTGCAGTTAAGGTAAATTTATTCTAGCACTTACTCAATGATTTATGGGCAATGTGATCATACTTGTAGGAATGGAATTAACACATGGATAGGATCAGTACAATCACTTTCTGTCCCAAAGGATGATCTGGTCTTTGCTACTGCTGAGAACCCATTTTGCAAGCAGCAATAAACAACCCCATGTTCCTGATAGGATACCATGTCCTGGAAGGGCCAATCTTCTAGCTAGTAGCAAGTTCGTCATATTCTGTTCCCTCCAGCACAGAGGTGGTGGTGTTTCGTCCTAACTGGAATAGACATGGATTCTGTATATAGATTTGCCTTCTCTACTGGCTATGCTTCTGATAGCAGCATCACCTCTGAACTTAGAAATGCCTTATTTATGGCTATAATGCAAATGAATTGTAAGGGAGTTTGTTGATAGTCATGGTTTAACTGCTTTTACACAGAATCTATTATCCATAAGCACTGGACCTTATAGAAGGAAATAAATGAAGACTTAGAGCTTCAGCTGACACACACTATGAACAATTTTAAGTAGTAACATAATCACACTTTTTCTAGTATTATCAAGTAATTAAGAATGTCTTATCCATCACAGCAGCCATAAGAATGCACTCACAGACCACTGACTATAGGGAGTGTAATTAGAGCTCCAGCTGACACACACTACTTTCTAAGTTTGGGATGTTGTGCTACAGGATACAGTATGTACTCTGAACCAGGAATCGATGTATGGTGCTGTTTTTCAGAGGCAGGATACTTGAGTCCAAGAACCAAGAGGTAGTATAGGAAGTGGAACTGTCTGATATAACTAATATTTCATTTGCAAAAATTTACTTCTCAGTAACATGTGCTGAGTTAGAGCTCTTGGTACCAAAGGGGGAAATGATTCAACTAAGGGACACATTTTGTTTCCATTGAATTAGAGCAGCCAAGACTGCTATCTGGTGTTTTGGTTTCCTCATAGAGCTTATAATATTGATAGGATGGTTGATCATGACTACCAAGAAGAAAAAAGTAGAGCTATGGATGAAACCAAGGGGAACCCTGAAGTGCCTTCCAGAACCTCTGTGTCTAGTATTTAAAGTTATTAGAAGACTACAATTATCTCATATATTTGGGAATACCAAGGACTTGTATCCAATTGGAAAATGCATTTTCACATTATTCCATCACATAAACTGATCATTAGAAAAAATTAAAGAATATGTACAGTGGAGAAGGAAACTTGTACATACTTTCATACAGTCTTGCTTGGCAAGTTATAGAAATAAATAAACTTTCATCTACCCAAAATATTGAGATGAAATCATATCAGGACCTGAGGGATGGTGGATATTACTGAACAATCTCAGACTTGGATTTGAATGCTGAGGCAGGTGAAACTTTTGGTTGATTCCTTTTGGGTATGGAATGATCATTACTCTGGTTGTATAAAAGAGAATTGTATCATGGAAGGTAGTAACTATTTTTTTTAAAATATGTGTTAATATGGGAATATTGGAGTATGTTGACAGTGGCAGCCAGAGTGGTAGATCATAATGGGAATTTGTTCTTTTTCAGTGACCCAACACCTGAATCTTCTACCTACATTTTGGGAAATCTTGCATACTACAAGAAGTCAACTTTCAGGAATAGAAGCTCAGAAAGTTAATTTCTGAGACTACTTTGCAGTGAGGATATGGACATACTGCCAGTTTCAGCCAATTAGACACATCTGCTTCAGACTTTGAACCAGGAGCGAGTCCTGCAAAGACATAATGATCATGCAGAAAATGGCAAGGAGCTGAGAGTGGTGGTAGTCATCATGTCATTTTCAGATGCAACACTGTCCAGAACCCAGGGCCAACACTGATGGATTTAGAAGGCCAAGGTGGGGCATCTGTGCCAACACACTCCCTCTGACATCAAAGTACTCACAGGACAAGTTATGAGACAGGATTTAGAGTATTAGACAAGGCTTCCTGTTTGGTCTCCAACTCTGAATATTCTTTGAGGGATCCAATATGATTCTAATAAAATTGCATCTGTTTATATTAGCCAGAGCTAATTTTTCCTCTTTGCAGTTAAGGCTCTGATTAACATTCTACCTTTGCTGAATAGCTAATTTGAGAAACTTTGGCTCTGACTGCCCAGACTAGACTGTGTTGCCTTTGCATGCATACAAGGTCAGTCCCAACCTGCCAGATATTAACTCTACTGTTTGAATAATTTGTTTCAGGCCTGATTAGGATTAGCTCTGCCTCTAGAGCTTTGTGAAGCCTCCCACAGATTTGCAGCATATACTCTGTTCTGCCATATTGCTTCAGTTAACTTTCTGACTTCCAAGTCCTTGCTCCTAATCATTATCTCCTATGGACTTTGATTAGTTATGTCTCACAGATGGGAATGGTCCATCTGAAGGTGAGAGGGCTCCTCAAGACTCTTTCAAATCACATCATTAATATAGTCTCCATGTCATCTGACTATCACTTACTGATAAGAACAATCATTTTGATTAGCAAGCTATATTATTAAAACTGCTAATATCATCCACATCAACCATCCTGCACCTTTCACTTCATTAATGTACCCCTCATATCTTAGCACTTGCCCTGTGTAAGTGTATCTTTCACTAACTTCCTCTCTGAGGAGAGAACAGCATGGTCCCCGCACCCTGGTCAGTCTGGCTCCCACCACTGGAATCACTGCTTCTTCTGCTTTCTGCCATCTGAAGCTCCCGGTGTGCTTTTCTCATGGCTCAGGTTGGCCTTCTAGCAATCCCAACAATCGGAATAACACAGCACTTTACACTTCATCTAGAAATGCATGGCTTTAACTTGGGTGATTGGAGAAGGAAGAATTAGAGAAAGCTTTTTGAATTGGAAGAAGATAGTGACTCCAGAATTCCTGAGTCCAGAACTTCCTGGGCACTTCAGTCAGTGATTATTTTTATATTTTTTGCAGCCCCACACTTTCCTCTCTTTTGATCCCAGAATTGCTTTTGAAATGGTGGCTGGTTTTGTGAAAAGAAGAAACCATTAAAGGTGCAGAAGGATATCTGACTAGACTATTTTAACTGAAGAAGAGCTTACCACAAATGAAATGAACTTACTTTATGCACTTAATTTTGTGTGAAATTCATAAGTGGGAGGCATTTTCTTGTAAAAGTAGAAACTCGCTGGGTTGATGAGTCCTACTGGTTTCCTAACAGGAAAAAAAAAATGGGTGTCTTACTTGAAATATGTAAGAAGCTTTGAAAATTCTCCAAATCATTTTTCCTTTTTTTAAACATTCAGATTGAAAGATGAGATAGACAGTAGTGCTGTTGAAGATCAAATAAACTACCATTGCAAGCATTCTCAGTAGATGGAGCCCATCCTGAAAGTCATTAAATACATAAATTCTGAAAGAGCACATCAGTGTCATGTTTCATTGCTCCAACAACACATCGAAAAAAGGGTAAAGTATTTTTTAAAAACTTGACACTTAAATTGTTTATTTCAGTGTTTCCATTTTCCCCTCCATTACTTTTGTTCCAGAGAGAAAATAAGTTGAAAATCACAATAGAAAGTTGAAGATGTTTTCCAATAGCTTATTCTCCTAAATATTGATGAAATTCTTAACAAAAATATTTTCCATTTTTCCCCCTGTTAGTGCCACCAAAATTTCTACGCAAATGATTATTTAATCAAGAGCCATGTATATAGTCAGCTCATAGAAGGCTACAGGTACCAAGGAGGATGTTATCAAGAGGGTTTGAAAACAGTGAGAGGAAGTGGTTGTCAAGTGAAACTCTGAGCTATAAAAATCAACACTCAAAAACAGACTAAGCGGGGCGCCTGGGTAGCTCAGTTGGTTAAGCAGCTGCCTTCGGCTCAGGTCATGATCCCAGCGTCCTGGGATCGAGTCCCGCATCGGGCTCCTTGCTCGTCAGGGAGCCTGCTTCTCCCTCTGCCTCTGCCTGCCATTCTGTCTGCCTGTGCTCGCTCTCTCCCCCCTCTCTCTCTGATAAATAAATAAAATCTTTAAAAAAAAAAAAAAACAGACTAAGCACCTGTAAAAGTAGCCTATTGTGCATAAAACACTTACAAAATGTTGCCTCTGACACTGAGAACTTATGGGTATTAAGACCTACTTGCAGCTTTTGGAAGTTGTGCCTACAACTGGTTCTATTGAAATATAAGTTGCCCAGAAGAGGTACTATCATGACTGATAAAAACAGCAGAATGTACAAATATGTGGCAAGTACTGTACAGTAGATTGCACAATTCTGGAAGAACGCTAGTGAACCCCCAGCAACATGCCCGGAGGGGCTCCCTGGACGCGCGCTGCTGAAATGTACACAGTAGCCCCCGGCCCCTAGACTCGCAAAGCCCAGGGAAGCTCTGGGGCGACTTGCTCTTCCTCCCGGCCCGGAGGACAGGAGCTGTCACCTGCATACCCTGGAGAGGCAAGCTCCATGCGACGGTGTTTCCGGAATATTCGGAGAGGTCAGACTGGATGGGAGAGAGCGCCTGTCCAGGAGCTGGTTGTTTCCTTGGCAACGGGACATTGTGCAAGACGATGGGCCACACCCCCACGCAGTGTCACCGCTCCCGGACAACGGGATGGCCATCTCAGACCAAAGGTGCTCTCTGGAATCAGAATAGGTCCTTGGCGATAATCCACGCAGCTTGTCATGTTCAAAAGAGCTTTGTGCCAACCACTAAGACAAAGCTTTAACCAAGTTCATAGAATCACCGAGACCCGTTCACCATTACCTCTCTACGTTATGCTGTAAGGAAACTGGCTGACCGCGGAGGAGGGAGCATTGAGGAAAGGGTTTAGTATCTACCAAAAGTACTTAACCTCAAGTAACCAATAGTAATGCAAACTTGCTTTAAAGGAACCAAAGGCATTGCCAAGTATTTGCCAAAAGAAGGCACTTTTTATTTAAAATTTGAGACTAACAATATCTCAACAGTCAGTCCCAAAAAGGTATTAATCCATTTAAGGTTATAATTTTCATAAAGGTGTAGATATTTCTCTATTGTTTTCATGTAAAATAGTATAGATTTGTTTTGTTGGTTTAAGAATAATACATATTTAGTAGTAATACAGTTTCTTCCTAAGTGCAGATTAGTTTCCTTTTTTCTTGCTTGCAGTCGAAACACAGCGTGATAGGTGTTTCTCTTCTTATTTTCATGGTCACATTACGTCTTAGCATCTCACTTTGTGAAAACAAGGAGAAAGATACCAACCTACAGAGCCCCGCTTACTAAAGCACTAGCTTAATGAACAAAAAAATGACGGCAATCGGGGGGTCCATTCATGTATTGCCTTTATGTTGTTTTTTAAAAGAAAACCATGATGCCTTTGTATTTGCTGTTTGCACCCCTGAAATCAATTCCGTATCATGTTTGGATGCCATACATTTGCACATGTACTGTACATAGTAACGCATACAGTATTTTTATATGTGTGCACATTTCTCATCAGATCTTTTGTACATAGTGGCAGTATTGTAGCCGGTCAGGAAACGTTTGATATCTCAGCAATTTTGCATTTTTGTGTCTCAAATAAAAAACATTTTGATGTAAAAAAAAAAAAAACAAACAAAAAAAAAAACAGCAGAATGGAGTGGATGAGGACGAATTCGCCAAGTGTCCTAAATCTGCTGTCTCCAGAGAAACTGGGCTTGACGCCAATTTCAGTTATCTAGCCAGAGACTTCCCTAAAGTAATGCAACCCTGCAGGTGTTCGAAGCCTGACAGACCCATCTTATAAAGACATCTGGCTCCTTTCTTATTCAGTATTCATCAATAAACTTTCTGATCTACATTTAGTTTCCTCAGTGAAATGGGAAGTTAAGTCCTAGGTAAATGGTCAGGATTTGTTGCCTTGTCAAATACAGATTCAAACATAAATTGGCATTCTGGTACATAAACTAGTCTTCTCAGATTTTTGCTTTATATAAATCAATTGCTACATCCTGATTGCTTCTTCGTGAACTGGCGTTTGTTTTTTGTTTGTTTGTTTTTTTGTTTTTTGTTTTTTGTTTTTTTTAGTCTACCAAGCTGTAACCTACACATTGAGCTAGTGCTTTCACCAAAGACTGCTTTCTCATGACACTCTACAAAGAGGCTGAATTTAATATCTTTTTGTTGCCCCAATGAGTATTACAGTTATTCAATTTGTTAATTTTTTCTAACCTGGAAATACATAGGAGTGTAAATTAAGATGAAGTTTACTGCTATAATCTTTACTAATCTTCATACAAAGAAGGACTGCATATTTAGGAATAAAATTATCATTGTAGAAATAAAATATCTTATAAGCAGTATCATTTTCCTTCAAATCCTTTCAAAAGAAGAAGGTATAAATCATTACAAATTTTAATTCAGACCTTGGAATTCAAAATAATATGTTTTAGACTTGGCTATTCACCTTAGCAGACTAATATTTAGAACAGGGTTTTGGTAAATTTTTTAAAGTTTTTACGTGGGAATCTTATAGTTCTTTCATTTCTTATCCCATGTAAAATTATGAACTATCAGCTTTTTATTCCAATATTATTTTAAATGTACTCAACAATATTAGTTATGCTATTGCATATCACTTCCAAGAGCTGAATATACAGTGCTAAATGAGTTCCACTCTAATGAGCATTTGGACATTTCATTCCAGTGGCGGGAATGGGACACACAGCAAATAAGCAAACAAGATGATTTCGGGGCTATGAATAAGATAAAAGAGGATAATATAATCCATATAATCCATGATTTTGTATGTGTGTGTCGGTGTACACATATGTTGGGGGATGTTTGTTTAGAGTGGAGTCTTAGAGAAGGCCTCTATGTAAAAGTGTCCTTTGAATAAATGATGGAATAGAATTGCTGGGCACAGAACTTGGGACGGGGGGAGGTTTGGGTGGAGAACCTCATAGGTAGAAGGAATAGAACAGGTGAAGCTCCAGAGGTAGAAGCAGAGCTGACATGTGGCCCTGTGGAAGACCAACAAGTCAGGTGACTCCCTGTGATTGCCTCTTTCCCGTGTTCACACCTTTGGATAATCCCTTCTCCTTGTGTGTGAGTAGTACCTGTGACTTGCTTCTAACAAATAAAATATGGTAAAAATGATCAGATGTCACTTCCAAGATTATTTTATGTAAGCACTTCATCTTGTCATCAGACTCTAGTGTGTGTGTCTCTCTCTCTTTCTCACTTGCTTTTGAAAAAGCCACAACCCCAAGAAATCAAATACCCCCAAAAAACACACCAGTGAGAAAATGGATGCCTCCTTAGTTGAGCTTTCACATGAGAACTCAGCCCTGGCCAACCCCTTGATTGCAGCCTATGAGGCTCAGTAGAGGACCTCGGTAAGTCATGCCTGGAGTCCCAACCCACAGAAACTATGAGATGATAGATGTGTTGTTCTAAGTTGTTAAGTCTGTAGTGATTTGTTACTGAGCATAGAAAACTAATACATAGACATCAGTCAGAATACACATTTGAGGGATGGGTAATGATCTAAGGGGACAGTGGGTATGTATGAAATGAGGTAGAGGGGTAACTACACAGAACCTTTGGCCATGATATGGAAATCAGATATTATTACAAGTGTGTTGGACTGCCACTTGCGAGATTTAAGCAAGAGGGTGGTGTGATCTTTTTGACATGGTTAAATGTCTCCTGGCTATTTGTGAAAGATGGGCTATAGGAAACCAAGAGTGGACAAGAAGACTTCTCAGTGGGCATCTGCATTCAGTAGATTGCAGATGCCCACTGCATCTGGGCATCTGCAAGAATGGGGTGGCTCAAATTAGAGTAGTAGAAATGGAGAAAGAAGCCAAGGAAATATTTTCAGTGCCGCTACTAAATCTGAGACATTTGGATTCAGCAACTAGAAGGATGGTGATTCCTTTACTGCAATGGAGAAATCTGAAGGAGGCAAAGTTGGGTCTCAGGTGGAAGAGAGAGGGCAAATCCAGGGTGCTACTTTGACATCTTAAATTTAGGAAGTCCATGAGATATTCTGGGGGAAGATGTCAAGATGTTGTGAAACAAACAGGTCTGGACCTCAGGATTAATGATATCTATTTGGATGAAATACTGATTGTAGTTATTACCAAGAATGGGCTGAAAACCATCAAAGGAGGATGTGTTAACAGGCTACATAATAAAAATCAAATACATAAACTTTCTTTTGAAAGAGAGTAGAGAAGTTTGCTCTGCCAACATCTAAACCAGTAAGCTACTATCACTATGTTTGACAACATTCACAGAATAATTATTTAATGTACTCTAAGTATTTGCTTGGAATTTGGAGAATGGGAGGAATGTGACATGGTAAAACTAAAGTTGGCTAAAATCCAACTGCAGTCTTCTGTGTGGCCAGCTCCTATCTGAGGCAGGGCTTCCCATTTCCCTCTCACCACTACCCCCCATCTCTGCCTCACTTCACAACCCCATTTCCATTTGAGCCATTGATTCAGCCCCAGTGAGCTGACTCTACTAATCTACCTCCACTCCTTAATGGTTTTATATGGTCTCTTTGCTTCCAGGCTTCCAGCCATTGGTCAAATTTGTTTAATTAGCAATTTTAATTTAGTAGTTAGAAATGATCACTTTCGAAATAAAACTGCCTAATGGGATACATTTAAACCATACCTTCTCTTACACCAGCTGTAATAATGCTAACATATGACAGCCACGGATTATGGTTAAAGAGTCAAATAAATTGATAATAATAAACTAAGGGTCTACAAAGGTGTGATTTGGTTAAAGGAAACAGAGATAATCCCTCACTGGGTTTTTACAGTCAGATTTCTCACTTCTCAAGAGTGACTTATCTTTCTTTCATGAGCTGAAAAAAAACCTGGAGCCTGCAAGTGCCTCAGGCAAGTGAGTTTGAAGGTCTTCTTCGAGACTGAATGAAAGATAATAATCAAAATCTAGGTCAAGATACTATTTATTCTATAGAGAATTGTTTAAGCTAATGCTTTAAATTTAAGTCAGAACACAATTTAATATATGATTCATAGCATGCCTATCAGATATTCTTAATGACTGCACACATTGTAATCTCATTCGGACTATTTTACTTTGAGCAATTTTCTAACATCAAGAAGTACAGCCATTAAATTATCATTACAAAGATATCAAACTTCCTTCATTGCATCTAACTATTTCTCAGACACAGGTATGCCATATGAGTCTGAAAGCTTTAGAAACTTCGATATAGTTTTCAGAGAAAGAATGAAAACAAAAGATTTGAGGTTTAAAAAAGAGTAAAACAGACTAGAAAAATTGGCAGGGAAAATGGATCTAGTCTGATGCATGACAAGGAAAGTTTACCTTTGGATAACTAGAAGGAAGCCACTACTAGTTATCATTAGCAATAGCACAGGCATACTAAATTTTGTGATCACCACAACAATGTAAGAAGTGAAAAAAAGTTTGAGAATGACACAATAAAATTTTATAAAGTCATGAACAACTGGTGGGAGAGAAAAAAATTATCCATCATAAATACTATTCTATGGGGAAAATGAAGCTATACTGCATATGCTCTACATTTCAACAAAATCACTCTAGTTTATACTATATAACAAGTGAACATTTGGCCTTCAAGAATATTTAAATGAACTACATTAAGTACCTCACTCTGAAAGTTTATTTTATCTTATCAATTTGTTCAGACAGTTGATTATGAAGATGGGTTCCATATGAAGAAATATACATCACACCATGAATGAAATTAAGATAAAATCAAAGTGAGTCCCAAAAGACTCAGAGAAAACTGCCCTGATAATAATCTGAAAATAAGAAAATAGATCAAAATTACACTCTCAGGTTAAAGACTGCACAAAGCAAGAGGACTATCTGGAAGAAAATAATGAAGTGTTAAAAGAGGTAGAAATAACATGTTTGAGTTCTTTTAGAATAAGAGTTAGTACGTTTATGCCCCCGAAGTCTACAGATACTAAGGAGGTGGATTAGATAGCCAGAGCTCTGAACTGTGGGATGAGGGATTTATTTAGAGTGAAGCTCACACACTCAGCAGTGAACTTGGAAAAGGAGGCCACTTCTGATTAGTCCTTGAAAACAAGGAGAGAGAAGTATGGCAGTAGTAACTGGCTAAAGGTCTAGAGGGAAGTTAGATCCCATGAAGGAACAAGGGATTAATGAGAACAAGGCCAGGTTTCTGACTCTGTTTTATGACCCCAAAATTTCACTGAACTTCCAATCAACTTTCTCATAAAATGATGACTAACGGTCACAAGGTTAGATGGGTGTAAGGACTCCTAGTTGCTAATGAATCTCTGTAACTGCCAGTGGCTCGTGGAAGCTTTCTGGGCGAAGGGAGATCATCCAGTCCAAATTACAACTGAGGAATTGAGGTCCAGAGAGATGAAATGATTACCCAGCCAAAAATGGACACAGAGTTAACATAGGCCAACCACCTCTTTAAAAAGTCAGGCTTTTATCCAATCCAATATCCAATCCAATCCTACAATAAAGGCAGCATGTCATCTATCCTTCAGAGACAAGATGGATTATGGACATTTACAAGTAATCCCTGAACTGCCTTTTCAGCTAACCTGTTTGACTTCCCTCTAGCTAAACAGAGTATATCACAGAGAAATAATAGAACACAATTGATTTAAGTTTCATTTCCTTTTATTTCCTCTTTTCTTCCTCACGGAGTTGCGGATGAGCAATGAAATGGCCAAAAGTCCAAAAGCCCCAATGCAGCTAAGCATTACTACTCACATTTATTTGGTACAGATAAAAAGCCCTCATCACATTCTAAAATTTCAAAGAACCCAAGTGAATCTGGAGCCAGCAGAACAAATTCTCTGGAATATAATGACTTGCAAGCTTCCCTCAGATTTCGCTGAAGCTTATAGTATGAAACTGAGGCACTATTCCTCTTATCATGGAAGGAACAGTAGTAACTGAAAACACAAATGACTTACTGGTGAGTTGTTCCTGCCCATGATTCTGTCCGCCTTCCCATCTTCTGCACTGGACAAGTGTAGGCAATAGGTGATCTTTAGACTAGGGAGAGGAAGAAAGTATTCCTTTCCACTCCTGAGCACGGGTGCACGCACACCCAGACACACTTTCTGAGGAGTAATCAGCTCATTTCTTTCTGAAGAATTGCCATTCAATCCACACCAGTCTATACAAATGTCAAAGGGGAAAATCCTGGAGACTTCTTTCCTGAGATGTCTAGCTCACCTCTACCACCTTTCCCGGGCTCACAGCCTCGCTCCTGGTGTGTTAAAAAGCCTCTGTGGCCATGGCTGAGCCCATCTTCCTAGACTTTATTTTAGCTCAGTCCCAGTCCCAGATGATCCCAGTTCCTTGGTCTTTAGAACCAATTCCGCCCAGTCTTCTAGTGCCTGTCTGATCCTGTGACCCAGCCTCTATCCAGAATTATCAATCATTTTCTCTTACCTTATTTCTCTTGCTAGACATGTCCAGGAAAAATTTTGTGATTTTGAGAGCAATGGACAGAGTAGCTGAGGAAAAGAAAGACACCTCCAAAAAGATCTGACCCAAAGGTGGAATACCTAAAAAAAATCAGTCCCATCTCCTGGCAAAGGTGAATCTTCTGGTGCCTCATCACCTGTATCTTTGAGTATCTCCTTCCTGGCTGTTTTCGGTGCAGATTTTAGGAAGGATGGGCAGAACACAAGAACAGAAAATTGATTATTCCCCCAAAACAATCCATTTCTGGGTGTTGTTGCATGAATTTAAGTTCTCTTTGTTGAAAAGATTTATGTATCAGTCTATTAGGATGGTATCGTGTCACATGATATCTACTCCAGTAGAAAAAAGAAAGGTACTTGATTTAATTTGCCTGGCTGACATGGTGATGTTAAATACCTTATTCAGACACCTTGGGAACACAAGCAGAGGTCAAAGATAGCACTGTGTGTTTCAGACCCAAGGAGACCCAAGGATCCCAAGGAGAGGAGATGCAAAGTGGCAGCTGAAACCCAGCCCATTCCTGCTGGTCTGCCTTGGGCCCTAGACAAAGTTGCAATCCTTGGAGGGAGGAGGACTTTTTTTTTTTTTAATTTTAGTTATTTATTTGATAGAAAGAACAATCACAAGTAGGCAGAGAGGCAGGCAGAGAGGGGGCGGGGGAAAGAAGGTTACCTGCTGAGCAGAGAGCCCGATGCGGGACTCGATCCCAGGACCCTGAGATCTTGACCTGAGCTGAAGGCAGAGGCTTAACCCACTGAGCCACCCAGGTGCCCCAGACTTTTTTTTTTAATAATTTCTTTTTCTTTTCTAGTGCCTGAACCTGGGAAATTACTTTTATTCTTCTTTCTTTTTTTCTCTAAAGGAAAAACTAAGTCTCATCACTTACGTAGACTGTGTATGGAAAGTGCAAGATAAGTAACTTGGCTCAGATATTTAGAGTAAAGGGGCTGAGTGAAATCAACAGCAAGTTTTTAATAAAGTCCCGCATTGCCTCGATAGTAATAAACATGGAATGGACGTTCACTGTGAATCAGGTACCATACCAAGAACTTTTTCATGTCATATGTCATAATATATCTCCAACAACTCACTGAAACAGCGGCCATGGTTATTTCTTCTTTTAGAGGTGAGATCATCCAGTCACTGCATTTTACTCCCAAGTTTTTTGGTCCAATCTCAGAAGAGATGATATTTGTTCATTTTTAAGACTAACACGGTAAAAAATAATATCCTGTTTGCATGAAATGGTGGCACCATGATGAGTATTAAAGTCATCATTTGTTTTATGACAAGTTGGTCCTTTATGTTTTTAATAAGCATCCCATCTTTACTTTGCCATTTAATGCTTTTCTGGGTGACAACTGAAGTGTACTACATGTGTGTATTTTGGGTGCCATGAGTGTGTATCTAGACATAAAACACAACATGACAGTCTCAGAATAAAGATGATTTCAGATAGGTTATCCATTATTACTGTTTTCCTTTTAATCCAAATTCCTTCTTCTAGTCCTATGCTGAGAAGTGTGGTACTTAAAAGGGATTTTATCTATCAAGTATTTATTATATTTATCTTTTTATTTCAAGCCTTCTATTTTAAAATAAGTATCCTCCTGTCTTTTTATGTTTTGTTTTTTCATTTTCAGGGTTCTGATGATTAATTTTATGTGTCAACTTGATTAGGCCATGGTACCCAGATACTTGGCCAAACAACAGTCAAGATGTCAAGATATTTCCGTGGAGGTATTTTTTTTTTTTTTTCAGATAAGAGTCCTGTTTAAATCGGTAAATTGTAAGTAACGCAGATAAATGAAAGACTGAAGTCCCTGGAGGAAGAAGGAATTTTGCCTTCAGTCTGCCTTAGGACCTGCTTAGGACCTGCTGGCCTGACCTGGGGAATTTGGACTTGCAGCCCCACAATTGGAGGAGCCAAGAAATCTCGTTAAAATAAGTTTATCTGTCCCTCGGTTTCTCCGTCTTTCTCTCTCTCTCTACACACAAACACACACACACGCACACACACATGCACTCACATCCTAGGGGTTGTATGTCTCTGGAGAACCCGAACTGATACACAGGTTTTCAATTCTGACCTGGCATAGGCCGTCATGTTATTGCTTACCTTTGCTTTCATTAAGAAGACCACTAAAATTCCAGTGGAGGCCGTGTCCACATTTCTTATAACCAGTGTGAATATAAGCATCCCTTATTAATTGCTGTTGATTAGCCAAAAGGCAAATATTTAATTAAACCTTGAGAGATAATAAAATTGCACATGAATTATCTATCTAAAAGCACCTCGGTCCGCACATTTCATTAAGAAGATTTAACTAATAATCATATCTCTTACGCCCAGTCTTTGTTTAAGCAGGTTGATTCTTTTCTGGTTGCTTTGTTTTGCTTTTTTTTTTTTTCCTTTCTGGAGTTCCCTAGAGAGACTGTTGTTTTTTTTTCCTAAAGTCATGTTTGTTGATTTGTATTTACTTTGCTTCTTATCTCTGTCCCATTAGAAGCTCTGCTGATCACATCACAGATGAACACTTTTGTTTACTATACTTGAAATCGTACACTCAAGAGAAAACATTGACCGGACTGAATGATAATGAATCCTCAGAAGAGGAAAGATTTTGTTGGCAGTTAAAGCAAAACTCAGTTTTCCATTGGTGTTATTACATGCTTCTATTTCCTAGGGTTTTCCTGGGAACATAAGAAATCCACAGGACAAGGGGGTTGGTTACTCTGCTATTGGTTGAGTGGGTTTTGAAAGTTTACTTCAAGGACAGGCACAGACTTTTATTTGTTAATTTAAAGAAGCACTAAAAATCTAAACATCTCTTGTGTGCCTGCCTAGGACTGAAAAGAAGCAGCTTCCAGATCTTCAATACAGGGCTTGGCAGATTGTTCCTGAAGGACCGAGGCAAGAGGCTTCCAGGGTGGGTGGTTGCACAAGCTGAGCCACACACCACGGGGGCCAAACCTTGTGAAAAAGAAAAATAAGGACACTTCCACTTAAAAAGCTGCTGAAATTATGTCTTTCCTTTTTTTTTTTTTTAATATTTCTTTCATTTATTCGACAGAGAGCTAGAGAAAGAGCACAAGTAGACAGAGAGGCAGGCAGAGAGAGAGAGGGAGAAGCAGGCTTGGCCGAGCAGGGAGCCGGATGTGGGACTTGATCCCAGGACCGTGGAATTATGACTTGAGCCAAAGGCAGATGCTTAACCGACTGAGCTGCATAGTCACCCCTGTCTTTCCCTTTTGTTAAAAAAAAAGTAACTGTCCTTTGTTTTATGATGATGACAGTTAATAGTAGGTTATGCATGTGATTTTAATGGTCTCATGTTTCAGTAAAAAGTTTGAAGCTCCATATTGGATCTACACAGTCTTTTAAAAACTATTTCACAATTTTCTCTCATAAAATCCAAATGCCTGGGAAATGCCAGCCTACATACAAGTGTCTTGCTTCTGTTTGAGGCTACTAGTTACTCTTCTGATGTTGCACACATGTATGAACGCATGACCTTTTGTCATCTCTATGATGCAGGACGTTGCTCTCTATGACCACACAGCACAATCCGAGTGCTTGACACAAAGTTGTTAAAAATGTTCTCTTTTAAAGAAAGGGAGCAGGAGCAGCTCAGGAAACTGCACACACATTTCCCGGGCACCCAGTTGCTTTTCATCTCAATGAGACTGTAGGAAAACGGAGACTATGCACTACAGATTGGCTGAATGGGTTGCTTACACAAGGACCAGCCTCGTGGCCTCTGCAGAGTGAGAAGCATTAAACCATTAACTGGGCTGAAAAATACCAGAGTGGGAGACGAACCACAAGAGACTGCGGACTCTGAGAAACAAACTGAGGGTTTTGGAGGGGCAGGAGGCGGGGGTTGGGTGAGCCTGGTGGTGGGTATTAAGGAGGGCATGTATTGCATGGAGCACTGGGTGTGGTGCATAAACAATGAATTTTGGAACACTGAAAAAAAAATTAAATTAAATTAAAAAAAATATCTTGCTAAGGCTCTGAGGTATTATTCTGTATCAGTGCAGGTGTAACGCACTTTGTTCACCAGAGCAAAGAGCTACTTTGTATTGTTTCTCTAATTATGCACACTACTCCAATTATATTAATAATCAAGAAGCCTTCTTATATACAGAAAGCACAGACATATTTAAAGTTATTTTGTGCACAGGATTCAAAGGATTATTAGAACAATGCTCAGGGAAAAAAAGACCACCTAAAATTTTTCTAGTTACAAAATTACTGATTTTATTTAAAAAAAAAATCATTTACCACGATCAAGTGGGATTTATTCATAGGTTGCAAGGGTGACTCAATACTGGCAAATTATCAGCATGATACAACACATTAATAAAGGAAAGGATAAGAACCATATGATCATTTCAATAGTTGCAGAAAAAGTATTTGAGAAAGTACAACATGGATTCATGATAAAAACCCTCAGCAAAGTTGATTTAGAGGTTTTTGTCCTTTTTTGACTGACTTATTTCCCATAGTATAATACTCTTTAGTGCCACCCATGTTCTTACAAATGTCAAGATTTCATTCTTTTAATGGTCGAGTAATATTCCATTTATATGTATATATTTATATACATAATATCTATATATCTATATAGATATACCACTTCTTTATCCATTCATCTGTTGCTGGACACTTGGGCTACTTCCATAATTAAGCTATTGTAGATAATGCTGCTATAAACATCAGGATACAAATATCTCTACGAATTAGTATTTTAGTATGCTTTGTGTAGATACTTATAGTGCAATTTCTGGATCATATGGTAGTTCTTTTTTTAACTTTCTGAGGAACCTCCATACTGTTTTCCAGAGTGGCTACAATAGCTTGCGTTCCCACCAACAATGAACGTCCTCCCTAATACCTGTTGTTTCCCGTGTTGTTGACGTTAGTCATTCTGACATGCGTGAGGTAGTATCTCATCGTGGTTTTGATTTGTATTTCCCTGATGATGAGTGATGTTGAGCATTTTTCATGTATCTATTGTCTTTGGAAAAATGTGCGTGTCTTCTGCCCATTTTTAATTGGGTTATTTGGTTTTGGGAGGGGGTTGTTGCGTTTTATACATTCGTTAGATATTTTGGATACTAATCCTTTATCAGATATCTCATTTGCAAGTATCTTCTTCCATTCCATAGGATGCATTTTAGTTTTGTTGGTTGTTTCCTTCACTGTACACAAGCTTTTTATTTTGATGAAGTCACAATAGTTTATTTTTGTTTTTGTTTCCCTTGCCTCAGGAGAAGTTGCTATGGCTGATGTCAAAGAGGTTACTGCTATGTTCTCTTCTACAATTTTTATGGTTTCAGGTCTCACGTTAAGGTCTTTAATCCATTTCGAATTTATTTTTGTATATGATGTAGGAAAGTGGTCCAGTTTCATTCTTTTGCTTATTGCTGTCCAGTTTTCCCAACACCATTTGTTGAAGAGACCATCTTTTTCCCATTGGATATTCTTTCCTGTTTTGTGGAAGATAATACACCATATAGTTGTAGGTTCATTTCTGTTTTATTTTATTCTGTTCTATTGGTCTATTTATCTGTTTTTGTTCCAGTATCATATGTCTTGATCCCTACTGTTTTGCAATATAATTTAAAATATGGAATTGTGATGCTTCCAGCTCTGCTTTTCTTTTTCAAGGTTGCATTGGGTACTTTGGGTCTTCGGTCGTTCCACACAAATTTTAGAATTGTTTGTTTTTGCTCTGTGAAAAATGCTGATGGTATTTTGATAGGGATTGTATTAAATGTGTAGATTGCTTTGGGTTGCATAGGAATTTTAACAATATTTGTTCTTCCAATCCATGAGCATGGAATGGCTTTCCATTTCTTTGTGTCATCTTCAATTTCTTTCATCAGTGTTTCATAGTTTCATAGTCTTTCATCTTTTTGGTTAAGTTTCTTCCTAGGTATCTTATTGTTTCTGGTACAGTTGTAAATAGGATTGATTCCTTGATTTCTCTTTCTGCTGCTTCATTATTGGTGTATAGAAATGCAACAGGCTTCTGTACATTGATTTTATAACCTATGAATTTACTGAATTTGTATATCAGTTTTAGCAGCTTTTTGGTTGAGTCTTTGAGTTTTCTATATAGAATATCATGTCATCTGCAAATAATGAAAGTTTTACTTCTTTGTTGCCAATCTGGATGCCTTTTATTTCTTTTCGTTGACTGACTTGTGGCCAGGACTTCCAGTATTATGCTAAGTAACAGTGGTGAGCTAGGGCATCCCTTCCTTGTTCCTGACCATAAAGGAAAAGCTCTGTTTTTCCTCACTGAGGATGATATTAGCTGTGAGTTTTTCATATATGGTCTTTATTATGTTAAGATGTGTTCTCTTTAAACATACTTTGGTGAAAGGATCATGAAAGGATATTGCACTTTATCAAAAGCTTTTTCTGCATCTATTGAAAGGATCATATGGTTCTTATCCTTTCTTTTATAAATGTGGTGTATCACACTGATTGATTTGCCAATACTGAACCACCCTTGCAACCCGGGAATACGTGGAGTTTAAGAAAAACAACAAACGAGCAAAAGGAAAGAGAGGGGCAAACCCAGAAATAGACTCTTAACCATAGAGAACAAACTGATGGTTACCCAAAGGGAGGTGGGTGGGGGGATGGGTAAAATAGGTGATGGGGACTAAGGGGTACAGCTGTGATGAGCACCAGGTGATGTGTGGAAGTGCTGACTCACTATATTGTACACCCGAAACTAGTATTATACCATATATTTACTACCTGGAATTTAAATAAAAACTTTTTTAAAAGGACTGAAATTTTTTAAAAGGCTAGCAATTTTATAGGTTTCTTTACAGTATATAATTAAAATGCATTAGACAATTCTTTTTATTGTCACTATTGTAACATCTTTGTGATTCAGTCACTCATCGATTCATGCACCATTGAGTTTCTTTTGTGGGTGAGGCATTGTTCTGGGTGCTGGAGACATATAATCAAATAAGTGCAATACAGTAATTAATAAAAAGCGGCAAGTCCTAAGTCCAGAACAAGCTGGGACAGCTGAGAGCTTCTAGTCATGGCCAGAGTGGTAATCCACAAAAGGAAACCAACCCTAACCATCATCTTCTTTCTGATCTTCTCTGCATCTGCCTTTAGGCACACACACCTTTTAGTACTAAGATGATCTGTTTCCATTCCTCTACTTCCTACCTCTTCCAAAACGTGGTTAAGTTTGAAATCTTGAGAAATTCTGGCTGATTTAAAACATGGGGCCTATGAGAGGAACACTGATTTATTGGCACTGCTGAAACACTATTCATTGATTTCAGATGTGCAGAGAACCTGCTGCTAAATTATCTGGTTGTTGTTTAAAAGGAAACTCAACGCAACCACAGTAGTTGCAAATACACAAACGTGGCAACAGACGCTTTAGCTGGAATTTTGGAGCGAAGGCTGGAGAGAGCTCGCTGCAAGAGCTTTGGCGCTACCAAGAGCCCGGTGAATGCAGAGGAGCGCTGCTTTCAACACATCCCTAAAATTGCTACGGGGAGAGAGGACCAGAGTGAGCCCGAGAGAAACCCGCAACCAGCGGAGCGCCTCTCACGTTCCGTGCAGAGACTTTCATTCCTGTGAGCGGTTATTTAGACTGAAAATGGAAACGCGCAACTGTGAGGCAGATCTCATTCATGCATAATTGAAACACCCAAGGGTAAAATAGCGAGGCACAATGGATGACATCTGATAAAAAGGGAGCAAGGATAGAGAAGAAGTTCAAAACAAGATACAAGACCCTGGGGACCGTAGAGAAGAATACCTCACATAGGCCAAATTACCAGACAATGCAAATATAAAGACAAATGCATGGAAGAGACACGAGGATTGGGTAGGGGGAAATGCTTAGAATATGAAACATTCAAGGGATGAGTCACTGGTGAGGGAGACTCTTATTCTAACAAAACACGACCATAGTATGTGGTTTTCTCATATGCCTAGGAACTCGACAGGATTACACTAGCACAGGATCCATTGTCTTTAAAGAAGCTATATTCTAAATGACTGTGTTTATAGAGAGAGAACTATGGGCCATGCGTATGCATAAATATTACATTTGTCTTAACTTCCTGGGAGAGCAGCGATGTGTGTGTGTGTGTGTGTGTGTGTGTACACACGTGTGTATCTGTACAGAGTTGGCTTCCTACTTAGGAAGGATAAATGCCATTTCCTTACAGAGATTTGCAGGAAAGTATTGTGACAAGTATTTTGAAAATAAAAGTCATGAGTAAATTGTGATCAGTAGTTTAAACAACTAGCTGGGAAACAATGATCAGGTAATGCAGTTGCTGTGCCCGTTTCTCCCGCCAACTCACAGTTTAGTGAGGACCTATCATGAACCAGGCACGGGGCTAGACCCTCTGGACTATTCAATCTAATCCCCACAGAAGTTTCCTGAAAAGGCATTACTGCTCCCATTTTCAGATGAAGATGCTGAGGTTCAGAGAGGTTAAGTCACATAATTTTGTCTGAGTATCAACCCAAACTCTTCCTGTATGCCTCCATTCCCTTAGAGGGATGAGAGGAAAGGCTGAGTAGAGAAGTTCTCACAATGCAGCCTTTCTAGCGTTGGGCTCAAAATTCTGATTTGCTCACATTATGAACATTTTCATTAAACAAAGTGAATGTTGCAAAAATACAGCCACGCTTATTTCCTTTTGTTAGACAAAAAGAGGAGCCTTTAAGTTGCTTAATGATTCTGAAGATTCGGTTCCGTACTTGGGTCCACGTCCTGCTCGCATTCTCATCCCTTCCAATGAGAAGATAACTGAAAGCGGCGTATCCCAAACTCATGGGAACATGGACAAGATACAGGGTAATGATCCAAGCCACATACCCTAGGATGTGACCATATATGTCCGCATTAACTAACAAAGTAGTAAGTCATCTAACTTAAAGATGACTTAAATTAGTCTAACTTAATCACCTTCAAAGACCGTTATATACTCTTATATACCAGACACTGAGAATTTACTGAACAGGAAGACACAGTTTCTGCCCTCCAGGAGCTTAAAATAAATCTGGGTGTATACGCGTACATATATGTACTTATAAACATGTGAAAGACAAGTGACAAATGCCTCCTGGGACACGTGGGCAATACGTATAACAGGAATGAGAGAAGACAAAGGTCACCCAAGGCTTGGGTTCATTCAGCTTCCAACACACACACCTCGAGTTTGTACCCATAGATCAAATGTTGCTACCTCTGCTCTTTTCTGATAATTTACAAATGACTTTGTTTTCAAGAATCATGGGGCTGAGGGGCACCTGGGTGGCTTAGTAGATTAAACAACCATCTCTTGATTTTGGCTCAGGTCATGATCTCACAGTCGTGGGATCAACCCTATGTTGGGCTCTGTGCTCAGCGTGGAATCTGCTTGTCCCTCTCCCTCCTCAAAGCCCGACTACTCGGCTCATTCTCTCTCTCTCTCAAATAAATAAATAAAACCTTTAAGAAAAAGAATCCTGGGGCACCTGGGTGGCTCAGTGGGTTAAGCCGCTGCCTTCGGCTCAGGTCATGATCTCAGGGTCCTGGGATCGAGTCCCACATCAGGCTCTCTGCTCAGCAGGGAGCCTGCTTCCTCCTCTCTCTCTCTCTCTGCCTGCCTCTCTGCCTACTTGTGATCTCTCTCTGTCAAATATATAAATAAAATCTTTAAAAAAAAAAAAAAAAGAAAAAGAATCCTGGTCTCAGATTGAGGTTCTATAGAAAATTGGTACTATAGAAAGCTTAGGACCTGTTAAGGTACTACAGAAAACTGGTCTAACTCTGTCATAGATATAGAAACTGTGGTTCAAGGGAGCTGAGTAACTTACTGGAGATAACACAGACAGCTAATTAAAAAATATCTCGGAGAGTAAATATGTTAACACTGAAAATCTTAAAAAGAAACCTTTTAGTTGGAAATCAAGGCTGGCTCTAAATGAAATAGAAAACCCTGAAATGGAGTAATCAGGCAACCATGGAACATTCTAGAATGATCAATAGTTTTTGCAGCCTGGAACATATTGCTTAATCCCACTGGTGGCCAGCTCTCTCATCTGGGAAAGGAGGTATACTGAATCAATGATCTCTGTGGTCATTTCCGGCAAAGGGATAGCAGGATTTAATGATTCTAAATTCACATTCAGCCATCATTTGCCTTCCAATTCCACAACTCTTCTTCCAACCCTTCGTTCTTCTTTTTGAGTGAGTTTTTCTTTGTAGGTGTCCATGTCCCATGTCTTTGCACTGCAACTGGGCAGGCAAAAATCAGTGTAAGGACCCACTGCCTTTCCACTTTGCATAGGCTCTTTAAGCAGACTGGAGCAGGAATGAGACTAGAACTGAGGAGTTGAAACATTCCCCTGCTGCTTCCTTTCCCCTGGCAAACATATCCTACCCAACTTTGCCTGATTCATAATCTATTCAGTTGGGATCTGCTTGGATATCTAATAATTTTCCTATCCTTACCCCATCCAAAGTGAGCTGTGCAAATGAACTTTGGCTTCCTGAGGATCAAGTCCCCACACCGGGGGCTGACTCTGTAGAGGTCACTCTAATGGTAGCAATTCCAGGTCAGGCAGAAAGGGAGCTATGGTAGTGTCTTCATCTTAGGAGACTTGCATTTTCTCATTCTCAAAAGAAAAAGAGAATTTTCAAAAGAAAAATGAAGAATGAACTTTTTGCCCAGAAGACACAAACCCTGCAACAAAATAAAACCAAAGAAAGTTTTAATGCTCTCCCACCTTCTCCCCACCCAGTGAGAGGATCCTCAACTGAAGAGTGATGAAAGGGTTTTGATTTCACTCTTTTAGACAGAGTGAAAAACAACCCCAGGGCCCTGGAAGGTTGGAGTAGGTGTGGTTCTAGCATTTTTTTTTTTTAAGGTTTTATTTATTTATTTGACAGAGAAAGACACAGTGAGAATGGAAACCCAAGCAGGGAGAGTGGAAGAGGGAGAAACAGGCTCCGCATTGAGTAGGGAGCCCGATATGAGGCTCCATCCCAGGACGCTGGGATCAGGACCTGAGCCAAAGGCAGACGCCTAACGACTGAGCCATCTAGCTGTCTCATGGTTCTAGCATCTTGAAGAACTCTGAGGACTGGGTTTGCTTTGTCTCATCAGGAAAGAACAGCTACCTCATGAGCTGGACCATGTTCCTTTAGTCTCCTTCTGAGACAGAAGCACGAGATACTTTCTTTTATGAGTGGAGTTACTGCTCACTGGGCAAGCAGCCAGGCCTTCGGAGTGGCTGAGCTACCCACGGTCAAGTGTTCCCCCTCACCTCACCCTTGGATTCCTACCAATACAAGGGAGGAGGAGAGGCAAACAAAGACGGATTACCGATTTTTCTCATAAAGAATTTTGAACGTACTCTTTTTTTGCCCAGTGTGGATGACAGATTCTCTCTCTCTCTCTCTTTTTTTTTTTTTTTTTTTTATTTGTCAGAGAGAGAGCGAGCGAGAGCGAGCACAGGCAGACAGAGTGGAAGGCAGAGTCAGAGGGAGAAGCAGGCTCCCCGCGGAGCAAGGAGCCCCATGCGGGACTCGATCCCAGGATGCTGGGATCATGACCTGAGCCGAAGGCAGCTGCCTAACCAACTGAGCCACCCAGGTGTCCCCAGATTCTCTCTCTTAAAGCTTTTGGCTTGATAGATATTGTAAAGGCAAATGATTTCTATTAAGAATTGGTACAAAGCCTATCAGTGCTTCTCAACTCTGGATAGATATTCATCTACATATGTGTCTGTGTACTGTTTCACCTGGGAATTGTTTTTATTATTATTTTTTAATGTGGACGCCCAGGCCCGACCTCAGTAGTATAAATCAGAATATCCACCTATCTGTTAACATTCAATCCTGTGTTCAAAAGTGTCTTTAATTGATAGATTTTTTATTTATTTGGAGCTACCAAATTTAATATGATCAAGAGAAAATGATCAATTATGTGTATGCTTACACTTCTGTTCCTGGATTAAATTATTTGTACTCCCTTATGATATTTTAAAATTCCCTGAAGGAAAGTTATTCCCTAAGTCAAGCAACCACTAGATGGAAAAGATGGTCCATTGCTTACCCACGAACGATCATTGATGGATATTGGCTCTTTGGGCAATTCTAGTTCTAATAAAAATTCTATACAATTTTTATAAAAATTCTATACAGGTTTTAAAGACTGTTCAGTGGATGCCAATCTCCAAAGTAAGGAGACAGCGATGCTGTTAAAAAGCAGTTGTTTGACCAAGGCCTATGGAGAGGCTACAGTGATGGAAGCCCTTGGCCTCTTGTCCTATCCCACAGAAAGCCTTCTAGGCAAACACACCTGGTCTGAGAAGTCTACCCAGGGCCAAAGCAGTCAGGATGTCTCTTTTTGGAAAGATGCTCTGGTTAAAATTATCTAATAAATCATGTCCAAATTTACCTATTGAGAGTTCAGTCTGCAGTGGGTGAGAAGAAATCGAGGAGACGAAGTGGGGGAGTGGGAAGGGATGCACATGTCTAAGGGCAGCTGAAAAGGGAAGGGGAAAATGGTAGATTTAAATGGGTGGCTCCGTCAGGTAAGCATCTGACTCAGGTCATGATCTCAGGGTTGTTGGACTGAGCCCTGCATCAGGCTCCATGCCCAGGGTGGGACTGGGATTCTCTCTCTTCCTTTCCTTCTGCACCTCCTTGCTCAAACCCCTACTCCCAAAAAAGATCACTCTAAAAGTCCACTGATAAACTCTCTTGGATCTATGAGGAATATTATAAACTATAACCAATCGATCTGAAATAATATTACATTGCAAAATGATACCACAATAATAGAAAATGACTTTCAACGTTTCATTTTTTTCCAAAATAAATAGACTGTTGGAGTAAGAGTGAAACCTCATCTCATTTAAGTGGACAACAGTCTGCTATAGAAATTCTGTAAATTGTAGAAAAAATACTCAGAAAAAGAGGAAAGTTTATAAAAGTAACATAAAAAAACCAAATGATTATACTCTCATATTTATTTACTAACTGTGGATCAGACTTGATGATATAACGGCTAGCTTTGAGATTGCTTGGGAATAGAAATTGCCTGAATTCTTGATTCAGACAGAACCAGGGTTGAATCTCACTATATATGTTACTCTGGGTAAGTTGTATATCTTCCCAGAGACTCAGAAAACTATCATAAAATAGTAAATACTCTATAAATAACTGACTCCAGGTGTGATGGGCTCCCATCAGTGCTTTGATTATCTGCCTGCCTACAATTTCCTTTCTCTGCCTTGTGACACCCAACTCCCTAGTGTACAACAGATTCTCTTGACCTGCTCATCATGTTGACTGGGGAGCTATGATCATCTAACCTGGCATTAATGTAGGCAATGAAGGGGCAAGCATTAACTAGAGGGGGATTCTTCCCAAAAGAAAAGAAAGTGCCCAAACTACCAAGAATTTTTTCCTTCTTTGAAGTAATGTGTATGTGTGTGTGTGTGTGTGTGTGTCTTCAGGTAGAGGTGGCCTAGTGAATTTTAGGAGTCCCAGAAAGGCCCATGTCTACCACCTTAATTCATAATATTGTGACTTTTTATTGGCTCATTTATTTCTCAATTTACAAAAGTTCACTTAACAGCTAGTGTATGGCATACACAGTTATAGGCTTGAAAGGCGGAAGATTTAGTGGGGTAAAGACCCACAGGCCACTATTTTTATAAACTGAGTTGCATGAGGTCGAGAGCTGCATAAATAACTTGGGGTCGGAGGGAACACATTTGAAAGTTGAGTCTGTTACTTCTGATAATGCACCTCCAGGGATCGGTATTTGAACCCTGTGTAAGGAGGACTTGAAGCAAGAAGCTAAAGGAACAATTTTTGTGTGACTCCATGAGACACAGGAATATGGGGCTACTTTGGTGTTAGTATGTGATCTGTGGTTAGAAATGAAAATGTTCTCCTCATTACTGGACAGAATGGCCTTAAGTCACTGAAGACCCCAATGCCCATGTTCCTAATACTCTCAGGGAAAAGTACTCTCTAGTACTTTTGGTTTGGGTGCCAACACTGTCACAAGGGGCACCAGGAACAGTGGTCCTGGTGAGGAGGTTTGCAGGTATGATATAAGTGAAAAGGGGTCCAGTTGGAGAGGAGGACCAGGAGGGACACATTCTAAGACTGTAACTAGCTAACTTATACCTAAGCACATGTAATATACTCCCTAAGCCTTTAGAAATCATGAAGTAAGGGGTGACTGGGTGGCTCAGTGGGTTAAGCCTCTGCGTTGGGCTCCGGTCATGATCCCAGGGTCCTGGGATCAAGCCCCCCATCTTCTCCCTCTCTCTCTGCCTGCCTCTCTGCCTACTTGTGATTTCTCTATCAAATAAATAAATAAATAATCTTAAAAAAAAAAAAGAAATCATGAAGTGAGATTCTGCAAGGGGATGAGATACAGCATGAACACGTAGACTCAAAGCTGTGAGATTAGAGTCACTACTGTTAATATGATCCCTTATCTGATGGAATGGTCATACCTGGAGAACTGTTTACATCTAATTATTGATTCATTTGAATGAACAATATGTCACCATTTGGAGAGTTCAAGAGAATCTCATCAGTCATTTCAGCTATAGCACAACGTTGCTCAATCACAGTGCCTTCCCAAAGTCAAGCAAGGACCCAATCTGTTCTCTGTAGAAATGTGAGTTTTGAACGACAGCAGAAAAGCAGAAGGAAGATTTTTGTCGTTATGACTGTTTGTTTGTTTTTGCACTGGACACCTGCCAAATCTACCTATACTAATAAATTACAAAGATCTGCCCAGGCTCAAAGTAGCAAACGATGTAGTGCATCTGGGAGACAGTACGTGAAGAGATAGTACAGGAATAGACGAAGATTAAAAAATGCCAAAAGGTAGCTAGAAGGGCCTGGACAAACTTTTAAATGCGGACTGGATGAGGGAGAACCTTCAAACCTTCCTTCGCCTCTTTTCAACTAAGCACACTTTCCTCCTTTCACTTTTCTCAGATGGCCACTTCCTGCCCCCCCCATCCTCATTATCCCATTAGGCCCAGAGTACCGAAATACAGCAGATGGTGACGTAGGAGGGAGCCCTGAGTCCTGGAATAGGAGTCTCTGCCCCTCAGTCTTCTTCTATAGATTAGTTACAATTGACACACCAACGGGTCATAGTCTTGTACTGGTTCACTAAGAGCTACTACAATTTACAAAATTTGTGTCTACTCTATAAGGGAAGCAAAATGCCAACTCGATAGAAATATATGTTTCTAAGTACACTCCTTTCCATTATTAACTACCATTTACCATGTACATGCAGGATAACGCAAAGCATGGTTTAAAAAGGCAATTTGGCTTCTACTATGTTAATCCAAATGTTTCAATTAGTTTAGTGCTTTCATAATTATGTATAATTCAGTTTGCATTTATGCATGAAATGTTTATTTCCATAATTGCAACAAGCACTTAAATTAATTACATTCTAACCTCTTGATTCTATGGGCCAACTGTTGAGTCTTTTTGTTAATACTTTAAAGTCAGGCCTTTTTATTTCTGAATTCCTCCCCTCCACCCCCGTCTTTGATGTGTTGTTTCTTATCCTTGTTTGGAACTCTCCATAGAATATTCTCAGAATAATATTGCAGTTTTCTTTTATGACTGAAACTTTGCATTTTAACAGTTGTCTGGAGATAGTTCCTTCCTTGTGAAATATCAGTTTTAATAACAGGAAAAGAAAAATGCCATAAATCTGCACTAACCACATAAAGCTGAAGTCTCTGAGAGACTGATTAACATGGAGACTCTACACAGGTTTTTCGATAATTAGAGGCTCTGCTTGCATGGAGCCACGGCTGCTGTGGCCTTGAAGCCATTTCCCAGGGCAGCCCGCAATTATTACAGCCTGGAGTACATTTCTGATATTCTATGCCTCTAGCTATTGAAGCTGTTTTTAAATAAAGGTCTCTTAATTTCACAAAAAGTTAACATCACCTTGGATGAACAACACTTGCCCGCGCATACCTTCGCTACTTAGTTGGGAGACAGCCCTCAGAGGGAAGGCGATTAGAAATTCCTAATTTGTTGTTCATCCACCCGTAAAAGGTTAAGAATATTCTGGTCTCTGATTACAGGAACCGAGCAGAGGGCAGATCCAGCGTCCCGCAGTGCCCTCACTAACTGCTTGCCCTATCAGCTAATGCCGCTGAATGTTCTCTTCCGAGCACATGACTGAGCTGGCAGTTTTATTGTGGGTTTGGGTATGTGTGGGTTTTTTTTTTGTCTCAATGAATTATAGGTAGCAAATATAGTATGGAAAGGACCGTCATTTTTTCTTTTTGGTACAGTGCTTAGTAAACTATCAGCATGTAGTAAGTGCTGAATGTTAACCATGATGATTTTAAAGAAAAAAAATATAAGGATAGTTCATCACCTATGATAGCTACAGAGTTCTACTTTTTGATGCATAATTGTTTATCAGGTCTGGATGTAATAATGCAACATTGTAAACAATTATAAATAAGGTAGCTCAATACAATATGTTATTATTTTATTTCAATGAGCACTGATGAAATATTGACGGCATGATAAAACTCACAGAAACATGAGGCTTCTGGCTGATGGGCTTGCTATTAAATAAGCAGCACACACTGCAAACGACAACAAAAAATTAATCTCATCAGCCAAGCTCATTGACTGGGCATTTGTCCTTCACCTCTTCTTCCTGTTCTGCCAATTTAACCATTTAATTTGGCCAAATGGGCACAGTGAGACCAGAATAAGTCTCTTGAAACTGGAGAGGGCTAGGGTATGGATCTTACTGGAGAGAGGGAGAGGCAAAGAAAGGAGATGAAAGAAGACTGATAAAGCTAAGCAGACCCGAAGACTTCCACCCTCTGGCTGTAACATCAACAATTCTGGTATGAAAGAATCATGACTGGGCCTAAAGTTGAGCAAGTTGAATTGATTTGATAAAATTTGGTCGGTTCAGCTTGCCTCATTGTGTGAATGTGGAAGACATTCAGAAGCATCAATTTTTGGAAGTTACAATAATCCCTCATGCACTGCATTTCACACCTTACCACTGATCCCTTAAGCTCAACCTAACAAGTAAGCTTTAAGAGGACCGGGTTCTGACTCTAACTGCATTGTGCATTTAACCCTACATGTCGACTTTATTTTGCAATATTTCTTTTTGGAAAATGTTGTAGTAATGTATGTTTACATGTATATGTCGTATAAAACAAGCATCCTCAATAAGCTTGATAACTAATTTTGATGCACATTCCCCTAAAGGACACAAACTTTCATTCCGTGTATGGTACATTGATGACTGAATAGCTTCTCTAAGAAATATGGACTCTTACTGTGGCTTCATTTATCCCAGGGAAGTCATTTAACCTCCCTGTGCTTTAATTTCTATGTTTGTAAAATGGATAATATTCATTGGTCTGTTCTCTTCTTATAATTGTTAGGAGATTAAGTGCAGTAATGTGTTATGTGTGTTCTGTGAGAACAATAAAGGGTTCTAAAAACGTAAGAAGCCATGATTATATCCCTATAAAAAACACTTTGTGTAAGTCAGTATCAATCAAGGAAGGAAAGGGAAGAGAAAAGGATACCAATTCTAAATGGGTAACAATTTACTGTGTTGGTCTGTATTTTTTATTCATTTTTCTCAAGTCCTAATATTATAGCATATCTATCTATCTATCTATCTATCAATAGCATATATATCTATATGGAATAAGGATTCTTATTTTATAAAAAGAAAAAAGCTTAAATCAACTGATCATTCCACTGTAAAAATATGGGAAAAGAAGAGTAGAATACATCAAAAAGAAGCAAAGAAAAAAGATATGAGCAGAATGACTGAAATAGAAAATAATAAGGAAAAAATATCTTTATGGCAGATGACATAATTGTATACGTAATCGTATACTTGGAAAATACCAAAGAATGTACCAAAAAACCCCTGCTATAACTAATAACTGAATTTAGTAAGATCATAAAATAAAAGGTTAACATGTAATTATCTATTATGTATCTGTGTAACAGCAATGAACAATTGAGAAATAAAAAATTAAATTAAATTGTCATTTAATGATCATAAAAATGATTAGGGATAAATGTAACAAACCATGTGGAAGACTGATTCCTACACTAGAAAGAAAAAAAAAACTGCTTATAGAAATTTTAAAAGCTTGAAAAATTGAGAAATTACACCATGTTCATGGGTTGGAAGATTCAACAGTATTATAATGTCAGCCTATGCCATACTGATCTATCAAGTCAATGCCCTTCCAATCAAAATCCAAAAACTTTTTTCTGAGAAATTTCCAGACTCATTCTAAAAGTTACATGGAAAGGGAAAAGGAAGAAAATTCAAAAACCAATTTTAAAGGAGAATAAATTTGGAAGACCTATACTACCTGAATTCAACAATGCATTAACAATGGCAATGTGATATTAGTGCAAGTATAAACATATAGACAAATGGAACAGAAAATATTGGCCAAAAGTAGATACAAACTTGTAAGGTCAATTGTTTTTTAATGTTGGGCCAAAAAAATTTAGTTGGGAAATGAAAGTCTTTCCAAAAAATAATGCTGGCACAACTAGATTCCATTTAGAAAAATATAAACTGGACTCATACCTTACACCATACACAGAAATAATTCTAGATATATAATTGACATAGATGTAAAACTAAAAAATCTTTCAATAAGAATTCTTCGAAAAATATCTTCATGATTTGGGAAGTAGGCAAAGATTTCTAGGGAAGCATTATCATAAAAGAAAACTATCAATAAATTTGACTGTATCAAAATTTAAAATGTTTGTTTCTCTATAACACGTCACTTCGGGGCACCTAGGTGGCTCAGTCGGCTAAGCCTCAGATTCTTGATTTCAGCTCAGGTCATGATCGGGGGGTCATGGAATGGAGTCTCTCACTGGGCTCCCCATGGTCAGGGCGGAGTATGCCTGAGATTCTCTTCCTCTCCCTTTGCCCCTTCCCACTCCCATGTGTGCTCTCTCTCTTTCTCTCTCTCTCAAATGAAGTAAATAAATAAAATCTTAAAAAAAAACAAACAAACAAGACACGTCACCTAGATGGGGGACCTGGGTGGCACAGTCAGTTAAGCATCTAACTCGATTTTAGCTGATGTCATGATCTCAGGGTTGTGAGATTGAGCCCCATGTCAGGCTCCCTGCTCAGCGCAGAGTCTGCTTAAGTTTCTCTCTCTTTTCCTCCCATTACCCCTCTTGCTTATATTCTCTCTGTGTCAAATAAATAAATAAGCCTTTAAAAACATCACTTAAAAGCAAGCCTCAGAGTGCATGAAAATTTTTGTGAAACATGTATCTGAAAATGGGCTTAAATCCAGAAGTAAAAACAATGCCTGCAAATCAATTATTAAAAAACAATCAGCCCAGCTTAAAAATGGGTGAAAGTCTTAAATAGACATTTCAAAAAGGAAGATGTAAGAGACTATCCAATCAGCACATGAAAAAGTGTACCACAACATCATTACTCATCAGGGAAATGCAAAAACCACACAAGATAGGACTACATTCTCACTAGAATGGGTAAAAATATAAGAAAAAACTAACAACACTGAATATTCACGAGGATTTGGAGCAACTAGAATTCTTATACACTGTTGATGGAAGTATACTATTGCACTTTGAAAAAACTTTTGTCTGTTTTATATAAAGCCAATCACCTACCTATGATTCAGCAATTCTAATCATAGGCATTTAGAAAGAGAAATGAATGGGGTGCCTGGGTGGCTCAGTGGGTTAAAGCCTCTGCCTTTGGCTCAGGTTATGATCTCAGGTCCTGGGATCGAGCTCCGCATCGGGCTCTCTGCTCAGCAGGCAGCCTGCTTCCCCCCTTCTCTCTCTGCCTGCCGCACACAGCCTACTTGTGCTCTCTCTCTCTTCCAAATAAATAAATAGAATCTTAAAAAAAAAAAAAAAAAAGAAGAGAGAGAGAGAGAAATGAAAACATATAACCAAAGGTTTCTACAAAACTCTTCATGGCAGCATTGTTCATATCAACCCCAAACTGGCAACAATTTAAATAACTATCCATGAGAGAATAGGGAAATAATAGGATATTCGTACCCTGATACAGTCGCCCTTGCTTATTCATGGGGAAAATGTCCGAGACCCCCCAGTGGTTGCCTGAAACCACAAATAGTACTGAACTCTATATACACAATCGTTTCTTCTATACATACATGCCTACGATAAAGTTAAATTTACATGTTAGGCAGATGATCAACAAAAATAACTAAGAATAGAATAGAACAATTATAACGCTATACTGTAATACAAGTGATGTGAATGTGGTCTCTCTCTTAAAATATCTTTTTGTACTGTACTCACTCTTCATCATTGTGATAACGTGAGATGCTAAAATGCTTACCTGATAAGACAAAGTGAGGTGAGTGACAGGCATTGTGACACAGCGTTAGACTAACCTGGACCTTCTGAAGATCTGTCAGGAGGATCCGCTGCTTCGGGACTTCAGGTGACCACAGACAACTGAAACTATGGAAAAGGAAATCACGGCTGAGGAAGGGCTACTGTATACCAGTCAGTTATAAAAAGGGACAAACTGCTGATGAACTCAACGACACAGATAATCTCAGAAACACTGTGTGGGTGTGAAAGACATGGGACATGAAGTGCTTACTGTGTAATTCCATTTCTGTGAAGTTCCTCAGGCAAAACCAATCTATGGTGCTAGAAATCAGAATACAATGGTTCTTCTCTGAAAGGGCAGGAAGTGACTGGTTATGGGTATGAGTGGACTTTCTGAGGAAATAGAAATTTTGCTTTTCTTACTAAAGGTGTGAACTTCACAGATGTATGCTTTTGTTAAAACCCATTGAAAAGTGCAGATCTGTGTATTTTAGTGTATGTAAACTTACCTCAATAAAATGAAAGATTCATGAAAGCTAATTTGATATTTTATTCAGCCAGTAAAATGGCAAAGCCATTTTTTATGGGCACGATCAAGTAAGAATTTTGATTTATGTGTTTGTGTATGAATTCAATTACATATTCTGGCTATTTTCCCTACTATATTTACTGAGTTTCTTCAATGATTTAGACTATTATTGAACTCCTATAAATATGCACTGACAGTGAATTGCAGTTTTGTGATCACAGAGCATGATTTCAAATGTTTGTGACTCTCTGGACACGACTCTCCTCACTATGACTCAGTTAGGCCCTGGAGAGCTGATTTATCCTGACGAAACGCATGACAATATTTCCACAGTTTAAAAGCTTTTTCTTTTAGATTTTATTTATTTATTTGACATAGAGAGATCACAAGTAGGCAGAGAGGCAGGCAGAGAGAGAGAGGAGGAAGCAGGCTCTCTGCTGAGCAGAGAGCCCGATGCGGGGCTCGATCCCAGGACTCTGAGATCATGACCTGAGCTGAAGGCAGAGGCTTTAACCCACTGAGCCACCCAGGCGCCCCTCTTTTTGTTTCACTTTAAACTACTTGCTATCCAGGGTCTATTGCATGAGTAAGACATTTTAGAGCTACATATTTATTTGCTTATACTTTGAAGACATCTAACCTATAGAGTATCTCTTTAACTCAAAGATCTTAAGAGAAAATATATATACACCATTGAACTGGTACTTCCCTGCAACCTACAGATAAATATGTATTTGCCTTATGAAAGGAACTAACCTGACACAATGTGGAAGTGAGGACCCAATGAGAAGGAAGATTGTGCAGGTACAGGTCTATAACAGGTGTTATTAGTTTTTATGTAAATTTAAAAAATGCTTTATTCATTAATTTTGGAATGCATTAATGGAGTATCCACAAGGCAACCATACACTCATCCAATAAGTGAAATTGCATCCCTGTATAAATGAGGAATCTACTCTCATAGATATATATTTCAGTAAATATGTTATGTCAGCATTCAAACTTGCTTTAAAACATGGGGACATAACCCTAGAAATTATGATATAACAGGGTATAGGATGAGTAAGTAGTTTTATTTAGAACAGCAAGACAGAGTTTATAGACCCTTGGAGTAAATCTATGCCTGAGGAGCAGGAAGGAAACTGAAAATAACTTTCTGTCTTTGTCTTAAAATGTCAAATAAAATATTAAGATAAGTCACTATTTAAACTGTCCAAAATCTCGCACAACTGTTCTTCTCATCTAGAAAATCATTCGAAAAATGTAAAAATGAGCCTAGGCATTTAACTTTTTAGTTCCTTCTCTCTGTTTCAAATACTTTGGTGAAATAAGTTCCAAGTGGGAGAAATTTTTTTTTTTCCAAAGAAACTGCATTTTGCCTCGTATACTTAGGTCTTCTGTATAGCACAGTGATGGAGATGTCTAGCAAGTGCTCAGACAACTGGCTTATCAGTTTGGCTGCACACTGACTGTCCTGGGGGACTCAGAATAAGACCAATGCCTTGGTCCCACCCCCAAAGATTTTAATTTAATTGGCCGCGGTTGTGGCCTGGCTGTTAGCGTTTTCTAAAGCCTTTTAGGTGATTTTAATGTGCAGCAAAAATTAAGAAGTACTGCTCTAGAAAGTAAGTGGTAAATGTTCACAGAAGTGGGAATTCTCTGTGTTGGACTTCTGGACTTATCAGAATAGTCTCAATGAAAAATGTGACTATTAACTGTAATGTGATAAATAGGGTTCGGTTACAGAAAACAGAAGCTACTCTACTGAGTTTAAGCAGAAATGAATGTATCTTAAACTATTAAGAGGTTTACAGCTCACTGGGAAGGCTAGAGAAATCGATGGAAAAATTGAGCTATTAGAAACAGCCATCCTGGGGCGCCTGGGTGGCTCAGTGGGTTAAGCCACTGCCTTCGGCTCAGGTCATGATCTCGGGGTCCTGGGATCGAGTTCCGCATCGGGCTCTCTGCTCAGCAGGGAGCCTGCTTCCTTCTCTCTCTCTGTCTGCCTCTCTGCCTACTTGTGATCTCTCTCTGTCAAATAAATAAATAAAATCTTAAAAAAAAAAAAAAAGAAACAGCCATCTAAAAAAAAAAAAGAAAGAAAGAAAGAAAGAAATCTTGTTATTTACAACAACCTGGATGGAACTAGAGGGTATTATACTAATCAAAATAAGTCAATAAGAGAAAGACAATTACCATATGATTTCACTCATATGTGGAATTGAAGAAACAAAACAGAGGAACATAGTGGAAGGGAGGGAAAAATAAAAGTGCAATCAGAGAGGGAGATAAACCATAAGACACTATCAATCATAGGGAAAAAAAAACTGAGGGTTGCTGGAGCAAGGGGGTGGCGGATGGGGTAAGTGGTTGATGGACATTAAGGAGGGCACGTGATGTGCTGAGCACTGGGTGTTATATGTAACTGATGAATCTCTGAACTCTACCTCTGAAATTATCAATACACTATAAATAACCGAATTTCAATTAAAACATAAAAAAAAGAAAGAAAGAAAGAAAGAGGGCGCCTGGGTGGCTCAGAGGGTTAAGCCTCTGCCTTCGGCTCGGGTCATGATCTCAGGATCCTGGGATGGAGTCCCGCATCGGGCTCTCTGCTCAGCAGGGAGCTTGCTTCCCTCTCTCTCTCTCTGCCTGCCTCTCTGTCTACCTGTGATCTCTCTCTGTCAAATAAATAAACAAAATCTTTAAAAATATATATAAAAAAAGAAAGAAAGAAAGAAGAAAGAAAGAAAGAGAGAGAGAGAGAGAAAGGAAGGAAGGAAGGAAGGAAGGAAGGAAGAAAGAAAGAAAGGAAGGTAGGTAGGTAGGTAGGTAGGTACAACCTTGGGAGCCATGTTTTAGAAGTGAGCCATTCAGGGAGCTGGGACAGAATCATGAAGCTATTGCTACTTTGCCAATTCCCCCAAAAGGCCTCCACTCCCGTGATGAGAAGGACAGCAGCCTCAGGAAACGCACATGACCAGGAAACCACCACAGAACACTTAAGACCTCAGAATGGGTTCAAGAAATGCAGAGATTTCTCTTTAGCAGTTTCTTGAGGGGCTCTGGGTCGATGAGTAGTAATGTAGCAGGTGTCCAACAGGCATAAACACAGCAAAAAAAAGCATGACAAAGGTAGAGACATACAGAAGAGCATGGACACAGATCTGGTCCATAAGTAACTGGTTATAAGGAGCAGACGATGAAAATGTTGAGTGTAAGAATTGAAAAAAGAAAGGATTGATACAACTGGGAGAGGTAGGGAAGGTGTGGCCATGTTTGATATACAATTTTAAAATTTTGGGATTTAATGGGATTCCAGGAGCCCGGTGCTGGGGCTGTAGGTGAGAGCACAGTCTCCGGAGGGAGAGTCCCTGATTTGGAAAGCAGAGCCAACCCTTACTGGCTATGTGACCTTGGGCACGTCTCTTAGCCTCTTTGTGAGCATTAATATATGTAAACGCTTAAAGTAAAGAACACTACATGTACTTTAAAAAGCATTTGTTTGATGATGATATGCTGATGACAGTGATGGTGATGAATAGTAAAGAATGAGAGAAGACCTCTCCAGGTAAATGCTACAAGTTGTGGGTCCTCTACTCCCCCCGGAACACCTCCCCCACCACCGAAAAATGTGATTTTTTTCTTTTTTGTTTGTTTGTTTTGGTTGAAAATCACCACACGAAAAGGAAAAGAAACAAAAGTTCACATGCTTTTGCAAGAGTCCAGGTAGGACACAGATGATGAAAACCTGAACTAAGACGGTAGCAGTGATGGTATTCGGATGGAACTCATTTGCCTAAATGTAGGTGTCAGTGAAGACCAACGTAGGAGCACACCTACGGGTGGGGCTTTACATAGATATTGGGATGGTTCCTTTATCCACAGGTGCACAGCTGAGACACTCCCATAAAAAAAAAAAACAGTAACTTTTATTTCTAGCAATACAATTAATTTTTGCATGTTGCAGTGTTGCTTAATTCATTTACTAACGTTGGCACGGATTTCTTTTTTTTTTTTCTTTTTTTAAGATTTTACTTATTTATTTGACAGAGATCACAAGTAGGCAGAGAGGCAGGCAGAGAGAGAGAGGAGGAAGCAGGCTCCTCACCGAGCAGAGAGCCCGATACGGGGCTTGATGCCAGGACCCTGAGATCATGACCTGAGCCGAAGGCAGAGGCTTTAACCCACTGAGCCACCCAGGCACCCCTGGCACAGATTTCTATTGTTATTGTTGATACATTAGATTTTTCTATGTAGACGACCATGTTGTCTTTGAATAAAAACAATTGTACTTAAGCATTTCCGACCTAGAAAGGTGGATAGACTTGCCTTGTTCCTGATTATAGTGGGAAAGCACTCACTCTTTCACAATTTAATATGATATGATCTGCATGTTTTAGTAAATGTCATTCATCAAGTTAAGGAAGTTTCTTTCTGTCTTCTCTGCTGAGAGTTTTTATCATGAATCGGTGGTATATTTTATCATGTTTACCTTTTTTTTCCCCTGTTAATACTATGAATATTATTGATTTATTTTAGTTACTATGATAAATTTGCATTCCTGAATTAAATCCCTTTTGTTGTGATATATTACCCATTTTATATATTTCTGGATTTGATTTGCTAAAATTTTGTTAAGAATTTTTGTCTGGTATAATACTAATACTAGTATACTGCTGATTGCACAGAATGAATTGAGAACTTTCTCCTCTTCCTCTATTACCTAGAATAGTTTGGGTAACACTAATATTCTTTTTCTTTCTTGTATTTTTGGTAGAATTCACCACTGAAGCCATCTCAGCCTGGAGTGTCCTTTGTGGATTTACTTCAAGTGCACAGGCTTTCTTTATCCTTGCTTATTAGTTTGGTGCATACATTTATCATTTTCTTTGCTGCTTATTACTTTTTATGAATCAGATGTTCTTTCTAGGATTATATTATTTTGCTTCTACTTGAAGCAAATATTTTAGAAATTCCATTTTGAGCATTAATTTGTATTTTTTAAAGATTTTATTTATTTATTTGGCAGACAGAGATCACAAGTAGGCAGAGAAGCAGGCAGAGAAAGGAGGAAGCAGACTTTCTGCTGAGCAGAGAGCCTGATGTGGGGCTCGATCCCAGGACCCTGACCATGACCTGAGCCGAAGGCAAAGCCTTAACCCACTGAGCCACCCAGGCGCTCCTATTTGTATTTTATGCTCAAAAGAAAACTTGTCCAAGATGCCAGCACCATAATTATCCACTAACATCTGTAGCCGTACTGTCTGCATTCTATCTTCTTGATATAAATGACCTTTCTATGCACCTTGCTAAGGCCAGCACTTGTTCTTGGACACTATACTTCGCCCCCTTTCACTACTCAAAAATACTGCTCCAGCCATTTTCTCCCACCACCCTACATTTTTGGGGTCATTCCTATCAACAAAGAAGTATGCAGTTATTTTTACCATCTTTGACCCCATATTCGAAGTTTGTATGTTTTGGGTTCAACCAGGGAAGGAGAACCAGTAGGTTACACATACACACGGGCACACAGGCATGTAGATGGATTTACCCAAGAGGAGATGGACTTATATGACTGTGGAGTTTGGCAAGATCTCTCTGTGAAGACTGTCTCTGTCTCACAGTGCTGAAGCCTGAAGTGCAGTCAAGAGAGGAAGATGATGAGCAGGCTGGACCCCCATAAGGACAGATTGAAACTTTGGTCCATTCTTGTTGTCTCTAACCTTGACAATATGTGTCTGCTTCAGAAACCAGGACCCTCCTTCATGCAGAAGAAAACACACACCTCATCCCAGGAGTTGCAGAAACTGAAGGAAGATCCAGAGGCAAAGAGAAAGTAATTGGAGACCCAGCAAAGTGATTCAGTAAATCAGCAACAACATGGTCAAAGCTCCACAATATAGAAATATTTTATAATGTCCCTTCCCCTCTGCTGCCTGGAGTCTTTGCAACCCAGGAAAGTTCGGAGGCATCCATTTTTTTCCCTCCCTTTTTCCTACCCCAAACTGACCTAGAAGGGAGAGGGAGAGGAGGCACTGAAGACTCAAACCATGGTTTTAGAGCCTACTGTCATAAATCTCAATTACACTGGGAAGAGGAAAGAAAAGCTTTGGCCTGGATTGAGATCAAAGATAAGATGACAAGGACACATCTTAAATGCAAGAATGGGATTGGATAAGTAGCTGAAAGTAGCTGCAAAGCGATGGGCTCCTGCCGTGGTGTCACTGCGGAAGGTGATGGGAAATTAAGGTAGAACCTGACTAAAGGCATAAAGACCAAGCAGGAAGCTTCTTCAGAAAATCAGCCCAAGGATGAGAAGGGCCCAAGTATTCTTGTACATTTGTTAGTTGGAAATAAGGACACCGGCTGGAATAAAAAAGGAAGAGGTCTTGAATGTTGTTGGATATCATGGTGTGGAACTGATGAAGAGATTGTCCATAGTCACAGAGCTGGGACTTCGAGTCAGAACAGCTGCCTTCTCTTCTCCAGGTCCATCATTTCCACGGACAAGGCATTTGACCTCACTGAACCCCAGCTTTCCCCTGTAAGGTGTAGGTCATATTTGTGCTGTTTACATTAAGTGCTTGGTAGAGCCCAAACAAGATGACTTATGAGAAAACATTTGGAAAACTTAAAAATGTAAGGTCTTACGATGAAGCAAACCAATAAGGTTCAGTTGATTTTATATTTTAAACCACTAAAGCATTTTCTTTATTTCAAGCTGGTGAGGTGAGAGGGTCGGGGAAACGGGACGAGAACGTGCCGGATGGGAGAACTGCATTCGCCCATCATTTTGGTCAGCGTGAAGAGACAGGCAGGAAGGAAAGAGCTCCTAATCTGATCGCCTGAGAGCTCAAATGCACACCTTTCATCCTTCTGGCAGGTGGATCGCATATCCTCCAACCCACATAGTCTCATTTACACGCAGTTTCCCAGATAAGGCTGCTGCTGCTGCTGCTCACTTGCGAGATTTCCAAAGCCACTAATAAAAAGGTAACTCGCTATGTGCTACGAGAGATGACAAGCGCACCTTGGGATGAATGATGGGTAAAGAATTGTCATTTCTCTTCTCAAAAATCAGGCTACCGTTGGCTCATGTGGCTTGGCACCTGTGGCTTGTTAGCAATTACATGTGGAAGCCGACCCATTCAAAGTTGCCCCCGTAGAGCGGTTTTAGGGCTGTTGCCTTCCGTCTGTCTGTACATGGTTTCAGGGCACTACAATACGTATTTGAGCAGAAGCTTTGAAATCGGTTTTCTTTCTCCTTTTAGCATTTTCTCCCATTTCATTTTTAAGTGTGATCTGATTAGCTTTCAATCTAGGATTTAGGGAGGAAGGGAAATAGCCATCCCTTTGGGTCCATGATTATTCTGGTTATACTTGGACTTTGTTTTCTAATAGGTGATTTGGTAACGGACTCATGTTAGAAATGAGAGCTGTATTTCAAAGACGTTTCAAAGTTGCTTGCACCACAACAGCGCCTTGTTTTTGGTAATCAATATTAACAACAGTAACAAAAACAAATTTTTTTTACTAAAAATGTGCCATGCACTGTTCCAAGCACTTTGCGTGAATTACTTCATCTTCAGTATAATGCCATGATTATGCCTATTTTACATAAGAGAAAACGGAGGCATATAGACCTTGACTAATTTACTTATTTGAAATATATATATATATATATGAATATATATATTCTCCCTATTATTCTCCCCAAATTATTCTCCCTAAAACACAAGACTGATTTGGTAATTCCTTAGCTCAGAAATATTTAATAAATATCCTTGTCTAGCAGGTGAAGTGTAAATACCCTATCTTGTTGTTCCAGCTCTCTCGAATTGTGATCCTAACTTCCTTCTCCAGCCCTGTTTTTGAGCAATTCCCTAACTCAATGGTTCTTAAGCAAGAGAAATATTCTGCTGCCCCCACCCCCCCAACCCCTGGGAGGGATATTTGGCAATGTCTGGAGATATTTTTGGCTGTCACAATTTGGGAGATATTACTAGCATTTAGTAAGCAGAAGTCAGTGATCCTGCTAAATAAACACCCTAACACGTCTAAGACGATCCCTTCGCACAGCAAAGGATTACCTGGCCCAAACTGTCAATAGTATCAAGGTTGAGAAACAACCAACGAAAACTAAACAACTTGAGCTTTCCTTTTTTTTTTTTTAAATTTAATTTTATTTATTTATTTTTGAGAGAGTGAGAGACCATGAGAGGGGAGAGGTCAGAGGGAGAAGCAGACTACCCGCTGAGCAAGGAGCCTGATGTGGGCCTCGATCCTGGGACTCTATGATCATGACCTGAGCCAAAGGCAGTTGCTTAACCAACTGAGCAACCCAGATGCCCCACAACTTGAGCTTTCTTAAATAGTGTCTGTGTTTCATTTTTGTAACTTTCTTTCCTTTATGCCTTCACTACATATTCCTAGAGCACCTACTATGTGTGGGGCCCCATTAAGTGTAAGACATGATCCTTGATCTCACACTAACCAGCTTCCTGGCTTTCCATCCTTGTCCCTCTCCCATATAAAAACCTGCCTGCTCTTCAAGACCCTTCTCAAATGCCATTTTCCCTCATCAGTTGAGTCTTCGCTCTTTGAAAGTAGTCTGTAAAGACAAAATATTATGACAGGAGAGTCTTGATATCAAACAAAAAATTGATAAGAAACATTCCTATATGATGAATTTTATATGAATATTTAAATGCCATTTTTCACTGTAGAAGTGTTTAAACATCTTCTCAAACTTAGCATATTTCCATGTTGTGGAATGGCTTAATTTTATTTGCAATAAAAGTTGCTTGTCTTTTATTCAAAGTCAGTTTTGGAAGTGAAAGTAGTAGGTCATTGAAGTTCCAGGGAGCATACTGTAGCGATTGAAGGAGGAAGTGAGAGGCCGTGTAAAAAGGCTGACACCCATGTTTCATTTCAGCAATAAAAAATTTAAAAATCAATTCAATAAGAATTTATCGAGTGCCAGTATGAGCCCGACACTGTTAGATGTTGGAATTCAAAATAAACCCCTCATGTTCTTTCTTCCAACGAAGTCAAGTAAACATATCTAACACTTCAAAATGTTTTATTATAGAAGCAGAGCGATCGTTGACATGGGTAAGCATTCTGATAGTCAGGTAAATGTCCAGGTGACAGCTGGTCAACGTTATGAAGAGTGTTTCTTCTGAGTACCATACAAGAAACTTAAGGAGAGGAAAGTAGGAGGCATAAATTATTGAGGGTCTTAAGAACATTGTGGAGAACTGTGGCCTACCTCATATCCCAAAGGAAGAGGGGGCTCTCCCCTGGACTCTTTCAGAGGGCCTCGGCACATATGTGCTTAAAGCATGTGATGGGAAGCAGAAGTACTGGAGATGAATTAGGGAAAATAAGTCCCGAAGACGGAAAAGTCCACATTTCCTACAGATGACAGCATCCAGGAACACTGCCATGCTGTCCTTGAACGTGTTATCCTGAATTAGCGTCCTCACTATTGTGGCCTTCTACTCCCCTGGGGATGTGGGTCATGTGTGGTCATCGACGGGGGTACCAGCGTTACCCTTGAAAAAGTTTAGAGCTGGCTAAGCAGATAAGGAAAACACTGCAGCGTGCACAATGGGGCGGAAGTTAATACTTGGGGCTGACGTTATTTCCTACCAAGCTGAATATGGCAGAAACGGGGTTATGAGAACTACAAGAGTTAAGGTATGTAAACTACGTGGGTAATGTATGGCATATAGGATGTGATGGATAAATGTGAGCACAAAGAAGAGAAAACATATGCAACAATTACCTCAAACTTCCCAATAAATCTGGAAAGCCAATGAAAGCCATTTGAGTTTTGTTTTCACACACAAAAAAAGGGGAAGTGTGGTCAAATACATTTCTCTAAGTTGTCTTGCTTTATTTCTTTTAGAATTAGTTTTACAGGCATCAGTTTATTGGTTAAAGCTTTTTTTCACGGTAGGCCACATGGTATAAAACACAAATGATGGGTGGAAATTTGTTTCTTTGGCTCTAGGAGTCCTTCTTTTTCTTGTTCATTTATTGTCAGCTAGCCAGGTGAAATGAATGTCATGGTGCCTAGAGTCACCTCATGATCTGGGAAGTACTTTGACCCTGCGATTCCAAGAAGTACCTTGATCCTAAGCTTCCACTCCAGCAGAAGGCAAGTGTAAATCATAAGCTTGGACAGCTCCCTACAGGGAGTGGGCCTCCCTGGGGGTTAATGACACTAGAATTGATCTTAACACAACCTTTCCCCCTCCCCGGCATCTTTCTAAGTCAGAGAATGAGAGATTTCTCTCTTATATTACTTTTCATTCACTGTTCCAGAAAGGGTCTGGTGAACATTTACCTACAATTGGAAGTTAGGATCAATGTAGAACTCTGTGAATTCCTTGGGGTCCATGCTGGGGGGGAAGGGGGGCAGGGAAGTGAAGTTGATTTAAATTTGCATCACCTGCAAATGTCACTCCTGTAAATCCAGGTGGTTTTCTGACTGGCTGGACCTGTCCTTACAGGAGATAGGAGTCAGCAATCCCCATTAAATATCTCATTTTCATGGAGGAATTTTTTTGTTGTTGTTTAGTTGAGCTCCATAACTCATTTCCAAAAGCACCCAAATAGTTTAAATTTTTATAAGTTTGCATGCACCGATCACTTCCCTTGAATAGCTAAGTAAGGAAGGCAGGGAGGGCTGAAGGGAAGTTTTCCTGTGAACGCTGTGTTTGTGACTGGATTAACATTTCCCTGCTAGAATTGCACGTCCTCTTAGCTCTCAGAAGGTCCCAATTAGGCCTGACACATTGCCATCACAGCACACATACTCCCTGTAACAACCGTATTAAGCTCAGTTGGTGCTGGGCGAGTTTTAAAGTAGGTTTTCCACCCAGCGTGGGTGGACAGATTCCCACTTCATCAGCCCCACTCCTTCCCCCAGCCCACCACAGATTCCTATTATAACTCCCTGCCGAGGACCATGCAAGCTCTCCACACAGCGGGCGTTTATTTGTCAACAATTTTATAAACCCGAAACACAGAAAACCATCCTGCTGACACGGGACAGATAGAATCACACAGAAACGCCACAGACTTTGGGAAGCAAAGTCAAATGTCTTAAAAAAATAGCCTCTCGAAAACCTCAAGTTTTAAATGTGTGCAAATGAAACGTACACAGTTCTTATCTGAGGAGTGTTCCACATAGGAGGGTGAAAGGAAGAGCCTGATTCACGATGCCACTGTGTTGCCCACATGATACCAAAAACACTCTTGCTTAACTGATTTACCCCCTTGGTTTAACTTGTTCCTTTGGTACTGGCGACGTGTACTGAAGTTCATACAAACACACACAACAACGCATTCTCCATCAATGATCCTTCACAAACCAAGACAACTCATTTGTTCATTCATTTCTTTTCCAAAATCTTTTACGGACCTCTTAGGAAATGCCAGACTGTTCTGGTTCTTGCGGATGCATGTTTGAATAAGCTTCATGATAAATACCTTTTCATGGAGGGGAGACAAACAATAAAAAGGTAAACAAGAAAACAGCAGATGGTGATATGTGCCAAAAGGTGAAAACAGTCAGAGGGACATCCTGTAGAGCATCTGGAGTGAAGTAAACTGAGGTCTTCATGACAAGAAGGTGCATAGTTTTCAAGCATCTGAGTTTTCCAGGTAGAAAGAACAGCTAGTGCAAAGGCCCTGTTGTGGGAACAAGTCTGACTCATTCAAGAAATGGAAGAAGGTAAGTGTAACATGAGCACGTGGGTAAGGCAGATAGTAAAGGATGAAATACAAGACAGGCAGGTGCCAGGTGAGGAGGATGGATTATACTTTAAATGCTATAAGAAACCATCAAAGTATTTTAAGCAAGAGGATGACATGATCAGATTCTATTTTTAGAAGGTGACTTTAGCCTACTTTGGGGAATAGAATATAAGAAACAAGAGTAAAAGCATGAAGAAGAAGTAGGTGGCTATTGCAGGAGTTTATGTGAGAGAGGACAACATCTGAACTAAGACAGTAGCAGTAGAAATAGAAGGACATTTTTAAAATTACAACTCTTTTAAGGTAGCACTAATATTCGACCTTACTGTCCACCGCCTCTCCATTTTTCAGAATCCCATGCACGTAGCAGCCATTCATTTATTCTATCACTTGGTGATAGCTTCCTGGGTGTTTACTATGTGCCAGGTGCAGAGCAGGGTAATAAGGACACACTGAGCGGCAGATGTCAGCTCAGCTTCCAACGAATCATGTTGCTTCATCATCAAGACCAAATCACCTAAACTGATATTTAAAAATGTAACTGCAGTAACATATTTTATAATCATTCGAATTAATTGTCATCAACATGTTTTTCGACAGCCGCCCCTGCCAAGCCTGATTTTGCCTGTGCTGGAATCCAAAGAAACCAGTTCTGAATGAGGTACTATTCTATCCTGAAGTCTTTCATAGAGAAGACATTAAGAAAAATGGGGGGAAGTAAAACTTACAGCCAAGAAAATGCTACTCATTAGTTTTCTGCTTAAAGCATACCTTTATTCCATAGAATTCTATTGGCTGGTTTTATCTCACTCATGTCCTCTCATCCGTCCTGGGGGCCAATTAGAGGACTCCTTGGGAGAGCTTCCCTGGGTATTTGCTAGGAGAAGAGTCATTCCTCTTTTCTATTCACCTGACATGCTGGGCTGGTGAGGCTGAATGAAACGTGCACATATCTGGTTTTGCAGGCTTTGATCTTAATATATGCTGCCACCACTCTCTGCTCCATTTTCTAGGTGGCTCTTTTCAGCACCCCACCTCTATTCTCATAACTTGAAGTTGAGGAGATAAACCCGCAATCCTGTTTTGCATCTGGACATTCTAAATGAGATCAGATGGCTTCCCGAACAAAAACAAGTACTATTAGCCTTAGGAATTTTTTTTTTAATTGCAAGTCAGGTGCATTTTAAAGACCTATATATAGATATAGATAAAAATATATAGGTAAATATAAATATAGATGGTCTCAAATTTCTTTGTCAGTTCTTTGAAGAATTAGCAATGACAACATCCACTCCATTTTATGAAATAACCTTTTCCTATTACACTTTCTTTTATATATTTTATAAAAAGCCTTTCTACTATCTTGTGCTTTCATCACTTATGATTGGTTCTTGTCTCACAGTGATCCAACTTCCTGTGATTCATATGGGCAAAATTTTGGAAATTTAACCTAAGTTCTTTACTGATAGCACTTAACTGAAGAGACAAAGCTCATGGTACTACTTGGCCAGGGCCCAAGTCCTTATCTGCTGAACTGACCCAACAATCAGATTTGCCCAGGAAAAGCCCCAGCCCACGGGTCCTCAACTGCTTCCTGAGGTGTTCTGGGAGTCCACTAGATAAAGTGTATCATTGGTTCTTTACTTGCTGCCCTAACATGTTAGAGAAGGTTATTTATAATTCACTATTGACAGAAATCTGAATAGAACATTTTATGCAGTGTGATGTAAACATGCCTTACTAAAAGTTGATTAAATACTACACTCATGGCCTGTTCGGTTAAAAAGTTAAGTACCAGGTTCTTGGTCTGAGAAGTGACCCCCTCTTCCTGTGAGTCCCAAGTGTCCTAACTTAGCTGAATAACTAAAAGTCATAATGCGAAACATAATGAAATATTAAGATAACAAATACAAATTAGCTTAGCCTGAATGAGATATAGCTTATATTAAAATGTCATACAGAGGCTTCAAAAATACGTAGGATGAAAAATTTTAGTAAAGAAAATTTTATTAATTTTTTTCCTGCACGTTTGTAAAAAGATTGCTGTCATTCAGTTTCAATTGTTGAAACCTCATGGTCCAGCTTATGGAATGGGAGCAGTGTCTAAAAATCAATGCCCTATTATAGTATTGTTCATAGGTACAACTCAGATTTATTTAAATCATTCACACTCAGGGGTTGTTACCCAGCCATAATACTGACAGCTGCTTGTAGTAAAATGTCCCTAGCAAGGGAGTTGCACATTCAGGCAAAGAGTTTTGAAGAAATCAGCTTTACTAGGTACGCTGTGCTTTATCTTACTGATTTCAAACATATTTGAGGATTTGGACTTACGTTCTCGGTAGTGTCTTTTAGCCCTGAAATTTTGTAATTTCACATTAAATGGCTTAGGTTACTGAACAAACTTGTAATTTGAAAAATGTTTTACATTTTGAACAGCTGAAGGTACAAGGGCTGTTTGTTTGCAATCCCATTTCCACAAGCAACGTGAGGGTCAGGGTCGGACTCTTGGGTAAAGTCTGTCTCTAGGAAACTTCTGAAGGTCTGATAATAATAGCAGATTAGGGAGCAGTGAGTGGGAAATCTTTAGATACTAGAATCCTAAGAAAACCTTTTAGGAAAGGTCTTTTTAATCTTTTGATAATTGCAAAGTATGTAGGCCACTCCTGGAGGCAAAAACATCCTTTGAAGACTCTCTTTTTCAGCTAGAACAATATGGAAACTGATGTCTGGGATCAAAAATATCTGCAGAAAATGTACTTCAGAAATTTGTAGACTAAATTTGTAGACTTAAAAAATTTGTATTTAAAAACGTAAGGGCTGTAATGGATATTTTATAATCCTTCAAATTCATTGTTATCAACATGTTTGTAGGCAGTGGCCTTGCCAGGCCTGATCTCAGGTATCCTGGTTCAGGATAACCATTGCTGTGGAAAGAATTTGAGGATCGGCATCCGGGAGAATTTTGGGGGCTGTGGCAGTTGACGAACTATGCAAAACAGGAGCCTGGGCAGGTTACTTAAATTTTCTCTGGCTTTCCCAATTGTAAACCAGAAAGGATAACTATAACTGACCCTCAGAACAATGTATTACTTAAAATATAACTTATAAGAAACTATTCTAGTTACCAAGCATGCTTAGATATAGCCTTAAGCATATATAAGCCTTATGTACTGGCAACAGGCCTCTGGGGGCGGATGACAGACGTCCTTGAAGCCGAGCAGCTGGGGATACCCAGCCAGCTCAGGACAGAACGCCACCTGCTTCATTTTTCCGTTGTCTCCCCTTCCCCAGAGCACCTGTGGCTAATTAGATGAGCCCTCTGAATGTGCTTGCTCAACTATAAACTTTATACTGCTTGACCAGATATATTTTGCCTTCGCTCTTGTTTATCTACAAGGCATATGATTAATGTGTCGCCTTCTTCAGCTCCTTTGTTGATTACTGTCTAATATCTAATAGATACAGGACTGAGGAGTTGTTCAGGGCGACAGTCTTTTCTACTGTCGTCCCCTGCTCCCTCTCACTTACAGCTAACTTGTTTGTGCCTCCTTCTTCTCCGGGGCGCCATCACGAGGCGGCAGATAATAGCTCTTTCATTCTAGAGAAGAAAAAACTAATAGTATGGGAGGAAACACCTACCGCTATGATCTGTATGTTTCCCTTCTCTTCCCTCTGACCCTTGTCACTCTCTCCCACCAGTGGCAACATCCATGAGTAAACGCAAGGCACTGGGTTCCTCCAAAGGCATCTGAACTCTTAGCACTCCTTCCACATGTTTGTTTGCTCTTGTAATATATGACACATTAGTATCATGTCAAATAAAAGAAAGTTAGTAAAACTCTGAATTAATGTTCCGTTTTATACGCAAGACAGGGTGCCTCCCCCTCATTCTTTATAATCTTTCAAGACATGGTATACTGGAATGATTGTTTATCTCCTTCCGAGGAATTCAGCACTCTTTGGCTATTTTAAAATGGGTAGAACATTCCTAAGAGATGAATTTCTAGACAAACTAGCTGACCAAAGGAAGAAGCGCTGAAGAGCTGAAAAGCTGGTTTCCTGTATCCACAGACCCTCCCTGTCGCATTCACACCCACACTCATTGTCACTTCATCCTTTCCCTTGCACTCTGTGCCTTTCGACCAGACCTTTTACACTCTCACTTTTCCCTGAGGTGCACTGTGGGAAAAAGCTTTGTCTCTACTAAAGTAATTTCAGGGGGTAGAGGAGGGAGGATTCTATCACAGGATTTGGGAATAGCAGATTCAATGCCTCTCCCCTCCACCCGAGCTCACATGTGTGGCAACGATTTCTCTTCACCTGTAAAATGGCCCCTCGGAGTGGGACAGCATCTTCATTTCCAACAGAACTCTTCATAGGCCCATTAATTCTTAACACATCCACTTCAGGTGACAAATCCTGCCCGCCATCTTTTTCCAACTCTCCGTCGGAAAGGATTGGTGCCAGGCCCACCTGGAACTCTGGTTATGAGGAAAATCAAAACTTCCAATTTCAAAGGTATATTTGATTTTCCTTAAAATGTTTTTTCCAATGTGATAGATGAGGTAAGGCTTCATTTCTATTACTTTGATTTTTTTTCACACAGAAAAAAATATATGGTATGTAATATAATATAGATACAGAGAGCCAGCACATACTTTACCTTTGTGCCCCCGGTGCATGCATAAAAGTGGGCATTTGTATTCTAAGTAGCACTGGATATAATGAGTAAGAGCAGCCTTGTACCTGACGCCTGCCATTTTCTTTGTAACGTCAATCATTTTTGCCTTTATTTATACATTTAGGTTAATGTTTGCGATTAATGAGCAATTGAAGTGTTTCACTTAGAACCAGTAGACGGTGGAAGCAGATGAATTAAATAATACTATGCAACCTATTCATGTTTCTGAATCATTTATGATTGATATACAAATAATGTCAGAATATTTTGTTTTAAATCTAGAAGAAGTATATTTCTGTGATGAGTGCTTCGAAAGACGAAAAGTGTTTGGGTGGCCACGTTTCATTCTAGTGTTAATTACACGTATAAAATATGAATCAGGAGAAGAAATTATGTTAGGTGTAATCAGGAAAAACAATGCATCAAAAAAGATGGCATCTGAAATACTATTTTGGAGTTCCTGAGAAGCAAATGTTAAAATTATCATTATTATAGCTATTATCATCATTCAGTCATGAAGATTTCAGCTATGGTATACCGTGTTATTACCTGATATATGTTTAGGTCAGCGATTCCCAAATATCTTAGTAAAACACCTTTGTCTGCAAATGTATTAGGATGCCAAATAAGAATGGGAACGGGCAGTTTGCCCCAATATTAATTATTATTAGATTCTTATTATTTCATTTGCAGAATTTAAAAACTCCTTGCAGTCACTTCAAAGTCTCAATCTAAGGGCCTGAGCTAATTTGCCTGTATAATTTTCAGGTACAATTTATTTCTAACTGAAACTAGCCTGTTTCATGACATCTGATAAAAAGTTTACATTTTCAGAAGAAGCGGGGCTGGCGTTTTATAAGCCCTAAAATAATAGTCGGATCCCTTAAATCTTGACTTTTCAGTCTAAATTGGAGTGGGTTCAGACCTTTGCCAGAAGCAGTTCCTGAACACTCATTTCCTGGGGCACTTCCTCACTCCCCCCTCCTCAACCACTTTTGAAATAGTTCACATTCAACCCCTTGGGCATGTTGAGAATTCACCAGTCCGCTCTGGCGGTCACTACCGATGAAGGCGGGAGCTGGCTGGCTGGCAACCCCAACCTCCCCAGTACAGAGCACCACGTCAGTTTCAGTCTCGTTCCCAAACACAATCTCTTGTGATCTTCACGATAACCCCCGCAAAGACTGCAGGGATGATTATCTCCAGGAACAAATGAATGAGCGGAGGGCCAATTTACAGCCCATCAGCGGATGGCAGAGGGCGTTAACTCAGGAACAAAGACGCTCCGCGGGAGTCTATCAGCAGATATATTTTTATATTATTTCAGAATGTCATTTGTTGTTAATTAAGAGGCTGTTTGAAATAGCGCTCTCCCACGCTTGGATGTGTTGCTGATTCGCTCCTCGCAAGACCGTGGAGATGGAGACTTAATCAAAAGACGTTATGAGGAGTGCCTTGTCAGAACACAAACATTTTGAAATCCCAAGGAAAATGCAGTTTAATGCATCCAGTGAAATTGCCTGAGAGGAAATAGTGAATACAGCTTTTCTTAAAGCCTTTCCCCTCAGGCCATTAACTAAGAAACTGGTCACTAACTGCTGGTAACAACCCATTTTGGAGGGATTATTGCTATTATTGGAATTCTGTGGTTTATGGCAACATTTTGTTAAAGATGTTAGAAATGAGAGTGCAGCTGGACTTGGTACTTCAGAGAAATCCGTCCCTTCCCTTGCAGTTAATGGCCATTTTTTTTTTTTATTCCAATCTAAATGTACGAAGGCTGAGCTGCTCTGCCGAGTTTATTATCTGCTACATTCCTTGTTGCTCTAAGAAATATGCTTTACACCGGAGTCAGCATTCAAATCAATGGAGCAAAAATATAACATTTATTGTTAGTAAAATTGAATCATGCTGAAAAGGCTGAATGAAGGCTTGACTTAAACTGGATGTTAGAAATCATTCCACTTGCCACGAGCGCTTTCCGGCTGACACACAGCCACGCTCTTCCCTTCCCGTGATTAATTGTTAGCTGCAGCAGGCATATATGCATTGCCAGATGGAGAATAATAACTAAAGTTCTATTATCGATTTCCCGTAACTCTAGGGGAGCCCATACACCTGGAGCAGAGCCTGCTCTGTGGGGCTGGTAGCTGCCTGCTGGTAATTCTGCACTCTGATAATTCCGCTCCCTGAAAACAGAATTGGGAAGGAGGCAGCGCTGGGGAAGGGCAGGCAAACATCACACAATGGAGGAAAAGTTCTCAAGAGTTTCAAAAATATTTCTTTTGTTCACTTCAAATGGCAGAAGCAAGTCAGAACCCTGACAGCTTAAAACCATAAGGTGTATTGGTGAGACCGAAGGCACATTACAAATACGTGATTTGCATGGGAGACAGGCTTTTTGCCTTTTTGGGGTCCGTTTTTCCTCCCATCTTTTAATTACAAAAAAAGGGGAAGATCAGAACATATCATTAGCTCTGCTTCTTAGTGAACCTGACTTTTCTCAAGAAATTTACATCTTTCTCTCATTTTCTGTTAAGGTTTCTTCCCCTGTTTTCTCACCTACAGAATTATAATGAGGTAGAGTGAATGAGATCTATGGGGAGAGCGCTGGACCCAGAGACTAAAGGTAAAAGGATGATTGATGGTATGAGATTACCATAAAAGTACAATCAGGATCAGATTTTAAAATGAATTTTTAAGCAGCCTAAGAGATACTCTTTGATTTGCAGTCTGGTGGAATGGATAATGTCTCATTCAGTGGATAAAGTTTCTTACTGTGTGACTTGAGCTTTTTCTGATCTTTCTGACTGGGAGTAAAATGGAACCAAAGCCTAAAGTGGTTTTTAATGCAGAAAATATCAAACACAATATTCTTAATGTCAAAACCTGGGCATAGCAGGTGAGGAAAGAAAAATAAATAGAAGAATATTGCCGTTAGTGGTTTTGTATTAGGCTCTCTTCTCACTGGTAAATGAGGTTAAAACATACATTTTTTTAAAGGGCAAACTTGTTTACATATTGACAACAACAAAAAAAGCTTAGGCAGATGTCAGATTTTAGTCTTCTTTAGACGTGTAAACTGTTCCAACTAAAATCGTAAAGCAAAATATATTTCATGGGCGCTATGCTTATATGCTTTTAAAAAATTTAAATATCCTTCTTATTTTAGAATAACCTTAGATTTACAAAAAAAGCTGCAAAGATATCAGACAGTTCCTGCATACCCTTCATCCAGTTTCTTCTATCATTAAAGCTGACATTACTCTCAGGGCTTCGAGGTTTAGCTGATAAAGTACTGGACACTCAGTTACATTTGCATTTCAGATGACAACAAATCGTTTTTTAGTATACATCCGTCCCACAGCAACCCTAATTGCTATTACACATTTGTCATAATAAAGGAATCCATATCGGTTAACTAGACTCTGCACTTTATTACAGTTTTACTAGTTTTTCCTAATGTGTCTTTTCTGTTCTAGAATCCCAATCAAGATACCACATTACACTTAGTCATCATGTCTCTGCAGGCTCTGCTGATCTGTGACAGTTTCTCAGACTTCCCATTTGCTTTTAAACACAGTACCAAATGAGATAAAATTTTAATTAGAAATCTAATAGTGTTAATAAACACGTGTATGTACTCAGAGTCCATTTTTTCAATTAATGAATTTCCCCCAAAATTTAACTTACATTTCATCTTAATAGTCTGTATATCCAATGCTCTCTCTATGAGATTGTGAAACAGTAATAAATCCCAAGTATAAACCAGGAATTTTTATTGATAACATTAGAGGGGGGAAAGAGATAGCAGCAACTTGCAAACATGCCCAGGTCACCGTCTGATTGCAAATCCTGCGTTCTACTGAACACTGCATTATCGCAGTCCTTGGATATGAAAGTAATTACTAAAAACTGTCATGGTATGTGCTTTTTCACTCCGTTTAAACTTCCATTTCATCAGTCCTTCCACAGAAGGTGCACGCTTCTAAGAAGAGATCTTTGAAAGATATCAATTCCTTTTTGTTGTAAACTTTGTTCATAGCCATAAGTACAAAGGTTTATTTTTATTTTGATTATTTCAGAATTTGTCCAAGAAGGTTAAAAGAAAAGATAAAAAGGCAGACTGTTAATCAACTTCGCGGAAACTAGTTGGAGCTTGCAGCTTTACGATTTAGGTTGATCTTCATTAGGTAAAATCCCCTGCTTTAAAACCGTTAAACATGGGAATCTTTAACATTTCAGACAGTGGCTTCTTGTGACAGTTTCCATTTCTTCCCCCCTGCTGACAGTTCCTATAATGACTTTAATCATAGAGTCTGGAAACGGAACCGGCTATTGAATAGCAACAAACTCAGTGGTCAATGTCTATGTCACTTTTCTGGGAGCAGGACTTTCTGAGCATCAAGGAGCTAATACTCAGAGCCTCCTGGAAAAGTGCTAAGTGCATTAACTCTCTGTCAATCACATCTGTAACACGCAGGCCAAATTACTACTATTTGGCTCAAGACATTCTATTGAAACTTATTTGTGTGGTATTCGTATCTGTGTACCGTATATAACTAATGATGATTGTTTATGGAAAGGTGCCTGTCCAATTATTTTTGAAGAAACACAAGAATGCAGAATGACTGGAAGCATCAGGTTTTTGCCAGAGAATGCCTCAGGTAAGAGGAGAATGGCTAGAGGCTATAAGGAATCACAAGAGACAAGTCAGAGTCGTAAATTGGGAAACTGACATATCTCATCTAATATACTTGCTAACTAGGCCTTTAAAAACCTTGACATTTAACTAAGTTTGTGGAAAAGTTATGGGTTTTTGTCCTTTTCTATTGGCTCTAACTCATTAATCCAGTGAATTAAGGTGTTTATCATTGTTACTGATATTAGCAGATAACGGGGCAATTGTTTAGAGCGGCAGGGAAGCTTCTCACGGCTGAGCAGCTGTTTACTCTGGCTGTGCCTATTTCAAAGTCAAGTCAGTCAAAAATGATACTTCAAGTTATTTACCCTTTTGGTACTTCAGGGCTTGAAATGGCATGAAAGGAGCCTTTCATTTGGCAGAGGCATTTAAATAAAGCTTTCGAAAGGCTGATGTGTTTGGAAGAGGGTGGGCTCTTACTGAAATAAACAAGTTTCTAGGGATTTTAAGAAAATAAGAACGAAATGAAAACTTTCCAGTAAATGTTGTCTACTTCAATATCCGATTTTGATCAAATTTATATTATTTAGGGGCGTAGCAATGGCCCATGGCAAGATAATCTTTGGCTTCATATGTTAATGTTCCTGAAGTAGGCTGAACTTAACCATAAGATTTTTTTTTAAACTCCAGAAACATCAAGAAGCAAGACAGAAGACACACCATTTATAATCAGAAAGCAGCACAGTTTCCCAAAAACACAGAGAGAAGGTACTGTTCACCAAGCAGATATTAAAATAGTTGAGCTTTTTAGTCACTATTTTGTTAAATGTATGTTAAATACTTTCTCATTAAACTGAAATGCTTCAAAGAGAGGTTTTGGCATTTGCCTCTATCAAACAGTAGTCACCAAAATCAAACCAAAATGCTACCCTCCTTTTTTTTTTTTCTTAATAACTACAAGGATCACATTGAGAAAAGACCACCTAGCAATTAATATGTGGACACTGCTATTTGGAAACCCTAAGAAACTATTTTAACTCTTTTTTCAAGTTACTGAAAACTATATATGTATATAGGTTTCCTTTTTCAACATCTATTTATGAACCATGGAGAGTCATTTCTTTTTAAATTTTTTAAAGATAAAAAGACTTTTTACTACTTGCTTCTAGTATTACCACTGACAGTTTATAGCTCTTACAAATTTATTGGCCACATGAAAAATAATTCAAAACATATTTTATGAGACATCATCAGATTATTTATACCAGTTCATTCCTTTTTGGTTAATTCTCGTCAACAATATATTGAGCCAATATTCATTTAGTATTCTGTATAAAGTTAGTATAACATTTGATTCTTTGGAGAAAACACAAAAGAAGTTTAAGACATGGCCCTTACCTGCAAGGGAGTTTTAGTTTTATACTGAAGACAAGTTAACCACAGGAATAAAAAGCATAGGACAACAATGTGGGGTACTATGCAGTGATTAATAAAGACCTTTCAGAATACAGAATAAAATGCCATGTCACGCAGCTTAAGAAAACTAGAAAGACATGCTTAGAGCAGTGCAGAGAAGGAAGGTCTCTGTGGCTGGAGGAGTCAGAGAAGGTCCGTGTGGAGAACCCAAAGTTGAGGGGTGAAGGCTGTGCTGTCCACGAATGATAAGAGAGGAGGGGCACATTTTAAAAACATGATATTTGCCTTATTTAGTGACTAATCTATGGGTACAGACCTGGAGACCAAAGCTTACGCATTTGAGCAGCCTGGTCCAAAGCTAGAAACCAAACTGAACACAGTGGTAGATCATGAAATGACTAAGGAGTTCATGGGGTGGTAAGTTATCTTTGACAAAGAAGGTAGCATTGGATGAAGAGATGTTCAGTATACACTTGCCCTCTGGACAAATGTCTGTCATGTTAGGCAAGTTATTTAACCTTTCTAAACTTTTTGTTTCCTTATCTGTTACATGGACTTAATAACAGAGCTAATCTCATCACATTTTTTTCTAGTAAATGACAAAAAAAAAAAAAAAAAGCCCCAAACAGACCAGTGATACCTGTTCCACAGGACTGTGGTGAGAATTAAATAGAATAATACAGTCATTTTCCTCTCATCTGTGGAGGGTAGGTTCTAAGACCTCCAGAAGTCGTTTGAAACCATGAAAAGTGCCAAACCCTATATACACTATGCTTTTTCCTCTACATACGGACCTATGATAACATGTAAGTTATAAATTAGGCACAGTAATTTAGTTAGTAAGATACTAACAACAATTACTACAAATAAAATGGAACTATAACAATATACTGTAATAAAGGTTATGTGAATGCAGTCCTAAGAATCTTATTGTATTGTACTCACCCTTCTTCTTGTGATGATGAGATGATAAAAAGGTCTATGTGCTGAGACACAGTGAGGTGAATGACATGGGCTTTGTAATGTTAGTGTTCAGCTATTACGGTTGTTCTGATGATACGTGAGGAGGAGGGTCTTCTGCTTCGGGGCTGTGGTTGACAGTGGATAACCCAAAGTGCAGAAAGTGAAACTGCAGGTAAGGGGGGAATGACTGTATGTACTAAACATGGCAGAGGCTGGAAGCAGAGACTGGAAGGTGTCAGGTAGGCTCTGGCAGCTGGTCTTAGACTATGTCTATAAGGGACGGAGTTGGTAAAGCTGAAGCTGAATTTGAACACTTGTTAATATCTTGTATATGAAGTGAGTTGATAGAGAGTAACTCAGAAATTGGGCAACGTCCTAATGTTGGTTTGCTGCATTTTTATGCATTGCCTTTAGTAGGGGGCCTTAGGGAAAACCCCTGAGGATGTTCTTCATCCTGCCATGGAAAATGAGAGCCCAAGGATTAGCTTGTAGATAATATGGAATAACCGTTCCTCTGTTCAGAACTGGAGAAGGAAGAGGTTTAGAATCAGTACAAGGTGCATTTGCAAGGAGGTCTTATTGCCAACACAAACTGGCTTCTACCAACATATCAGACAACAGAAGCGAGAACATCAGTGCATTGTAGGGGCTTCGGCCTCAGAAAGGGCGTCCAAGGGGCCTATGCCTGAAGATCCTGAGAGCAATCACATCTAATACTCAATTTTAAGTCCTCTGTGTATTATTCCTTTTTGTTCCCCAAAACTATCATATAAGAGTCTCACTAAAATACTACATTTTGATCTTCCCTATGACAGTAGAGAAATATGGGAAGTGTCTGAGCCTACACTTGAGACAGAGCTGTGTCAGGGAGATTAGCAGCAGGTGGCTTGAGTGAGACAAGTCTTGGGGCAAGAAAAAGAGACCTGCAGAAAAACCCAGGTGTGGGCCAAATCCAGACCCATATGGCACAGATATCCAAAAAATTCATGGATGGGAAACTGGTAAAGATGTTGGACATCTAATAGTGAGAAGAGGGTAGAGACCCATGTTATTGAGATTTGGACATTAATGGGAGGTGGGATCTTGTAGCCTACTGACGTATGGAGTATCTGGGTTAAATAATACTGTTATAAGGTTGAAATGAGATTAAAAAAATGAAAAGTCTTAGCATAACATCTAGCTTTGAATAGGCTCACAATATCTGTTGAAGTTGACATTATTATTGACTATGGGATGTCATGTTAGTGGATCTGGCACAGAAGATCATATAAGATGTATTCCTTAAGCAAGTCTGGTGGGCAACCAGCCTCTTACATCCCTGAATGCTAAATCCACCGTGTGCACAGCCAGACCGAGGAATGACTAAGGGCCATTCTCTACTTGTCACTTTTCCAAACATGGACGAGGTTGCGAGCAACAACAAGTATAATCTTCTTTAAAAATGACAAATCACAAAAGATTCAACAGAGCAGCTTCAGAAGGTCATGAGCCTGTGGGAGCAGGTGCAAGGCTCAAATGGTGAAAGCACTGAGGCAGCGGTAGGTCTGTGGGGGTTTGTCCATTTTCTTACGTAAGATCACCACACCCCATTGAATAGACGGGTGGTCTATTCAAAGGAGTGAACTCCACCATATTTTGGTGACTTTATTTTTTCATTTACACTCAAAGAGGGAGGTTATCTATTTGACAAAACACAGACCCCAGTGAAATATGTGTTGGCTGCAATCTTCCTATATGATAAATAATCATCTTGGATCCCTGGCACCGTGATGGAGAGTGGCCTGTGGCTTGGTAGGTGATATAGGCACTACTGGTGACAGAAATCTCACGCAAAGCAGATGGCAGAGCTGACTTAAGGAACCGAAAAGATGTCTAGCTAGTGGAAACCAAGATATAAGAGGAAGAATGGGCAGCAGAAGAGAGACACAACACCAGCTTCTCCACATGTTACACGCACCCAGCAGTTTTACCGGCAGGAAGCAGCAGGTGGCCATGTCCCCAGCCATCAGGGTAGCCTACCTGGACCATCTACCCCAGCCACAATGGGACTAGCTGGGCCAGAGTATCTGAAGCAGTCTGATAATACTAACAACCAGTCTTTAGCAAGAAACATTTATGTACAGGGTCTATTGAAAGTTCTTAAATGAATTAGCCATTTAACCTCACAGTAACTGTATGTAACAGGTAATGTCATTATCCCAGGCAAAGTTCAGCCTCAGGGCCTTTGCAATTGGAGTTTTCTCTGAAAGGAATGCCAGTTACATGCATGGCTTATTCTTCACTGCATTCAGATGGATGGTCAACATCTCCAAAAGAGAGGACTATTATGATTACGTCATCTAAAATAATATGCCTCGCTCTTTTTTTTTTTTTTAAAGAACCAGGAATTTTTTTTTAAGATTTTATTTATTTATTTGACAGAGAGAGAGATCACAAGTAGACAGAGAGGCAGGCAGAGAGAAAGAAGGAAGCAGGCTCCCTGCTGAGCAGAGAGCCCAATTCGGGGCTTGATCCCAGGACCCTGAGATCATGACCTCAGCCGCCGAAGCCAGAGGCTTAACCCACTGAGCCACCTAAGTGCCCCCCCACCTCACTCTTTATTCTCTTACCATGTTTTATTTTTCTGCATAGCTCTCATCTCTTTGAGAATATACATTCATTTTTGTGCATTATCTATTTCCCCTCTAGAACTTAAGTTCCATGGTGACAGGTAACTTTCCTAGTTCACTTTTACAGCTGTGTCCTCAACCCCCAAATAGTCCCCTTCCATAGAAGCAGCACAATAAGTAGCTGATGAATGATGAAGTTTCACTTTACAAGAAAGATAGTGAATTCCAGGGAGTCTAAGCAAATTGCTCAAGTTCTCAGAATGATATATACAGAATCAAGCTTGGATTCCAGGCAGTATGGCGCCAAGACCCAGCTCTTGACCTCTACTCTGTATTGCCTCAGGAGTACCATGACATCAACTCAGTCGTGAAGGAGAAAAGGGCATCTGCAGGCATGACAGCAGCATGTGCGACACTGCTGTCCATAAACAAGGACTAGAAAGGATGGACAGCACATCTGGACTCCTTGATGCTGTCCTCCAATATGAGCCTCCACACGTGGGCAACCACACATGGTTGGGAGGCCCTGGGGCTCCGGATTGGAGGGCAGCCTTCATCTACGTCTCTCCATCTCCTCCTGAGCATGAGAACCAAAAGTTGGGCTAAGTTACCGTGAAATCCTAGATAGCAGCAATTCATTTACTGATGGACAAATGATGGCAGGGTCTCTGTTTGCTGGTGAATTTCTGTGCAACACTCTGGGGTCTTGGAATGCTAGTCTAGTTACAATGCTGAGACCCCAATCCTACTTCCTGAACTCAGACCACCCACTGTGGAGGGCACTACTGAGCCTCAGGACACAGCTGGTCTTTGGCACTTTGTTGAAGTCAGGGTTCCATCTTTATCTCTAGCTGACTGTCTGGAGTCTGAGGCCTGGAATTTCAAGCTCTGGGTGTATCTTTGTCAATGTATGAAGGTTCCAGAAGAAATAAATCACTTAGTTACACTGGCAGTGAAAGAATCGTGGCATGTCTAGCCCTATCATAGACATGGTAGGAAAAGATACTCAGTAGCTGACATCCAAACTTCCATCTAGGGGCCTGAGACTTTTAGAGCTTGTCTCACAACAGTGAGACAAGACAACTCCACAGATTATGGTTTATGGCAATCAAAGAGTCAGAGTGAGACCTAAATTTAAAACCAGGTGGACAGCAATGACTGGACAAAGGGCATAGTTGAGGTCAGAAAGCCCAAGAAAAACCAGGTATTCTAGGTCAGAGCAAGACCGCTCAGAATACAGGGCAAGAAGCATCATCTAGATGTCCCCTGAGCCGCAACAGGTAGGGAGAGAGGCAGAGTCAGCTTGGGCAACACTGAAGTTATAAAGAGTGGGCTGTTATAAACTTATGGAAAAAAGGAAGAGTATCTCTGTTTTCGAATCCCAAAAGCTCAAAATATTTTGCAGAGTCTGTTTTTCATGGGTTATTAACATTCTTTCACTAATTCAACAATTACATTCAGAGTCTGCTGTACCAGACAGTGAAGTAATTGATGGCTGAGGTGAACCCACCAAGCCACAGTGGTTTTTTTTTAGCATTTATGCAACTCTTTCAAAGAGAAAAACTTGCTTGTTAAATACCCATCCCATATTTTCCTGTCCATGACTGGTTTCTTTTAATATTTAAAAACTTTCAAAAACAGAGAATAATGCTTTTGATTTTCTGGAAACGCAGCAAACTATGTTTGAAAAGTGAATGTGAAACTGGCTTTTTTATACTGAAAGGCAATCAGTTCTGCTCAGATGTGTACCTACAAGCCCATCAATCCAGGCTGGAGCTACTAACTTATATTTTTGGAAAAAGACCACTCAAAGTACTCTTCAGGTGTGTAGGTTGGTTTTCCTGAAGCTTTTTTTACCCTGTTCTTTTTGTGTTGTTTGCCATTTTGAGTCTCTTACTGTAACTTCTCTGAAGGACCCAGGGATCAATACAGTCTAACAAACGCTGATTCTCCACTAACTCTATGTCCACATGGCTTCACACTCAAAGGGAAGAGTCTTTCAAATAAAAGAGGAAAGTGCTAATTCCTCACACTGGGGAGGACCGTGAATAGACTTACACATATTCACAGAGTCCCTACTTGGGCCCTCACGTAAGAACACAGGTTGAAGAGCACAACTTTAAATTTAAGAAGTGACAGTCATTCCAGGTTGTCTCAGGAAATTTAGCTTAAAAGGCATTTGAATCCAGTCTAGAGAATATGTGGAGGTTAAAGCTGGAAAAAAAATCATTATTAACAATAATAACCCCCAAAAGTGCAGGCCAAAGGAGCAATTGTGAGCATTGGTTCTGACTCATACTCAAAAGTGGCCACAGGGTATCTGGTAGACCAAGAAAAGTAAGCAGCAGCCATATGCCACCAGCAAGTATTTATTAGGTATGCAACAAAGAATTATACATACCTAGGCATTTAATTGAGGCATTGATAATGATAAACATGTAGAAATTCTTCCCCCTTGTCTTCCACCTCGAATACTTCTCAAATGAATTAAATATCGCAAATCAAAATAATATCAAGGGTGGTATGAAAAAGTATGCTTATTTTAAAAATACATTTACTTTTTCAAACATAGTTGACACACAATGTTACGTTAGTTTCGGGAGTACGACACAGTGATTTGACAACTCTACGTGCAATGCTATGCTCGTAAGTGTAGTTTCCCTGTGACACCACACAACACTGTTACAATAACATCAATTATACTCTCTATGCTGTGCCTTTCATCCCTAAGATTTATTCATTCCATATGTGGAAGCCTGCGCCTCCCACTCTCCACTCATTTTCCCCATCCCCTCATACCCTCCCCCCCTGCACCCACCAGTTTGTTCTCTGTATTTACGGGACTGTTTCTGCTTTTTTTTTTATTCATGTATTTTGCTTTTTGGAGCCCACATATAAGTTAAATCAAGGGTAGTTGTGTTTCTCTGGCTTATTTCACTTAGCATAATGCCCACTAGTTCCATCCATGTTCCTGTTTTCATTAAGGATATCACATGGGTTAAAACCTCATGTTCTGTGGGGCACCTGGGTGGCTCAGTAGGTTAAGCCTCTGTCTTCGGCTCAGGTCATGATCTCAGGGTCCTGGGATCAAGCCCCACATTGGGCTCTCTGCTCAGCAGGGGGCCTGCTTCCCGCTCCCCACCCCGCCACGCACTGCCTGCCTCTCTGCCTACTTGTCATCTTTGTCAAATAAATAAATAAAATCTCAAAAAAACCCACTTCATGTTCTATAATATAACAAAGTTTACACTCTCCTTGCCTCCCATCTCCATAAAGTTATTGCACTAAATTATTCTCTCATGGTTGAATGCCCCAATACAAAATATAGGCAGATCCTACTGAAGCCATACTACAGTCTAATACACTAAAAAAGGATGCTATGAACAGGCTAAATGGATTTCCAAAAATGTGAGAAGACAGTATTGGCAAAATCCAGCATAAAATCCATTAATCTTCACTTCTGAAGCATGAGCATTGATTGCAATGCCAATGTACATTTTAACACTGGCCCAAAACATTTTTTATTTTGTCTATGGGCAGAGGTCATGGTTCCTAAAGTCTTTTTGATTGACAAGAAAATCACTCTATGATAACAAGGCATAGCTTTTTTTCAGTATACCAAACAACCAACCCAAAATAACACGTCTCTCAGAGATAACCTTTAAGTGAAATTGGCCACATCTTGGATTGTTAGTCACGAAGCAGAACTGTTTGATAGGCAAAGACCATGATTAGAGTGAGCAGAAAGAAACCGAGAGGCACATCAAAGGCAACAAACATTTATTTTTTTCCTATCACAATAATGGTAAATACCATCTGGGGTCCTGCCAAACACAGCAGGTCTGGGGATATGAGGTCATAGAAGACTAAGGAAAACAGACATCCGTGTTTGGCCACGTTCCCTCCTCTTAGATCTCTATAAAGATCCACCTATATTTCACCAGGTAAGATGTCGTTCAGGAACAAGGCTAAGGCTGGCCCCAGCCCTTTCACTGTTAGCCTGTATTGTGTGTCTAAGAGGGGCTGGGTGATCCCTTCTGGCCAGAGTGGTTCCCTTCAGTAGGAAAGCCCCCGAACCCCTAGGGCTCAGCTTCTCTCTCACACTCACTGCTCCCTCCTTCTTGCCAGTCTGAGCTCCTTGGGGAGCCTCTACCCTCTTGTATCAGACAAACACAGTAATTTCTTGGAAGAGTCCATTTCCCTTGGGAAGATCTGAATCTTCTATATTCCTTACTCCTTGGAGTGACTAAATCCTTAAAAAAAAAATAATTCTTTCCCATCCTAGAAATATTCAGCCATGGGCAATTTGTTTTCACCTAACTTTGTGCTGGCTGTTGTTGAGCTTCAAGCCCTATTAATTTTCATGCATGTATTGTTGAATCCTTTTTAATCGTTATATAATTTAATCTTACTTTATGCTTACAGAAACCCCTCTCACTAGGTTTTATTATCCCCATTTAACAGATGACAAGTGTGAGGCCTAAAGAAAACAATAGAATTTGCTTAAAATCACAGAACTCGGATGTAGCACCTTGATCCAAGATCTCAGATTCCAAAGATTATGTTATCACTAATCATATTACTTCCATTGGCTAAATCTGTGGATGGCATTCACTGATCTTTATTTTTCCTCAGAATATTTATCACTGACATCATATAACTCTTCCACTTAGGGCCATATGACTCTGAGGAAGGCACATAAGCTGATTGTGCCTCATCTGTAAAAGGGGAATTACTATGACAGTACCTATCCAAAAAGAGGATTGTGAAAATTAAGGGAGGTAATGTATGTAAGAGAATCAGAAAAATCCTTGGTTAATTGTAAGGATTACCTAAATGTTAATTATCATTAGTAGTAGTGTAGAAACAGAGGTAGCTTCAGTAATAGTAGTAATGAGAGGTATACTAGTATGAGTAAGAGTAGTAATAGTACATTTATTTATTTGGGGGTTCATTATCTGTCTTCTACATGAGAATATAAGCTCCTTAAGGGTAGAAACTGTTTTGTTCACTGCTGTATTCTCACTTCCAAAAACAGTGCCTAACACAAAGTAAAGGCTTGATGATTGTTTGTTGAATGAATACACAAAAATTTGCTAGCCTTCATATTCCTTTTTCTGTGGTGTCTGAGATGTGGGCAGCTAAAATTCACAAGTGGTTGAACACAGTCTCTGGTGTCAAATCTGTACAGACCCGGTCCAGCTCCCCTACATGCCCAGACGCAGAGCGGGCATTCTTTATGTCGTCTGCTGTGCCTTATGCGGATGGCCTTCTTTCCTGGCATCTTCTTCCTAGGGGCCTCCTGGATGGCCAAGTCACTCTCCACTCCCTGCAAGCTGTCCTTTCCTCTCCACCCCATAAAAACAAAACTATCCTTAATGCTACATCCGTAGGGTCTTCTCCCTGGTAGATGATACCTAATTACTCTTGAAAACTAACATGCTCTTCAGATTTGCCCAATGTCCCTTACAATTCTAAAATTCTCCCAAGTGATGTCATGTGAGGTGATTATTTCATGATTTGCTGTATGTGTGATGATATCTGTATATGGAAAATGTGCTAATATTTGCCCTCCACCAGGGGAGGGATGCCCTCATCCAGAGGAGCGGCATTCATGATAGAGCTCAGACGTGAAAGCTGACCTTGTAGGAAAAACCACGTGTGCTGATGGAGCCTTGAGAAATCCCGTTACCATCACAGGGTTTGCTTTGCCAGAAGTAGGGCGACTGCTCTTTGCTTCATCCTATCAGCTTCTCTTGACTTCAGTAGAGGCACAGGTGTCATTCCTGACATGGCAGGTTTGGAATTTAACTTCCCTCTCTCCAGTGAAAAGGAGCAGAGTCTCCCGGAGAGAAAGCATGAGTGAGGAGAAAAAGGAGAAAGAGTGAAGAACAGAGGAGAAGGCAAGAAATCAGTGTGGTGTGCAGCAAGAAAATACAGGTGGAAGGGATGTGGAAGAGCAAAAGGGAGTGCTAGTAGCAAACAGGAAAGAGGAGGAGGCAGGAGGACGGAGTGGAGAGCAGAGGACCGAGCGCAGAAGGTGGTAAAATGCAGCGAGGTCCACCAGACAGCTGAGATAGTCCAGTGGGGCTAGACTGAGCTAAGACAGAGAGACAGGACACAAGTGGGTTAAGACATTAAGTAGCCATTGCCTGTTAGTTATCTAGGGAAAGAAGGACTGCTGGTCTAAATACAATGCATATTGTGCATTTATAATTCTGGGGGATTAAGTTATTATGATCTATCTACGTGTTTCATTGAATCATATCAAGGTATAATTTTATCATTCCACACAATGGATTATTTTCCATGTATCTGTATAGAAGACACCTTATTCAAGGGGATAGACGTGAAACAGCTTCACTTCAGATCTATTATAATACGTACAGGAATTAACCTTACATTGTTGGAATCTTCCTGGCAGTGCCTAGATGTACTAAACACTGTTCTTGACAATACAAGTATTGCTGTTATCTATTTACAGAAAAGGAGGCTGTTAATTCTTGGGAAATAAGATAGGATTTCAATGCTTTGGCCTAATTAGCTGAGAGGAAGGACATGGTCCAGGTAGTGTATGAGAAAGCCTGTTGACGCACGCACGCTCCTCTCTCTCTGTTCCCACGACCCCATCCTGGCTGCGGCCATCGTCTCTCACTGGGAATATTACCCAAGCCTCTTAGTCCTTTCTCCACTTCCACATCTTCTCTTTCTAATTCTCGGTTACACATCAAAGTGAACTTTTAAAAATGTCGCCCCTCAGTCTGGATTTCGTTGGCGTCTCACTCTGCACCATGGGTAAACCTAAGTTCCAATAAGGAATGATCTCACTGTGGTGTATCTCATCTTCAGGTTCAGCTGTGCCATACTTTTTCCTGACCCAGGGCCTTCATGCATGTTCTGTCCTAAGATCAGAACACTCTTCCCCATTCTTCATCTGGCTAAAATACTCGTCAGGTATTGATAGTGTCAGGATAGATAGTGTTTTCCTCAGAGACTTGCCTGACCCCCGGCCTAGACCATGCCATTTTGTTACATGTGCTCCATGCATGTTTTACTTCTATGCATCAGGTCACATCATTATTCTTTAATATTTATTTATGTACCTATCTGTTTGCTGTCTGGGACCTCCAGTTGGTTATAAGTCTTATGCAAATGGAGGCCAGGTCTACCTTGCTCATTACTCATTTCTCAGGACCTGCTATGGTTCCTACTACAGGACAAGAACTCAGTATATTGGGTAAAGGAGTTATTGAGATTTCAATTTCCAACATTCTAGACTTGTTTGTAATCTCAAGGATTTCAAACAATTGCGAAACAATGCTATGTATTCGTTTGCAGACAGGGAAGACAGAATCCCTGCTGCTCCCCCTGGGTAGAATCCCTCTGACTGGGCTCCAGATTGCATCAGGACGGTAGGGATGGAGAGCCAACTCATGAGCCTTTCACGACAGAACAGCGCCTGCCATTGTCCCCCATGAAAGCAACGTGTTGCTCAGTATTCAAACCTTTGCAGCAGCTGTAAGCAAAGGATTTTCAGGCCTTTTTAGTTAAGATGGAACCTTCTGAAAGGCAGAATGTAGTCACAGTAAAGAGGAGCATTACTAGCACCTTCTATAAAAAAAAAAAGGAGACAATTAAAATCTTTTGTTCTTGGGGTGCCTGGGTGGCTCAGTGGGTTAAAGCCTCTGCCTTCAGCTCAGGTCATGGTCCCAGGGTCCTGGGATAGAGCCCCACATCCGGCTCTCTGCTCAGCAGGGAGCCTGCTTCCTTCTCTCTCTGCCAGCCTCTCTGTCTACTTGTGATCTGTCTGTCCAATAAATAAATAACATCTTAATAAAATAAATAAAAATCTTTTGTTCTCTACTTCCTTCCCAGCAAGTCTCACATCCCCCCTTCCTGCTATGCAATCACCATCTTCTTCAGATTAGTCATCAGTTCCCCAGCTTCATTCTGAAACAACGGTGTCCAAAATCCACACTTCTGAGCACGATGGCTGGTTCCAAACACCCCAGGATGACTGCCTCCGGAACTTTTGGCCAAATGTTGCCAGTTAGGTTGGAGGGGTCTCTGGGAGGGCCAGAAGCAATCTAATGCAGCTTCCAGTCATCTTCCTATAGTCCCAAATAAGATGACCTATTACGCGTGCTTATTCCTTTCCGGTGGGGAGAGGGACTAGGGAAGACAGTGCACTGTTAACTGTAACATAAATGACCAGAGAGAAATTCTAGGTTTTGGTGATTTTCTTCTGCCAGCCAAACTTGCTTATAGCTTTTGGAATTCATGCCCACTGATGGCATGAAGAGAGTCTCTCATCACAGAAGAACACCATGTATGCAATTATCTTTCCAATGGCCAGATCAGCCCATGTCAATGCCACGTTTAATATTTAAGCATACTCTACTCTCATTTGTATCCACTTACTCGGTGGACATCTGCAGACCCAATATGAATAAAAATGGAACTTGTGGGGCAAGAAAAATACATTGAGAATCACTGGGTTGAACAAACCTAGTGGGAAGGTTGAGTCTATTCAAACACCTGTCTCCTACCCTCTAACCATCTGTGCAATCACTTCACACTTCAGCCTCACCACTCACCCCTACAATTACCCTGTCAAGAGGAAAGTGCAGCTCAGGTGGATTTAATGTGGGTTTAATATGGCCCATCGAGTTTAATGTTGATTTCCTTTAAGTAACTGTTTCTGTTCTTGCTATAAATCTATGTGTATGTGTGTACGCTTAATTTGGATAATGAGTCCATCTAGGGCAAGGGGCAGTTTATACGTTTTGTAGGCACTAGATCAAATAAGCAGATGCGCAAAGCTGTAAGTGAAAACAGCAGAATCACGTACAATTCATGGGTTACAGTAAATTTAAAAGAGAAGATTAATACTTTAATGGATTCTTAAGAATTCTTTCCCTCAAATTCTCAATATGAACATAACAATGTTCTATATAAATAGCTATAAAGAAAAGGGAAGATAATATGTAATCTAGACCTACTATGTTATTGGGTGTGATGCTAGTGAGTTTACAGTTGTTTTCTCATCTAATAAAATAACTGAATATTAAAACAAGGGACATGGGGCTCAGCGAGTTTAAGTATCATGATATACAAGCCAAAGTATATTCATTTCAAAAGCATGTTTTCTTTCCCATAAGTGGTCATACCATGATGTACTGGGGACAGTACATCAGTCTGAATGAGTTAATCTTCTTAGAGTCTCTCCTAATCAGGTATGACTTATTATGCTACTTCTCCTGCAGAGGACAAAAAAAATAATCAGGAATAAATGGAAATAATAAGGAATTATCCCCTGAATTTCTTAGATACGACTTCATTAGAGCTCAAAGCAACTGGATAATCTTAACTGCTCTATTTCCACCCATTCATTCTTCATGCAAAACACATTCTTTTGATTGCCAACTATGTGCCAGGCCCTCGAAAAGACAGTTTGGGTAGAATGATAAGCAAGACGGAAATGCTGTTAACACCGAGTTCAGTGTATTACAGAGCACAGCGAAGGGCAGAGTGGCCTCTGCGGATTTGGGGACGGTGTACGGCTTGATGCGGGCCACCGTCAAATGCAAGAAACAGAGTACAAACAGATGCTGCTTCTTTGTAATAATTTATGAAGCTTAAGGAATCAGGATCAGTCATGCTTTATATTTAGTCAGACTTAAAATATTTATTTCATCAGATATACTTCAATCACCTTTTTTCATAAATATGAGACAAGTTGTTAAAGGAGAATTTTGTGGTTGGTTTTTTGAATTTGTCAACATGTTCACACCACTAAGTACCTTTTACATTTGGCAGGTGTGTAGAGGAAAGGCCTAATCGACCTTCCATTATAATGCACAGCCTTGGTACTGAACCAAGAAATCACTATGTAAGTAGTGAAGTATTCAGAATCATTCAACAGTATGCACAAGTCGAAAGTCCTGCCCCAAAGAAAGTGTACCCCCTTCTCTGGTTCCTGAGTCAAGAACAGTGAGTGGCATCCACTCATTCGTCATCTTTATACTTTGTAAAGTCAATTAAAAAAAATCCATAAGCGATACACTGATTGTGTCACATCAATTACTTTGCTGTTTAGATGAAATGAGCTCTGTGTTGCTCTCAAATTAGATACTCATCATGCATAATTAGCCCCTTACATAGAACAGCTGCTGGCTTTTACAATGCTTTCAACCCAATGCTGCGTGTACCCATTGTTGGTGTTTACTGTGAGCATTATTTAATCAAATCTGTGATATATGCACATTTGATGTAATGATAAAATATAGAAAAGAACTGCCTAGAGGAAAGCATGGGATGTTCATCCTCACCTAGAAAAGTTAACCCTGAAGTAATTGTATTAAAGACACAAACCATTAATTGGAAAATCATTTTAATTTTTTAAAAATTAAAAATTATTTTCTTGTTAAATATTATTCTGTGACTGTTTAAAAGAAAGGAAATGGTGCATTTTGCAGCAGTATGTTCAAAGGACCGAAAAGCGACTCAATCATCAGGTTGGGTCTCACAGATAAACTGGGAATCAGAAAATCTTTGACCTAAATCTGAAACTTTACAATACACTTAACTCCCTACTTTCACCACCTGCAAAACCTGGAAAATCATCCTCAGCAAGTGTTTACTGTAGCACTTGAAGATGGAAATTGTTACCACAGATATACAAAATGTAATTCTAGAGTATAGTTTTAAATTTAAGCACCATCCTGATTTTATTGGCCACAAATTGGAGATGTTGCTGTGGATTCTGTTAGTGATGGTTTATGTATTTAAGGAACGGGGAAAGCTTGGGGGATGGCTAATGTAATCATCACAAGCAGTAGCCTGCCACCTTTTATTTTTTAAGTGTATGTATTTCTCATCTCTAATGGAATCATTGTTTCACAAATAAGATAACTGAGAAAAGGGAATCGGCAAAGTCATAGTGAGATAAGGAGATACTGCTACGACAGTTCCCCAGTGTATAAATTTTATTCCTAGTCACACCCAGCTAAGAAGAGAAGTAGAAATGTGACATATCATATTTTAGAGGATGAAGGGCAATAAAAGCTATGTCCTGAGCACAATTATTCTTTTTTCAGATTATAAAGATAAAATTTGGCTAAGCGGATCTATTCCAATTTTCACTGCCAACGTTCAGTATTTCTGTTTAAACGGGCTGTTGTGAACTATTCTAAATGCCATTTATGATATTGGAGCGATGTGTTTAAGAAGGATGTACTTTGAGAAAGTGTTTTATATTAGAGATTACCTACCTATTCATATATACATATTTGTATGTAGGTATACACAGGCACACACACACACACACATTAGAACAGATTTCACTAAACAGAATTCAGGAAATATTGTTGTTAATACCCATTGTGTTTTCCTTTATGGGTCCACTTTTGGATGTTTGTGTATATGAAACTGATATTCAATTGGTATACAACCAGGCTGGCTAAAGTGACTGTTTACTGGCCGGCATTCCTTCTGCTTTATCCAGGAGGAACTCACTTGCATTGCTTAATGCTTTTATCAAAATGGTTATTAAATATTTTTATTATCATTCTAGGTAGATATATTTAAATGTATTCTTTAGAATTCCTTATAAACCACTAACAATAATAATTAGTCAGCAGGTCACAGCAGCAAAAAAAGTAGAGGGAGTATTTATTTGTAGACGCTTCTTTACTGCACATTGCTGAGAAAGTTGGCAAACAGGAGGAAAGAAGCAGAAATATTCTTATGTGCAGGTTAAACTAGAAACCACATAGTTAAGGAGGTCGACACAGCTGCATCTATGATTTTAACAATGGTCAGGGAACACACCTGATGAACATTCCCACTCCCTAGCAAGAGAATTCTTCACTTCAATTACTTTGAGAAATCCTCATATGATAAGAATACTTTTTAACATCTTTGGACTACATAGATGAAGTTTCCCCCACCCCCACCCCCCCATAGATTATTAAGAAAAAAAGCCACTGGCTATTTAAGACAGTTAAGCAAACACATTCTAATATGAACCATAGTTTCCACACATACTTTAAAAATAAGGTTCTTAAAAAAAATTTTTTTAAGATTTTATTTATGTATTTGACAGACAGAGTTCACAAGTAGGCAGAGAGGTAGGTGGGGGTGGGAGGTAGGGAAGCAGGCTCCCGACTGAGCAGAGAGCCTGATGTGGGCCTCGATCCCAGGACCCTGAGATCATGACCTAAGCTTAACCCACTGAGCCACCCAGGCACCCCTGTTTGTTTGTTTGTTTGTTTGTTTGTTTGTTTGTTTAAAGATAAGTGTTCTACCTCCCCTCTGATAACTATCAGTTTGTTCTCTATAGTTAAGAGTCTGTTTTCTGGTTTTGAGTGGGTCAGGATGGGTGAAATAGGCGAAGGGGATTAAGAGCACACTTACCACGATGAGCACTGAGTAATGTAGAGAATTGCCCAATCACCATCTTGTATACCTGAAACTAATATAGCGCTGTATGCTAACTGAAAATTAAATTTTCTCCAAAAGGTAAGTATTCTAAATTTTCATCTTTTGTGACCTTGGTGGACAAGTTTTTCTATATCACTTTTATGCACATTTTCTTTTATTCTATTTCAGTGGTGTTTACACAGGCTGATCTAGGAGAAAAGGGGTAGTTTAACTACCAGTTGTTTGGGAGAAAAAACATTAGAAAACTCTTTTATAAATAGCATTTGACTGAATTCTACTACTTGTTCTGAGCATAACTGTTTGACTTGATTCAACTGGTTTTTTCAAGTTAATTTGATTAAGTAGATTCACTTTATATTCAAGATCTTTAATTTATTTACTGTCTCCTAAGACAAAGCTTTGTAAAATTAAATAATAAAACAATCATAAAGGAGTCTCTACATCTATTCTCTACATCTAGAAAGATCCATACCATTCATCATAAAAAAACAAAAACCTAAACTGTTTTTTCGTGTATAGTTAATGAAAGTTATTCTGTAACTATAGATCTTAGTATTCTTATAGGCATTAACTTTATGGATAACATCCTTATGAGTTACTCCATTTGTAGAAATAATGTAGGAGCCTCCAATATAAAAATATATAGAGAGAATTTCCTATTGAGGATCTTTATTCCAGGGACACCTGGGTAGTGCAGTTGGTTAAACATCAGACTCAGGTTTCAGCTCTGATTGGGATTCCATGGTGGTGGGATTGAGCTCCACACTGTGCTCTGCGCTTTGTGCAAAGTCTGCTTGAGATTCTCTCTCTCTCTGCCCCTCCCTCTCTCTCTCTTTCTCTCTCTCTCTAAAATAAATAAATCTTTTAAAAAAGAATCTTTATTCCAATCTAAGTGACATAAGATATTTAGCCTCTAAGGATTATCTAAATACACTTTAATGATTGGTAGAACATAGTCTCCACTGCAGTACATGGAGTTTAAAAAAAAAAAAAAAAAGCCTTAAGCAAATTTTTAAGAAGAAAAACAAAAGAAAATGATATTAACAAAAAGTATTTAAAAGATCTCAAATACAATTTTTCCATACTTTTAAATTATATATTAAGATTTGAAGGAAGGGAGGAGGGGAAAAAAGGAAAGGGGAGAGAAAGAGAGAGAGAGAGGGAGGAAGGAAGGAGAAAAAAAGAGAAACAAATTATCTTTGCTTCTAATATGAAAATAATGGAAAGGTTTTTTGACTACTTAAGGCAAAGAGATCCAGAGTGCCATTCATGCCAATATAATGATACTGAATCTTCTTCCTGTCATTTCTTACAGATGTTTTGGCATTTAACATTGATATCTTTCGGTTATTTTCCTAAAGTATATTGCAATTATCACAGGAAGGGTGCTTCTCTTTTACTATCTAGGTCGATTTGTCTTTTTTTTTTTTTAAGTAAAAGCCATATTGTCTTTTAGAAAATGCTTTTGTTTCTAGTATAAAAGGAAAAGAAAAAGGAAATCAGCATTGAGCTGGGTTAATGGCACTGTGAAGACTGGGAAAAGTGTAGTATTTCTATGGTTTTAAGCCGATAGCTATATACAAGGGTGCTGGCACACAGAAGTCTGATTTTAAAAAGCTCAGTTAGATGACTGAAAAGAGCGGAAACCACCTATTCAAGGCCATAGAAGAATCTGAAGAATTCACTGGAGAGTTCCCACAGAAGAAATTCATAAAACAGAATCTGTCATTTATGATGTTACATAAATGAAGCACGTATAATCTGTATCTATATGACAGTGTGTTTTCAACTCTCTCCTCCGTTTTGTTATGATGTATCAAGGTTTTGTCAGTCAAGTACAGAGGAAAAATCACTTAGGTGTGCAAACAAATGCGTATGTCCAGATAGGAAGAACTTTCCACAGTCGCATTCATCAACCAATCTTAGGAGAGGTTTCAATCAGTAAGTTATAGATGGGCCAGTCTAGGTATAACTATATAGCTGGACAATATAGGCCAGGAAGATATAACCAGTACAAACTGAAAGAGGAAGCAGATTATTAGAGTCCTCGTCATGAGTTCTAGTTAAGATTTATATAGAGAATTAATTTTTAAAATCAGGTGAGCCACGGTCTGACTAAGAACTGAAAACTGGTTCTCCCACTTTTTCAAAAAATATTTTGAACATATGGCATGTCAGATATTGTATCTGTATGCGGGACACCATTTTAGATGCTGGATGGCATCTGATAACCAACTTCCATTTTGTTTTCTCAAACTGATCTTATGAAGGTGAATGAAGAAGTACAAATGATGGCAAGTGTTACAACTGAATGTTTGTGTCCTCCCCAAAATCCATATGTTAAGGCTCTGACCCCCAGTGTGATATTGGAGGTGGGGCCTTTGGTAGGTCATGAGGATTCGGTGAAGTCCTAAGGAAGGAGCCCTCATGATGGGATTCATGCCCTGATAAGAAGAGGCCAGAGAGCTTCTTGAGAGTATGTTGCTCTTTCTCTGTCCACCATATGAAGTCACAGCAAGACAAGAGCCAGGAAGAGGGTCCTCACCAAGAACTTGACCACCAAGACCATGATCTTGAGAACCTCCAGCTTCCAGAACTTTAGGTAATGAGATATATATGTTTTTTGCTAAGCCACCCAGTCTATGGTATTTTGTTATGGCAGCCCAAGCAGAGTAAGAGAGCAAGAGAAGTTAACTTTCAGGAGGGCAAGGGAGGAGGGAGGATTGTGGTGGGAAGATACACTACCTAGAGACGATCAACAAGTCCTTTATATTTGGACAATTTATTTTTACGTAGAGTCAAAGCAGTGATTAGTTAACCCCAATACCAGGGAGTAATCTAGTCAGAACTAAACCAAGATGGTTTATGTGCCTTCTAACAGGGGAAGTTCTGCTGGAGAGTCAGGCTTGAGCTCTACTTTCTGTTTGGTCACTGTGCAGCTTCAACCTTTCTGGAACTTGGGAAACTCATCTGTACAAGAAACTAAAACCCTTCCATATTTTCTCTATTATTAGTCTGAATCCTGGTCACACAAATATGGGTTGAAGATGTTTAGCTTAACCCTACAAATGGTTCACCAAAAAACCTACTTCCATTCCTAAAGAAAATAACACATGTCCCACTGTGGGGGAATTAGCAGGATCATTTTAAAATATGAAACAGAAAACCCTTAGCTTTTCCTGTAAATGTGAAATAAAGAGAACCAGAAACCAAATATTGGCTAAGCTGTGCTTTACAACAGCTTCTAAGTTATTTGTCTTACAGGGGAATAAAAGCTTGTTTTATAAATATACACTCAGCTATAAATATGAGCAGATACATTAAAATAACACACTAATCTGAGATACACTTGTTTTTCCAAAATGTATGTTGAATCTCCAACCCAAATCAAAAGAGATAATTATTCTTTTACCTCTGAGTTTAATATGAGGCAGTTTTTCCATGATCCGATTGTTCAAATATTTGCTTGACTTGGATCGACCTTTCTCAATTATCTGACATACCTGCTTAGATTCAGACAGACTTCTGAGATCAGACACATTCTGAGCCAAGCCAAGCTTTCTCACTTGTCAAATGTGTTTGTTCCGGAAACAAGACTGTAGTACAGGGAAAGCTGGTGACACTCTTCTGATGGATGGTAAATGTAATAATACTTACCATAATAATTATAGAAACAGCATATAAATTTGGAAGTATATCACAGAGATCAGAGTCTGAGCAAGAAACTGGGATTCATTATCACTGAGCTGAAGGATATTTATGTGCCCACCTTCTTAAAAAAAAAAAAAAAATCCCTTAGGTTTCGGATTCCGAAGCTTTCCCCTGGTCTCGCGTATCCCGTCCCTCTGAGAGAACGTCCCTGGAGTCTGCAATCCCTGATTACGTCTTCAAGTGCTACCCCATCAGTGAGGATTTAGAATTCCGTATCTTGGGGAGGAATAAATATAGAAGCAGAAGAACTTGTCTGGAACGAAGACCTTATTTAGGGATAATGGAAACCACCTAATGTATGTTATTAGCATTTGTGTTTCAGAGCAAAATGCTTTAGAAGTGCTCGCTCTCAAGTACCCTTATCGTACTTGCAGTACTCTGTTAGGGCTTGGCTTCTCTCCTAAACAGAATTGTTTGTAGGTCCAGAAGTATATAATGGAATCTCATAAACACAGAGAGAAATTTTAGGACCACTCAGCATTAGCCGGAAGCATCCTTTCTGACCTCTTACGAACTCTGCACCTTTGGGATTTCAGAATAGGGCTCATTAGTGCCTAAACTTAGTCTAAACCTACCAGAACTTCCGAGCTCTCTTCAGTGAATTCAAGAGGGTTTTTTTTTTTTTTTAATTAATTTTTTATTTTTTATAAACATATGTTTTTATCCCCAGGGGTACAGGTCTGTGAATCACCAGGTTTACACACTTCACAGCACTCACCAAAGCACATTCCCTCCCCAGTGTCCATAATCCCACCCCCTTCTCCCAAACCCCCTCCCCCCAGCAACCCTCAGTTTGTTTTGTGAGATTAAGAGTCACTTATGGTTTGTCTCCCTCCCAATCCCATCTTGTTTCATTTATTCTTCTCCTACCCACTTAAGCCCCCATGTTGCATCACCACTTCCTCATATCAGGGAGGTTTTTAAAGATCGTGATTTTTGTGTTTTCTCTCCCCGCTAGCTGCTTAAAAATGAGGCTCTCTGCTTCACACCCCTCTTTACAAACTGTTTTCTAATAAAGAATTACTAATTGCCCTGTCACTCTTTTCCTGATTCCTACTTCCGTTTTGTCCGTCCATGCCTGGAGCTTCCTTCCAGTGCCATGCCTTGTATCTGCAACTGATTTTTGTTGGCTGTTGGGCTCCTTAAGTCTTGGTCCACAGAGACTTTTTCCAACCAGCAGTTCTGGCGTTTCCTCATTGCTCCTCTGCCTGAGCCACCAGCCAGAGCCTGGTTCCTCCGGGATCTTGATCCATTTCCCCCACCACTCCAGAAAGAGATTTCCCATTCTCAAGTTAACTACTAGCCTGGAACTTTTCAAGAACTTTTTAAAGCCCCCCGGAGTCTCATCTCCGTCTCTTTCTCCTCCATGAGTGGTGATAGGGGCCAGGTCACATCTTTCGGAGTTGAGGTGGGTGGCAAGAGCCTTTGGTTTTGCCTGCTGGAGGATTACTGCTTCCTTGTGGTGGAGATATTGTGCTCTTCCCAGAGCCTATAGTGGGGCTGTCACTCTCTGCCAGGTTCAGAAGGGCTTTTTTTTATTGTCCCTGTCAGTTAGCAGCCCAAGGTTACTGCCAGCTCTCTGTCAGGGCTTTGATTTTTGTCAGCTATGGCCAGGTCCTTTTAGTTATCTGCAATCTTTTCAGCTTTGTTCAGGCTGAGCTCTACTTGTCTACTAATTAGCTCTTTGGAGATTTCCCTTTTAAAACTCACTATCACAGAGGACAGGAACTGTTCAAAAGTTTTGTGTTTCACAGAAATTCCATATTCATCCATATCTCATAGAGCCATATTTTTAAAATTAAAAGTGGCAGGTCAGGCCAATTTAAGGTATAGAAGTAACATCGTCTATAAAGAAAGACCTTCAGGTTCTTGATCAGGTATGTAGATGAGTGACAGGGAAAGGGAAGGGTTTACATCAAAAAAAAAAAAAACACTGAGGGGTAACAAATGAAAAAGAAACTATCACTCTGTATAACATATTCACATTTTCTTTATCTTCTGGTGTGCAAATATTGTGCTAGCTGAATATAAAAGTAGCACAACTTTAGGGTACAAAAAAAAAAACCACACTGTAATAACATCAAGAGTGGTCTTACATCAAGGAGGACCCTGAGGATGTCTTTGTTGTCAACTTCAGAAGAAAAGAGAGGAACAGAAGAGGAAACTGGCAGAAGGAATAGATGCCAAAGAGAACTCAAAGGATTAGGTCCGGGTGAGGTGATCGGTATTCGAAAACAGTCTGCCTTCTGGCTCTGATCTAAGGGAATAGGCTGGCAGCCAAGCCAGAGGGCATAGCAGCACAAACACACCTTCAGCACACTGCTTGAGGGTTGCCTCAGTGCCTTCGAAATTGTGCTAGCAATTAGAAATAAAGCTATGGAAAGGCAATAGGCAAAATACTCTATCTGCAGATAAAACTCTGCTTTTTACATAATTCCCAACCTGGTTGTCCCCTCCACACACACATACCTTTCCTTTCTTCCTTTTCTTTGTGTTCTTTTTTTTTTTTTTCTTTTTTTCGGCAAGCTCTCCTTCTTTTTGAGGCCCCGGAGTACCTTTTTCTTCCACTAACTTAGTGCTGTTGTAAGTTGCGCTTACATTGCATTTACACACGGTTAATGCCTGCAAGATGAAAGTAAAAACCTTTGAATATATTAATGCTATAACACAGATGTCTTACTTTTTACTCTTTTTTTTTTTTCCAAGCAAGTTGATGTGGCTAATAATGATGCAGATTGTGCTGGATGGATGTACAGATGAAACAGGGGAATACAGATTAAATAAAAATTTCTTCAAAGCTTACGTTTGCTTCATAATTTAACTTCTGGGCTTGTCTCAGTGGTAGTAGGTACGACCAGGCATCATAACATTGTTCTAAAACATCTTGGCATCGCAGAGCAACAATCACCCAAACAGCAATGCCATACTTTCTTTGAAGCTGGAATAACAATGGGTAAAATCAAGACTGCTAGTGGCTCCCTCCAAATAGGCCTGACCCAAGTGCTAATAATGGGGCAGCTGGGAGAAGTGAAGAACCAAGATTCTGAGCTGAAGAACTAATCTGCCTGTATACGGAACTTTGCTTTCTGTAGCTGTATCTAAAGCACCAGTCTTCTTCCAGGTTTTCAATACGGTGTGTGCCAGAGGTGGCCCTGTACTCGCTATGGAAACGTCCATGGAATGACTCTTTCATTTAGTTCTTTTAAACAATGAATAAAAGGGAGGTAGTAATGATACAAGGCCTTGCAGCGGGCACCATCAATTTCTCTTTTACATATCCATTCATTCAAGAACCATTTATTAGCATTCCGCTCTGTGCCAGGGGGTTGGTAGGTCCCTAGGGTATGCGGGCGGTGAGAGACACATCCCTTTCCTCAAGGATCTCAAAGGCAGAAGGCATGTGTAGCAGAAAACTTATAATATCATCTTTTAAAGGAATGGAAAAGTGCTGTGGGGCCTCTTAGGAGGGAATCGCACTGTCTGCCAGGCCACACGGAGCAAGACTCCATCTGGGGTCTGCGTCTTTAATGTGTGAGGAGAAGCTGACCAGCTGGACAAAGGTGCCGAATGGCGTGTGTTGAGAGGTCTGGAGTTGTAGATGAGCGGCAGCTTTGGGAAATGGCGAGAAATGCCAGAACTTAGGCTCTAGATGTGTGTGTGTGTAACCGTGGGGACAGAATGACAAGTGATGAGACTAGGAAAATAGGTTTGAAGCATACCCTATGAGGACTCACGTGCTAACCTAAGGTATTCGCTGTCTGCCCTATAGGCAACAGGAAGCCAACTGGAGGTTTCCAGCAAAGGGGAAGAGTAACATGACCTGACATTCTTTCTAAGGTAACTCTGATAGACCTAAGGAAGTGACACCAGCCCCTCCAGAAGAGACTGGGGCAAAGAGATGATTTAGGGCATACACCGTTCTTCTGATACAGACAACAATACTCAGCTGAAGAAAGGAGCCCGGATTCAAGAGATACTCTGAGGGACTTAGACTAGTAGAATTGAGCTTCAGCAAAAACTCTCTGCAGGTGGCTATCTCATTCTTTACCCTACCCGTCCAGTACTACTTAATCCGATGTGGGCACCTGCTGAGAATAACTTGCTGAAAATCCCAAGCTTCTTACCAGGGAAAGGGAACTCAATTCATAAGGGTCTTGTAAGATACACAAAAGAGCATTCTTCTTCTGTCTTATATGGTGAGTTTGGTGAGCACAGACAGCAGCCATGCCTTCACGCACAGTGTTACCTTTCACTGCACCTCAACAGAACACTGAAGATAATACACACTTCATAATGTTTTCCTGAATGAATGAATGCATGAGTGGAGAGACAAAACCGTGGAGTGCAATCACATACACACACACACACACACACGCAGATTGTAAAAAAAAGCACTGAAGCATTGCATCTGTTTAAAAGTTACAACAATGTAAAGATCACTTTTACTTTTTTTGAGAAAGAAGTGACTGGTTTATTATAAACAATAAAAAAGCTACCCTCTGGGGGCGCCTGGGTGGCTCAGTGGGTTAAGCCTCTGCCTTTGGCTCAGGTTATGATCTCAGGGTCCTAAGATCTGAGCCCCGCATTGGGCTCTCTGCTCAGCAGGGAGCCTGCTTCCCCCCCTCTCTCTGCCTGCCTCTCTGCCTACTTGTGATCTCTGTCAAATAAATACATAAAATCTTTAAAAAAAATTTTTTTTAAAAGCTACCCTCTGGCACTATTTGGAAACAAGTGCTCATCATCCTGTGTGGAAATAAGACTAAGTATATGTTATTTAGGGTTAGTGGTCTCTAATGTTGATATCTTTGTCTCCTGAGTGACACACTCAGCATGTCTGTGTGGCTACACGGCAGATCTGCTTCAGGGAGTCCAGACCTTGTACATCACTTTTGGAGGTGGCGAGTTCCTGATGCTGCAAGAGAAGAGATCTATTGCCTTCTATTGATGTTACTAAAGAAGCATTAGGTAAACATGGCTGACAGGGACAGTTGAGCACCTTGTGCCCTGCACAAGGACACCCAGGAGAAGGATGAGTGGCAACTGAAATCTGGGGAGTTGTGTGAGATTTGAGAGAGGCTTTTTCTTAATCACACCAAATGCTAGATGAGAAAATGGAATCCTGGGTTTAGGGTAAAAGGACCAGAATGAATAGAAAAAGATTCTGCTGAGACCAGTTTCATGGACAATGACCCAAATACACCCACCCGCCAGTCTGCATTGTGTCCTTTTAATATTATCTTCTCTTTATTTCCTCTCAGTTGTTTTTGAGCATCATATCCAGTCTTGCTATTTGGACCCTCCCTCTCGTGCTCTACTTGTCTGGTACAGTTTAAAGGGGCCTAACAGGGAACTGGCACAATCATCTGTCAGGGGCCAAGGGCATCTGGAAGAGATTGTGCTTCGCTTACCGGGCCAACTGGTCGACCACGGGACCCTAATAATTACATTATCGAAGTGGAAGCATCATCCACTGGATGAAACTTCAGACATTACTTATGGATGAAATGAGGTCAAAAGAGGTCAGGAAAGACAAGAGATGAGCTGGCCATGACAGCTGTCCAAGCGGCCCCTGAGAGGCATCATCACGGCATCAGAGCTGGGGCTGCGTCTTCTCGCGAAGAAGGGCTGCTGTCAACCCCAACCACTGCTGCTGCGGTGCTTCAGACAGAGGCACGTCTCCCCCCACAGCACTCTCCTGGAGGAGGAGGCAGGAGAAGCAGGCACAGTCTGCCTTTAAAATAATGAAAGCCTTAACCTCAGGTCCGTGCTCTTCGTGGGAGCGTTTCTGTCAGGGTGAGAGTTCCGCGGGAGCAGCCCGTCGCATTGTGGTCAGTCAGCAAGCATCTCACTGAAAGCAAGCGTGCATGCGGGCAGGAGAGAACAGGCAGCTCGAGGACTGCCAAATACACACAGGCTGGGGTAGAGAGCTTTTAAAGAACAGGTGTCACAGAAGGAAAATTCTACATATAAATCTTCGTTTGTGCAGTCCACTCCTGCGAATGGCAGTTCCCCACCGTCTGCCTAGTTGTCTGGACAAGTACGAAGTGAAGAGGTTCACCTGGAGACTTATGACAGGATTTATTCCATCTTAATACACATGAAGTCCATAAATGAAGCCTTAGAACAATACTGCAGTCTTTTATAAACTGCCCCTTACCCAGGGCCAGAAATATTAATAAAGAGAATAAATTTAGATACTTAATTTTATCACTCACAAAATTTCTATTTTTCTCACACAAGAAAATAGTAAACGAGCTTGATAATTAGTCTCTCCATTAAGTGTCATAAAGCCCCCTTTTAATTTCATCTTGAATATTGTCCCAGAAACAGCTACCGTGGATAGAGGGAAACATGAATATAATACACACATCCTTTGTGGAAAATAATTATTAATATTAACCTCAAGAGGCTAAGGGTTAAAAAGAGCAGAGTTCCCATTCTCAAGTAGAATACATCAGTCCAATTTGGAGTCAAGGTTGTAAAGACATGTCTAGAGTTTTTTACTGTAAACACAATGAGATCAAGAACGTTTCCCTCTGGAGAAGCAAAAAAAAATGCAGTTGTAAATTGCAAGCACTTCCGGCATATTGCTCGATGCCAAATGCAGCTTCCTTTAGCTGCGCTTTATTTTAATGCAATTCTTTTCACAGATGAAAGTTTCATTACAAAAAAAAAAAAAAAAGGATACAGGAATATGTAGATAGTATGGGAGCGATGGCTAGGAGGAATAGCAATAGTTTATGTGGTCTGGGAATTCTCTTCTATGTCACCATCCTCCCCCTTCTGTGAGTGTAGCAAAATAATTGGCCAACATAATTAAATATGAATCCGCATAACTTCAGACGCTGAACGTGTGATCCGTCCTTTGATAGGCTAAAAGAGGTGCTTCACCCAGCCCTGTATTCTGAAAGCAAAGTGAAAAAACCTGTACTTTCTTTGATTTGTGAGAAGACGCCTCTGCTGTAAATAAGCAACATGCACTTGACATTTCCGTGGGAAGACATCTGAAACCTTAGAATGTATTTATCACCAATGCAGTGGGGACATGATGATACATTACAGTCCTTCAGGCCCAGGCTTCCCTACCAGCACGCATATATTCCGGAAAGAAAGAAGTTTTCAGCTTTTTTGGGAGATAGCGGTACCACTGAACCAAAATAAAACAAACAACCAAAACAAAACAAAAACCAACAAAAACAAAGCAGAATTTTAAAAAAACAAACAAGCAAAAAAAAACCCCAAAATGTAATGGTGATCAGCTGTTAGAAAACGAATTGATAATATTTACTGAAGACCTACCATAGGCAGCAGAGCTCTTTACCAGGGATCACGAAGAGGTGTAAATAAAATGGCAAACAGATTTCCTTGCCTCAGAGGATCGACAGTGAAATGGAAGAAACATAATAAGTAAACAAACGTGTGTGAATGCATACACAGCATGTGAATCTTAAGAAATCAGAGCCCGCAAAACCAATTACAACCAAACACAGGTGTTGTTGCAAAGCACCTCACTGACAGGCCAATTTCATTTGAGGCAGCCTCGAAACTTGGACCACCAGCTTCAGCAAGAGCCAGAGTGTCCACAATATAAACGTATTCATTTCCCATCAAAGCATTTATTTATTGTGAGATAGGTCAGGAGTTACACAGTTTGATGATATCATAAAGGTTTAATAAAATTAATCCAACACTTGATTTGCTCACCCTTCCACCACTTATTTCTGCAAGAGGCTGAATTTCATTTTAGCTAAAGAGAAAAGGAAGTAGTGTATAGACTTTTAACTTGGAATATTTAAATAATGTACCTGAAAGATTATTTTTTTTAGGTTAATCAGAGGGAAATGGGACACATATCTCTAACTTAGAGATTTTTAAATTTAGAAGCCAAAAAAGGAGAAGGCATTTTAACAGCTTTTACCTCTTATTTTAAGGATCACTAATAGAAGCTATCATCCTAAATTTACTATTATCTTAATAGTTGGCATTTTAGTATAAGAAAAAAGCATCTGACTATAAGAAATAATTTCTCTTAGAAAATTCTAACATTTACAGTTAAACCCTATAAATATTCAAAAGGAATAAGCAGAAGGTCTACCTGAGTATAGAAATAACGGCTGCTATTTTTAATAAATACTCAATCCATAACACAGCCATGATACAATCAGAAACCTGGCCAGATTTGAGGCAGGAAAATAAGTACAATAAAAAGTTACTAATCACTAAATTTGGGTTAAGAGGTTAGGGAGACAAGTTATTTTTTAACAGGATTCTGTCTAAACAACTATGCTTACAGCCATACAAGTGAACAGTCAAACAAATTAATCACCATTTTGAGATCGATGAGTTATCACTACTTTGAGAAGCAGCATGGTTGACTTAAGTGATAAAAAAGCACTATTTCAAATCCAGCTGTGCCATAAATCATCTGGTTCTTTGGAGTCTTCTTTAACATTGTGATAAGCATCTACGGAGATATTGTGAGAATAACATGTACCGGAAAGAGCCCAAAACACAGAGAATGGAAGGACCCCTATGGCCCAGGTGAAACCGCCGTATATAAACTGCCTATTCATATAAATTCTATTCATTATAGAATCCACTTAATTGTGATATTTATGTAATATCACTGTAAAAATTGATATATAAATTATAAACCTGAAACTCGTGCAGCATTCTCTGAATCATCATTTTGGAGACAGCTTAACATGTATTTTATCTGCTTACATATATCCATTCACACCAAACTGCTGTCCAGAAAAAAAGGGTGGGAAGTTTGATGGTATACGATAAAACACACACACACACACACCCTAAATTAATAAAGATAAGATACTTCGTGCAATAAAGATCATTTGGTTTTTTAAAGCATTTCTTATTTGGGGTACCTGGGTGGCTCAGTCGTTAAGCATCTGCTTTCAGCTCAGGTCATGATCCCAGGGTCCTGGGATCGAGCCCCGTATCAGGCTGCTTTCCCTCTCCTAGTCCTCCTTCTTGTGTCCCTTCTCTCGCTGTGTCTCTATCAAATAAATAAATAAAATCTTCTAAAAAAATAAACAAAAATTAAAGTTTCTTGTTTGGAACTGTGGGGATCGTAGAGAAACATGACAGATGCCATTGGAATGGGGTGGAGAAGAGAGGTCTTTGGTCATGGAGTCCAGGACCACAGCCACAGGGCCTTGGGCAGCCCGGCTGGGGATGGCGGGTACTTCTGTTTCTTGGTCCGTACAAGGTGGAAGCTCTCCTTAGCTCCCCCTGCTGACCTTCCAGTAATCTCATTAGGGGTCTGAAGGAAACCCTTTTCTGACACATCCCACACACCCTGCAAGGGGAGGAGAGAAAGGCTAAAGATGTTCAAACCAAACTGAACAGCCATGATAAATTCATGGAGGCCCTACTTAGTGAGATGAAAATCAGAAATTCTGACTTTGGGATGCCTGGGTGGCTCAGTGGGTTAAAGCCTCTGCCTTCGGCTCAGGTCATGATCCCAGGGTCCTGGGATCGAGCCCCGCATCAGGTGCTCTGCTCTGCAGGGAGCCTGCTTCTTTCCCTCTCTCTCTGCCTGCCTCTCTGCCTACTTGTGATCTCTGTCTGTCATATAAATAAATAAAATCTTTAAAAAAAAAAAAAAAAGAAAAGAAATTCTGAGTTTGGAGTAGTAAGAGTCAGGTCCTAAAATCATGTGATCATCTTCCTTTCATCCGCACCAGAAGCAACATTCACTGTAAAGTCACGCACAAAATGCACTTTGTTTTAATTAACTTTGAACACGTTAGTAGACTAACTGCAACACGTCAAAACTTATTTGCATACACACTTACAAATCCCGACACAGGACAGATTCTTCATGTTATATAATCAATGTTTCATATCTGTTACAGAACACGTCACTTTCTTTATGCTTTAGAAGCTACTTAGGTATCTTCCAAAGATGATACACAGTAGTGGGGGAGGGGGAAGAAAGGTACCTTGGTTATTTTTTATAAAACTGGTGAAACAGAACAGTCTGTAGATTCCTTCCAGGGTGACAGGTGTTTGTGTTAGGCAGGATAAGAACTATGCCATGCCGGGTAAACACCAAGGGGCTGTGGGACAGCAGCCTGAAATGTTGGAGGAAGTTGGGTTCCAGCTGAAAAGGTTCCACCTTTTATTTCTTGTGGGTGAATAGGACGGGGTGAAAAACTATAATTAGAAATTATACGGGATACAAAAAGAAAAGCAACTTCTGTGTCATAAAAGCAACGTGGGTTCTACCTGGTCCCTTTTGGGCTAAGTAAGCTGTTTGATCAGCTTCCCTCAGTCTCTGTGGATGTCCTTATATGAGTCTAATTGAAGGACTCCTGTTCTCTTTTTATTTTTGCTCTATGAAAAATGTATCGGAGATGTCTCATAATGAACTTTGATATGGTGAAATGATAATAATGTCCTAATTATATATAAAAATGTAATTACACTTGCTTCTATTATAGAAAAACTCCCTTTATAATGAAGTGTTATGTAGGAAAAAGATTTTCATTATAGGCAGACTCCTTTACTTGTTAATTTGAGCTCTGATTCATCACTTTAATATTAAAAAAATTCTTTGTAAGTTACTTTTGATGTGTCTCATTTATGGTTCATTTCACTTCCTGGGCACCACCAGGAGCCCAAATCCAAACTTCTTTGAAAGACACTTAAAAATACATCTTTCAAAAGGAATTCTTCTTTCTATGAGGTGGAACAGCAGTAGTCAAGAAAAATATTACTGATCTTCTCATTTACTTGAGCTCTGAAAACTTTTTTGTTTTTAAATCTGGAAATAAAAAAATAAACATGGCTTCTGAGACATTTAAAAATCTATCATGCATGAGGTGGTAGTATATAGACTATTTGTAAATAGAGTTTAGCCAAGAATCAATTATATAGGCGACCTCAAGGCATTCAAACAACATGGCTTCTTCTCTACCCCTTTTGGGGTGGCTCAGAGCATCATTTCACCAAATCAAGTACAAAACTGAGGAGGGTCACAAATCCATCTTTTTTACCCTAACAAATCTGGTCAGTCTTCATAGGAAAAACAATTGAATGGTTAAAATTGGTTTTGAGGTATTCAGTTATTTGACTGACTGTATTACCATTATATGGGTAAGTATTTCATCAACACTAGGAAAAAAGAGTTTGTTATAAACTGTCTAAATCAACAAGAAAATGTACTTGAAGCAAAGACTCAAAGTGTTGCAAGAAAAATCCAAAAATTAACCTACAACTACCACAGAGTAATATATTTATTTTAAGGCATTCACTTACAGATTTTAAGAAAAATTACTTACTTACTTAATTTTCTAAAGATTGTATTTATTTATTGGAGAGAGAGAATATGAGCATGAGGTGGGGGAAGGTCAGAGGGAGAAGCAGACTCCCTGCTGAGCAGGAGGCTGGGTGTGGGACTTGATTCTGGGTCTCCAGGATCAAGACCTGAGCTGAAGGCAGTTGCTTAACCAAGTGGGCCACCCAGGCACCCACATCAATTTATTTAAAAAGTAAACTCTTTATAGAGTGGTGGTCCTTAAGAAATGAGAATATGATTTAAGTAGGTCTGGATTTTATAACGTCAGAATCACCACCTATTTGTATTGTTCTATCCTCTGTAAGTAGAATAAGAATCTTGAAAAATTGTAGAGAATTTCAACTACTTTTATAACCTCTTTCTGAATTGGTAACTATAGGGATAATTACTAAAACTTTAGTTGTCAGACGTTAAAGGAGTTGTATTTGATTGCTCCCTCTCCATTGTCCCGACCCAACATCTAATCAATAATGAAATCCTTCTGGGGCACCCTGGTGGCTCAGTCAGTTAAGTATTTGCCTTCCACTCAGGTCATGACCCCAGGGTCCTGGGATCAAGCCCCACATTGGGCTGCCTGATGCCTACTTCTCCCTCTCCCACTCTCCCTGCTTGTGTTCCCTCTCTTGCTATGTCTCTGTCAAATAAATAAAATCTTAAACAAAAAAAAGAATCCTTTTGATTCTAGCTCCTACATATTTCTCAAATCCACTGCTTCCCACCTCTCACCTCCCAGACTAAACCACTGCCATATCTCACTTGATTCCCACAATGGCCTCCCAGTCTCTTTGCTTCCTCCCCAATCTACTCTCTATGTATCCATTAATGATCTCGTAAATTGTAAACCACATCATGCTTCTTCCCCGCATAAATCCTTTCCATGGTTTCCCTGTACACTCAGAATAAAATCCAAGGTCCTTACATGGCCCAGGAGGCTGGAGGTGGTCTGATTCTTGCACAGTCCTCCTAATTTACCTCCTGCTACTACCTTCGCACACCCAACTGCTCTCAGACACACTGGCAGCCCCTTAAACACACCGCACCCTCCTGCCTCTGCCTGAAGTGCTCCTTTCCAAACGTAACATGACAGGACTCTTTCACGTCTCCGTTTCAATGTCACTGAAACATCTGGCAGCCTGTGTGAACAGGGTCCACCTTCGGCAGTTTTCTCTCCAAGCATCCTATTTCTGGTTCTCTCTACTTCCCCTGTCACTCATTTAGGCATTTGTTTCACTTCTGTATCCTTTGTAAGATGTGGGTTTGAAGAACAAGAGTTTTGCGCTGTCCCAAGAGTCTTGGCACTATCCCAAACCACATCCTCGTCTCCCATCTCTTGCCTGCCAGAATCTAACCTCCTTGTTCTCCCAAGTGTATCAGACATACTCACACCACTAGGTTCCCTTCTCATGCTCTCTCCTCTGTGTGGAAGGTCTTCCTCACAATCTGCAGACTTTGAAAATCTTTCCTGTCTTTCCCCTGAAATGCCACCTTCTCCCAGAAGATTCCTTTAATAGCATTAATGTATCCTTGAGTGTCAACACCACTTTATTTAAAGTATGAATCCCATCATGGTTTGTACCAAGGTTAGTTGTGTACAGGTCTGTCACCTTCGCAACCATATTTCCGATTTTCTAGGTTACTGCTCTTAGTATGACATTTTCAATTTTTTTTTAAGATTTTTTTTATTTGTTTATTTGACAGACAGAGATCACAAGTAGGCAGAGAGGCAGGCAGACGGAGAGAGGGAAGCAGGCTCCCTGCTGAGCAGAGAGCCCGACGTGGGACTCGATCCCAGGACCCTGAGATCACAACCTGAGCTGAAGGCAGCGACTTAACCCACTGAGCCACCCAGGCGCCCCGAGGTTTTCAATTTTTAAACACTTAATTAATTAAATTAATTAAGATTAATTAAATTAAAATTAAATTAATTAATACTTTAATTAATTACTTTTATCTAAATTAAAATGGAAAACCAGTTTGTCAATGGACCCTTCTCATGAGGATGATTTTGTAAGAATGTAAATATGATGATGTCTCAGACACAACAACATGGATTCCTGAGTCCCAATTGGGAACATGGCACTTAATATTAACAAAAGGGAAGACATAGCCAAGAACACCCACTGATTTTCAAAAACAATTTTATAAAACTAATTTTTGGAATTATTTGGTAAAAGGTAAATATGAGTAACTGACCTACTTGAATTCCCCTCCAAAGGATAGGTATACCAAGTCATGATGATATACTATACTCAAAAGAGTGGGATTTCAGAATTGACAAAGTCCCTCTTGGGTTTTTGGAAATTTTGAGGTTTTCATTTCTCTACTTGTAAGATCTTTCAAGTTGTCTCATTTTAAATGTTAAAAAGGATGAAAAATGTATATATGAATCAACTCTGAAAATATTTTTCAAAGAACATTATTAGTACTGGGAAATTCCCTCTCGAAATACCTCTGTTTCTTCTTATAAAAATCTCAGCCATGTCTCCTTTCCCAATAAACTATTTCATATTTATTCCCTTTCAATAACTAGCATCTAAATCTAAAAGATAAAATCTAAAGGAACTCCAGATATGATGTTTCTGAAAGCTGCATACAACAGAAAAATCTAAATTGAATTGGCTGGGAAAAGATAGAGGTTTATTTTTCTCCCAAATGAAAAAAGTTGGAGGCCAGGCATTCAGGCTAATACGGAAGCACCCTAGTCAACCGGGACTCTGCTTTGTTTAGATTTGCATACCATTCTTAACTTTTTCACACCATTCACAGCTTTTATCTCAAGATTGACACATGGCCCAAAATGGTTGCTGGAGCTCTAGCCTAACAACCATAATTCAGGCAAGAAAAAAAAAAAGAGAGAAGGGCAAAAGATCACATCTCCAAGCTGCTCTGATTCCCTTAAAGAGACTTCCCAGAAATCTACCCGACCTCTTAATGTATTCTGCCTGTATCTCCATATGTTCTGCTTATACCCTTACCTGCTAAAAACAAAACAAAACAAAACAAACAAACAACAACAACAAAAAAAACACCAGGAAATGTCATCTTTTCTCTTGGCACAATATGGTTTGGAATAAAATCAGGACTTTGTTAGTAAGAAATAAGGGAAGAATGGATATTGGAAAAGCCACATACTGTAATCCTGAAATGACATATTTACGTGAAGATAAACATTTCCAACCTTACCTCGTGCCCTCTCCTGTGGACTCCCTATGCCCCAGCCAACAGAGCTTCATGGTAGGGCCCAGGACACTGCAGAATCCCTATAACTGCTTTCCTCCTTCATGGAAAACCTGTCATCTGACTTATTCTATTGGCTGGTTCCTTCTCATGTTCGAGTCTCTTCTCTGCTAACATGCCACCTCATAAGACTGTCCTCACAACTCTGGTCTGCAGGAGTGTCCTTTCCAACCCCATTACTCTCCTCACAACACATTATTACAGTCTTCAAAGCACTTAACACAATCAGCAATTGCTGCCTGTAAATATTTGTTTATTAGTTTAGTATATGTAAATGCCCAAAGAGACCGTTAAACTCATGAGAACGGGGTTAGTCTTCATCACTGATCTGTCCTGAGAACGCAAACTCATGCCCGACACATGATGGGGTTCAATAAATCCGTATTTAACAAATGGGAGAAACACCAAAGAACTAGTAAACAAATATTTTGGCAAATTGTTAAATATTCAACTAGTAAATAAAAATATCACTTTGCCAACATTTTTGTTTCTTGGGACCAATAAAACCTCAAGTCCCTCCCTGAAGTTAACTTGATTTATATGAGTCACAAGAATCAGCCTTCATGTGTGGCAACTTTAGGGCCGTTGAGTTGGGTCCAACTTGTTGGACCCAAGATTTTATCTCCTTCTGCATAACTTGGTAGGAAAGCTGGGTTCCTCTGTAAGCTTTGCTTTGGAAAGCCCCTGTGAGCACACCGTCTTCTTCAAAGGTCTCTCGGAGGAGCCTAATCAGACCACTCATGTACCTTTTTTTGTTCTTTTAATAGATCAGAAATTTATGGAGAAAGTGATTCTAAAGCTTCTTTCTACCTTAGCATTTCACCTATATTCTTAGGACATAAATGGAAAGACGGAAGAAATGAAGAAAGAGAAGTTAAGAGGGAGAGAGGAGGAGAAAAAAAGAGGAAGAAAGAGAGATGAAATGAGCAGATGGAACCCCTGGTGGCAAAGGAGAATGTGTCATCGTGGCCCTCTGAGTCCCAGTCTGTTGAGAATCTCTAGAAGACATTTTAGCATCGAATTCTTCGAGTAGCTCATTAGGGTGATGAAAAGCTCACAATGAAGGGCCAGCGCCCTGCTTGAAGAGCCAGGGTTCCTGTTGTCCTGAATTATTAAGTAGTCAATATTCAGTGGGCCGCGGCACGCCTGCCTGCCTGTCTTCGGCAGGTGGTGCCCCTCTGCCTTTCTCTAGAAAGCAGCTGCGTCGTCCTCCCAGCTCCCCTAGAGCTTGCAACGGCCATTTGTTTCATTGAAGACAGACACTGTCATTATTTTGTGCAAAACTTCACAGAAATATTTCCTCCTCAATGCTTGAACCATCTGAGTAGCACGGGGCAAGCTGCTGGCTCCATTAATAATGCATCCATACTTATCAATAGGTTTAGACAACTGGTATTTAGACGCTTCTTTAGAGGGAGTGGAATGGATTTGTTTTTTTCACACGAGTTAGCTTCATTCTGTCAGTTCCTTGATGTTGACATTGCATCCAACTGTGTTCTGAAAACCAAAGGTGCTAAAGCTGTCTGGGCTGTTCTCTCTGGCTTTGGAGTGCTTCTCGATAGAACTAAGTCATGGCGGTTGGCCTCTGCCCATTTCTGCCCTTCCTTTCAAGTGTACTCTAAAGGGAAAAATACTTCCAATTACTTCAGCTGAAATCATCCCACCAGGTGGCTCCTCCCCCTAGGTTAATTCAGGCTGGTTCTTGTTTGCACCCCGCTCTGCTCTGGGTACATTTCAGTAGAGAACAGTAGAAGTAAACTCTGTGGATGCGTATCATGTGCACGGAAAGTTACACAACCATTTTTAGATCTCTTACAGTCACCGAAGAAATAATACAACTTCTGGAGTTTGGGATTGGAAAGGCCACTGCAAAGGGCAAACTACTGGCTTGTTTGCAAGCTATCCGTACCTTGCCATAAAGCAATGCCAAAAGCAATGAAGACACTCTGAAATCCTGCAACCCATCAATGACAGAAAGAAAAACCATGTAAGAGCATATAACCATTGTTTTTCTTCAATGCTGGAGCATGAAATGTATCAATGTAACAATTTCTTTTCAGAATGATAATTTCTCAATTCCTTTATAAAGCTCATATTGTCATTGCTGCTTATCAAAATATATAGATATCTGAGTGAAACTGTCAGAGCTGGTGACAGAGTCCCATTTTTAATGGAGAAATTATATAGTAGCAAGTTTAAGAATTTTTTCCTAGAGCCATACATACAGAAGTACAATATGTATAAAATCACACACACACACACACACACACACACCTCTACACACAGACACATCTGCACACAGACAACGTGAAGGTAAAATTCAAATTACACATACCAATTCATTAAAAATTCTTTGCTATGTTGTATTTTTCAAGATACGGAAGATTGAAACAATTTCCCTTTCTAGGCACTCATATCCTGTGCCTGAAAATGAATGATTATGAAGTTATCCAAAGTAGTAAGAATCCTGAGCTGAAAGTATTATATATGTGAAGAAAAGTGAATTGAGATGGGTTATATGACATCAACCAGGGCCAGTCTGAATTTAACCCAAAATAGGAAAGATGCCTGAGGGTTGTTTGTTCATGAGGCAAAGCCGGATATTTGGAGCCAATGGGTAGGTCAATTGTTTGTTTGGTACTGTCTGATGTCCTCTTTTCAGGTTTTGTGGAGCATCAATGTAAACCAGCCACAGAAGACCTATCAGACAGAGGAGAGAACTTTTCTGGCTCAACTGAATGCTTTCCTTTGCTTTAGAAGCCTCTGACGCCTTTGTTAATTGATTCGTGACTTCACAGCCAAGCCAATATATCTCTGGCTCATAGATGAGAATAAAGTTTCTGTTTAAACATCTAATATATTAAATTAATGTGTTTGGGGTGGATTTTAGACTATACATGTATATTCTAAATACATAACTATGTATTTAACGATACATAAGTATAACCCATATATAACTAAAACCAAAAATATAACTCTATATATATAGTTTTTCAAAAGTTTTGGTTGATCCACAACAAAATATTTGGAATTTAAATTTCCAAAGGCATTAAAATAAATTTATTTATTGAGCACAACAACTCTTTTAAAAGCGGTATTTCAGGGGCACCTGGGTGGCTCAGTCAATTCGGCATCTGCCATCAGCTCAGGTCATGATCTTAGGGCTGTGAGATGGAGCCCTGCACAGGCTTCCCGCTCAGAGCAGTCTGCTTGAGATTCTCTCCCTCTCTCTCTCTGCCCTCCACTCTTTTTCTTTCTCTCTCAATGAAATAAATAAATAAATAAATAAATAAATAAATAAAGTGTGTGTGTGTGTGTGTGTGTGTGTGCGCGCACACATATATATAAAAAATATTTTCAAAGAAAGTGATATTTCAATGTTGCCATTGTGAAACTGACTAGCAAATTAGGTTCAATTTTTATAGTTTTAGACAAAAATTTTAAAAAGAGAGAAAGAAAATTTTACTAGTAATTTACTTCTTTTTGTTCCAATGGGGAACTGAACTTAAGAATTTACCACAATTTAAAGACGGAAATTTTACTTCTGTCTATATGATTGCTTATAAACTGACATTAATTTCTACTGCCAATTTTACCTCTTTTTTTCCTACAGGAATATCACTCCTCCTCTGACAGAGGAATCACTTGGAACACATGCTCTTTGTCACTATTTGTCTAGTAGAATGAATCTATATTAGCAGATAACACAAAGGTTTCCCTGTTTAGGAAAATTCCAAGATGGATAGTGGCCTTGAGTGAGGAAGTTGGGTCCTAACTCAAGAGAATGGTCTGGAGTAGAGGAGAGAATAGTAAAGCAGCAATAAACAACTGGTTCCGTTTGCAATGTTAATGAGGATTGAAGGTGGGAGCAGAACGGAGAGAAAGGAGAACAAAAGAGAGACCAGGATAAGCAGCATGTTGGGAAGCTGGATCCAGTAGAGAAATGACGGGGAAAGATTAAAGGGGCTGGGTACTCATAGACACTATTAGGAGCAGGATTTCCCCTAGTAACCAGCTGAAAGGTGTTCGCCTGCTTCCACATAAACCCTCTCTGGCTTTAGCCCATCAGCAAACTGACTCCAGCCCACGGCATTCGTATTTTGGTCAGTAAAGGAGTCAGGGTATTGTTCACCATGGTACAGAATGGCATACAGAGATAACTAGATGATCCAGGAACTTGGGACCGATGGAGAGTGGCTAATCCCAGCTGTCCTCACCCACCCCAAACCAACCCACAAGGACACTCAGAGGTTCTCAGGGAGGCCACGTCTTCTGACTGCAGACAAGATGGAAATTTGAGCCAATTTTCCTCACATCACGAAAGCCTGGATGACCTGTGCTAATACCTGGCTTTTATTTGGTTTTATAGGGTCATAGTGTTCTCTACAGATAATTTCTGTAGATTTGGAGGTTTCTATTAAGATTTTTACTAAGTGTATATTATATGCCTAAAATTCCAGAGCCGTTTACTCACTGAGAACTTGCAGTCTCACAGAAAGTGATAAGTCATGCATACGTGAAATTATAAGCAAACCGGAAGTCATCACATAGGTGTAAATCCACACATCAGGTTTTTAAAATTAATATAGCAAGTCAAAAATTGTGCTATGCAATTAAAATGGGCAAGTAAAGAAGTTGGCAGTAGAAAGTGTAGTAAACTCTATTCCTGTTGTCACTGCTCATTATCACTTATTAGGCTTTGGAAAAAGCCTCTCGGCTCCCTGTCTTCAGTGTTCTCATCACTAAAAGTTATTCTTTACTTTGTTACTAAATTAATCATAATCATGGCACAATGCCTGGCACAGGATAGGGTTTCAAGAAACATTTGTTAAATGAACAAATCAATCAGTGATTCTTTTCCATCCTACCCACAAATTTCAGTATCCCATTATTTCCTATTTACCTTTCTTTTTTTTTTTTTTTAAAGATTTTATTTATTTATTTGACAGAGAGAGATCACAAGTAGGCAGAGAGGCAGGCAGAGAGAGAGAGGAGGAAGCAGGCTCCCTGCTGAGCAGAGAGCCCCATGCGGGGCTCAATCCCAGGACCCTGAGATCATGACCTGAGCCGAAGGCAGCAGCTTAATCCACTGAGCTACCCAGGTGCCCCCTATTTATCTTTCTAATACTATATCTCATCATACCTTATTACTGCTTATTATGCTTCTATGTTCCAGCACTGCTCCCATTCTTACCTCTTATTCTTGCTTTTCTTCATGTGATGTGCCCATTTCCCCATTCCAGAAGTTTGCTTTAGCCACCTTTCAAAGCCCTTCCAATTATCAATAGCTCTTTCTCTCTCAACACTCCAGCAAGAAATAGTAACTCTTCTTCCCATCTTCCGTACACATTTACCTTCACCTTCCTATCACACTAATTATTGTTTACTGACTATTACAGTAATCTGTGCCTACAATAGCTGCCAATTGTACAGTATAAAGGTCAGGGTACTTTGATGCAGACAACAGAATCCACTCCAGCTAGCTTACACAAAATGGGATTGATCACGGGTTATTACATAGTTTACAGAATTACTGGGAGGGCCAGGGAATCGCGCTTTGGTCACTGGATATCAAATAACAATGCAACCAAAAGAGCCATCTAACTTTATCAAGAGAATTGTTTGCTCAAAGATTCCATTTGTACTTCCTCCATTCCCGGTACCTATAAGACCAGGGACAAAACAAAGAGTCTGGAATCTCAGATGTCTTGGGAAAACCAAATGCTTCTGCCATATTCAGTCCCCCTACTGTGACCCCAAGCTCATGTTGCTACTTCTATTTTCAAAGTCTTATGTGGGTACGTTCGTTTAGTGAAACCTAGTGCCCTCATGGAATTACAGCAACAAGGGAATCTGAGAAATGTTATTTCTAGGTGCCCACCCTCTGCAATCCAGAAAGGCATGACAGAAGTGGGTCAGAGCAGATTGATCCAATCTACAGTAGCTACCGCATTTAGTAGGCAGACTGAGAGAGTAACTCATGTCTGATCATCTTTGTATTTTTCATTTGCCTATAGGCAGTGCTCAGTGACTATGTGTCAAATAAATGAATGCACCAGTGAATGTGTATCTCATGTACAGTATGCGAGGCAAAGAAGACTTTAGAAAGGGGAACTGGAGCTGGTAAAAACTTTGATGTTGCCTTTTCAGAACTCTTTTATTTAAATCACTAAACTACCAACCTTTAAAATAACTTCCTTAATTTACCAAACACTATGAAGAAGCAGCAGGTGTCAGAGAAAGGATCCTAGCCACTAACTGCCTACTTTTCTTTCACCACTAATGAAATATGGGTTGGATGTCCTTGCATTGCAAGTAAAACTACAATTTATGCTTTTCTCCTCCCAAATAAGGAAGAAAAAGAAGACAACGTTTTTTCAGAAAGTTGATAGACCAAGAATAAAACCTTAAACAACTGATGATACACATATCCACCAGATACATAAGTAACTGGAAAACTTGTCTTTTACTCCTATTTTAAAAAAACCTACCTAAGAGAGCCATCTCAAGTGCTAATTTCACTTCATTTACAGGTTAGAAACACAGACTTTGGTAACATTCTTAACTGGTCACCTTCCAAAAACAAAAAACAAAAAAAAATCCAAGAAAACAAAGTAATACGTGTTTGATATTAAGATCATTTAGACATAAACTATTGAAAATTTAAAAGTAAATTAAAAGGGGGCGCCTGAGTGGCTCAGTCATTAAGCATCTGCCTTTGGCTCAGGTCATGATCCCAGGGTCCTGGGATTGAGCCCCACACTGGGCTCCCTGCTCAGTGGGAAGCCTGCTTCTCCCTCTCCCACTGCTTATATTCCCTCTCTTGCCGTCTCTGTCAAATAAATAAAATCTTTTAAAAAAAAAGTAAATTAAAAGTAGAAAATGATAAATAGCATTTAGATTAACACCGATAAAACCATGAAGGTCATCATTGACCAAGATTAAGTATTTTATATATTCATAATAAGGACCATTGAATATTGCTGTCCCCAACTCCATCACTAACAAGAAGTTTTAGTCCCTCTGCCTTCCCTTCCCTAGTGATTTAGTGACAGACCATCGAACAACCACCAGAATCATTAAGGGATTCAAAAGTAGCTTCTGGGGTCATATCTAACGGAAATAATAGTGGGCAAAAAGTTCCCAATTTAGTGAACACAAATACAATATTTTAAGAAACCATAAAAATATTTTTTTTGCTTAGTGAAAGACTGTTTTGTAGGGAAGAGAGAGTTAACGTAGCTGTTTTTACAAGCTCTGTGGTAATTCACTGTAGTACAAAAGATTTTGGAAGAAAGGAAGCCAGCTTTATATCTGCTCGCACAAACATGCCATTTTCCCAAACCACTTAAAACCTCTATCATCTTCATAATTTTCCTTTGAATTTTCTTATCACTTTGATTGAAGAGACTATCAATAGAAACCAGTCATCAGGGAGGCAGTGAGAATGCAGCTAAGTGGTTACATTCTCTAACACACCATCTGTGGAGCCCTGGGTCACTTGAAATTAAGATCACACCCATTATAAAGGACCAGCTTTCTCTTATGTGCCACAGCCTCCTGTATGGTCTGTTTTTATTGTTTTGGTTTGGTAAAAAGGTTGGCATCTGGGATATAGTACAGGTACACACACACTATGAACATTTAATATCGCTTTAAAATGTCCACTTAGAGTTAGGGAGTCAGACAATGACTGGCTTCTGTTAACTCGAAGACCAGAGTCACTAGAGCAACTTGCTTCCCAATTCCCTGATGTCTCTGAAAGGGCCAATGGGAGGAGCACCTGGGTGGCTCAGTCAGTTGGACCTCTAACTCTTGGGCTTGTGTCAGGTCACCATCTCATGGGTTGTGAGATCAAGCCCTGCTTTGGGCCCTGCGCTCAGCGAGGGGTCTGCTTGAGAGTCTTTTCCTCTGCCCGTGCCTCTGTTCACACACACTCACTTTCTTTCTCTTTCTCTCCCTCTCTAAAATAAATATGACAATGTTTAAAAGAGCCAATGGGAGCCTGTTTTGTGGAGGAAGAGAATGAGGGCAGGAGATGGGAGAGATTCTGTGGCGTGGACAAAAGTGGGGAACAGGAAAATGCAGGAATTCAGAGTTTAACTGCCTACTTTGTGCACGGTTGAGGAAAGATCTCCCCAGCCCCTCCAGACTCCTCAATTAAATGCTTGCACTTTTACAATGGAGACGGCATTCTCCACTAAATGAACATTCAACAACTTCACAATTTCTCTTTCCGTGCATCATTTCCAGGGGTGGTCGTGTACAGTTAAGATAAAAGAATCCAATAACATAAAACTATTTTAATAATTTTTAAAGGAAGTTTAAATGATACACACTTGATCAGGGTCGATGAAAATGGCACTGGTGTCGAAGGGCAACAGGTTGCTAATAAATACAATAGTTTAGGAAAGTGCTGTTTCTGTCATGGAAAAACTATATTCTGGGAAAAATAATACTACTGTAATTCAGTTTTGAAAGCTATTGAGACTTCTTGGATGAAGAATGTAGTTATTAAAGGCAAAAGTACACAATATGTTGTAATGAAATGTTTGTGCTTCACACTTCATTAAATGTTTTGTGAGCCCCTGGGGAAATTCTCTCTCACACACACAGAAACAGTGTTTATACATGGTGCTATCACTAGAGGGAGTGCATAGAGCAATGTCAAAGGAAGATCTTGCTATGACTTCAGTATGTTCCATTTAAAACACCAAAACGAGACATGTGAAAAAATATGGGTAGTACCGATGAAAAAGCGCATGAGATTTTCCTGTGACTTTGGTAATCTTTATGCCTAATTGAGATAACATTTTTTCTTTAATTAATTTTAAAATAAAATATTATGGATTTTGGGGTATCTGGATGGTTCAGTTGGTTAAGTGTCTGACTTTGGTTCAGGTCGTGGTCTGTGGTTCTGGGATGGAGTCCCTCGTGGGGCTCTGCCCCTCCCCCAACCCTCGCTCGCTCTCTAAGAAATAGATAAAATCTTTAAAAAATATACATTATGGGTTTTGCTTGAGGTAAACGGTGATGGGGAACACCAGATGGTTTGAATTAGTGGGATTAACTGAAAAAGCATCAGATTCTAAATTCTGCTGCTAAGTAGAGCCAATATCTTCACATTTAGGACTCTAAGATTCAGAAAGTTGACAGTTTGGGATCCGTTGACTATATTAACTTACTGTAATTTGAAAGTAAAATGTAAAATAGTGGCACAATTGCAAAGAAATTCACAAAGAAATAAAATTCTCAGGAGGTAGGAAAATCCACTCATAGGAAATACATGAAAAATATAGTGAGTCACTTTGTAAGGTCTCATTACCAAAGAATCGTTAATCAAAAAAGGTAAAGTCATGTGAAGAAAAAAAATGTTATGGAAGTTCTTGTCTGTTTATACTGGTTTTGTTTGTCGTATGGACTTTGTCCTCTCAGCAGTGCTTCCTTAAGAGGCGCATGTCCAGTTGTCTGATCTAAACATACATACCCACACAACATTTCTAAGGAAGACAGAACAAGGAGAAGTAGAAAGCGATCACATTCAAAGCAATATTAAAGAAAATGGGCTGATGTTCTACAGACAACCAGGTATAAAGTACTAACACCAAGATCCTTTCAAAAATGCTATATGAGATTTCCAAGGAAGCTTTCCCTTGCCTGAAGAACATTTTTTTCCCCTCAAGAAGTATGTTAACCTTAATGGCTTTCCCTAGAGCTAGAATTTCAATTAGCTGCTTTACTACCATGACTCTAGTCACACAAAAAATTGGTGACTCTCAAAGAAACTTGTTCTAAGCTATATTCTTCATGTGCACATCTAAGTTGAGTTTAATTATTTTTTTAAATTTCCAGCCTCCTGTATAATAATAGTAAGATGCTAGTTATAAGAAATGCAAAACATAAACTTGGAAGAACATGATACTTGAATTTTCTTCTTCTTAATAAAAATACATGTTATATAAGTTGATTCATTTATTGAACAGTTACAAACATTATTAAAAATGAAAGCTATACAGTGGTGCTGAGAGCAGATGATGCCAGCTGTAACAAAACTCTCAGTCTCTACAATCATTTTTATCTGCTCTGTTTAATAATTGAATGCATTGTGTTATATGAAGCATTATGACAATATAATTTTGTATTATTCTACATTAAGCACTATGGTAATGTTTTGAAAACCTAAAATTATAAGTTCTTTGAGGAGTTCGCATACTGAGGATTACCAACTGTACAATATCTAATGGTATATTTCTAACTGCCATTTCCAAAATAATTCACCACTACAATAATATTTATGCGTGCCTCTCCACATTTTCTTGAAATACAAGTGAGCATCATCTCTGGGGATAGTCGGAAGAAAACACCAGTGACACATAAATAACTAATTAAAACTTCAAAGGTCTCTAAAAGAGCTAAGACAATGGCAAGAGTTCAGAGTCTAGTCTCTGAACTACAAGTTATATTTCTGTTCTTTAGGTAATTCCAACACTTTTATGCTTATGTAAAAGGCACATAATGTCTAATTCGGATTGCCTAAATTATTTAAATAAAGGTCAAAACTTACTGAAAGGATTACTTTAAAAAAGTAATTACTTTAAAAAGGTAATCCTTGTCACAAGAAAAAAATATGTTTGGAACTATGTGAGGTAATCAACGTTAACCAAACTTATTGTGATAATCATTTCACAGTATATACCTATATACAAGCATTATGTTGTATACCTAAAGACTCATACGACATCTTAGGTCAATTATATCTCATTAAAACTGGAAAAAATGATAATTCTATCATAAACATGTCTCTCCACTTATGAGCTGTTCATGCTACACTATAGGTGGGCAGAGCTGGCCCTCTTTAGGATGTGAGTCTTGGCACCCTTCACCTGTCAAGCATGATTTCTTCTCTTTTACTTCATTTGTATATTAAGCCTAGAGAAGCCTTGATGTCATGCAGTTGGGCTCTTGGATATATTCCCCAATTAGGAACCAGCCAGGAAGACAGAAAGCACTCTAGGAGTTCCCAGTGGAGGATTCAAGATAAGACATTGACTATACAGGTGATGGAAAAAAGCCAAACATGGTGGTGAGACAACTCAGAGATTAGGAACAGCAGTAAGATAAAGGGACGAAAGGAGGAGACAGTGCCACCAGAGCCCAAAAGCTGGGTCCAGTGAGCAAGAATCCTAACATGGTGGAGGCCACCCATCAGGAGCTGGGGTCATGGAGGAAGAGGTTGTCCGGCTAAAGGCAGAGCCATGAAGGAGATACAGCTACTGCTGAAGATGCTGAATGTCAAGAAAGAAGAAATAGTCTGGATTTTCCCCTTCTCTCACCCTCAACCATTGTCTTTCTGTGTCCACGGCAACCTGTAAGCCGGGAGGAAGAACATCTCAGGTAATTCTCAGCAATAAGAAGAGAGGACAAGGACGATCAGTGCAGGGAACAGATCTGAATGCACAATTGGCAAGAAGGTTTCCAAACCAGTCCAATAACTAAACTGCCTACAGCAAATGGCCTGGATCACTTCATCATTTTTTCCTGGTTTCCTTCAAAAACAAAACAAAACAAAACAAAAAAAACAAAAAAAAACCCTATACAGTTCTTTTTGTCCTGAGTTTTGCCTCCTCCCAATTCTTCCATATTTTGGCCAGAATATTTCTTCTAACAAGAAAATCTGATTAGAGGGGTCTTTCTAGCCCTACCTTCTTCAGTATGTCCCTATGGTCAACAGACAAATATCTAAACTCCCTCAGATTACACTGATAGTCCTAATTACCTCTTCACCTTCAATTATGTACATTTACAGTGAGCCATACTGAACTGCCTGTGTTCCAGAACATTCCATACTCTTCTTGCCTTCCCGTATTTGTCTCCAGGTGAACAACCACTTATCCTATGTGAGGTAGTAGCCATGATCATGGACTCTAGAGCCAGATAGTCTTGGTATGAACCCAAGCACCAATGCTTACTAGTCATGTAAACTTAATTGAGTTACTTAAACTCCCTGTGGTTAAACAGTTTCCTCATCTATAAATTAAGGATAATAATAGAACCTATCTCACAGGGTTGCCTTAAAGATTAAATGAGAGTTGGTACATAGAAAGCCCTTATAACAGTGGCTGGCACATAGTACCACATACACATCTGTTGTTGTTGTTATTATTATTATTATTTTATTCTTTAAGACAAATTAATTACTACCACTTCTGTAAATGCCTCTCATGGAAAAAGCCAGGTGTTCCTTTTCTTAAGCTTCCTCTACTCATTTCTTTGCACTTCTCCAGTCATACTGTGGTCTGTGTGTACACTGGTCTCCAATAACAGTGGACAGACAGTTTGAGGGCAGAGGCCTGAGCCCAGCCATCCTGGTCTCCCTAGGTCTCCTGTAGGGGATGACCCAAGTGAATATTCATAAAGATGAGCATCTTTCACAGAAAAGAAATTTCTAAACAATATAATCTAAGTTGAACAGGATAAGAACAAACTTAAATTTAATGATAACAGTGTCTTAGGATCTTTAGATAATAGCAACTCTAGAACTTTGGTCTTTATGATTCTTCAGGGGGAGAAAAAGTATTCTTTTAAGGCAGGTTTTGCCTCTGAAACCACTTCTGTGTGCATATCACAATCCCCCATTTCCTTCTACAGTCTTTCCAATGCCATGTTTCCTTATGAAGTTCTCTTTGACACCTGCATCCAGAAGACGGCCATTCTGTCACCGCTGACTGTTCTAGTAGCTTTGTCACCTCTTGCAACACTTTGCATACCCAGCAATGGAGCCACCTTTTAAATATTAAATCTGAATTCTTCACTCTGCCCACAGGTTCCTAACACCCCAGACCTATCAATATTCCCCCACTGTAACACTCTGACTTTATGGAGATTCTAGCTTTGACCCCTCCCCTCTTCTCCCACATCAACTGGGACACCCCCCTCCTGTCACATTTTCTTTCTTCCTCTCACTTCTCACTGCACAAACCCAAAAGGATTTCAGGTGGGAAAAAAACCTGCAATCTACCTTCTACTCTTTCAATAGCTTTTAAAGTTCACTAAAATGATGTATTGGATAAATCGGGACTTTTTATCCAACACGATGCCCTGAGCCTCATCTGAGAAAATGCTTTTGAGTTCCTTAAAAATCCTACTAGCTGACTGAAGATCTGTCACTAGCCGTGTGAAGACAAATGGTGTTAAAGGGATGTGTCAATCCCTTCTGTGGTATTTGGGGTGTACTGGGGATGGTCGTGTTCACTGGCCATGTAGTGTGAAAGAGACAACTCACCAGTGAGTATCCTCCCCCTCTCTTCACCACACTGGTCCTGCACTTTCTGGCTTTCACCCTCAGTCATCTTGTCCTTTCCCCATTTCATGGTAGCCATAATAACGATGTCCAACATGAGCCAATTCTAACATTGATTTTCTTCACTTAAAAGGAGAGGAAAATCACAAACCACATTAAGCTGGAATCTATGGTTCCCAATTTTACCCCGACCCTTAAAACCACTTGTAAATGGTTCATGTGTCTTCCATCAACTTCTCCCACTTGCCTAAAGAGCTATTCCAACTTGCACCCACACAATCTCAGTGTTAACTTCTTTAATAAATTAATTCAGTTGAGTAAAGTCTAGCATCAGTTTCTCCTATATTCTCCTATTGCAAACAAGTGGTTCCCAGGAGGCCTTGCATTTTTTAAAACATCACTTTAGTTAAGCACTAATGCAAGGCAAGTCAAGGATGGAAAAAAGTTGTTGGCTGCTGAGCATATGAAGTGAACATTTATTACTTTAGCCTGATTAGTACTCATTCTTCTTCCTTATGAGAGCAGCATAACCCATTTTCCTCAGACTGGCCAATCAAAGATTGGCATGTCTCCACATGTCCCGCATGCTGGTCATAGTAACTGGTTCAGGATAGACAAATGACTTAGTTAGTAATAAAGTGATTCACATGGGTGAGATTTTACTGAAAAGGTTGGGGGTGGAAAGTATATATATATATATATATTTTTTTTTTTCTGGGGCAGTTAAGCACAAGAATACAAGCCTGGAGTAAGGGGTGTGAGTTTCATTTCCATTTAGGGAAAATCAGTAGAATGGAGTGGAATCAAGAAATTTTTTGACCTTTTTTTTTTTAAAGATTTTATTTATTTATTTGACAGAGAGAGATCACAAGTAGGCAGAGAGGCAGGCAGAGAGAGAAAGGGGAAACAGGCTCCCCGCTGAGCAGAGAGCCCGATGTAGGGGTCGATCCCAGGACCCTAGGATCACGACCTGAGCTGAAAGCAGAGGCTTTAACCCACTGAGCACCCAGGTGCCCCATTTTCTGATCTTTTAAAAAGTAAGTTTGATGCCTGATTAACACTTTTTGAGCACCTGGCCCGGATCATCAGTCTGGAACTGATAATGAGCAAATTTCCATCTTCCATAAAAGTTATATTTTTATTATAATTAACTTAAATAAGAAAGCGAAGAACCCCCAAAACACCTGTGATCGTTAAAGAAATTCCATCAGCAGATTAAAAAGGCTACCTTCCAGGGCACCTGGATAGCTCAGTGGGTTGTGCCCAAATCTTGATTTCAGCTCAGATCATGACCTCAGGGTTGTGAGATTGAGTCCTGTGTCAAGCTCTGTGCTCAGTGGGGAGTCAGCTTGAGAGTCTCTCTATTCTTCTCCCTTCACCTCTCTCCCCACCTTCTCTCTCAAGCAAATAAAGAAACCTTAAAAAAAAAAAAAAAGAAAAAGAAAAAGAACGAGTAATTCTCTTGGCAATTTATACCAAAGTTCCAAAAAAGAAAAAGAAAGAAAATCATCTCAAGTAATTTTATAAGATTAATATAAATTTGAGTCAAAATCAGAAAAGAACAGTATCAGAAACAATAATTATAAGCCAATTCCACTTTCAATGTAGAATGAGGCTAGACCAGAAAGTTTGATTTACGTTTAAAGACTGCCAAGAATAATGATTAAGCTGTAGTTCATTGGTGACCTTCATTTCAATCTCCTCTTGAGCCAGTAAACAAATAAAACACAAAATATATGAGGTGAAGACACAAGAGTATACATAGGGCTTCCCTGTTCCTGTCAAGTTTGTCAGAAAAGGTACTTCTGAAGTTTTGTTTTCAAAGAGAGGGCAAGATGAACAACCTACACCACCAAGGAGCCCCCCGCAGCCGCTTGCTTCCATTCCTGAATTAGAAAAGGAGAGGGGTCACCTCATAAAATCAGGAGTTTATCTACTCCTATATAAAGCAATGCTTGTCTACATTACAGCGACACAATTTTGTGTCACTAATGTATTGTGGTTTTTACTGTAATGCTAGTCCCAGAGTAGGAGTGACCATAACCTATTACAAATAGTCACAAAACTCACAAAAATGTATAACTGCAAATTGAAGTCTGCAGTGTATTTTTTAAAGGGGGGGGAGGAGAAGAAATAAATGTGTCCCCCATGAGGGGCACTAAGAACAACAAAGAGGAGTCTATGATGGAAAGCAGTTTAGAAATCAGGGATGTTTCTTTCAGAGATGTTTAACTTTTATTATTTTTTTATAAAACTGAATAATGTTCAGTTCTTATTCATTTACCCAAGTTCGTGCTCATTAAGTGAAATATATATCACAGAATGTTGGACTTTCTGAACCTGGCTGCCTGTGGAAATGTATTCCTTCCCAAATGTCCACTGCCAGCTGGAATTTCCTCCTCTTCTGGCAGTAGTAGTTCATGCTTTTTATCAGTATTGCTAGGATTCCTCTGTGTCTGCTTTTAGGCCTGTGTGTGTCCTGGTGAATTCTTCCTTCTTTTCATCTGTTTCCTTTTAAAGCTGTTTTAAGGTTCATTGCTTCTTGACCTCTTCAGCCTTGTGGTTCTTCTAGCCCCGTGCAATTCCCCAGTTGGGGCTTCAAGATTCTATTACTGCTGTCCTGTCAACAACCTTTCCCCCCTCCCTTCTTTCACCAACTTTTGGCTACTCCCTGATCACATTCAGGGTGTAAAAACGCTAGGAGTGAACAGTCAACCAATCCACAACCCCCACCAGCAGCACATACGACAGAACCTATTTGGAATCCTTTTCCGTGATGACTAGCTAATGCAACTAAACTGCCTAGCGTCAGTTCAGCCTCTGGAAGCAACCCAAATAGCAACACAAGAAGGGAGTCAAGGATTAACCAATGCTCGCAGAAATGTTCACAGTTGATGGCCCAGACAAAACAGCGCATCCCAGCTCATGAAGGTTTGCATATCATTACAGAGCTATGGAAAGGTATGCTTCCCTGGGAAGGAAAAAACCCCTCTCCATCATAATGTAGCTTTGTTGTTCACATGTTGTCTGCTACCTGCATTGACTGTGGTAAGAACTGCATATCACAAGAAGAGTATATAATGGCAGTGCGAACCACAAAGATGATGTTTATTCCATATCTAAGCCAATAAGCGCAATGCAGTATTTCACGGGTCCTCATCTTTTCCCATCTTATATTAGACGGATCCTTTCAGCAGGAGTTTTAATGCATTGTAAACCTACTTGGTGGCAAGCTTTAAAAGCATTTAATAAAGGAATGTGGAGGAAACGTCATCAAGGAGCAAGGTTTGCCTTAATGATTCCTTAACCTGTTTATTATTATCTCCTGCTTCCTAGAGATGATGGTTCAGCAGTTCTACAAATCAAGCTTTAAAAAACCTGAGACTTTTCGGAGCCAAAGATCCTTCAGCTCTACAAGATAATGCAGCCTGCTAGCCTTCCATTATGGGCAGGCTGTGGTTTATTCTGTTTTCTCAAAGGGACCTTCTGGAAGGAATTTTATGGCCATAGTCTTCATGGGACCATCAAGCAATCGGCGGCATGTGTGGGAAGAGAAAGCACTTGTCCAAAAAGCTATGACTTCAGTTTTCCTTCCTACTTGCTGCCCAGGACTTGTGGTCTCCTTTAGACCCAATGCCTTTTTGGAGAAAGCATTTTAAAAGTTATCTCTAGACCACACTCATTCATAGAACAGACAACATGCAGGAAGGCCTGAAGTTTCCTGTTCAATAAATGGCCGAGGTAAAGAGATAGAACTCGAATGGAAAAGTTTAGGAAAAATACTTCTGGCTCCCTTACCGGGAGCTAGTCTTACTTGGAGGAAGACGTCTGGGGAGCTGATGCGAGTCACCTACCTCATTTTCACTTGGCCCAACCTTTCCCTTTGGTAAACACACTTTTCTGCAGATGGGGACATTCTGCTGACTTCTACCAGAAAGATCTACAAGCGAAGGTGAAGCCAAACTATAAGGAGCAAATGAAAATAGAACCCATGGGATAGCCTGACACTTTATAGAAGTAAATATGACCAACTCAGACCCACAGGAAAGCATTTTATGGCAAAGATTGTGTCCTTTCAAAGAAAAGACGAGGCATTTTATTTTTCGAAATGAAACCTGAGATTAGTGAAACCATTGCCAGGTGCCTGGTGGAAATTATTTTGTCTGTAGGGACTTCATGGTGCTCTCTCATGAAAAGAAAAATTAACCTTCAATGAATAAAAAAAATCTTTAAATTCCATGTTGGTAAAATTATTCTTACATTGCAGTTCTCATCAAGGACTAATATATATATAACGCTTGAAGTTTTTCCATTAAACTGTTTTTGAGTTATGAGTGACCAAAAAAATAAGTTTGAACATATTGAAAGAAAAAAATGAAAAGACAGATCTTTCATGTCCCTTAGCTAGAAAGGTCGTTATTTACACCTCCAGCAACTCTCTCTACACCCTTCCCCACCCCCATGTTGCGAAGGCCAATACCATTAGTTACAAGTTTTAGGTAGAAATCATTTTTACTTTAGTATTTACTTTAATTCAACAAATATGTATGCCTAGTGAGGCCAAATTGTGTACTGAGTGCAAAAAAACACGTGATGATAATAGGGCATTTGGGTTTTTCTTTAAAAAAGGAGCAAGCTGTATATAATTAGGATGATGACCACTTAAATTCTGGAAATGTCAAATTTGAAATGTCTGTAAGACCATCGAGGAGGGGATGTTCATCAGGAAGCTGGAAACTTGGTCAGAAGACAGGTAAAATTGGACATATTGGGGTGGTAGTCTTCTGTGTCACATGATGTAATACAAAGTAGGTTTCCAATGAAAAATTAAGTGACCACTACTATTTTAATCTCTTCCTTAAAATATCTTGTAAAGTGATAAATATACTTTCCTTGAAAGTATTTCACAACAAATATGTTCAATTCTCTCCACAGCCAGCCAGGAATGTGAAGGGCTCAGGGAACCACAGTAACTCTTTTAGGGAGGCTACCTATCCAGGTCCATGAGGAGCGAGACGGGGCCCTGAGAACACAGCAGTGCCTGGGAAAGAAGAGAGGAGAGAATGGGAAGCTGAGCTATAGAACTTGTGAGAAAGCACTTTCTAAAGAATTGGTAAATATAGAGATTTTTCATGTAAAGAATAAAAAAAAATTGGGAAAAAAAGCAAACAAAGTTACAAGGTGGGAATTGGTTGCTAACCCATTTAAATTTTGTATTTCTTTTTCTTATCACCCTGAAAAATATTTTCCTCCCTAAAACTTTGAAGCCATTTTTCAAAGTCAGGAATTGTTCTGTGGTCCAAATCACTTAAACAGAACTTTGCTACTATCCTGCAATGTATTTCATCGTACGCTTATATAGAATTTTGGTGTCTCATTTATTCATTCATCCATTTATTATTTAGGTATTTTTTTCAGGCACAATCACCAATATCACTTTTCTTAAAGAAATACCCCTATACAAAAATGCCCATTTGGCTATTAGACACTTTTCTTACAGAAAAAAGAAAGAAGTCAGTAACAAGCAAAATCCTTTAGAGATCCTTGAACGAATGTGGTACCATAAATGCCTTAGTTTCTTCTTTTATAAAAACAAAGTAACGCTAAGCAGGAGAAATATTTACAGTTTGCTTTAGAGGACTGGATAGGTGGTATATCACCAAAAGTTGGGTTACTGATGCTATTAGCTAATGCTGGACATCAGCCCTCTGCAAATCATCTCATGTCAAGCCAGACCTTCCCAGAGATGAAATGAGGGCATGCTGTTCCAATTCAGAATGATCGATCATACTACAGCTTATTGGCTCCATGTCACATCAAACATCAAGGTGGTTGGTTAAAATTGTTTTGACTTGTCATAACTTTGGCATCCTATTGGCTGATTTCCATACAGCTCTACATTAAGATCTTGGGCTAGAGTCATAAAGACCTGAGATTGAGTTACAGCCCCACCATTAGTAGGCATATAACTTTGGGCAAGTCAGTTCACCTCTCTGATCCCGATCTTCAGTATCATCTATAACATGAGGATTTACAATGAAATCCACCTCAAGAGTTGTCAGAATTGGGGTGCCTGGGTGGCTCAGTGGGTTAAAGCCTCTGCCTTTGGCTCAGGTCATGATCCCAGGGTCCCGGGATCGAGCCCTGCATGGGGCTCTCTGCTCAGCAGGAAGCCTGCTTCCTCCTCTTTCTCTGCCTCCTTGTGATCTCTGTCTGTCAAATAAATAAATAAATAAAATCTTAAAAAAAAAAAAAATAAAGTTGTCAGAATTAAAGAAGGTAGTGCCTGAAAAGTTTTGAATAGAATCTGAAGAGGAACAGATACTGTCAATATATTTCTATTTTTAGTATTATTAATCTGATTCATATATACAGAGTTCACACAGGTTGAAAAAAATAAAGCCAAAAATGACTGTGATAACCAGAATTACATTCTCCTTGAATGTGGAAGGGAGGAAATCTCTTTTCCTTTCCCCCCTCTTTTTTTTCTTTGGAACAGGATTTTTCATTCTCTCTCTTTCATACTATGTTAAAGCACTCATCTGCTGAGGACCTTTTTTCTTATCAGAGCATATACTAGGCTTGATCCCCAACAGTCCTTGGACACTTACAGGAGTCATACAGCCAAGCTGAGGCAGCAAAGCTAGATATTGGCTACAGTGCTACTAGCATTGGCTACTTTGGCAATACAGTATCTTGGATTGTCTGCTGGCAATGGGCTGACAGCAAAAAGTTATATGGGAAAAGCATGAAAGCGTGTGGTGCAAAAGGATCTAGTAACAAATTCTTGAGATGGAAAGAATTGGAAGGAAAATAGCTCTGCGGGATATCAACTTGTGTAGCAATGAATCTGATCTGCTGGAGTGCCCTACTATGAGGAACAAAGCAAGTCGTTCCTGGGACTTACTTTGGAATATACATTTGGTTTCAGCTGAAATTTTTTTAAAAAAAATTTTTAATTTTTATAAACATATATTTTTATCCCCAGGGGGTGAAGGGGGTCAGCTGAAATTTTTAATAGAGATTGAGGTTCACGCAAGTAAAGAGAAGGTGGGTACAGTGTACAGTGGATCTGATTTTGGACTCTTGATTTTTTAAAATAACATTTGTTAAGTCATAGGATTTTTAGAAACAAAAATAGAATTTGAAGGTATAAAGATTTGACTTGAACTATTTTTAAATCATAAACCAGCATGCATATATACTTGTGCTCATCCATTTTTTAGTGAGAAAATGATTATTGTCTCATGAATTGTAGCTTTCTTGTCTGGCACTAAATAATGCAACCTTAGTGAGAAAATCAGGGCTCTGAGACACATTACAAACAGTTACAAATATAGCAGCTGCATTACTCTAGTTCTTGCTAGCGGAAGTTTTCATTATAAATATGGATATTAAGAGGTGCATCATTTCTATGTGTGCATGTTCTAATCGGATTCTTGACAGATAGAGAAATGAACTCCTCTACATGTGAGTGAAGATACTTTCTTTTCTTTCAATTTTTTTTTCTAGAGACAAAAAAAAAAAGGCACTTTTTTTGAAAGTCTCTTTCTTGAGGACCAAGAGCCTTTAGACTGAGACAGGAATGAAATCCCACCTCTATGTAGAATCTATACCTAGTTTTTAATTGTGCAATTACATTACCATTGCAAACAATTAAAAAAATACAAACTCCCACCAAGCTTTTCATTAAGGCTCCAACCAAAACAAACAAACAAACAACATCTGATTTCTTGCTCGAGGACAGATAACCCGTTGTAGGGCATCTTCACATGTCTGAAGAGCAGACTGGACAACTGTTTTGCACACAGACTTTTGGTAAGCGACCTGTTTTCTCATCCATGTCTCATTCTTGCCTTCCATTTTACCTGATGCTTCAAAGTCCTGAGCCTATCCTAAATTATTATTCAGATCAACAGTTCCCTGATGTGGTCCCCAAACCAACAACATCAGCATTAGCAGGAATGAAAATTCTCAGGCTCTACCCCAGACCTACTGAAGCAGAAACTGCGGGTATGGGGTCTGGCAATCTGTTTTAGCAAGTACGCCGGGCAGTTCTGACACCCACTGGCATCTGGGAACCATAGATATGGAGCAGATTAGCTCCTCTGGAGAACAGACCTGCTCTCTGCACTCTGGTTTGCTCTGCTCTGCTCTAGCAATTTCCACTCTTCCATGTGCTCTCAACATTCAAATATGTGTTAAAGTCTGTGTTCTCCTAATGACCTCATTCTTATTCTCTTAATTTGTGTGTTGTTTTAGCCTTTTCTTTCCTTTCTACCACTTTACTGGGGAGTCAGGGAGGGAGAATTGACAGACATATGTTATTGGGCTGTTATCCTTAACCATAAGTCTCATATTTGTATAGCCATTTCTAAGCACCAGTATTTTCAGACTTAGTGCCCATTTATCTTTCCTAAAATTGAAATCACTAAAGGTCGGTTTTGTGGTATGTGTGTGTGTGTGTCTTTAAAAAGAGTAAAATTTTTGCTTTGGAGACAAGCTCCTTTTTAGTTCATTACCTCCCTATTTTATCTTTACTAATTACTTTTTTTATCTTTACTAATTACTTCTTTCCAGCTTCTTGAGTTGAGTATTATTATTTTTTTTGCTCTCTAATAAATGCATTTACGACTATAAATGTACCTAAAAGTACTACTTTGCCTGGTTCTCATCTTTGATATGTGGCTTCATTATCACTTATTTTTAATGAAATGTGAAGCTAAATTGAAATTTAGCATAATTTATTAAACCAAAATTATTTGAAAAAGCTTTTGCTCTTTTTCTTTTTCATGAAGAACATACATATTGAGGGTACCTGGGTGGCTCAGTCAGTTAAGTATCTACATTTGGCTGAGGTCACACACCCAGGATCCTAGGACAGAGCCCCACATTGGGCTCTCTGCTCAGCAGGGAATCTACTTGTCCCTCTGCCTCTCCTCCCTGCTCATGTGCATACTCTCTCTTGCAAAAATAAATAAAATCTTTAAAAAAAAAAGAATGTAGGTTTTTTTTTTAAAGATTTTATTTATTCATTTGACAGAGAGAGAAATCATAAGTAGGCAGAGAGGCAGGCAGAGAGAGAAGGGGGGAAGCAGGCCCCCTGCTGAGCAGAGAGCCCGATATGGGACTCAATCCCAGGACCCTGAGATCATGACCTGAGCTGAAGGCAGAGGCTTAACCCACTGAGCCACCCAGGTGCCCCAAGAATGTAGGTATTGATATGCATGGGAGAGACAACTGACATTTAAGAATTTATTTGAAATATTTTTGTGGCTTAGTATTTGTTTAACTTTTATAACTCTTTTTTTGGCATGTGACAAGATTATGTACTAGGCTTTGAAATACAAAATTCTACATGTATATATTAGGCCAGACTTGTTTATTATGTTATTTAAATCTTCTGTACCTTGACATTTTAGGTCTATTTGATCTGTTCATTTCTGAGTTATATTAGTCTTCTGTTATGATTATGAAATTGTTATCTTTCCATACAATTTTGCTTTCTATACTTTCAACAATTTTGTTAAAAATGAATGTCTGGAACTGCTTTATTTTCTGAAGGGACAGTATACTTTTTATTAGGAATTTATTATTATTATTTTAGGTTTTTTAACCTTAAAATTTACTTGCTTAATAATAGTTATATTTCCATTTTGAATTATTTGCATGGTATATATCCATTTTATTTTTTTATTAGATATCTTCCAGTCCTGTCACACATAGACAGCATATAGGTAGATTTTTTTTTTAAGTACAATTTGAGAGAATCTGGCTTTTTATGAAATTATGATGTTAATTGAATGAATAACATCTTTGGATTTCTTCCTGTTTCTTACTTTAGGTTTTCAATTAATTGTCCATTATTTTGATTTGTTTCATTTCCTATATTTGTTAATTGGAGGGTTTTTTACTGTTCTTTTCTTGATTTGAAAGTTGTGGGTTTTATTTTAAATTGTCCACTTGTTACACGAAGTTTTAACATACTTTAAATGTTTTTCCATAAATACTTGGAATCATGGTACATGTGGAGTTCTGTCTTCCCACATTCTCCTCTGCACAACCCACCCTAGCCACAGCCATACCCATGTTGAGATCTTTCATTCTGTATTATCTTTACTACTCTTAGACAACTATACGTTTTGTTTATTTCTTTGCCTACCACTGTTTACTGTATCATATCTACCATTCTTTTTTTTTTTTTTTTTTTTTGGTTGCTATTTATTTTTTTTTTTTAATTTTTTTTTTTTTATTTCCAGCATAACAGTATTCATTATTTTTGCACCACACCCCGTGCTCCATGCAATCCGTGCCCTCTATAATACCCACCACCTGGTACCCCAACCTCTACCATTCTTTTTGATTCATTTTTCATTTTGTTGAAATACACCCTGCTCTTTCAAGGAGTCCTTGCATATCTATTAATGATAGTTTGGCTGTGTTTAGAATTTGGAGTTCAAAGTCGTTTTCTCTTGGAACTTTGATGCGCCTAGGTTATATTTTCTTATTCACTCTGACTCAGAGTGGGACTGTCAATATAAATATTCATACTTGAGGATTTATTAATTTTTACATTTTATTTCCTCTATTGTTACATACTTAACAGATATTTTTGTTTGTCAATGCCCTAACAAGAATATTATTTTGCCCTGATAAGGATATTAATAATACTTATACAGTGTACTTCTGTTTGTTCTATTAATTTCACTCCCTTGGCCATTAAATGGTTTTGTTTGCTTGCTCAAGTGATGCCTTTTCATGCAGGTTCCTTGCTGGCCTATCCATGGTGCTATTTCTATAGGCTACCAGAACAGTATTGTTTTTAATGTGAAGAGAGGAGAGAGCAAGGAGAGGCCCTGTGACAATAGCTGCATTTTCTGGGTTGAGTCCACAGTCTGTTCCTCCTGGATGTGACAAGACACCTCGGGCACTGCCTACTTCCCAAATTCAGGCCCCTATACCCTCTGTCTTCAACGGAAGCAGACGATTCTATATTACTTGCTTTTCCTTACTCTGAGCCTGTTAAGACACATTTTTCTCACTTTAAAGATGGGGAAAACGGGGGGCGCCTGGGTGGCTCAGTCGGTTAAGCGTCTGCCTTCGGCTCAGGTCGTGTGGGATTGAGCCCCACATTTGGCTCCCGACTCAGCGGGAAGTTTGCTTCTCCCTCTCCTGGTGTCCCACCCCCTCTGCTCCTGCTCCGTCTCGCGTACAATGGGGCAGAGCAATTTGTTCTAGCATACTACTAACCAGTGACAGAACCAAGAACAAAATTTAAATTTCCACACTCTTGGGTCTATAGTTATTTCTTAGATCATGCCAAACAGAACAGTTACCTTGGTCTGATTTGATTAACTGCCGTTAAACTACTGACCATTTAGAGAAAATAATTTTTAAAAAGTAAAATCATATCATTAGGGGAAAAGAGAAATCAACTATCTTTTAAAGCTTTTTTTTTTTTTTTTCTTTTTAGGGACACCTCGGTGGCTCAGTCGGTTAAGTGTCTGCCTTCAGCTCAGGTCATGATCCCAGAGTCCCAGGACAGAGTCCCAAAGCAGGGAGCCTGCTATGCCTTCTGTCTGCTGCTCCCCCTGCTTTTGTTTTCTCTCTCTCTCTGACAAATGAACAATAATTTAAAAAAAAAAGTTTTAAAATATAAACTGGTTTTTAAAAGAATTTAATGTCAAAGGCTAATACAGAAAAAAAAAAGTATATTTTTCCCCATAAAATGAGATTAGACCAAAAGATTAGGGGAGACATTTTACAGGGTGAATAGTAATGTTGGTAGCCACAAAGGTTAGCCCAGGAGTTCTCTTCTGCTCCTGCTAATGCTGCTGCTGCCACCTCACCACTCACTTTGGGCAAACTGGGTCTCTGATCAGACCAAGGATACGGCAAAGCTGTGAAAATTCGATTGAGTCCCCATGAAGCTGAAGCACTGGTGTGGAAGGTGACCTAACACGAGCAATCATTTAATAATGTCAGTGTCTTAAAAGGGAATTCTTCATGCCTGCACATGCATGCTGAAAAGAGAAAGCAGTTTTGATCAGACTATCCATGTCATCTCAAAAACTGTACAAATCTCATATCCAAATGGAAGTTCAGGCCAACAGTAAGGAATAGACCAATTCTAAAATGCTGAGCTATGTTAGGACAATGGGACCATGGGATGACTGTATTTTAAGGATTCTTTGTGATTTTCAAACATCATGCAGTAATGTTGTATCAGATAGCTTTTGTTACATAACAAACCAAGCTAAAACTTAATGGTATACAAAAAATAAACTATTTCATTAAAGTTCTGCAGTTGGCAGTGTGGGTCAATTTGACCAATTTGACCTGGGCTTTCCTTGTGTCTGCAGTCAGAGGTCAGGTGAGCAGAAGCAGCTGACCTTGAGCTCTGGCACCTTGGCCCTCCCCACACTGAGGAGTGAATTTACACTGCTACTATTATGATTTTAGGATGCCTTTGGGGAGGATGAACACTGAAATTCCTATCCTATTAAATAGAAACTTGTAATTACTCAACTTAAAAAATTCACTAAAGAAAATGACGTAATGGTCTATTTGAGATATCTTAAGCCACTGAGTTATAATTGTGGAAATTTTTATTTTCCAATAATTTCTTTCAGTTTTATTGCCAACTCCCTTCCCATGAATAATTTTTAAATCCAATTTAATGGCTCTTCTGTCATCTTTAGCTAGTCACACTTGGTTCAGACCAACCTCCCATTAGAGTCAGGATTCTTCCCTACTTGGACCCTTGAAGGCCAGCAAACCTTTGGTTCTAGAACTTTGCTCTGCTCCTTTGGTGTTGGTATAGAGGGGCTGGAGGGAGAAGATCCATTTCCTGACAGGTCTTAGCATGGCACACAGGCTGTCCTCTTCTTCGATGGCCCAAATACTCTTCCCTTATATGAACAACCAACTTCAACAGTGCAAAAATTCCTGTTGCTTTTTCTCTGTGGTCAGCCTCCTTAATCAACTGTGGTCTACAAAGTAGAGTGGATAGGAAGAAGTCCTAAGACTCTGCTGGCACTGGGTTCAACTCCGAGGTATTTCCTTTAAAACCGTGAAAGCATCTTCAAGACTTGGCCCTTGCCTGGCCACCATATTACATCCCAAACTCTAGGAGTTCCCAGGAAGCTGACAGTCACCCTCCCCATCTCATCTTTATTCTGAAACTCTTCCCAGCCCATTCTTGGGAACCACAAAATACTCAAGAGAGTCAATTCATGCCTCCTCCATTTGGCTCTATTATCCCACTATCTTTCCTTAATGCCTCTGCCCTCAGAACACCAAGGCATGTTTGCAAGTCTTATTGCTTAGGAGACATCAAGTGGGGAACGAATGTCCTTTTCTTGCTGAAACAAACCTCATGAGGAAGACTTTATTATCCATTCCCTTTAGCTTCAGAGGAGAGACCAATAAATGTCTGCTTCTCTTTCCTTTGGGAAAAGTAAGAGGAGGTCAGGGCCTCTAACAGATATATCCGGGCCCCTTTCCAATATTCTTTATACTAAGGGAGGATAAGTAGACAGTGGAAAAAGTAGTGGTTGGGAAAAGGTGTTTATCTCTGAATCTGCTCAAATGGCACTTTTTAGCAAGCCCTTTGGGAAAGTAACTAGAATCCCAGCCTGATATTCTCCCTGAATTTCAGAATACATAGTGGCCTTTGCTCTCAGCTGTGAGTTCTCAATACTGGGAAGTTAAAAAAGATTACACATTTTACACTACCATGCTATACAGAATAAGTCTTCAATCAATGTAAAATGTTAAAAAAAAAAAAAAAAAAAGAGTCCCAGTTGTAACTGTTGCTGTGAATAGAAGACTTTTATTTCAACTTCGGTGGCCCATTTTCCTTTACCCTTGTTGTAGATCACTCTTCTTCTTTTTCTTTTTGCATATCAAAACAATTTATTGTAAGGGTTTAACAGTATCTCTATAGGTATTGATTAGTTTAAATATCACAGTTCATTCTCCTTCCTTCAGCACCAAGAAAATTGATGTGATGGCCTGTCTTAAGTTGGTTTCCTCTATTGGTCTTTTATCTGACAAGACACCTTTGGCAAAGTAATGACAAAGGCTCATCAATATGCTACTTTTCATCTGTCTGACACTGAAATCAATGGACTGCAGAAGAAGTCCTTCTATCAGCATTGTCAGAAATGATCACCGTGCTGGACAGAGCATGCTACCTGATTTCTCTGAGCACTCATTCATTCCTGAAAGCTTTCTCTAGGCTGTTACAACAATGACCCTGCTTAGAGGTCAGAGATAAAGATGCTGTACAATCAAAGGATGCTCAGTAAGTCTGGAAAGGGGAGACTCTCTCAGAGTGTGAGATGATATAATGGTCTGCACATCCGGCCCCTGGGAGAAATCACATTCTCCATCTCAGGGACATGTGACCTGCGGGATCTGCATTTGTGGGACTGGAAGCCCTAATCTGTCATAAGTGACAGCTGAGAGTAGAGGGTTACACCCAGCACCAAGGAAAGAACTTATCCGAGCAAAAGTGGTTAGATTGGCATAATCAGTTTTATGAGAAAAAATATCTTCAATCAAAAATTTTAAAATAATGCAGACATGGTTATATAATAGTTTGGTATGGTTAGCCAACAATAATAATTCAGTAGAAGAAAACAATTAATCTTGTAACATACTTGACATATTTAGATCATTTACAATCATCCTCACAATTATCACATAGCACACTGAATTCTACTAGCAATCGTAAGCCTCATAGAATTAGGTTTCCCTGACTTAGAAACTGCTGGGCTTGGGTTCATTCTAAAAGAATAATGTCCTAGAAACTTGCAGCCTTCAGATGGAACTCTAATCCAAAGTAGAAGAAAAACTGAAGAATGCTGATTTCAGAGGGTGACATCCAAAGTATTTGGACTTCTGACTATCTAACTCATCAGGGCACTTGATTGTTTTTCTGCTTGAAGAGATACAAAAACATCATGCCCAGGGTGCCTGGATGGCTCAGTGGGATAAGCCTCTGCCTTTGGCTCAGGTCATGATCTCAGGGTCCTGGAATTGAGGCCTGCATTAGGCTCTTTGCTCAGCAGGGAGCCTGCTTCCAACCCTCCTCCCCTGCCTACTTGTGATCTCTCTCTCTCTCTCTCTGTTAAATAAATAAATAAAATCTTAAAAACAAAACAAAACAAAACCCTAAAGGGCAAGAAGTTCTTTCACACACACACACACACACACACACACAAAGAAACCAAGAAACAAAGAAACAAAGAAACACAAAACAAACTTTGCCCAAGTATACTTTCTTTTGTTCCTCATATTGGCAGGGCACTATATACTCTTTCCCCCAGAAAAACAATTGCTTATTCAAAAGTAGCAATATGAGTCTTGAGATATTTTCCCCCTTCTCTCCTTGTCCCCATCAGTGGTGAAATGCAATGATACGTGATGACAATATATAAAATCCAGGAAAGCCGTGAAGCTATGTAGGTAACTAATAGATTCAGAGATAACTGTCAAGAATTCCTCTGAGGAGTTAGGGGGTATGTATTTCAATGGCATCTTACTAATGGGGTCGCACAGAAACCCTAACCAAAATTGCCTGGAAAGAGAATGTGTGGGTGCAGTAAGGGAAACCCTACAGGAACACTGGTCACAATGTCACAGGCCAGGTATTCCCTTAGAAGTATATATCCTGTAAAACCCCAAAAGGCCGAGTCAAAGCATGCCACAAATCCCAGAAAAGAGGGAAGGTGAAATTGCAGCCCCTATGAGGTCTAAGGAAAGAAGCAAGACATTAAATGAGTCAAGTGGTCTGGATTTAGAGGGATCTGGAGTCAGTCAGCAGTTTACTTCTACGAATCACCTATGAGATTATGGACGAAGGGGGATCCCCATCAACGCAACAGTGAGAGGAGGATAAAAATGAGCAGGAATTACTTCCTCTAAGTCCAGTAAGCATTACTTTCTCCTTCTAGCTGGCAGGACACTAAGCAAGAACTCAGTGATCTGAAAACCTTGATGTTGCCTCCAAGACTACGCAAATTCTCTCAGAACATAATTTGCATGAGATAAAAACGGGCTGGCACTCAACCGTTGCTTCTTTGCTAACAGAAAGAGCTGGTTTCATCAGCAACCCTGCAACCCAGGCGCAGGACCCCACACTTGGTTTAATGTTCTGTCTTCCTCTTCAAATTTCTAAGAATTTTCAAAAAAGGGGCCCCACCTTTTTATTTTGTGCTGAGCTCCACAGATCCTCAAATTTATTCTCTGTCTTCCAAGTGGCCAAGTGTTCCTGGAGAGTCTGGCCCTTCTGTAGCTCAGAGTGGTTTTTATCCATCTGCGTCAAACACCGTGGTCTCATTCCCCTGCCAGTAGATTGGTGCAGGGCTAGGTTGAAGATGCCATTCACACAAATAAGAACCCAGAAGGAAGCTGGAAGGTTTCTGGAAAACCTTTCCTCAATCTTAAAAAGAGACACTGGAGGAATGTTCTCCTTGGTCCTATCTCAAAATACCGATGAATGAGGATGTCAGCATATATCCTGAATCTGACCACCTCCCCGTCCCTGCACTGCTAGAACCTGGGCTACTCTCATAGCCCGTGAAGCACACTCCTAATTTCTATTCTCACCCTTTACAGTCAATTCCCCACAATGGAGACAGAGTGTATGCCTACAAACAGAGATCATTTACCTACCTGTTCAAAACTCTCCAAAAACTTCCCAACTTATGATAAAACTCAAAATTCTAATCATTGCCTATAAAAGCCCTTAGGATCTGACATTGGCTACCATGGAAATCCTAGACACATTATATATCCTTCAGAAATGTCTCCCATATTCTTAAACATGTTGGGCTATTTTCCAAGAATTCACTCTTTGAATTCATAATATTTCCCTCAGAATTCACTGTTAATTAATAATAACCATATTATTGGCATTTGGAATTAGTTCTTCATTTATTGATCGAGTGCTTACTTTGTATCAGACTTGAAGGCACTGGGGAAATGGATATCAAGAGATAACAGCTTCTATTCTCTGGCTTTAGCTTAGAGGAAAACCTCTTGAAATCCTTCAAGCTAGTAGGCATCATAACAGGTGCTAAGATTGTTTTACCAATTTAAAAGCCCATGAAGTCTATTGCAAACTTCCTCACCTACATTCTGAGGCCCAGTGAGTGACTTAGAGTCCGAGAAGCTGCTAGCAGCGAATACAAGTCACCCTGTAAATGATATGACTATTTATGTAAACAGCACACCCCCTAGAGTTGGACAGGACCCAGCCTGCCTGCCTTCGGACAGGCACCAGTCCATCCCAGCTGTACCTCACTATGCCACCGGAGACCTCTGGAAACTTAGGACCAACTTATTCCTCTGACTCTCACACGACTGCCATTCCTGATCAGTGGCTAAAGTGAATGTCTCTCTTATGCTCTTTCCTGTCCTGCAGTCTTTTCTAACACTGTTCTAGCCCTCTTTTACCCCCATGCTATGGGTTGAATGGTGACCCCAGCCACAAAAAAATTAAAGGTATATTTCAGTCCTAACCCCAGTATGCCCTAATGTGGCCTTAGAGAGAGAAAGTAGAGTGGGCCCTAACTCAATATGACTGGTGTCCTTATTTTAAACAAACAAACAAATAACAACAAAAACACCTTGTGAACCGACAGACACATGGAGTGAACAGCATGGGAAAGTAAGAAGAGATTAGGGTGACATGTCTATAAGCCAAGTAACAGCAAGGATTGCCAGCAAACACCCAAAGCTGGAGGAGACACATGGAACAGATTCCGCCTCATAGGCCCCCAGAAGGGAACCATAAGCTTCCCCCCAGAAGGAACCAATCCTACTGATTGGACTTGGACTTCCAGCCTCCAGAGCCATGAGACAATACACTCCTACTATTTAAGCCACCCAGCTTGTAGCATTGGGTTATGTAGCCCTAGCAAACTAATACACCCCATCTATTGTTCCCATTCCCATAAAGAATTTCAGCTGTTACTACTGGAACCCCCATTTCACAAGAAATAAGTTTCCCAGCATCTTTGTTTTCTTCCCCAAACAATCTCTCCACTTCGGGCATTCTACTGAGGATTGTGCTTTACCTGTGGCTCTCACAAGTACTACTCACCCAGTACTGAGTTGGCATTCTCTGGCTTCCTGTAGCTATTTCCAGGGATAACTGTCCCCAAATACTGTAAAACTACTTCTTGCTCTGCAGAGGAAACCATTGGATATCTTCTACCCACCCCCCATCACTATTATTTTCCAACCATTCCATCATATTCACATGTAAATTTGACACCTGCTTCAAACTCTTCATCTCTACCCCAAGTCCTGCCATCGTCTCAGGCATCTTTGAGGGCCACAGGAGTAAGTCACCAAAGTCCTTAACCAACCACTCACTGCTACTGATTGCTCTCAATAAACCCAGTGGTCACTGTCTTCCACTTCACTCAGAGCCTTAGGTTTCTTGTTGGTCCTCATTCTACCCAACACACAAATCCTTAAACTCCAACATGATACCATAACCACTTAGCCTTCATTTTTCTCGTGGTCTCTTTCCTGTCCAAATTGCCTCTCTTCTCTTGGCTTCATAAAGATCTCTCACCTCTTTGTGCCACCACAGTGTCCAGAGGATGACACCCTTCCTGGTTTTCCTCTCCCACCTGGAACAGACCCCTTTATTGATCACGGAGAGTCTATCTTCCACAAAAGCAGAATATGAGAGTATAGATGGTTCTTGGAATATGCCATCGAAGACGTGTGTGAAAGAGAGATAGACAAAGCCAGAGAAATGGAGAGAAGGAGTGAAAACTGGTAGAACGCTAATTTCTCAGGTAATTGGGCCACCTGAATAGTTTTCAATTTATTTCGGAGTAATAGTTACTCGCCTCACTTAAAATCCGTGTTACAACACTCATTTGCTTGTTGCTCTTCAATTGTTCTCCAACAGTGACAGAACTAAGTTCAAGTTCTTTAGACTGTCTTCCTGGGCCAGTAATAATTTGATCTTGTCTACGCCTCTAGAATCATTTCCCAGCTTCCTACCTCTCACATAGTACAATTCAAAAGCTTTCTGCATTCAGATATGCTTCTGCCTGCAGCTTTATCTTGCCTTCTTTATGTAATCCCTTAAGGACGTCCCTCTCACCCCCATCTCTGGTGAACTCCCAAGCTTCTTCAAAACTCACTGAAGTTCTGATAGCACTTTCCTATCCTTTACAGATTGCTTTGGACAGAATTTGCAAGTCTTATCTTTAAAATACTTCTTCATTTTATACATTCTTCTACAATTGTACTGATTCTAATTTTTATTTTTCCCTCATGTATCTTTATGAGAGTGCAGTTTCTCAACCTCAGCACTATGGATATTTTGGACCAGTTAAGTCTCCATTGTGCGTGGCCGTTCTAGGTATTGTAGAATGCTTAGTAGCATCCTTGGTTTCTGTCCCCTAGATTCCAATAAAATCTCTCCAAGTTCTGACAACCAAAAATGTCTCCAGATATTGTCAAATGTCCCCTGGAGGACACTGGCCCAGGTATAGTGTAAGCCGCTCTGGGCTGTAGCTCGACTTTTTCATCTTATTAAACTGAGAAACTAACATGGTATCTGGCTCACAACATACATTTAGTCAGTGTGTTAGTTAAGTGCTCTGAACCACAGGCAGTATGACACCGCTCTAGCAAAATGCCACAAGAATGTCCAGGCAGAGTCCATAGCATCTCAGTTATTTCCAAGTAAAGATATTTTTTAGTTAAAGAGGACATTTCACTACTAAGAAAAACAAACAAACAAACAAATTTGTTGCTATGGTCCCCCCCGCCCACCCTCCAAAGCAAAGAGAATATTTGAGAAAGTTTTCTGAGCACCATGGCCTAAGACTGTGTAGCTCTTAACAAATTTGGCGCTCACTCCCTGCTCATCTGCTTCCTCTCCCCCTTGAAGCCCATTCGGACAGTCCCTACCTCCCCAGCAGTCTTTCCGATCCTCTACACACACAGCGCTGGGGCAGAGCCCCTCACTAGGCACTCGCAGCTGCTCAGAAGCCAGACTTCGGCAAAGGTGAATGGCTCCCCTGTGGATGACTGCCAAGTCCACTGTCTGTCTGCTTCCTGTGCCAGGGCACTTGGCTCCTGTTTACTGGGCTTTTATCTGCATTTATCTTTTCAACCCAATGAATTTAAATTACGTCTTTATCTTTTACTACTGAGGCAGCCTAAATCCCCCTTCTATCTTAATATGACTTCCTACTACAGTCCATTTTCTTCTCTAAGAGAGGGTTATAAATACTAGAGATGGGAAATGAACTACTTCCAGGAAAACCTTGTGAGTCCACTTTGGTGCATGTGGGAAGGGTTCAGCCTTCCCAGCACCACAGGGCAGGACTCACAGAAGATTATTTTAAACATTTTTTTTAAAGATTTTATTTATTTATTTGTAAGAGAGAGAGAGAGTGAGAGCAAGCACAGGCAGACAGAGTGGAAGGCAGAGTCAGAGGGAGAAGCAGGCTCCCTGCGGAGCAAGGAGCCCGATGTGGGACTCGATCCCAGGACGCTGGGATCATGACCTGAGCCGAAGGCAGCTGCTTAACCAACTGAGCCACCCAAGCGTCCCAGAAGATTATTTTATATTTAAAACAGAAAGTAACTTACGGCTTGCTCCCATCTGCCAAAAGGCAGACCTCACATCCTTCTGTTTGCATGGTAAATTATGGAAAGACAAAGAGACTCTAGAAAACTCAGCATGGTAAAACCAAATGGAAATCGTTTTTCCTTAAAACAACTGCACACATTAGAAGAGAAGCTAAATCCTTCACCAACAGCTGATGGGCCGATGTGACAGAGCATGGCTATATTCTGTTGGCCTTTTGCTTTCTCTGCCTTGGCCTTTGTGAAAATACGAAACGTTGATTTTGTGCTCTCATGTTTAAAACTATCATGGCAGACAATTCAGGTCCCAATTTCCATTTCCAACTCATTTCTTACTCCCTTCTTCCTTGTTCTACCTCTAAGAAGCTGGAAACACTGAACACTCACTCTCCCAGCTTCTCTTGAAGCTTGTGTGGATATGTCAGGTCTTTTTGCCCAATAGGACCTAAGAAGAACTTTGCTAGGAGATTCTAGGGAAGTGCTTGCCTTCCTGATATAAAAGACAGGTGTTTCTTGTGCTGCCCCCTTCCCCTTCTTCCCGCTTTGAATGTGCAAATGTTCCTGGAGCTGTAGTCACCATCCGAAGACTGTGAAGCAGCTCTGCCATCGGTAAGCAGCTCCACCATTTTGCCAAGTGAGAAAAGGAAACCTCTTTCTCCAAACCTGGTAGACAGCTGTTCTGTTTTTTGCTGCCAAAAGCACTTAAAATGAAAATAGCTGGGTTTATACTTCTGTCAAGTCACTATGAAAGTAAATGGATTTGGTATACCCCTTCTCTCTTCCCTATGCATTTTTACCCAAAATCCATCGGGATACAATGTGGTTAGTCCAAAATCTGCCAGGCATTGAGCATTAATCTAGGCCAACAATGACATCATAGCTCAAGTTGATTCCAGAAGACGGGTTGAAAAATCTAAGTCCTAGTCCTTGGATGCCTGGCTTTCAGAGAGCTAACACATGCTGAAAGTTTACTATGTACTAAGCAATCTTTCAGTGCTGCTTTAAATGAATTAACTCATTTAGTGTTCATAAAAACCTCTGAGTTAAGTCCCCAGATCATACTCCTTTTAAAGATAAAGGAACAAAGACACGGAGTAACTACTTTAGCCAAGGCTACCTAGCTAAGTAGCACATGGCTACTATCCATATGACTTGGACTTTCTGAGCCAACGGCGTATACATTCTGAAGAATAGGTGCCTTGAAGGAAAAACACATTGTCATTCTACATATGATGACAATCAGATGAACTCCTTTTCTTTAAATTTTATTTTTTCAATGTTCCAAGATTCATTGTTTATGCACCACACCCAGTGCTCCATGTAATACGTGCCCTCCTTAATACCCACCACCAGGGAACTACTATTTGCATCTTTGAGAGAACATCAGAGTCACTACACTGTAAGACAAAAATCAGCTATAAAGGGAAAGATGATTCTGTCCACATCATTCAGAGAAAAAAAGTGCATTTAAATGAAATAATATTAAGTACCAAAAAAAAAAAAAAATAGCCACTAACTTCTAATGTGGGCATATCATTTGCCACATGCTTTGCTAAGTGATTTTATGGGTCTTTCTCTTCAGTTCTCAGAACACCCAGGAAGCAAGGCAGATACTCGGCTGTCAGCTCTAAAGCCACTGCTTCCCCTTCTTTCTTGCTTTTTACTGTGTTTACCACCCTCTTGCCAAGAGCTCAGAAAAGTCTATTCTATCCCCAATCCCAGAGGAACAATCACAATTGGTGTCTGTCAATCATCTCCTTTGCCAGCTATTGATTCCAGGTAGGCAGATTCTTCCTCAAGAGAAATAAGGGGTAATCTGTTGGAATTTCTGGGGAAAACTTCCCTTGCTAGTCTAGAGAAGCACCAGGAAGAGGTGGCTGTGTCATGCCAGTAACTGAAGCGGTCCCCTTGCAACCAGTAGAAGCCTACACACCAAACCCAATTGCTAAGCATGGCAGAGAAAAGAAAAAGAAAAAGGCAGGGTTTCCCAGTGGCAGTATTAACTGCTGAATTAATGCTGAAACTGCCTTGCTTCTACATTTCTTGTTCTATCAAACACCAATATATACAAAATAGCTTCTCTTATTACCCCCATATTAGAGTTGAAGAAACTGAGGCACTGAGTGTGGAAACAGGGATTTAAACGAGGGCAGTCAAAATACCACCAGCAGCACGGCTTAAACCTCCCAGCTTCTTCCTGCTAGCCCGAAAAGCCCACTTCTCTTTCTTCACACCTAGGAAGGAACATTTCAACAGGGAATTTTTTGAGCAACTATTCTATTACCTGAACACCCAAGTTATAGTCAGGTTAGTGGACCATAAGATGGCTTCAGAAAAAGCTTTGTCCCCTCCAGATTAGAACACGAGACCTAAAGTCTTGACAAGATGCACAGGAGATAAGACAATGACGTTCATAAGAAGTAACTAGAATAGACATATCGAGAACTAGGTGGATTGTCCATGCCTATCTTCTAACACATCCTTCTCCTGTGCTCTCTAGATCCTTCCAAACAAGGGTGCTTGCCTTTCCCCAAACACAGGACACCTTCTTCTCATCCCTTGCTCAGTTATTTCTTCTGGCACTGCTCTCCCCCACAGCATGCTAGTCTAAATCTTACCCCTTCTGCAAAGCCAAGTTTTAACATCCCCACTTCCCAAATCCCCCGATCTTTGGTCTCCCTCTTTGTTGTACCACGAGAGTATGTTATCTTATTATCCCAATCAATATTATCTTAATTCGTATGTATAAATATACATCTGGCTTTTTTGCTCGGATGATAAATGGAGTGAAGGCAAACCTGTGGTTTTTTTTTTTTTTAATCACTATAATCTCCATGGTCTACCAAGTGCTTTCTACTAGTACCTTAAAGAGAGATTTAGACTTTCTAAAAATTCAACATCCTGAATCCTATAGCATTAATGGAGTATCTTTATGAATAAAGAAGAATACATAGCCTATTCTTTCTAAAATGATGCCATTTATTTCCTCCTCCTCCTCCTCCTCCTCCTGCTCCTCCTCCTCCTCCTCCTCCTCCTCCTCCTCCTCCTTCTTCTTCTTCTTCTTCTTCACAAAATCACTATACTCAACATGGGGTCTGAACTCACAACCACAAGATCAAGGGTCATACACCCAGGGAGGAGAAAAAATAGCAACCGGTCTCCTGAATTAAGCTGGCTATCTACCAGACCACTCTGAACACCCATGAAATCAGCCTGAGATGTAAGATATATCTGGATCTCTACAAACAGAGTATCTCAGGTGGTTGGTATCAAGGTATAAAAAGCAGGGAGTTGTGATTCTGTGGGCAGATATCGGAAGATAAATGGAAGGAGGAGGGAGCCTCTGGGATCTGATGCCAGGAAGGCAAAAGCCTCCTGCACTGAGGACCTGACACAGACTTGTAGACAAGTACCAGCAGGGAAAGGACTTTAGGGCAGCCCCCTAGACTGAAGCCTGGAGCTACGGGGGTGCATGTATGAACCAGGGTGGCTTGAAGCTTTAGAAGCACAAAGGGCAGAGACGTGCCTGGACCTGGAAGTGGGGGCTGGGAGTCCTGCTATTGGGCACACAACCCAGGATGCTGCAGTTTTTAGCAGCACAGACATAAATGGAGACAGTGCGGCCTGGAGAGCTCACTGAAGAGCAGACTATGATCTCTCTGTTCTGAAACAGAGTTTTGGATACAGTCACTTCTGCTCTTACTCTGGGAAGAGACAAGAGACATGGTAAGCTGCCAGGGAACGCTGCCAGAGAACAAAAGCTCCCCTAAAACCAGTTTTGAGACCATTAACCACCCCACCCCCACAGGGGGCAGGGAAACTCTACCCAAACAGGGTTGCCTGAGTAAGAGCACAGCAGACCCATCCCGAAGAAGACAGGCTGGAAAAACAAAAGGCCGACAACCCTAAGGTCCCTATGAAACAGGTGCATGTTGCTTTGGTTGTGGTCAATAACTTAGACTCTGCATTCCCTCAACCACCCCTTAACAGAATGACTGAGAGGAAGAAACCCCAACATAGGAAAGACTCAGAAGTCTTTCCTGCCACAGAAATAATGGGTATGGATATAACCGAGATGTGAGAAACAGACTTCAGAGTAACAATTATCAAGGTAATATCTAGGCTTGAGAAAAATATTATGACAATATAGAATCTCTAAGGGCAGGATTGAGATCCAATTAGGCCGAACCTAAAAATGATATGAATGAAGGACAGTCTAAACTAGATACTATGACTGCCAGGGTAAACGAGGCAGAACAATGAATTAGTGAGCTAGATCATAACATGACAGAAAAGAAGGAAAATGAGGCAGCATGGGAAAAATAAATTAAAACCCAAGCAATCAGGCTGAGAGAGATTAGTGACTCAATGAAATGTTCAAATATCAGAATTATTGGGATTCCAGAGGGATTGAAGAGAGAGGTCCAGAAGATATATTGAGCAAATCGTAGCTGAGGACTTCCCTAATCAGGGGAGGGAAACAAGCATTTGTGTCCAAGAGGCAGAGGACCCCTCCCAAATCAATGAGAACAGACCAGCACCACAACCTATAATAGTACAATCTGCAAATCTTAGATCCAAGGAAATAATCTTGAAAGTGATGAGAGGGAATAGTTTCCTTACATACAGAGGGAGGAACACCAGAATAACATCAGACCTGTCCACAGAGACCTGGCAAGCCAGAAAGGGCTGGCAAGACACATTCAGGTTACTAAATGAGAAGAACATGCAGCCAAGGATACTTTAGCCCACAAAGCTATCATTCAGAATGGATGGAGAGACAAGGAGCTTCCAGACTGGCAGAAACTGAAAGAATATGTGACCACCAAGCTGGCTCTGCAAGAAATATTAAGGGGGGTTCTATAAAAGGAGAAAGATCCTAAGAGTGATATATAACAAAAATTTACAGAGACAATCTATAGAAACAAGGACTTCACAGGCAACATGATCACAACAAAATATATATATATATATATATATATATATATATATATTTCCTCTCAATATGAATGGATTAAATGCTCCCATGAAATGGCACAGGGTTGCAGATTGGATAAAAAGACATGACCCATCCATGTGCTGTCTACAAGAGACTCATTTTGAACCTAAAGTTACAACCACATTGAAAACGAAGGGATGGAGAATCACTTTTTTTTCTTATTTTTATTTTTTTTAAGATTTTATTTATTTATCTGACAGATAGAGATCACAAGCAGGCAGAGAGGCAGGCAGAGAGAGAGGAGGAATCAGGCTCCCCACAGAGAAGAGAGGCTGATGCGGGGCTTGATCCCAGGACCCCGGGACCATGACCCAAGCTGAAGGCAGAGGCCTTAACCCACTGAGCCACCCAGGCACCCCGAGAATCATTTTTCATGCCAACGGACCTCAAAAGAAAGCTGGGGTAGGAATTCTCATATCAGACAAATTAGATTTTAAGCTAAAGACTGTAGTTAGAGATACAAAAGGACACTGTATCATTCTTAAAGGGTCTATCCAACAAGAGGACCTAACAATTGTAAATATCTATGCCCCCAACATGGGAGCAGCCAACTACATAAACCAACTGTTAACCAAAATAAAGAGACATACTGATAATAATATGTCTATAGTAGGAGACCTCAACACTGCACTCTCAGCCATAGACAGATCATCTAAGCAGAAAATCAACAAAGAAACAAGAGCTTTGAATGACACATTGGACCAGATGGACCTTATCGATATATACAGAACATTCCACCCTAAAACAACAGAATACACATTCTTCTCGAACGCACATGGAACTTTCTCCAGAACAGACCACATACTGGGTCATGGATCAGTTCTCAACTGATACCAAAAGATTGAGATTATTCCCTGCATATTCTCAGACCACAATGCTTTGAAATTGGAACTCAAGGGACGCCTGGGTGGCTCAGTTGGTTAAGCAGCTGCCTTCGGCTCAGGTCATGATCCCAGGGTCCTTGGATCGAGTCCCACATCGGGCTCCTTGCTCGGCAGGGAGCCTGCTTCTCCCTCTGCCTCTGCCTGCCTCTTTGTCTGCCTGTGCTCGCTCGCTCTCTCTCCCTCTGTCTCTGACAAATAAATAAATAAAATCTTTAAAAAAAAAAAAGAAAAGAAATTGGAACTCAATCACAAGAAAAAAATTGGAAGAAATTATAATACTTGGACGCTAAGACCATCTTGCTTAAGAATATTTGAGTCAACCAGGAAATCAAAGAAGAACTTAAACAATTCATGGAAATCAATGAGAATGAAAATACACCCGTCCAAAACCTAGGGGATACTGCAAATGCCATCCTAAGAGGGAAATATATAGCCATCCAAGCCTTATTCAAAAACAAAAATCCTGAATACAAAAATTAACTTTACACCTTAAAGAACTGGAAAAAGAACAACAAATAAAGCCTAATCCACACATGAGAAGAGAAATAATTAAGTTTGGAGCAGAGATCAATGAATTAGAAACCAGAAATACAATAGAGCAGAGCAACAAAACTAGAAGCTGGTTCTTTGAAAGATTAAAAAGACTGATAAATCACTGGCCAGACTTAACCAAAAAAAAAGAGAAAGGACCCAAATTAATAAAATTATGAATGAAAGGGGAGAGATCATGACTAACACCAAGGAAAGAGAAACAATTATTAGTAATTATTATCAATAACTATATACCAATAAATTAAGCAACCTGGAAGAAATGAATGCCTTCCTGGAAACCTATAAACTACCAAGACTGAAACAGGACGAAATGGGCAACCTGAATAGACCAATAACCAGCAATGAGTTTGAAGCACTGATCAAAAACCTCTCAAAAAACAAGAGTCCAAGCCTGATGGGTTCCCTGAGGAATTCTACCAATCATCCAAAGAAGAAATAATATCTGTTCTCCTGAAGCTGTTTCAAAAAATAGAAACAGAAGAAAAACTTCCATACTTATTCTATGAGGCCAGCATTACCTTAATGCCAAAACCAGGCAAAGACCCCATCACAAAGAATTACAGACCAATATCCCTGATGAATATGGATGCCAAGATTCTCAACAAGATCCTAGCTAATAGGATCCAACAGTATATTAAAAGGATTATCCATCATGACCAGGTGAGATTTATCCCAGGGATACAGGGTTTTCAACATTCAGCAATCAATCAGTGTGATTGAACACATTGATAAGAGAAGAGACAAGAACCATATGGTCCTCTCAATTGATGTAGAAAAAGCATTTGACAAAATACAGCTTCTTTTCCCGACTAAAACTCTTCTGAGTGTAGGGATAGAGGGAACATTTTTCAATTTCACAAAAACCATCTATGAAAAGCCCACAGCAAATATCTTCTCAATGGGGAAAAGCTGTCAGCATTTCCCTTAAGATCAGGAACATGACAAGGATGCCTACTGTCGCCACTATCGTTCAAGATAGTACTAGAAGTCCTAGCAACAGCAATCAGCAACAAAAAAAGAAATAGAAGGTATTCAAATGGGCAAAGAAGAAGTCAAACTCTCTGTCTTTGCAGATGACATAATACTTTTATGTGGAAAACCCAAAAGACTTCACCCCCAAATTACTAGAACTCATACAGCAATTCAGTAATGTGACAGTATATAAAATCAGTGCACAGAAATCAATTGCTTTCCTATACACTAAAATGTAACTGCAGAAAGAGAAATTAGAGAATTGATTTCATTTACAATTGCACTGAAAACCATGAGATACTCTGGAATAAACCTAATCAAAGTGGTGAAGGATCTGTACTCAAGGAACTACAGAACACTTATGAAAGAAGTTGAAGAAGATACAAAAAGATGGAAAAGCATTCCATGCTCATGAATTGGAAGAAGAAACATTGTTAAAATGTCTATGCTGCCTAGAGCAATCTATACTTTCAATGCCATCTGGATCAAAATACCAATGGCATTTTTCAAGGCGCTAGAACGAAAATCCTAAAATTTGAATGGAACCAGAAAAGACCCCAAATTGCCAAGGAAATGTTGAATAAGAAAAACAAAGCTGGGGGTATCACGTTGCCTGATTTCAAGGTATATTACTAAGCTGTGATCACTAAGACAGCATGGTACTGGCACAAGAACAGACACACACATCAGTGGAACAGAATAGAGAGCCCAGATATGGACACTCAACTCTATGGTCAACTAATCGTTGACAAAACAGGAAAAAATACCAATGGAAAAAAGTCTCTTCAATAAATGGTGCTGGGAAAATTGGACAGCTATGTGTAGAAGAATGAAACTCAACCATTCTCTTACACCACACACAAAGATAAACTCTAAATGGGTTAAAAACTTCTCAGTGTGAGACAGGAATCCATCAAAATCCTAGAGGATAACATAAGCAATAACCTGGTCAACATCAGCCACAACAACTTCTTTCAAGACGTGTCTCCAAAGGCAAGGGAAACAAAAGCGAAATGAACTTATGGGACTTCATCAAGATCAAAAGTTTCTGCACAGAAAAGGAAACAGTCAACAAAACAAAGAGGCAACTCTGGGAATCGGGAGAAGATATTCGCAAATGACACTACAGACAAAGGGCTGATATCCAAGATCTATAAATAACTTCTCAAACTCAATATCTAAAAAAACAAATAAGTCAAAAAATGGGCAGAAGACATGAACAGACACTTCTTCAAAGAAGACATACAAATGGCTAACAGACACATGAAAAAAATGTTCAATATCATTAGCCATCAAGGAAGTTCAAATCAAAATCACACTGAGATACCACCTTACACCAGACAGAATGGCAAAAATTAACAACTCAGGAAACAACAAATGTTGGAAATGATGTAGAGAAGGGGAACCCTCTTACACTGTAGCTGGGAATGCAAGCTGGTGAAGCCACTTTGGAAAACAGTGTGGAGATTCCTCAGAAAAGTTAAAAACAGAGCTACCTTATGACCCAGCAATTGCACTACTGTGTATTTACTCCAAAGATACAGATATAGTGAAAAGAAGGGCCACATGCACCCCGATATTCATAGCAGCAATGGCCACAATAGCAGAACTGTGGAAGGAGCCAAGATGCCCTTCAACAGATAAATGGATAAAGAAGATGTGGTCCATATACACAATGGAGTATTACTCAGCCATCAGAAAGGATGAACATCTGCATCAACATTAATGGAACTGGAGGAAATTATACCGAGTGAAATAAGTCAAGCAAAGAAAGATAATTATCATATGTTTCACTTATTTGTGGAACATAAGGAAGAGCATGGAGGACATTAGGAGAAGGAAGGGAAAAATGAAGAGGGGTGGGAAATGAGAGAGGGAAACAAACCATGAAAGACTGTGGACTCTGGAAAACAAACTGAGGGTTTTAGAGGGGAGGGGGTGAGAGAATGGGTGAGCCTGGTGGTGGGTATTAATGAGGATATGGACTGCACAGAGCACTGTTATATGCAAACAATGAATCATGAAACACTACATTAAAAATTAATGATGTACTGTACGGTGACTAACATATTAAAAAAATTCTTTAAAAAAGAGTCACATGCTCTTCAGACTGAGCCAACTGGGCACCTCTGTTCATTCTTTTCTAATTAACATTTTTAAATTCTTACATTTTTAATTTTAGAAGTGTCCCAAAAGAGAGTAATTTTATGAGCTATTATCCTATGTCAAGTTAGGATTTTCAAAGGACTTTCCCAGGATTTATGTTTACTTTTTTTCCCCTTTCCTGCCCACTCATCCCTCTATTTAGTGATATAGAGAAAGGATACAGGTCCTGGGTGGTGAATAAAGAAAGCAGGTCTTGTAAGGGCTATGCTAGGGCAGCTGGCAGAAATCACCTCTGTCGTGACAGTAACTCTCTGACAGCACAGAGAGGTTGAGAGAAGTACCCACCCATCTTTTAAGGAGCAGAGCCCTGATTTCAAACCTGGACATATAAAGCTCTATGGCCTAGTAAAGTAGGCTATCTAAGAGAAGGACCCAGATCATTGCCGTTAATATGAGCTATATAGCACAGTAAAAAGAACATGGCAATTGATGAGGCCTAGAGCCAGTTTGACCATAAAAAACAACTTTTCTAAAAACAATGACCATCATTCTGGTCAGTTTTATAAGTCCCACTGAGCTCACTTGTGTTTTCCTAGACTACAGCACTTCTCTATTTGTGAGGACCCTTTCTGGTGGTCTTTGGTGTCCTATTGCTTCCATGTTCCTCTGCTGTTGTGCCCTATGCCGAGTTGCATTGTTGGCTGGCTTCATGAGAGAACTGGAGTGCAAGAGTGGGGAACCAACACTCATGAACTTGAATACCCTCTGTGTGTCAGAGGTGTGCTGTATCCATCATGTAGTCCTCAATACAACCCCACCATGTGTCATTGGCTCCATTTTACAGAAGGCACTGTTTGACCTGTGAGTTCATGTGCTTTCACCACATCATCGTGTGGGGCCTCTGGGTAGAGGTGGCAGACACCTGGTCACACATGGAAGTAGGAGGTTTGATGAATGCTCATTTGCTGAGCAGAGTGATGTTGTATATAAATGACAGAGATCTTTACAGGCCTCCACTTGCTATTTGAAAAAGAGCAAGGAAAACATTTCTTACCAAATGTATGTTTCTCGTGGCAAAACCAGGAAGTGGCCAATGCTAAACCATTTTTTTTTTTTTATTCAAGTCAACAAACAAACGTAGCTGTGATGGGTACGATTGGCCTTAGGATTTTCAGAAAATTCAAAGATGCAAATCGAGAGCCTTTAGTCAATATTTATTTTTTAATAACTCCTAAAGGACAATAATAATCAATTAAAAGGATGACCACTTAGAACAAAGGAAACACACAGGAGGCCTTCAAGACCTACACCAAACGCAATAGGCTTGTGGAACCTAAAATAAACCCATCACTTAAGAATTACCTATGGGAAATTCGGTCATTATTTCTGTAAGGGTGTGATGTGAAGAAATTATAATTATTTCATTTGCTAGAAATCTCTGAGGTGGGAAATAGCAATATGAATAAAGAAAACAGTGTACGTGATCCATCTAAAGCCTTCAACAATACTGAGAGCAAATGAATCAAGATGGAACTGGGGGAGGTCTGCTGGGGCTTAGGAGACTAGAACTGGTTACATTCAGTTCAATTACCAAGGAAATCAGGGACTCAGAATTAAAGTATGACAAGTTCTCAAAAATTACCTAATTCAATCCCTAATCTTATAAACTTATAAACTGTATACAGTCCAGGGATGGTTTAGACACCAGATTCTTGACACCCAGGCCAGCATTCGTCTCCTACTTTATGATGTTCTGTAACACATCAGTTAGTATCAGTTATGAAATATATATAACATATTCTACTATATACCTACTTTCCACAAGTAGTTATAGATTATAACGAAAATTACCTCAAGCTTCCCCAGGGCCAGATCAGAGCTGCCTTCAACATGCAAATATGAATTACAAATACGGAAATGAGGTTATTCTAAGGGAACTCTAGAGTAAGTTCATCAAAAAGTATATAGGAAATATGCCAGGAGACAGAATTCTAATCTCTAAATAAAATATTAGTCCCTCTGCCACAGAAATATAATGTACAATTTTATTTATTCTTGTTCAAGAAAAAAAAACACAGCTAGAGAATTTTGGAGAGCATGTGTAAAGTCAGCTCAAGTATACTTATTCTCATAATTCTCAATTCCTCACTAGAGGAGGAGGACTCCCTCAAATCGAGTGAGGTGAGTTAAGAACAAATATAATGAAGCATTACATTGCTCAGAAAATAATAAACACGTGGAGCTCATTACCACAAAAGAAGTACAGGCAAGGAATATAAAATGGATTCATAGAGGTTTGCTCAAATTTATGAATGTCAGAGTCATAAATGGCTACTGAGAGTACTCCTAACCTTTAAGGTTAATGTCAAGGAGGAAAACTATGTCCTTTCCTGGCAAATCCCTTGAGGCCTCTATTGTCAACACAATATTGGATTGGACAGAATGCCAGGTTTGCCTGGCAGAGAAGTTCTTAAATTCCTTTTAACTAATGGGTATCCAGGCCAGAGGAACATTCATCTCTTCAATGGGAGCGTAAATGAAAAATGTTCCATTTTAAACAGGAAACTTGATGAAATGCTGCTGTGGGGCACTATTATTTACGTAATCAGAGTTGAACAAGGGGAAAACTTTTAGTTTTACAATCAGAAGAAGGCAAGGTTTGAATCCAGGCCGTGCCACTGAGTGGGCCCTGGTGCAAGTTACTTACTTTTCTGTACCCAGCTTTCTTCCTCACACGTGAAATGGAAAGAAAGACACCCTGCCAGAGGCATCTTGCTGAGACTTCTATAAGAAAATGCTTTGTACACTGAAAAAAAGGACATATTATTAGGTAGTGATAGTTTTAAGCAAATCTCAGTCACTTTGGGAGAGGGTCTATGAGAGAGTATGAAGAGAGAGCAATCCCTGTTTTTTTGTTTTTGTTTGTTTGTTTGTTTTTTGTTTTTTGTTTTTGTTTTTGTTTTTTCTGAAGAGAATTGTTAAGATTCTTCTGAAAGGACCCTCAAGACCCAAGTCAGATGTCAGCTCCCCAAGGCAGAGTTTCTTTCCCCTCTAAGTTTCTAGAAACCTCTAGTCATGTCTCAAAGCATCTCTATTATTATCAGGTTATCCACCTTCTTCATTTAACTGTGATTCTCCTCTAAGACAGAGGCCTCCTCTTATTCATCTTTGTGTCCCTAATATTTATCATAGTCTTTGTACATAGCTGGCACTCAATGGATTTTGAATAAATTATTCAATGTGCGGGCGATCCTGCTGTCTCAACTTTACAACAGTAAGATAAAGAAATGATTCAACTACAAAATGCAGTAAGTTAAAAGCGACTAAGGAGCAACATAAAGACTGATCCTCGGCTTTCCTAATTTCTAGACGTTAGTCTCTAAGTCCCTAATTTGGGAATAATAACATGTTGGTCCTTTTCACATAAAAAATAAAAGGCAAGACACGGATCACTGGGTACTGAAATATTTACAAATGGCACATATTTACAATCCTAATATCACATTCCTAAAAACCCTTTAAAATAAGATGAATATAACGTTTGACCATAACATCAAATTTTAGGTAAGTACAAGATTGCAGAGTCTGATCACCAGACTCTCCTTCATTTTCTTCAAAGAGAAAACCTCCAGCTTTGTTAGCTTCAGAATTCAATAAAGGAATCAAAATTAATGTGAAAATGAAACTTCCTATTCAGTCCAGGAAATGAACCAACAGTTGCAGGTATTTAGATCTTTTTTAAATATCTAGGAAATTTTCTCTTCCAGTTCATAAAGTTAGAAAGATAAATAGGAAGTTAAATAACTATGCCTGCCAATGATATTGAAAAAGAATTGCATACTGTATTTTATATAACCAAGTGGAATTTATCCCAGGTATGCAAGGTATGCAAGACTGTTTAACTTGCAGATGACAATGATATCACACATAGAAAACCCGAAAGACTCCACCAAAAAACTACTAAGAATTGATACATGAATTCAATAAAATCATAAGTTACAAAAGCAATATGCAGAAATCCATTGCGTTTCTATACACTAATTAAGTAGCAGAAAGAGAAATTATGAAAATAGGCACAAAGATCAGCAGAACAGAATACAGAGCTCAGAAATAAACCTATGATTAAGTGATTAATTAATCTTCGACAAAGGCATGAATGTGCAATGGGAGAAAGTCTCTTCAACAATGGTGTTGGGAAAACTGGAAACCCACATGCAAAAGAATGAAATGGGACTGCTTTCTTACACCATATACAAAAATAAACTCAAAAAGAATTAAGGACCCTAATGTGAGACCTTACTGAATGGGAGAAGATATTTGCAAATGACACATTTGACAAAGGGTTACTATCCGAAATACACAAAGAATGTACACAACTCAATGCCAAAAAAAACCCCACAAATAATCCAATTAAAAATAGCAGAGGGATGAGTCAAGATGGCGGAGAAGTAGCAGGCTGAGACTACTTCAGCTAGACGGAGATCAGCTAGATAGCTTATCTAAAGATTGCAAACACCTGAAAATCCATCGGCAGATTGAAGAGAAGAAGAACAGCAATTCTGGAAACAGAAAAACAGCCACTTTCTGAAAGGTAGGACCGGCGGAGAAGTGAATCCAAAGCGACGGGAAGATAGACCCCGGGGGGAGGGGCCGGCTCCCGGCAAGCGGCGGAGCAACGGCGCACAAAATCAGAACTTTTAAAAGTCTGTTCCGCTGAGGGACATCGCTCCAGAGGCTACCTGGGGCAAAGCCCACACGGGGTCAGCGTGGCCTCGGGTCCTGCAGGGTCACAGAAGGATCGGGGGTGTCTGAGTGTCACAGAGCTTGCGGGTATTGGAACGGGAAAGCCGGCTACAGAGACAGAGCCGACAGTAAGCTCGCAGCTCGGGGTGACCTTGAACCGGTCGCAGGCTCAGTGAGCTCGGAGCGCGGCCGGAGGTCGGGCAGACGGGAGTAACTGGGCGCTGTTCTCTGAGGGCGCACTGAGGAGTGCGGCCCTGGGTTCTCGGCTCCTCCGAGCCGGAGACCAGGAGGCTGCCATTTGTATTCCCGTCCTCCGGAACTCTACGGAAAGCGCTCAGGGAACAAAAGCTCCTGAAAGCAAACCCGAGCGGATTACTTACCCCAGCCCCTGTTAAGCGCGGTGCAATTCCGCCTGGGGCAAAGACACTTGAGAATCACTACAACAGGCCCCTCCCCCAGAAGATCAACAAGAAATCCAGCCGAGACCAAGTTCACCTACCAAGGAGTGCGGTTTCAATACCAAGGAGAGCAGCAGAATTACAGAGGAGGAGAAAGCCAAGCACGGAACTCATGGCTTTTTCCCTGTGATTTTTTTTAGTCTTGCAGTTAATTTAATTTTTTTCTTTTTCATTTTTTTTTTTTTTAAATTTTCCTCACCTTCGGGTAAAATTTTTTTTTTTAACTGTTACCTTTTTCTTTTTTAACGATTTTTTACTAGTTTATCTAATATATATATTTTTTCTTTTTTACATTTTTCTTAGGTGTTTTCTCTTTTTTAAATTCTTTTCTTTTCTTTTTTTTTCTTTTTTCGTTTTTTTTTCCCTTTCTTTCTTCCTTTTTGAACCTCTTTTTATCCCCTTTCTCCCCCCTCACGATTTTGGATCTCTTCTAATTTGGTTAAAGCATATTTTCCTGGGGTTGTTGCCACCCTTTTAGTATTTTACTTGCCCCTTCATATACTCTTATCTGGACAAAATGACAAGACGGAAAAATTCAACACAAAAAAAAGAACAAGAGGCAGTACCGAAGGCTAGGGACCTAATCAATACAGACATTGGTAATATGTCAGATCTAGAGTTCAGAATGACAATTCTCAAGGTTCTAGCCGGGCTCGAAAAAGGCATGGAAGATATTAGAGAAACCCTCTCAAGAGATATAAAAGCCCTTTCTGGAGAAATAAAAGAACTAAAATCTAACCAAGTTGAAATCAAAAAAGCTATTAATGAGGTGCAATCAAAAATGGAGGCTCTCACTGCTAGGATAAATGAGGCAGAAGAAAGAATTAGTGATATAGAAGACCAAATGACAGAGAATAAAGAAGCTGAGCAAAAGAGGGACAAACAGCTACTGGACCACGAGGGGAGAATTCGAGAGATAAGTGACACCATAAGATGAAACAACATTAAAATAATTGGGATTCCAGAAGAAGAAGAAAGAGAGAGAGGAGCAGAAGGTATACTGGAGAGAATTATTGGGGAGAATTTCCCCAATATGGCAAAGGGAACGAGCATCAAAATTCAGGAGGTTCAGAGAACGCCCCTCAAAATCAATAAGAATAGGCCCACACCCCGTCACTTAATAGTAAAATTTACAAGTCTCAGTGACAAAGAGAAAATCCTGAAAGCAGCCCGGGAAAAGAAGTCTGTAACATACAATGGTAAAAATATCAGATTGGCAGCTGACTTATCCACAGAGACGTGGCAGGCCAGAAAGAGCTGGCATGATATTTTCAGAGCACTAAAGGAGAAAAACATGCAGCCAAGAATACTATATCCAGCTAGGCTATCATTGAAAATAGAAGGAGAGATTAAAAGCTTCCAGGACAAACAAAAACTGAAAGAATTTGCAAATACCAAACCAGCTCTACAGGAAATCTTGAAAGGGGTCCTCTAAGCAAAGAGAGAGCCTACAAGTGGTAGATCAGAAAGGAACAGAGACCCTATACAGTAGCAGTCACCTTACAGGCAATACAATGGCACTAAATTCATATCTCTCAATAGTTACCCTGAATGTTAATGGGCTAAATGCCCCTGTCAAAAGACACAGGGTATCAGAATGGATAAAAAAGCAAAACCCATCTATATGTTGCCTCCAAGAAACTCATTTTAAGCCCGAAGACACCTCCAGATTTAAAGTGAGGGGGTGGAAAAGAATTTACCATGCTAATGGACATCAGAAGAAAGCAGGAGTGGCAATCCTTATATCAGATCAATTAGATTTTAAGCCAAAGACTATAATAAGAGATGAGGAAGGACACTATATCATACTCAAAGGGTCTGTCCAACAAGAAGATTTAACAATTTTAAATATCTATGCCCCCAACGTGGGAGCAGCCAACTATATAAACCAATTAATAACAAAATCAAAGAAACACATCAACAATAATACAATAATAGTAGGGGACTTTAACACTCCCCTCACTGAAATGGACAGATCATCCAAGCAAAAGATCAGCAAGGAAATAAAGGAATAAATGACACACTGGACCAGATGGACATCACAGATATATTCAGAACATTTCATCCCAAAGCAACAGAATATACATTCTTCTCTAGTGCACATGGAACATTCTCCAGAATAGATCACATCCTCGGTCAAATCAGGACTCAACCGGTATCAAAAGATTGGGATCATTCCCTGCATATTTTCAGAGCACAATGCTCTAAAGCTAGAACTCAACCACAAAAGGAAGTTTGGAAAGAACCCAAATACATGGAGACTAAACAGCATCCTTCTAAAGAATGAATGGGTCAACCGGGAAATTAAAGAAGAATTGAAAAAAATCATGGAAACAAATGATAATGAAAATACAATGGTTCAAAATCTGTGGGACACAACAAAGGCAGTCCTGAGAGGAAAATATATAGCGGTTCAAGCCTTTCTCAAGAAACAAGAAAGGTCTCAGGTACACAACCTAACCCTACAGCTAAAGGAGCTGGAGAAAGAACAAGAAAGAAACCCTAAGCCCAGCAGGAGAAGAGAAATCATAAAGATCAGAGCAGAAATCAATGAAATAGAAACCAAAAAAACAATAGAACAAATCAACGAAACTAGGAGCTGGTTCTTTGAAAGAATTAATAAAATTGATAAACCCCTGGCCCGACTTATCAAAAAGAAAAGAGAAAGGACCCAAATAAATAAAATCATGAATGAAAGAGGAGAGATCACAACTAACACCAAAGAAATACAAACTATTATAAGAACATACTATGAGCAACTCTACGCCAAAAAATTTGACAATCTGGAAGAAATGGATGCATTCCTAGAAACATATAAACTACCACAACTGAACCAGGAAGAAATAGAAAGCCTGAACGTCTAGACCCATAACCAGTAAGGAGATTGAAACAGTCATTAAAAATCTCCAAACAAACAAAAGTCCAGGGCCAGACGGCTTCCCGGGGGAATTCTACCAAACATTTAAAGAAGAACTAATTCCTATTCTCCTGAAACTGTTCCAAAAAATAGAAATGGAAGGAAAACTTCCAAACTCATTGTATGAGGCCAGCATCACCTTCATCCCAAAACCAGACAAGGATCCCACCAAAAAAGAGAGCTATAGACCGATATCCTTGATGAACACAGATGCGAAAATACTCAACAAAATACTAGCCAATAGGATTCAACAGTACATTAAAAAGATTATTCACCACGACCAAGTGGGATTTATTCCAGGGCTGCAAGGTTGGTTCAACATCCGCAAATCAGTCAATGTGATACAACACATCAATAAAAGAAAGAACAAGAACCATATGATACTCTCAATAGATGCTGAAAAAGCATTTGACAAAGTACAGCATCCCTTCCTGATCAAAACTCTTCAAAGTGTAGGGATAGAGGGCACATACCTCAATATCATCAAAGCCATCTATGAAAAACCCACCGCAAATATCATTCTCAATGGAGAAAAACTGAAAGCTTTTCCGCTAAGGTCAGGAACACGGCAGGGATGTCCATTATCACCACTGCTATTCAACATAGTACTAGAGGTCCTAGCCTCAGCAATCAGACAACAAAAGGAAATTAAAGGCATCCAAATCGGCAAAGAAGAAGTCAAATTATCACTCTTCGCAGATGATATGATACTATATGTGGAAAACCCAAAAGACTCCACTCCAAAACTGCTAGAACTTATACAGGAATTCAGTAAAGTGTCAGGATATAAAATCAATGCACAGAAATCAGTTGCATTTCTCTACACCAACAGCAAGACAGAAGAAAGAGAAATTAAGGAGTCAATCCCATTTACAATTGCATCCAAAACCATAAGATACCTAGGAATAAACCTAAGCAAAGAGACACAGAATCTATACTCAGAAAACTATAAAGTACTCATGAAAGAAATTGAGGAAGACACAAAGAAATGGAAAAATGTTCCATGCTCCTGGATTGGAAGAATAAATATTGTGAAAATGTCTATGCTACCTAAAGCAATCTACACATTTAATGCAATTCCTATCAAAGTACCATCCATCTTTTTCAAAGAAATGGAACAAATAATTCTAAAATTTATATGGAACCAGAAAAGACCTCGAATAGCCAAAGGGATATTGAAAAAGAAAGCCAATGTTGGTGGCATCACAATTCCGGACTTCAAGCTCTATTACAAAGCTGTCATCATCAAGACAGCATGGTACTGGCACAAAAACAGACACATAGATCAATGGAACAGAATAGAGAGCCCAGAAATAGACCCTCATCTCTACAGTCAACTAATCTTCGACAAAGCAGGAAAGAATGTCCAATGGAAAAAGGACAGCCTCTTCAACAAATGGTGCTGGGAAAATTGGACAGCCACATGCAGAAAAATGAAATTGGACCATTTCCTTACACCACACACAAAAATAGACTCAAAATGGATGAAGGACCTCAATGTGCGAAAGGAATCCATCAAAATCCTTGAGGAGAACACAGGCAGCAACCTCTTCGACCTCTGCCCAGCAACATCTTCCTAGGAACAACGCCAAAGGCAAGGGAAGCAAGGGCAAAAATGAACTATTGGGATTTCATCAAGATCAAAAGCTTTTGCACAGCAAAGGAAACAGTTAACAAAATCAAAAGACAACTGACAGAATGGGAGAAGATATTTGCAAACGACATATCAGATAAAGGACTAGTGTCCAGAATCTATAAAGAACTTAGCAAACTCAACACCCAAAGAACAAATAATCCAATCAAGAAATGGGCAGAGGACATGAACAGACATTTCTGCAAAGAAGACATCCAGATGGTCAACAGACACATGAAAAAGTGCTCCATATCACTCGGCATCAGGGAAATACAAATCAAAACCACAATGAGATATCACCTCACACTAGTCAGAATGGCTAAAATCAACAAGTCAGGAAATGACAGATGCTGGCGAGGATGCGGAGAAAGGGGAACCCTCCTACACTGTTGGTGGGAATGCAAGCTGGTGCAGCCACTCTGGAAAACAGCATGGAGGTTCCTCAAAATGTTGAAAATAGAACTGCCTTATGACCCAGCAATTGCACTATTGGGTATTTACCCTAAAGATACAAACGTAGTGATCCAAAGGGGCACGTGCACCCGAATGTTTATAGCAGCAATGTCCACAATAGCCAAACTATGGAAAGAACCTAGATGTCCATCAACAGATGAATGGATCAAGAAGATGTGGTATATATACACAATGGAGTACTATGCAGCCATCAAAAGAAATGAAATCTTGCATTTGCGACAACATGGATGGAACTAGAGCGTATTATGCTTAGCGAAATAAGTCAAGCAGAGAAAGACAACTATCATATGATCTCCCTGATATGAGGAAGTGGTGATGCAACATGGGGGCTTAAGTGGGTAGGAGAAGAATCAATGAAACAAGATGGGATTGGGAGGGAGACAAACCATAAGTGACTCTTAATCTCACAAAACAAACTGAGGGTTGCTGGGGGGAGGGGGTTTGGGAGAAGGGGGTGGGATTATGGACATTGGGGAGGGTATGTGCTTTGGTGAGTGCTGTGAAGTGTGTAAACCTGGTGATTCACAGACCTGTACCCCTGGGGATAAAAATATATGTTTATAAAAAATAAAAAATTAAAAAAAAAAAAAAAGGGAGTTGGGGGAATTGGAAGGGCAGGTGAACCGTGAGAGACTATGGACTCTGAAAAACAATCTGAGGAGTTTGAAGTGGCGGGGGGGGGGGGGGGATGGAGGTTGGGGGAACCAGGTGGTGGGTATTAGAGAGGGCACAGATTGCATGGAGCACTGGGTGTGGTGCAAAAAGAATGAATACTGTTATGCTGAAAATAAATAAAAAATAAATTAAAAAAAATAGCAGAAAACATGAACACTTTTTCAAAGAAGACATTCAGATGGCCAATAGACACATGAGAAGATGCTCAACATAACTCATTATCAGAGAAATGCAAATAAAACACACAATGAGAGGGGTGCCTGGGTGGGTCAGTGGGGCAAAGCCTCTGCCTTTGGCTCAGGTCATGGTCTCAGGGTCCTGGGATCAAGCCCCGCATGGGGCTCTCTGCTCAGTGGGGAACCTGTTTCCTCCTCTCTCTCTGCCTGCCTCTCTGACTACTTTTAATCTCTGTCTGTCAAATAAATAAATAAAATCTTTTTTTAAAAAAAAGTTCATTTCTTTACATTATAATAAAAAAACCCACAATGAGATATCAACTCATACCTGTCAGAACGGCTAAAATCAAAATTATAAGAAATGAGTGTTGGTGAAGATGTGGAGAAAAAGGTACCATGCACTGTTGGTGGGAATGGAAACTGGTATAGCCACTGTGGAAAACAGTATGGAGGCTCTTCAAAAAATTAAAAATGGAATTATCATTTGACCCAGTAATTCCTCTACTGGGTATTTATCCAAAGAATACAAAAGCACTAATTCAAATAAGTCACATGCACCCCTATGTTTATTGTAGCATTATTTACAATAACCAAGATATGGGAGCAATCCAAGTGTCTGTTGATAGATAAATGGATAAAGAAGGTGTGGTATTTATATGCAATAGAATATTACTCAGCCTTAAAAAAGAAGAAAATCTTGCCATTTGCAACAACATGGATGGACCTAGAAGGTGTAATGCTAAGTGAAATAAGTCAGTCAACTAAACACAAATACCATATGATTCCATTCATATGTACAATTTTTTTTAACTTTTTTTTAAATTTTATTTATTTATCAGAGAGAAAGAGAGGGGGAGAGAGCGAGCACAGGCAGACAGAATGGCAGGCAGAGGCAGAGGGAGAAGCAGGCTCCCCGCTGAGCAAGGAGCCCGATGTGGGACTCGATCCCAGGACGCTGGGATCATGACCTGAGCTGAAGGCAGCTGCTTAACCAACTGAGCCACCCAGCCGTCCCTCATATGTACAATTTAAGAAAAAAAATAAATGAATAAAGAAAAAAAGAGATAAACCAAGAGACAGGCTCTTAACTACAGAGAACAAACAGATGGCTAGTAGAGGGGAGGTAGGCAGGGTGGGGGTGGGTGGGTGAAACAGATGAAGAGGATTAAGAGTACACTTGAGATGAGCACTGAGTAACATATAGAATTGTCGAATCACTATATAGTATACCTAAAACTAATATAACACTGTATGTTAATTATACTGGAAATAAAATTTTTAAACAATTAATTAATGTAACCTCTTATCACATTTGTAGACCTTAAATGAAAGTCACATAGTCATATCAATAAATGCTGAAAAGCATTTGAAAAATTCCAACACCTATTTGTGATAAAAACTCTCAGTAAACTAAGAATAGAAGGAAACTTCCTCACATTGATAAAAAGCAGCTACAAAATATCTACAACTAACACCATACTTAGCGGTGAGAAATTAGAAACTTTCTCACTAAGATCAGGAGCAAGGGAAGGGTCTCCCCTCTTACCATTCCCTTCCATCAGTGTACTGGAAGTTCTAGCTAATAAGACAAGAAGAAAGGAAAGGATATACAGTTTGGAAAAGAAGAAATAAAACTGTCTTTGTTCACAGATGATTATGTAAAAAATCTGTAAGAATAAGCAACAACAAATAACCTCCTGGAACTAACAAGCAATTATAGCAAGGTTGTAGGGTACAAGGTTAACATACAAAAGTCAATCTGTCTCCTGTATAACAGCAATGAACAAATGGAATTTGAAATTAAAAACAAAATACCACTTCTAATAGCACCCCAAATACTTAGGTATATAAAGCTAACCAAATCTGAACAAGATCTCTACAGGGAAAACTTTGATTTTATTTGAATAAAATGAAAGAACTAAATAAATGGAGAGATAGTCTATGTTCATTGATAGGAAGACCCAATATTGTCCAGATGTCAGTTCTTCCCAATCTGATCTATCGATTCAATGCAATCCCAGTCAAAATCCCAGCAAGTTATTTTGTGGATTAGCAACAAACTGATTCTAAAGTTTGTACAGGGAGGTAAAAGGCCCAGAACAGCCATAACAATATTAAAGAAGAACAAAGCTGGAGGACTGACATCACCCAACTTCAAGATTCACTGTAAAGCTGTAAGAATCAAGACAGTATGGTACTGATCAAGAACAGTTACAGAACAGAAGAACAGAACAAAGGTTACATTAAGTAGATCCATGGAACAGAAGAGGGCCCAGAAACAGACCCCCCCCCATAAATAGTCACCTGGTCTTTGACAAAGGAGCAAATACAAAAGAATGCGGCAAACATCATCTTTTCACCCACTGTTGGAAAAACTGGACATTTACATGTGAACAGATTGATATAGACAGAGACCTCATACCCTTCACAAAAATTAACTCAAAATGGATGACAGACCTAGATATAAGATGCAAAAACCATAAAACCCCTAAAACATAACAGAAGAGAAAACCTAGATGACTTGGGTATGGCAATAACTTTTTCAGATATAAAACAAGGTACAATCCATGAAAAAACTGATTAAATGGACTTCATTAAAATTAAAAACGCCCATTCTGTGAAAAACAATGTCAAGAGAATGGGAAGATAAGCCACAGACTGGGAGAAAATATTTGTACAAGACACATCGGATAAAGGACTGTTATTCAAGATATATAAAGAACTCTTACAACTTGACAATAACAAAATAACTGATCTAAAGAAGGGCCAAAGAGACACCTCACCAAAGAAGATACACAGATGGCAAATTAACATGTGAAAAAATACTCCAAATCATATGTCATTGGGGAAAAGCAAATTAAAACAACGGGATACCACCACACACCTAGCAGAATGGCCAAAATCCCAAATACGGCAACACCAAATGCTAGTAAGGACATGGAGAAACGGAAATCGTCACTTATTGCTGGTGGAAATGCAAAATGGTACATTCATTTTGGAAGATAGTTTGGCTGCTTCTTATAAAACAAAATATACTCTTACCATACCATTCATCAATTGTGCTTCTTGACATTTATCTAAAGGACTTGAAAACTTATGACCACACAAAAACCTGCACATAGATGCTCACAAAAGCTTTCTTCGTGATTACCAAAACTCGGCAGGCGAGAATTCTACCACTGAACCACCCATGCAGTGATTACCAAAACTCGGATATAAGCCATGAAAAGACAGGGCAGAACCTTAGGTGCTTAACACTAAATGAAAGAAGCCAATCTGAAAAGGCTACTTACTATGGGATTTCTACATCCTGCAAGAGGCAAAACTATTCCAGAGACAGTAAGATGATCAGTGGCTGCCATGGGTTAGGGGTGGGGTGGGGAGGATGAACAGGCAGAGCACGGTGGATTTTTAGGGCAATGAAACTTCTCTGTAGGGTATTATAATAACTGACTGACCCATGTCGTCATACATTTGTCCAAACCCACACAATGAACGCACAGCACCAAGAATGTCATGTAAACGCGTGAGTGTCAGTAGAGGATCATCAATGACAAATGTCCCATTCTGCTGGAGGATGTTGATAATGAGGAGAAGCTATGCATGTTGTGGGGAGCAGGGGTACCTGGGAAATCTCTGTGTCTTCCTCTCCATTTTGCTGTGATCCTAATACTGCTCTTAATAAGTAAAGTCTAATAAATAAGCAAGCACGTATATAGATGCATCTGTGTGTGTGCGACCGTGTGCATGCACGTGTGTGTGTCCTTTCCTCATTTTCAGTAGCTGAAAGGATGAGTGAAATGAGTCAACAGGCCCCGGAGAGCAGCATCTTCCCCGGCGCCCAGGAAGCTAGCCCAGCCCTACCGCCGCCTGGATGGGACCATCTCATGCCAGCTTTACTCAACAACCCCCACTCAGTACTTGCAGCCCTACTTGCAAAGCCGACCCTCAGCTCCTCTGAATTCTGAAATGCTCTCCACTAACAGACACCATCTCTCTTGTCAAAGGGCCTGGAATGAATGCTTATTTCACGTCTGTTCTTCCTTGGCTTACTTACAGCCAGACTGACTTCGCAGCCCTCAGATTTCAGCCTTTTTATTCTCCAAGGCCAAATTAAATTGCTAGTTAATATCATCTTGGTTTATTCTGACCAATGACACCTATATACCTCTCCCACCTCTCTGCACCCTACACTAACTTTATTGTCATTATTTCCTGCTGTCAATCTCATATTGGAATAGGCGACATGGCTCTACTTTGTCATGGTGAGAAGTTTATCCTGCAAATTTTCAGTTTCTTAGGTCTTGCGTGAATGGTTGTGCTTATCTCATGTGTGCTTCTAGGCATCTCCAGGGCTCTGCATTTTAACTTCGTACTTCTAAAAGCATCTGTACAGAGATAATATTAATGTTATTGCAACAGACAGGCAGAGCCTCATTTCTCTCTGCTTTGACTGAAAATGCCTGTTCGTAGCGAAAATGTGCAGACATTGGCATTTTTGTGTGAGGTCTGAATGTGTGTGGGTCCAGCCATTGACGGCAGGAAGAAATAAGACACAGCTGCCAGATGGTTTGGTTTAAAAAAAAAAAAAATACCAGTCAAATTGACTGGTGATCCACAACTATTAAAATTATTTTCCCAAAGGATCCTTTATTTGGGGGCTGGGAAAAGCTCCTAAATGTACTCTCAGTTGCTTGGCCGACTGGGGTATCTAAAGGTCACGTATCTCTCCAAGTAACTACTTACCTAAAGATGTTGGGTGTTTTAAATTCTGCATACAACTGCTGATCATATTTAAATTTTTTAAATACCTGATTTAGAATTCAGAGTAGGAAGGTAGAAAGTGATAGATAATCGGAGTCAGAGTTAAGTTCTAGTCTCTCCTCCTAATTTATTATTCTCAATGCAGCCCTAAGCCTCACTTTACTGCTCTGTATAATGGAGGTTAAAAAAAAAAAATCTGCTCTGACTAGGTCATAGCCATAGGGCTGTTTAAAGATCTTGAGATAGGGTATCTGGGTGGCTCAGTCATTAAGTGTCTACCTTCGGCTCAGGTCATGATCCCAGGGTTCTGGGATGGAGCCCCGCTTTGGGCTCCCTGCTCAGCAGGAAGCCTGCTTCTCCCTCTCCCACTCCCCCTGCTTGTGTTCTCTCTCTGACTGTGACTCTCTCTCTCTCACTCAAATAAATAAAATCTTTTTTTTTTTTTTTTAAACCCACAAACTAAAGAACTGCTGGTGGAGGCAACAAAATCAAATTCCACATCCGGTCTATGACTAAACTCAACCACCCCAGATTCCTGTGCCCACTAAATGCTATGACTTTTTTCCTAAGAAATACACAAAGAGTAAATAAAATGGAATGTCATCTTCCCTGAATGACGCTGTTCTCAAGGATGAGATTTCTCTATGACCTCTGTACCACACACTATGGAACAGTAGCATTCAGGAACATTTTAAAAGTAGAAAGGAGCGAGTATGTTGTAGAGGTCTACGAATTACTACATAGAGCACTAAAATACTCTATTTTAGTACTAAATACTAAATACTAAAATACTCTCTTCTAGCTGTTATTCCATCTCAAATGGAAGAAGTTCACATTTTAACAGAAGTCTGCTTATAACCACTAAGTGAAACTACAACTCTGTAACCTTTAACTGTGTTCCTCATTAGGTCCTAACGACTAGGGATGTGCAAGTAACGATTATGACTTTTGCAGAACCATAATATTGAGCAGCCATGAGCATGAAACTATAAGGTTATAATATAAAATAAATTAGGCTCAGAGCATATAAACATTTCAATTAAAAAGGCACAGTAAGGGGCGCTTAGGTGGCTCAGTGGGTTAAAGCCTCTGCCTTCGGCTCAGGTCATGATCCCAGGGTTCTCAGATCGGGCCCTGCATCGGGTTCTACACTCAGCGGGGAGTCTGCTTCCCCCTCTCTCTCCCTGCCTGCCTCTCTGCCTACTTGTGATCTCTCTCTGTCAAATAAATAAAATCTTAAAAAAAAAAAAAAAAACCCACACAGTAAGAGATATTGTCCCAGAACTCCATTTCTCTAGCTAATTTTCACCATTCTTATTACACAGCATAACAAGACCTGGGAGTAATTGAAGAAAAACATGCAGTTCAGAAATCACAAAAATCGAAGTCAAAACACCTATGTTCTGTTCCAACCCCACCACTTGCTAGTCTTGTGACACAGGACACGTTACTCTGCTCTCTTAGATCCAGTCTGCTGGCCTATACATCCCACCTCACAGGCTGATGTGGGGTCGAAAAATGTTATGACAGAGAGTGTAAATTTTTATAAACTCTGCATTCCCATTCTGTTTTTAAAACATGGTTTGCGAGAGATGGAGTGACTCAGGAAACTGGCTTTTAAGTTTGCTCTTTTTGAAGGCTGAGCTCTTCACACACACTTTTATTTTAATGACTTTATCCAAACAAGCCTTTGTGACCCCACACTATGAGATCTTTGCAACACAATTACCCACCACAACGATAAAGCAAAGCATTCTCTTCGGGTGTATGTTATTCCATCACTAAACTTTCTTAGGCATTTGATGGAACTAACTTTAGACACGCCTTAGTTTTGAGGACAGGCTGTGGCGTGAGCAATAAATGAGCAAAATTTTAAATATGGACGTGGACCAGCGCAATGCCTCCCTGCTCCCTTATTCCGATGTGCGGAGCCCAGCCAACCTGGGCAAAGGCGAGTAGCTTTCCAAGGCAGATGCTAAGCCTCGGTATCTGGAGCAACCAGTCACCTAATGTGAAATTCTTTTCATCTTCCCTCCACACTCCTGTGAAAACCAGGAGGATTTCTGAAAGGCTCGGAGCTTCTCAATCGCTGCAACCAGGAGGCTTTCTTCTAGTTCAAGCTCATGAGAGGAAGGACAATTTCACGTTAACCATACACACAAGATGACAGGGAAGGAGGCGAGATGATGGCATGAAATCCATATGCAAACCCTCCCTTGGAAGCTTGCTTTTCACTGTCTTGTACAAAGTTAGCGGAAACCAAGGAACTACCATTCCAGAATCGTCGCCCCTTTAATCCTTAATAACCAAATAAAAATGGGCAGCCTGTATTCAGGAGCAGCTCTAGCAAGCAGATCTCCAGGAGACAAGGCTCCCTACAGACTTTCCCTTGATCTTAAAGCTTAACTTGAAACATTTATATGCACGGAGCACCTGGCCAGGAGATGTGAGAAGGCCTTTTTTTTTTTTCACCTTGGCTCTATTTCTATCTTTAATAATAAATCCTCAGCTTTCTTTCTTTTCCTTCCTGGAAACTGATTTCATTCTAAATAATGGTTTTTGTTCTTTCGTAATAGTTTAAGAAAAGCAAGACAAACTTGAAAACCCCCCATTAACACCCATCAAGTTCCCTGCCTGCCGATCGGTATCCTCTTTGCTTCAGGAAAGATGAGGCAGAAGTCAGGGCAGGTTAATTCCAATCAGGTTGAGAACTTCTTTTGTTTGAATTCAAAGGACTCAGGTTAACCTATTATGCAATTTCGCATCAGCTGCCACACAGATCTTCTTGCTGGGGGGACAGCGGATGAGCTCAGCAGCCTGACCGTCCGGGCTTAAATCCGTAGGAGTCAGAATTACAGTCGGATGTTCCACCGAGGAGGAAAAAGCTGGTCCCGAAATGTTAAGGCCATCTGGGTCACGTCCTCGACAAAGATACAACGCATTTAATAGTGAAGACGCACACAGAGTGTGATAAAGCCTTTCTCCCAAACCAGGTCAAACCCAGGACAGAAGCCATGTAGCTACTTTGGAAATAAATGTGTTTCAAGAAAGGAGTCCTAGTTCCTAAGGATCCTCTCTCCTCTTTCTGTCTTACTTCATCCCATAAAATATGTTTCAGGAGGCCTCACCCAAAGAAACACACAATACAAAAGGATACAATAAGTAGTCGAAATTGGAGCAAAGGGGGAAATGGGTAAAAGAGCAAATGGTGAAGGAAGTCTTCCCCCTTGTGTGGCTGCTGGAAGGTGGAAGGTACAAGCGCGCCTCTGGAGGGCCCAGAGCAGTGCCCGCCAACACCCGGTGCCGGTCCTATCCCGCAGCCTCGCCTCCTCTAAGCTCACTCTGCACGCCCGAGGGATGCCTCTAAAAGGCACATCGGATGGGGCCTTATTCCCACTCACAGCACGGGGATGGCTTCCTGTTGTATTTAGGGTCAGGTCAGAATTCCTCCCTGAAGCTTACTCGGCCCTCGTGACCTGGTGCTTCAGGGAGCTCAACCCTGTCTCAGGGCCCCCTGCCGCTCTGCCCCCCTGCCCCGGCCACACCACACCTCCCTCCGTAATACCCACCTTCCCCGCACAGCTTGGCCTCTCCACTGGGTGAACTTGCACTTCAACTTCCTCCCGTTCTGGGTTCATCTCCAGTTCACTTGCTCCGGAAATGCACCGTGCACATCCTCCCTCATCATGGCATCTGTCACACTTTACTACTTCCTTAAAAGCTTGCTTTTGCTGGCTGGTAACACTCTCTGATGATAGGAACTGAGTCTAGGTTGCCGTGCATTTTATCCCCAGCATCGAGCAGAGCGCCGGACATGGTATTACCATTTAGCAGTATGCTGTTGTTCGTTGCGTGAATAAATAAGAGTAACCATAACTCCCGTCTACTAAGCATTTACCCAGGGCCACAAAAGATGCCCCATGTTTTACTTCCATTATCTTTGTGATAAAACAGGAACTATTCTTCACAGTAAAGCCTGAGGCAGATTATGACCAACTTCATTTTATAGATGAGGAAACCGAGGTTTCTCATGTAACTACCGGTACTAAGCTACCACCCTGATTCTCAGGTTTGAACTCTTACCACCACGTTATACTGCCTTTCTGAAGATAAATGATGCTTCCTTACAGCCTAAGCAAAGAAGGAACAATGCTCAGTTACAAGATTCATAGCATCTAAAAACAAAACAAACAAACAAACAAACCCAAAAAACATGCACCAACTGTTGGGGAGAATCATGGCTTTTCCAGGATTCTGAAATGTAAAATATTTCTTCCCTGGGTCATATCAAAGTATTTCCCAGTGACCTGATTTTGTGGATGGTAGCCTGGGAATCCCTACAGGGAGGAGAAGAGATTTTCTAGAGCCTCTTCCTAGAATGTCCCTTAATATGTGCCATTAGTACCATATAAAAGCATATTGAGGGGGCATCTGGGTGGCTCAGTAGGTTAAATGCCTGCCTTCAGCTCAGGTCATGATCCCAGGGTCCTGGGATCGAATCCCGAGTCAGGTTCCCTGCTCCACAGGGAGTCTGCTTCTCCCTCTCTCTCTGTGATGTCTCCCACTCTCACTCTCTCGCAAATAAATAAATGAATAAATCTTAAAAAAAAAAAAAAAAAAGAAAAGGCACATGAGAGTCCGTTCTCCACCAGGGAAACTATACAGTTCTCTGCTGATCTGGCTTAAAGCAATATGTTAGTTAATTTACCAAAATCAAACTCAGCAAATATTCATGGGGTTACTTTAAGATCACTTTCCCCCTAGAAGAGAGGGGAAGCAGACGGCTGGCGAGGAAGGGCTGGTGACCCTCTCTGACCTGGCACGGTAATGATGTGTGTGCAGGGGAACTGGCTTTGCCTGCTTGGGTCTCACTGAGGGATCTCTGAGAGAAGTGGTATCTGGGCCCAGCTTCCTCCTCTGTACCCTGAAGACCCCGCCGTCGAGAGGGTCCGTTCAGCTCTCTCGTTCCCTCAGTTGTCTGTGGCCGCTCTCCTCAGAAGGTGCCATGGTCTGTGTTTTGTTTGGAAGTTAAAACCCTGCTGCCCCCTCTAAAAGCTTGGGAATGTTTGGGTCTTGGTCATAAAGAGTCAAAAAGAACAAACCAAGCAATTTTGGCTACCCTCTCCTACGGTCTGCTGCCACAGGAGAGAAGAAGACTTCAGCCACAGAACATCTCTCTCTCACACACACACACGCACACATACATCTTTTCTGATAGTTTTAACTGTCTACTTCGGGATCCAGAGGTGTCTGCACACTTGCTTTCTGCCTCTGCCAGAGAGTCTCTGGAACGACCATGCCTCGACCAATTATTGCTGCTCTGCCCCTGCTTCCCCACCTTGGAAGCATTTCTCCCTAAAACTCCATTAGAGTCATTTGGCAGCAACTCCTCTTCAGCACCGTGAATGGGAATCTTGGATTTTGTGAAAAGAGAAGTCCATAAAGGAGAGCAAATTTTCTCTTGAATCGCATCATTAAACACCTCCACAAAGTCAGGTGTACATGGGAGTCCTTTCCTTTTAAAGCCATGCGCCTCTGCGTCTGTTTTTAAAAAGAGGCACTTCTTGTCTTGCAGACATTGGCAGTTACTGCTCAACCTTTACGTTATCCTCATAAAATGGCTCTGAAGTGGGTAAATAGTAGAAAGTCTCGGAACAAAATTGACCCCCTTTTCCCCTAAAGATAGGATGAAAAAAATACACAAAAATCTGAAAATTCTAGGATTAAGAGAGGTTGGAATCTTTAGACAAACCATCCCACTTATTTGCTTTTAAGGGATTCTGTAAATAAACGAGTCTAATGCTATCAACTGGGAGAGAATAAAGCTGTCTACTTATAAGACGTGCAGTTTTATTCTTTCTGTTAGCCACAATTCTACAACAGTTGGTTTATACTCTATTTCTATGTGTGGTTTTCAGTATTTTATTCTGAATTTCTTTTAACTCAACTCTTATTAGTTATCTTATATCCTCTTATTTTCAGTTAAGTCCTCCATAAATAAGGGAAATAGTAAAAAGTTCAACACTATCCAGAAGAAAAAACTGTAATTAGTTGAGAAAGAAGTCTAAACTTCAAAAGCAAAACGACGAACATGTAAAACAAGGGGTGTTGGTATTTGTCTTGACAAAGATAAGGGGCATTTTTATATTTTTTTTAGTAAGAAAGAAATGTAGTCACCTTAACTTCATGAAAGGAAATTCCACTTAGACTTCTAGAGAAAAAGATCTTACGTGTTTGAAAGGCAGTACGTGTGTGGTCTATGTGGGAACAGAAACTCGGTAGCTACTCATCTTGGGGAGCGGGAAGTCAGGCTTCTAAAATGGAGGAATGCAGCTAATGATTTCTGAGATTGGTTTCTGCCAGCCTTAGGCACTGGCAAGTCGCCCAACATTTAGTAAATAGCCCTTACTTAGTGGAGGGTGGCCTAGTGCTTGAAAAGAACACGCACGTCTCTCATGGGTATCTTCGGCTCATCAGTACATGCAGACCTCAAGAAACTTTGGTGCTGAATTAACGCCAAGCATCTCACTTAAGTGGCACAACCCGTCTTCCATTAGAGGCAGGTAAGGAGAGGCACCATTTTATTTTATTTTATTTTTTTAGCAACCAGGTTGAAAAACAAAAAGAAAAATTGCCCATGCTCATCCCAAACTTTTCGATAGCTTGTCAAAATAAGGGACAGTGGAAGCATACAACATAACAAAATGCAAACACCAAACCCAGTCCTTCGAAGAAACTCCTCAGCGTTCCCTACATGGTTCAATCACGCTGCTCATTAAACAAGTCATTTTAATACTCACTGTCAGCCCAATCTTCCAGGTGCCAGGATTTCCTTTTGAAGAGAGAAGGTACGCTATGGGCCAGCTTTGCAGAGAGGTAAACATATGGAAACCAGGACAGGCTTTTCTGGTACTTAGGATCAGCCCCTTCTAAATTTAGAGGCCTCCCCCCGCAACCCCCTCTCTCTCTCTTTTTTCTGGTTTAAAATATTTTTTAAAATTTATTTTAATTTTTCAGTTTGCACAGAAGCAAGGTGCTGTGAAATACACCTCAAGTGTCTTTTAAAAATTAAAACAGGATTGATTTGTAGTGTCATGATTCCTGCTAATCAAAATCACTGACAATTTTTCAGGAGGGAAGAGGTATGGTTTAACTCTCTCACTAGAGAGCACTGCTTCCTTCTTCTGTTTTGATCTAAATCTGAATATTTTCCTACAGATAATCCTCTTGCATTTTTTAAAGGAGAGGAGCGGGGAATAAAATTCTCAGAAAATAAATGTTTATTTGGACCCACAGATTCCTCAGGGCCTAGATGGACGTACGGAACTCCAGATCCCTCTGCTGGCCCAGCTCAGGACGTGCTTCTCCTGGAAGTGCAAGGTCAGAGTCCTCAGCCTCTAAGTTAAAACTTGCAGGGTAGAATGTTCTGTTTACTCTGTTCCTCCTGCCAAGGACCAGCACTGGCATGCAGGGAGTGGTTAAGTGTGGATACCACTTAGGACAAGAAAAACAAGCCTCTGCCCAAAGGAGGATTCCTCTAAGTTGTATTATCTACTCTGAAACCAATGCATAGTTCAATTCATGTGCCACTTTCTGTTTCTTTTTTTTCTTGCCATTGTATTTTAAAAATTAGAAATGACTTCTAACATATGGGAGTCTTTTTGTCTTTAAATTCAAGGATTTCTTAACAGCAGAAACAAAAAGAGACAGAGGAATTTAACAAAGCAGTAAGTTTCCCAGAAACTTGCCTTCTAGCAACAAAAAGTCATATAACTACAGTTAGGTGAACAGCAGATTTGATGCCTTGGAACTGGTGAATCATGTTACGGCATCCTGGTGTTCTTTTTTCTATGAAACTAAAATCTTCTACAGTGGTTTTAAAAGGTATCTGTACCTTAATTTTAAACACATCCAAGAAAGCACCATCCTCTTTAAATAGCCATTATGAGGACCTTTATATAAACCCATGAATTAACATCAGAAAAGTGTGATTTTTTTCTAATGCTAATTGCCCATGATATTTTTAACATTAAAAAAAATAATGACATTGGATAAAGGCAAAAACTCACGAAGTCAGTTGATTCAAATAGGTCAAGGCAAATAATATATAAACAGTGATTAGCTGGTCTCAAGCTATCACATTTAATCAAAAAGTAAATAAATGCCCAGAGAAAAGAGAGAGAGAGACCCAGAGCAAATAATGAGAGAGAGAGACTGAGACAGAGACACACAGAAATAGAGAAATAGAGGAGAAAAAAAGAAAATGAGAAATGACCAAGAAAACCAGTATTTCATATAGCTGATGGGACCCCCAAATTTTTCAAAAGTGGTCATTAATGATTTTTCATGATCTTAATACATAATGTGACAACAGAGGGACATCATTCTAGAATATCTGAAATTATTTCTATACAAATCCACCATGTACCAGGTTGAGAATCTCCCATTATGAGAAACACACAAGAGAAGCAAAACTATGAACAGGCTATCTTTCTCATCACATCAATTCCAGCCCATACTCGCATCTGATAACCTTTGTTTTAGAAATTTAGGGTGAATAAATATTTCAATTACTAGAGCCTTACTATTATTATAATAGCAATTTCAAGTTTTTCATAATTTCATAGTTTTTCATCATGCTTGAGTATTTTTATTTTAGTATTTTTTAAAATTTATTTAAATTCAATTCAGTTAACATATCGTGTATTACTAGTTTCAGAGGCAGAATTTAGTGAATCATCAGTGGCACACAACACCCAGTGCTCACTACTAACGCGGGCCTTCCTTCATGCCCATCACCCCGTTACCACGTCTCCCCTCCAGCAACCCTCAGTCTGTTCCCTATAGCTAAGAGTCTCTCACGGTTTGTTTTCCTCTCTGTTTTTGTCTTATTTCATTTTTCCTTCCCTTCCCCTATGATCCTCTGTTGTGTTTCTGGAATTCCATGTATGAGTGAAATTATATGGTATTTGGCTCCAGTGCTTTTAATGAAAACTTTTTCTATTAAAAAAGCATGTATGCATGGCAATTTTAAGTTAAACTGAGTTAAAATTCATTTTATTTGGAGGATTCTGTTGCTGGAGAAATTAAGGACATGAGGTCCACTTCCAAACCTACTGAAAACCAAAAGCATGTGGAGACGCTTTGACAAATCCAGACGCCGAAGCCCCACTTCATATCTACTGAATCAGAATCTCAGGGAAGGGGAGAGTCCCTGGAATCTTGTGCTTATTTCCTATTTCCCTCTGGGTTTGGAATCGAGAGGTTAAATGATTTGAATTAAAAAAAACCATCCAACATCTGGGCAGTTCCCTGCAGCCACAAACACGAGAGGAACGGAGGCCACACTATGTATGGTCTATAAGCACCAGACACAAGTGTGTTCTCCCAAGACGCAAAGAGAATGTTGTCAAGTGTCTAGGTAAGTAAATACGAATTTGTAATTTAACATGCTCTACCTTATTTTTATTATACAGAGTGATGCATTTAAATTACCAGCCTTTACTTTTTATTTATTATTATTACTATTTTTTTACTTCGGTTGTGAGAAACGTCAGTCTATAGTTTGTCGTCAAACTGTACCATAAAAGAGCAATGTTGCCATCTAGTGGTCAGCTGGGGACATTAAAGAAGCAGGTTGTCTTCTGAAATGCCTTGTTGGAGGAAATGAACCCCAAGAAAAGAAGGTGAACAAATTTCAAGAGCAAAGACTTCATGACTGGAAGAACTCCTCTAGACTATGGATACAACCACCAGGTCCTCTGAACCCGTGTCAGCTTCCAGTCCTAGAATCACAAGTAATGGTTAGTTGACAGCAGAACTGTCTCATTTGGCTTTGGGGTTTGTTTAATAAGATTGATTTAATTATTTTAGGAGTGAGTGAGCACGCACATAAGTGGGGAAAGCGGCAAAGGGAGACAATCTCCAAGCAGACTCCCTGCATAGGGCAGAGCCCCATGCAGGGCTTGATCTCACCACCCTTGAGATTATGACCTGAGCCTAAACCAAGAGTCAAACGAAGACTCAGACGCTCAACCAACTGAGTCCCCCAGGTGCCTCCATTTGGCTTTTTAAAAATAACACTGTAAACTTGCTCATGTTGGTGTCTTTGTGTAGGTTTGAAGGTGACTTTTGATACTGGGAGTTTTTCAATCCATCAGGGACAGCACCTTTCACAACCATGGCAGGCTCATGGTTTTCCTCCAATTGCTCCGGCTGCCTGAAGCCATGGCCATTCCCCACCTCTGATGGGGTGGAGGGACATTCACACTGTTCCTGAGGTATCTCCTCTAGAAGCCTTCCTTGCCTGAGTCCTGCCACATTCAAAGCATGCAGTCATGGGAAGGAGCTGGTTTCCCAGGTCACGTGACTGAAGGCGCCTTCCATGTCACAGGTGCGTGTATATGTGCACAGAAGTGAGAACACATTTGATCACCAAAGAGGAAATGGACATCATTCAGAGACAAAACACTGCCAGATGCTGTTTGGCAATTTTAGTTATTTTTATTTTAAATATTTGGCTTGATCTAAGTGACCTCAATTAGATCACGATATTTTTAAAAGTTTAATGTAATGCAAACTTATTATTATTATTTTTTTAAATGTCTGAGAGCTACAAGACTGGTTTGGAGGCAGCCATTGTGTCTGTCTTTAAAAGGTGAAGGGTATAGCACTGTCTTTCAAAGAGCTATAAAATAGTCTGTCTGACATACTGAAACAGGGTCTCCTGGGGACGGATTGTTGGGATTATCCTGTAGCAGAGTTCCCTAGTGAGCTTCTTACAGGGACATCTGGGTTACTTCTGAGAGTGACCTGGTCCCTGTTTTTCTCATTTAATGGCACGCCCTTCCATCTTTAGCTGGCTAAAAGGCATTCTCACTCAAGATTTCCTTCTTCCGGACTGATTTAGGCATACAGATTCTTTGTTATCTAGTCCTTGGAAATGAAAAGGTGCCTGACCATCAGGGACAGAATGATGCACTCATTGCAAAATGGGCACACAAAGGAAGACCTGCCTAGAGAGGATATGTAAAAATAACCCAGAGAAAGGCAGTAGAGAACACCAGGTTCCGAGCAGTCTTCCAGATGATACTGCAAACTCTGGGCCAGTGAGGCCTTAGCTATGGAGTTTATTGAGTAATTACATTAAAGAGCATGAGAGAGATTATTATGTGTCAAATACTACTCTTTGCTCTCTAGATAAACTCCTTTAATCCCTAGAACAACCTAGGAGGTAGGTGCTTTGATTATCCCCATTTTACAGATGAGGAAATTAAGGCATAGCAGGATTCAGGGACATGTCCAAGGCCACACAGCCAGCAATCACAGAAATGTAATCGGATTCCAGGTAACCTATCTCCAGAGCCCAAGCTTCTAACTGCTATACAAAACCACCTTCGTCTAGGAACCTTAGCCCTTCTCAAAGAATTTCAATTCGATACAATTCCAGCAAAATTATATGCAAAAATTAACTTTCCTAGATTATTTTAAAGGCTTTGGTGGATCTAGAGTCACTCTGGCTCCTCATTGAGAATGCTGGTCCTCATCACAAAGTACTAAGCCAGATGAATCACAACAGCATTAGACTGTGTCTAGACCAGGACTCATGACCAGCAGATGATGTCTGTGATAAAAAATCAAGCTATTCCAAACATTAGAAGCTGTATTTTAAAGTTCCTTTCTTGTACTGATTTATTGCACTGCCTTTTTGTCACTCTCAAAATTATGACATTGCACTAGAAGGAAAAACCTAGGCTTCTTTGGACTTTTGGTAATGTGGCCATCAAATATATAGATACATACACATATATGCTTATTCTATAAATGCTTATTGAGCACCTGCTACATGCAAGCCATTTCCTTGATGCTATTGGGGATGGGAAGATAAATGACAAGTCACTGCAATCAAGATGCTCACAGACAGTTGGGAGATTTAAAAATGATGTAAAAGTAACCGTGATTGGGACACCTGGGTGGTTCGGTCAGTTAAGTATCTGCTTTCCCCTCAGGTCATGATCCCGGAGTCTCAGGACTGAGCCCTGCACTGATCATGATCAGTTAAGTATCTGCTTTCCCCTCAGGTCAGGGCTCCCTGCTCAGTAGAGAACCTGCTTCTCCCCTCTACCCCTCACCCCGCTTGTGCTCTCTCTCTCTCTCTCTCTCGCTCATTCACTTTTTGCTCTCTCTCTCTCAAATAAATAAGTAAAATCTTTATTAAAAACACTAATCGTGACCTTACAGTGACATAAGGATTCTTTCTAAAGGAGAGGCACAGGGCCATGGGTCTTGTGAATCCTGTAATTCTCTGTGGACCAGAACTAGTCCTCAGCTTCATCACAATGGATAAAGAGCATTTTTGGAACACATAATTCACTGACTCACTAAACACACGTTAGATCTTAGTTTCAAACTCACCAAGCAGCCAGAGTACTACAGAGAGGCACAAAGGATGCGACCAGAAAAATGTAATTACGTGGAGGAAGCAGGGGCAAGAAGAAGTACGCAAGAACAACTGAAACATGCTTGTTAGCTCTCCCGTGAAGCCGTGGCTTTGACATCACTCCAGTAACACAGAGGTTTTATATCATATTCAGATGGTTCAAGTTTCTCTTGACTTCATTCTCATCTACAGTAACTTAGAAAAATTATCTAGAGCGCCCCTTAGTTTTTCACCCGGTCCGGAACAAACCACATATTTCCCCTCACCAGATCAGTTATTAGAGACTGCTAGCCACCCATGGCCCTCTCTCCACCTTCTCTGTGTCCCAGGCTCATCTCACCACTGAGGGTCTTCTGTGGCAGTTGGCCTCCCATAAAGATTACTCAGATTAGGTTAGATTAAGAGATGCACGAGACTTCACGGAGCATGCTCTCCTAAGGCTTAAAATAAAGGCAAAAGCTATGGTGCACGGTGACCCGGGGGGGGGGGGGGGCACTGGCAAGCCTGCCAGCACTGGGAGTAGAGACTTCCAGGCAAAACCTTCCAGGATTATTCTTATTTGCTGAAGGATGTGCTTAGTCTCCGGATCAAACCACCAAGATTTGTACTATATATCTTGGCTTCCCAAGACCTCCAGGCAGAAGTTCCCAGTAGGGTCTTTTATGCCCCCCAGGTCCTATTAACCAAGCCAGACCAACTGGTTACAATGGGAGAAATCTACTGAAAAACAATCTGGCCTAGGGTTTCAGCATGGGAGTTTTGGACTATAAATAGAGCATCATAAATCATTAGTTAGCTGGTTGGCTAGCCCATTAACCTTAAATTGGCCAAGAGTCAAAGCTACACATCAAGCCATCCATGGAAATAGCATAGGGCGGCTTTGGTCCAACTGTAAAATAACTTTCCAACACAGGTGCTTTGGATGCAAGCAAATGAAGCTGATTCCAATTAACTTAAGCAAAGAGGAATTTACTTGGAGGCAAGAGAATTGCATTTGAGCACAAACATTTAACAAGGCAGTTCCCACAGAAGGAAGCAGGAATGAAAAGATGTTGCCAGGACCTAATGGAGTTCAAGACAATTTTCCTGTCCCTTTGCTCCTCATTTTAAAATTCAAATGTATGGGGAAGGGGAGATTCCAATAGCTAAATTTGCCCCTGCCCCACTTCTAGGGAAGGGTGGGACTCCTGATAGCAGTTGAACTGGGTAAAAGGTCCCACAAGAAAATTGACTAATGGGGCACCTGGGTGGCTCAGTGGGTTAAAGCCTCTGCCTTCGGCTCAGGTCATGATCTCAGGGTCCTGTAATCAAGGCCCCCACCAGCCTCTCTGCTCAGCGGGGAGCCTGCTTCCTTCCTCTCTCTGACTGCCTCTCTGCTTACTTGTGATATCTCTCTGTCAAATAAATATATTTAAAAAAAAAACTTACAGATTCCCATTAAAGCATATTCTGAAAGTGAAGAAAATGTTAAGGAAAACAGTTAAAATCGCTTGTAATCTCACCCCACAGAGGTAGATTCTGTTTTATTTACTGTATGTTTTATTTCCTTCCACGTTTTCTGTTGTTATTATACTTTTGTCTGTGCATCTGTATAGTAATATAAACATTCATCTATGACTATATTGTTACATAATTTGGACCATGTAGCTTCTTCAGGGTTTTGGTGGGTTTTTGCCTCCTTTTTTTTTTTTAAAAATTTTATTTATTTATTTGAGAGAGAGAATGCGCACAAGTAGGGGGAGAGGCAGAGGGAGAAGCAGTCCCCTCACCAAGCAGGGAGCCCAATTCGGGACTCAATCCTGAGACCCTCGGATCATGACCTGAGATGAAGGCAGATGCTTGACTGACTGAGCCACCCAGGTGCCCCTTGCCTTCTTTTTAAAAAAACTTTGTTTCAATAAACATTTTTAAGTCATTACACTTTATTCAATCTTATGGCTTTCAATATGCATACATATTTTTGAAAAATTTGTATTTCTGCTGGCTTTTAAAGAACCATGAAGAATAACAGTTGCAAAAAAAAAACTGTGAAGAGAAAAATCAACTCCATGACCTAACATAAGCCTGGAAGAGGGTGCCTGTGATGGGAAGCAGTTGGAAATAAGCCCCAGAGCTTGAGAGGCAAAGAGGGCACAAGCCAGCAGAAATCAAATGATTAAGCAGGGGTGGAGGCGGGGAACAGTCCAGAGCCAAAGCCAGCCAGCCCCTCTGAGAAGGAAAACACTATGAATAACAGAACTCTCAAGGTTCTGGCATCAATTTAACTCCTAACTTAGTCCTCCCCCACCTTCTGGCCACAGTGTCCCACCCCGCCCAGAACTGCTATATCTTCTGGTGTCTCCATCCATACCCTTGGCAGACCCACTAAGAATCTAATTATAACTGCGGGAGCTCTGCAGGGGCCACTGTGACACGCAGATGCACAAAGGGGTCTCCAGAAGAGAGAACTGGTGAGGGCACTTTGGGGCACCACAATTAGAATGGACATGACTCCCTTCATGGCTCCCTAGTCGGGGCTGTGTCTCATCGGGAGATAAGACCATTCCTGAAAACTGCAGAACACAGGCATCTGACTTTCTTTCTCTTCTTATCTTTCTTCTCTTCCTTCTTCCTTCCTTCCTTTCTTTCTTTCTTTCTCTCTTTTTTTTTTTTTTGTTTCTTTTAAAGTGATGACAACTGGAATATTTTTTACTTTTCTGGAAATTACGGAGCTCTTTTTGTTGTTAGGTAAATGCTAAACCTAAACATAAATTAGGCTCAATGCTGCAAATCTAGCAACTATGATAGGTAAGCAGAGCCATCGCCCACCGAAACAGCACTATAAATGTGTAATGCCTGGATCCTGAGGCTAAACTCCTGGTTAATAATAGCACAGAAGGAGCACAGATTTACCCACACTACAATCATATGTAAAGGAATTATAGATTTCCACTTCCCTGCTTCCCTGACTCTACAGACTATCTGCTGGATAATGGGGCAGGGGAGGGGAACTTAGTCTGGCAGAATAATTAAAACTACCCCTTAAGTAAATGTTTCATCTTTTTAGGTCAAGTTCAGTCTCTCGAATGTCAGCCTAGATCCTCTCTGATTTTCTTAGCAAGGATGTGGCCTACGTGACCATGTGGTGACAGAGGGCACAGGGCGTCCATGGAACCAGGAGGATGGGGATCCTCACGGGGCTGCTAGATACAAGGACTTATTCAGGCTGAATGTAAGAGCAATTCATCTCTGGGCTTCTTGTGGCATCTGCTGTTGGAAAACTATAGTATTTCCAGGCTTCACACTTGGGATTCTGTGGGGCGGCCTCCTATCCCATGCTTCAGTGTGCTGAGCAGATGTGCTGCAGGCCCGTTGCAGTTTCTGCCTCACCCTCCCCAGCCCTTGGCCAGGCCACGTCCACTCTGCTGTGAGGTCATCACTTTGACCCTTGTCCCACTGCAGCTCCATGGCCCACTCACACGCTCCTGGCCTGTGGGGCTTTCTAGAGACTAAATAGTTGTGTTCCCCACACTAACCCCAAATCCATATGCCAGAGTCCTAACTCCCACAGTGATGATGTTAGGAGGTGGGGCCTTTGGGACATCCTTAGGTCACCAGGGTGGAGCCCTCATGAATTAGTTTAGTGCCCTTATAAAAGAAGACCCAGAAGGATCCCTCACCCCTTCCTCAGTCTTGAGCTCCCCCCAGCCTGGCTTACAAAATCTTTGGCTTGCCCGAGACGTTAAGAAAATGAGCTGTGAGACTCAAGTCCCTCTAGGCCATTGGTTCTTAACACGGCCTACTTGGAGCCATTCTGTAAAATCGTGGGGTTTTTACATTGTCACAAAAATTGGGGGAGATGAGGGTTATTAGCATTTAATAACCAGAAAGAGTTCAAGGGTCCTCATGCTGTAATGAAGGAGGCTGTTCCATAATGAAAAATCATTCCATCCCAAGTCTGTACAGGCGAAGAACCTGGTCATCATTTTCTGAGCTTAAAACCTAACTCTAACAAAGTGTTTCTGCTTGGTTTAAATAGAAACCCCATATTTCATTTATATAAAACAACATAAAATGTCCAGTAATGCAACTAACATTTAAGTGAGGAGACACCATTCCTTGCCTTGTCCAAAATATTACAAAGAGCTTTCCACTATTTCAAAAAGCCTCCAAGAGCAGTACCTACCACCCGTGACACAAAAGTCACCCGGCTAAACGGTTCTGCATGGCTAGCTATCACTGGCAGGGCAGCCTGGGGCGCAGCATCCCCCCTGCACCTGTGCCTGAGCCTTAGAGAGAAATGCATATTGTTTCACCATCAGTGCATTTCTCCTTTCTCGTTCTCCTTTCTGTTTCAATTAGAACACTACCCTGCAATTTGAAGAATGTGGTAGGTAGCTTATAGGAGCTCTAAAATTCCACTTTAAGAAGGTAAAGAGGGAATACCTATTATCTAAAGAGGGCTGGAATCTGATACTGTTCCCAGCCTTTGCTCTGGGCATCCCCCGATCCTCCCTTTCCGTACTGAGCACTTACTATGTGCCAGAGGCTATTTTCCAGGCTTGCTCTCCTGTACTTTTCTCAACTACCCACACAAGGCAGGCATGGCCATCCTTGTTCTATAGATGATGGAACTGAAGCTCAGAGAATCAAAGTAAACCAAGAAGTGGAAAAGCTGGGATTCAAATTCAAGTCTACTTGACTCCAAGAGCTGGCATCTTAGCCATTCCACATGGAATTCAACTAACTCCATATTTAATTAATGTAGAGACAATGAAAAAAGATCACCTTTTGTAAATTTTACTTACAACTCCATTTCTATTTACATAGTTTAATACCTCACCCTTTGAGATGAAAATATTTATCAGGCAATTAAAAGGAAAAGCAACTGAGAACTAGAGTCTTCTATTTTAATGAACCCTCTGTGGGATCCTCTGAACTGAGCTAATTGCCTCACTTACCGTATCTCTGCACGATGATGACCTCCTGAAGTTTTCATGTGGGGAAAATACCAATCCTTACAACGCAAGCTATTAGCTAACAGTTTTCTAATGTGATAGAAGAGAGACTCTCGCTCAAGAAGCCCGAAGTACTTCAGCAACATTGGTTCTATATGAAAAACAGTCCTGCCCTCTAAGAACAAAGAATGACAAGGAGTTCATTTCCACCCTCTCTGTCCCCTGAGAGGACAGTCAGATCACGGAGCACCTAAAAAATACTCATCCAGTTTCAGGGAAAGGGTTTTGTCAGAAGTTGTCTTGCACCTGGGCTGAGAGAGAACCTCAACGGATAAAAAAGGACAAGTGCCCATCATATGTCCATCACTTTAGGTATGCTATTTCAGTAAAACTCTATGAAAACCTGTGTGTTACATGTCATTGCCTCACACAGATAGAAATATAAGGGCCCTATGAAGCTGTAAGTGGCCCCCGAGCACCCAACAGCAGAGTGTCCCAGCTGGGAAGTGAGCCCAGCCATGTCCCATTATGCTTGCTTCCACTCAACCTCGAGTGTATGGGGATCTCCAACCCCACCACAACTACTGTGTCACAGAGAAGCTTGGGGGACGGGGAGGGACACTTTGGATTAAATCTCCAGTTAGGTTTCAAACACCTCGGAAGTCTAATTTCTAGGGAATGTTCCCAACTGTGTTCAACAGATTTGAACGTAACTGGAGACTGGGCAGTTGGCATGTCACTTTAACGAGGGGAATGTTTCTTGCAAAATCCAACAATGACAGGAAAACTTGACTATGTTCTTTAATGAAATGCAAAATGATGTGGCAGGGGATTCCCAGAACTGTTTCCCTACCTTCCAGCACTCTCCATTTTTGGTGCTGCTATTAGGTTGTCCCAAGTCCTGGAAGACTCAGGTCACTGCTGAGAAACCCTTCTTCAAAAGTAAACTCTGACTTCCGTATTCTCATCATCTTCTTAAGTTGTTCTGGGAGGGAGCCTCACAAGGTTAAATTGAAAATAAGAAACGTAAACATAAAAGCAGCAGCCACTGGGTGTCACTGATATACCACTTGAATATACCTTGTCCCACATTTCTATAGCAGGAGAAAACCTGGTCTTTTAAGTGGAATATTTTGAAACCACTTTTGAAACCCTTCATGTTCTTGAATGGTTGAGACAAATGGAGAAGAGTTTAAAATAAAAGGATCTTGTGACCTTGAGAAGATGTTGTTCTCTATTGTAAACAATTCATAACTGTAACAATGGTCCCATTTTAGAGATGCATACACTGAAGCAGAACAAGCTAACTAATGTCCAGGATGTCCGAGAACACATTCCTGAACTTCATTTTTAAATCAAGACTTCCATGTTTTATTTTTATCTTAAGATAAAAGCCAGGGACACAGTACCCATTATTTATTCTTGTTCCTACCTCCCAATTTTATACTTAAAGAAGACTAAAAAAAAGAAACCTTTCGGAACATTTGAGAATTTGGGAATTGGGATTATGTTTCAAGCTCCTACAAATGGTGTTAGAAGCTATTATTTATCAGTATCTCTTCTGAACTGGGACAGTCATAGCAGTATCTCATTTAATGTTCACCACAGAATAGAACACAGGTGGTCATTATCCCCAGATGAAATAAAACTGCAGATCAGAAAGGATAAATAACTTGTGGAAGATCACCAAGGAAGCAAGATAAAGATTTCAGATTCTAACCCACATTTGTGGCCAGCAAAGCCACGCTCATTATGCCGTATAAGCCGTATCTCTTAAGAAACTTTATCTTTAGTTCGGACACATCCCTTCCAAAGCTATGTGTTGTGCCTTATCTACGGTTAACCAGCTAGTAGAAGTTAAAGATAGTAAGTCCAAGTCAACTGTATGCCTTGTGTTTTAGGATCATTCCCCAGGTAATTCCACTGGCTACAGGAGTCACTAGTCTCTCATTGTACAAAATTCTGAATTTCCCTCCCAAGCTCCTCAGGGTGATGTTCTGGCCTGGGATTTAGTTTCTCCGGATCTTCCGTTGTCTAAGTAAGCTGAGTCTTATCTCTTTCTATAGTGGATATATTCCTGCTCTTATTTTTGGCTTAACAATACCCACCCATCTGGAGAGAAGTAATCCTTCTTTAGACTAAGGAGCGGTGGAGAGCTTTGGGGTTGTTTATCTGTCAAATAGGTGCAGAAACAGCCCAGCAACTATAAACTCATAAGCTTCCTGATTCATCCTTGCAAATACAGTTAAGCTCAGAGCCGGAGGCTTTCTCTGGGGGAGATAAGGCAGTGTTTCCACATCATCATTAGCTCCTGCCAAGTTCCTGCTCTACAGAGAAGCAAGTTCTCTAGCTGGTGGCCTTTTGATGCCTTCCCTCCCTAAATCACACCTTAATTGTCGATGTTCCCTTTCCTTAACCCAGAGTCAAAACACCATGACTCTTTCTTTGTTTTCCACTTTCTCATTCCAGATCCTTGGGTTTCTTTTCAGACCTGGTTATGGCAGTAACTTAATAATAACCCCACAGAATCTGGCAAATAATCTCACTGTTTCATATTTTTAAAAAGTATCACATTTTAAAGTAAAACTATGTGTTCCTTTCCAGTGTCCATTTCAAGGAAATAGTAATATGTTTCTTGTCATGCTCAGCAAATCCCAGATATCTGGAGGATCATCTTTTTTTCTTCTCTTGTCCGCCTGGTGATTGCTTCTTCTCCTGCTCCTTTCAACATAATCTGCTGGGTAACAACATCAAAATACACGTGGAGAACTCACACAGAACTCAAGCTTCATCTCTCGATGACCACTTACAAAATGGAGAAGAAGTAACTTTGCAATAGATGCAATCTGGCTGAAGCTTGATTCTCTTCACTTTTTTAAAAAATAATATTCCAGGGGCACCTGGGTGGCTCAGTGGGTTAAAGCCTCTGTCTTCGGCTCAGGTCATGATCTCAGGGTCCTGCGATCGAGCCCCGCACTGGGATCTCTGCTCAGCGGGGAGCCTGCTTCCTCTTCTCTCTCTCTGCCTCTCTCTCTGCCTACTTGTGATCTCTGTCTGTCAAATAAATAAATAAAATTAAATTAAATTAAAATAATATTCCAAAATTTTATCTTAAAAGTTAGATTTAGAGTCAAAAAATACAAATAATATGGATTTTTAAATATGGTCCTCTCTGCTGCCCATAGGAAGGCTGTTGGATACGAATGAGTGGGAAGTGTGGGGAAGGATCTTTACAGGCTTGGGACATACCACACACGGATCATCTGTGCAAAGGCAGAGAAGGGTTTGGCCTCTTTTTGCCCTAAATTTTTAATAGGAGCACCTCCTATCTTGTTCTGCTTTCAAGTCCCCAGGCCTTGCCTCAGCATCTCCCAGCCCCCCACAACTGCCATCGCATATCCTTCCCTTGGTCAATCTCTGCAGAGCCCTGCCCTCACCCCAGACTTAGACTCCCGGCACTGCTTGTCTCATTCATCCTACACACGTGTGCCAAGTGACGCTCTATTCCAGGCCCTGACTTCGTATTTTTACTTCCGTGTCATGTCCCTCCCCACCACCACCACCATGTTCAGTCACTGCTTCCGATGGTACCACCAGTTAAGGAACTGGTCCAAAGTCACATAACCAAGAATGGGCAGAGGAAAGAGTCGAAGCAAAACGGAAGCTCTGCCCGGCACGTGGTGCCAGCTCGGGAGTTTATGACATTTATGTTAGGAGGGTTTTTCCTCTCCCGTGCCTGTTTTTTCCTTTCTTCGTCAAGGAAGTTTCCTGAAGGACAAGGTCAGTTGAAAATAAAGCAGAGTACTAGGTACCTTAAGCTAGTGGATATTCTAAAAGATAAAGCCTTACTACAGATGAAAGGAGTGTTTTGCTGTCTTAAAATTAATGAATACTACATAAAATTTGATGTGTAGTTACCTCTGTATTTATATCCACATGAATTTTCCTTCCTCTGCCCATGTATTTTAGCCATTGGTCATGATGAAGATCAGAGTAATTAGCTTATCCACAGAAGCCCATTTTTAGAAAACACTGTTAATTTGGAGAATATGCCTCCTGAACACAGAGAACGGGCCTCATTCCCCTTCCAGGATCAGGCCTGGATGAGGTCAGTGGGGGAAATAACTGAATACTAATTTTGGCAAGGTCTATTGTCAAATTTCTCTCACTTTCACAATCCACATGAACAATTTCTGTTTTCTCCGTTGACACGATTACACTTGTATTCATGTTCAGAGTGTGTAAGGAGACCAACCAATAGTGCCTTCCACACATCCCTGCGTTGGCGTCCGGACCATCTTTTGCTGACTCTCCTTGCACCTGCATAGTAAAGACACACAGCCTGGAGAAAACCTAAGGGCCTTCAGCAACCTCCTGAGCAAGCCACGGCTCCCTGTCACTGATGGGGAGAAGCTTTTGCCTCTGGGAGTCCAGGCGCAAGCCACCTGCCCACGCACTCTAAGGTAGAAGCACTAGCAGACAGAGTCTCTGTTGAACACCTGCCACGCCCCACCCCAGCTCCAGCTGACTTTAAACACCTGGGTAATGACCCCAGGAGGGTGCACGGTTCCTGCTACTGCCGTGCCAGGTCAATGCACGCAGTGGATAGAGGAAGCTCCTAGTCCACCTCCCTGCTCCAAAAATGCATTTAATATATTGTCTTCAGATATTATATTGATCAGAACTGATACTACACTTGATCTCAGCCAAAAGGCTGGCAAGCAAGCCACATAAACAATTGAGAGGTGAACGTTTTCCAAGGCTGCGGGCATAATAAGCATTGCCTGCAGAGAAAGAATTCTAAACTCTGCTTACATAAAGAGAATTAATGAAAATCAGAGCACGTCCTTTAAGTAACATTAGGAAACTTGGCAGACGTGAACAATTTCCTCTGTCCCCTTATTACAATGTTACAGCCATTGTCTCATTTTCTGATAAATCGTAAGCACACTCTGCTCTCTGGGAGTAACTTTTGTTCTCACGATGTTGTAAATGGGAGAGTAGAGTCAAATGTTCAGTCTGTGGGAGGTTCGTAGTGGAACACAGCCATCTCAGCACAGACACCCCCTGTCTTATTCAGGTGTTGGGCAGGAGGCCAGAACAAGCCAGGGAAGGGAGAGACACCACCAGGGAATTCCCACTACCCGGGTCTCCTCTCCTTGCAGCCTGACCATGGCTGAAGAGTTTCATGGTTCAGCTAATTCTTCCCCACCCACCAGCCCTCTCCTTCCACAAAGGGGGCTGGGAAGCAGCAGAGGTCGCTGGTCCTTGCCCATCCTTAAATAAGGAATATGTAAGGAATGTGGTCCCTGGGAAGAACCGAGCCATGCATAGCCTCTCCGGGTAGCTTAGCTTAGTTTCTTCTGGACTTGAGTTTGCCTTGCTAGCCAGAAAACCCTCAACCCCTGCTGACTCAACAGGTCTTTTTGTCTCCATAAAGCCTGGAGCTTAAAGAAATCAGTTGTAACTTCCCAAACCAAAGGAATAATATTAGAGGTATCGTCAACTAGTAAATCACTCATGCCCTAACACACAGTAGGACTACCTATGTTGCCTGTTCAATGGGCTGCCAGCACATACTTGGGTAAATATGCCTAGAACACTAAAGAAATGTGTAAAACAAATTATCTCTTTTAACCTGTCCTCGAACAAATATGCAAAAATGCCTTTGCTCAATATCCTCAAACATTCGGTTTCCTGTTTCAACACACTGCTCAAGACATTATGTGCTGGGGTAGAAGACAGAAACAGGGAGCAGATGCTGAGACCTGTCCTCTGGAGTAACAGCTCAAGGAGCTGGAGCTTGCAGGTAGCATGGTGTTTAAAGGACAGGAAATATGTCTGGATTATGCTTTAGGTTTTTATTCTCCCCTTCTCTAGAAGCATAATATAGGTACTTGATGTGCCTTACCTGAAGTAGAACAGAAAAGGAAAAGAGAAGAGCTGGGGGCAGGAGAAGTGGTTCAACTTTCAGGTCCTCGTGGCAGTCTATTTGAGAAAAAAACAGTCTGGAAAGATGCATGCGGATCATGAGATGGCTAACTGAGCAATCGGACTCATCAGAGAACTCCCGCTCTGTGACTATGAACCCAGAACTATGGGAGCCGGCAAGCGTGCAGGATCCCAGAGTGGACTGGAGGAGAAGCCTGGCAGGGTCTGACCCCCAAAAGGAGTCAGGATGTTGTTAAGACCTCACCAAGGTCTAGGAAGAAAGCCAAGCTTAATTAAGCTTAATCCATGGTGAGAAATCATTCCTTAGACCCGGTTTCCTTTTAAACATACTCTCTTGAATTTGTCTTTAAGCTAGGATGAACTCTGTCATCTGAATGCTGTCCCAGTTCCGCTAAACTCTGCTGGAGTTCGGACCTTACCCTAGCATCTATGTGTGTGTGTGCACATACGCACCAATGCGGTCTTCCTGTTCGAGATGCCAGGTCGAATTTACAAAGTTCTATATTTTAGGAAATGAAGCCTTCTGTAGGTTAAAGCCACAATCATAAACATTTAAAGCGATGTTAAAGTTTAAATCTAGTCCCCTAGTACCTGCATTCATTGCTCTGACCGCTATACTTTGATAAATATAGTCTTGAGACCTACTCAGTTTTCATTCCACTTCCCTCATGACAACATTCAATTTGATGTAGAGTAAAAAACACAACAAACCAAAACAAAGCAAAAAACAACAACCCCCAAAACCCTGATGTAACAATAAGTAGGCTGTCCGCAAACAAATATAATGTATTTAAAATAATATAAAGTATCAGGCCAAGTAAAAAACCCTTACTGAGGGTAACTCTGATGAAAACAAAAGGATAGTTCAGGTCAGAGAGGTTTCCATGCAAAATTTTAAAATCTCCTTTCCTGGTTAGGTGGGAAAACGGGATTTTGTGCACAAATAGCCTTGTCAAACAACTCCTTTTGTGTTTCTTTTTTTTTTTCCCCAAAGATTTTATTTATTATTTATTTGAGAGAGAGACAGTGAGAGAGAACATGAGCGAGAAGAAGGTCAGAGGGAGAAGCAGACTCCCCGTGGAGCTGGGAGCCCGATGTGGGACTCGATCCCAGGACTCCAGGATCATGACCTGAGCCGAAGGCAGTCGTCCAACCAACTGAGCCACCCAGGTGCCCCACTTTTGTGTTTCTTTTTAGAGAAAGATGAATTATCTTCTTTAAAATGTTCCAAAGGGAGTGTGGGGAAACATCCCATAGATGGACAGCCACTCCCAGCTGCATGCCCTAGAACTCAGGATTTGTGCTTCAGAAATTATCATCTCATAAAGACGGTGGTTAGCTACTAGTGAGACTGATTTCTTAAAATGGTCAGCTAAGCCTCCAACTGCAGTCCAGATGTATTTTTGTCTTCCTCTAGCTCTATTGTGAATTATTTAAAGCAGCATACTCCACAATTTGAATGTGGCCCACATTTTAAACCAAGCTCACCAAAATAATAACACTCGATGTACAATTTCCATTTAATAGAAATATTTCTATAAATTCCTAATAGGACTGAAAGGTGGTATGAAGCAAAGGACAAAAATATTTCTAAAAATTCATTTTATCCCAGGAGAAATTACTCTTTCTACAAAAATATCATGCAAATATTTATTTGCAAGGAATTCTAAGCATGTCTCTAGAAAACCACATTTGTAATCAAACTAGTGGGGCTGTTTAAAAAGACTCTTCACCAAACTGGTGGTTCTTTCATGTTTTTTTAAATTACTTTTGTAGAAATGCATTGTGTAGGGAAAGCTCTACATGATTCTTAACTGGATAGGGAATTTTCATTTTTAGAAAAGTAAAGATGTGTTCCAGTATTACTACAGTTGATTGGGACTGGTTCTTCCAGTAAGTAAGGGATCTCCTACAGAGACAAATTTTCTAGAAAAGGAAATGGAACAAAATGGAAAAGAAGAAAGTTTCGACCTTAGGATCTAAACCTTGGATGTTCTTCTCTGCTTTCTCTGAATTATAAGGAACATTTTTCAGGTCAAACAATAATTTATGAGCCCTCCCAGAGGTCTTTGGTTTCATGATACTGGCTTGTAAGTCTTTCAATCTTCTCCAAGGCAATTCTGAGCAAAATTCTGAAGTATGCGCTGTATGTTTGAGAATACCCATGTCATGTTCCTTGGCTCTACCCCAATGTTTTGTGCAGTGGCCTTGTAAAAATTATAACAGGCACCCATCCAACCAACACAGCCATCCACACCCAACCAATTTATATATAAATCTAAATTTGTATTTCTGTACATGTTAGACTTACTCTGTTCTATTTTGACAGTATTGTCTTGTGGTGTCATAAAGATTAATGTCTCTACTGAAGAGAGTGACTATTTCTGTGATAATTACCTGGGGGAGAGGAAAGTCCTACGACAGAAAACTGGACCTTGGAAGATAGGCCTTAAATGTATTCATTCCTTCATTCAATGAGTATTTATTGACTGCGTGCCGCAGGCCTAGCTGTATTCTCCAGCCTGAACCACAGCCCAAACTAGAGACTGACAGGGGAGGCAAAATTTACTTCACCTTTGAAGGGTTCTTTTTGGCTGGACCTGAGACTCAAATTGACATGGACAAAAATCAATAGGAGAAAGACATACAAATTCATTAAATAACATAGGTTTTACAGGATGTGGAAGCATTTGTAAAGAATGAAGATACAGGGGCACCTGGGTGGCTCAGTTCATTACACAGCTGCCTTTGGCTCAGGTCATGATCCCAGGGTCCTGGGATCAAGTCCCACATCGGGCTCCTTGCTCAGCAGGGAGCCTGCTTCTCTCGCTGCCTCTGCCTCTCTGCCTGCTTGTGTGTACTCTCTCTCTCTCTAGCAAACAAGTAAAATCTTTTTTAAAAAATAAAAATAAATTTAAAAAAAGAATGAAGATTCAAAGAGATGGCAAAACCTATTTGCTTTTTTATATTAGGTTGAACAGAGAAACAACTCTGGAAAAGTGACTATACTATGTCGAAGGCCCTGAAAAAAAATTTTTTTTTCATAAGTCTCGTTTATGTAGAATTCTTTCTCAACTTCTCATCCTTGGTAAGAATGTGATTTTCCCTCTGGTGTAAGGAGGGTATCTTTCATCCAGGAATTTTATGTCCTGTTTTTAAGAAAAGTAAGGAAGGACAGAGTGTTTTCCTGTATTTGCTGTCATCCAAGAGTCCTTAACCCAAAACAGGCAATATGCCAGGGTGGCATATTTTGGAGTTGCATGTTCTGAACTCCTTCAAGAACGTAATCCACAGGGGGCCTGGGTGGCTCAGTCGTTAAGTGTCTGCCTTTGGCTCAGCTCATGATCCCAGGGTCCTGGGATCGAGCCCCGCATCAGGATCCCTGTTCAGTGGGGAGTCTGCTTCTCTCTCTGCCTCTTCCCTGCCCACCCAGCCCCGGGTTTGTGCTCTCTCTTGTTCTCTCTCAAATAAATAAAATCTTAAAAAACAAAACAAAAACCTCTTCTAAAAAAAAAAAAAAAGACCATAACCCAGGCCTGCTCATTCATCTGGATCTCTAAACAGCATCTTAGTTCCACGTGTCCACAGCTAAACATGCTCCCTCACGACAGGAAAAGGCAACTCTGTTTCCAGTGGCTTCCACCTAAAGACCTGATTCCTCCCATTTTTATTCCCTCCATATTCAGTGGAAATCCTGTTGGCTCTACCTTCAAAGTACGCCCAGAGTCCGGCCCCTACTCCTTCCTCCCCCGTGCTCACCCTGGTAAGATCCTGTTGTCGCGTCTGGAATGCCGTGACACCTTTCACACCAGTTCTTTGGCTTTCACCGTGCTTCCCTGCAGTCTATTCTCAGCACGACGACCCAACCATCCTGATAAAAGTTAAGCTCAAATCATGCCACACCTTGGAACAAAACCCTTCAGTGATTCTGCATTTCACTCTAGAAAAGCTAAAGTCTTTACTGTGGCCTCACAGTGCCAGTGACCACATGCCCCGGGGCTACCTGACCTCATCCCACGTCCTCCCCCCCAGCCCACTCTCCTCCAGCCACACTGGCCTCTGCACCCTTCCTCTGATGAGCTGGGCATGTTACCACCTCTAGGCGCTGGCTCATTCCTCTGCCTAAAAATCTCCCCCGACACCCTATGTCCACAAGGTTAATTCCCATAGCACCTTCTCAGATTTACCTTCTCTATGAGGCCTGCTCAAATGACCTCACTTTGTATTGCAGAGATAGCCCAAAAGACACAAATTCCCTGCTGGTATTTCCAACTTCCCTTAACCTGATCTATTTTTCTCCATGGCACTTCCTTTAATCTAACAAAACTTATATATTAGGTTTTGTTATCGGCTGTTCGTTGTTTCTTGACAGTGGGTTTTTGTTTTGTTTGGATGGTTCTTAGGTTTCTTCATGTAACCCAAGTGTCTGCCATCGGGTGGGCACTGAATGAACAACGGTTCAACAAAGGAATCTAAGCAGAACAATCTGACTCTCTACCATCAAGAAGGTTACAGTCCACAACAGTGATAATGCTTTTCTTTCCAGGATTCCTTTTGTGCTTGAGACCTTGATGAACCCACATGGGACTGGACGTGTCAGAGGATGCTTTCAGGTGAAGGAGAAAGGATGGCCTCTTCCCTCCATAAGCAGCTAGACTGGAGCTGCTAGACCATAACTTGAAGGGAAAGGAGTTATTCCCCCTTTGCCTCCAGCTTCAGTGAAGCTTATCTGACAAAACTGTAATATATTCCAAGTGTACAACATGATTTGATATACACAGACCCTGTTAAAGGTTTCCTCCAGTGAGTTAGTAACACAATCATGGTCATCATTTACCTCTGTGCGTGAGAACACTCAAATTCTATTCTCTTGGAAAATTTTAATTCTACAATACAGTATTATCAACTACAATCACTATGTAACACAGTATACCCTCAGATATTACTTGACTTATAACTGAAAATGTGTATAGGTCCTGGTAATCACCATTCTATTCTCTGTTTCTATGAGTTTGGACTCCCCCAACCCACACCTAACTCCACATCTAAGAACACTTTCCAGGGGACAGGGAGAGGTCAGAGGGCAGCTACCTCACCGTCATTCCTGTGGCAGCCTCTCTCTTGGGAATGGGTCAGATTTTTCTTCAGGTTGCTAGTAGGTTTCCCTCTAGCCTTCATAATGCATGCTACAGGCAGTGACACCCATCTCTACATGCTTTAACTGCACCTCCTCTAGTGTCTTTTTATCCATCGCTAACCTTGTCAAAACTTCTGCTGTCTCAGGGAAGGTGGTTTCAATGAACCATTAGGAAGTATCATCAGTACTTGTTAATCCACTGGTTACCTGACGCAGAGCCACACAGCAATAAGATATGAACTATCTCAGGCAATCTAGGAGAGATCATTTGGGTCCAGAGATTTCTCCAGGTCCCTTAGGCCAGGCACCATAGAGAGCTAATGACTTCATCAACTGAACTAGGCCCCTTCTTTATGTGTGGCCCTCCTCAGGGAGTTCACATTTGGTGCTTGGTATGACAGGGAATATTAACAGTCTGGGAAATTCTAAGAGAAAGAAAAACTAGTTAATCCAATTGTTTCCTGGGGGTAAGAAATTTTAGTAGAAGTAGAATTAACTATTTAAAGTCATAACAATGCCATTTAGCAAAATATTCATGTTCTAAAGAAATAATGACCTGTGTCTGTGCCCAAGTGAAATACTCATTCAAAGAAATTGTCTCCCTTCTCTTTATAGTTTTCTTTATAGCTTTCTACCTTTTTTTATAGCTTCTCCAGAAGCTAGCACAGTGCCTGGCCAAATAGTTGCCCAATGAATGTGAATAATCCAACATTCAGTCAGCCAACAACAACAACAACAAAAATAGAGAGCGCACATTATCTCCTTTCTCTTCTTACGCATCCAGTTGTGAATACGTGTAACAGATCCTTGGTCCCCAAATAAGCAAACCATTTTCCCTCAAATAATTAACAGGGCCTATGGCATTGTCCTATAAGGCCTGGTTTAGAAATTTATTACCCAGGAGCCAAACTTAATAGCTTAGGTAATTTCCCTTTCACGTCCAAATTTGAGGTTCCTTGAAAATTAATGAGGTTATGGTTTATTGTACAACTGCTCTAGGTGGAGTCCTAGATAGGCAAGCCCTGTAATTCCCCATTCAGATTTATATCACACTAACTCGTTTCATGCTACTCTCAGATCTTCAACTTCTCTCAACTGATGGGGCCTTGAAAGGAAGTTGCTGATCGGACCATCAGTTCAAAGCCCTACCAAACTAAGGCATGTAGAATGCTGACTTCCTGATTTATTTGACTTTTTAAAGTTATTTTAATAGACTGAATCCAGGGTTTCAGTTTTTGTTTTTTTTGTTTTAACATTTTTGTGCAGGGACTTCTTCACAGATTATTTCAGATTATTTCAATTATCACAGATAATTCTTCAACAGCTTGGCGAAAGCAAGAGATAAATGCATAAAACAGAATACACAGAACTACAAAGGATATCAGTTATTAGTATTTTTGACATTCCATGGGCCAATAGGGAATTTTCCATTCCCTGAAATTTAAATCTCTGAATAGAGTCTTAACTATTTGTTATTAACTATCACGGACTACCATCTGTTTATGCCTAGACTGACTTGGAATTGAATACAGAATTAAGAACTGAGCAATTTAAATTACAGTCTGTAGAAAAGCTCTGATATTATTGACATCTAAATAAGTCAGCTCAGCCACCTCGTTTTTAGCTGCTCCTGGCTGACCACACTTGTACTCTAGCTGGCTTGCCACATATTGCTCCTCCTATCAGTATGATTTAGGCCCTTAGACTTTCCCAATTCCTCCCAAATCGAAATAATTTTAATTCACTGAGAATTTCTTGAGACTTTCTATGTATAACTGAAACACAGGGTGCTTTGGTGCCTGTATCAATGGCTTTCTTCCATCACCTGCAGTTTTACACAATTTTCCCCTTCTGCATAAATATCTAGAATCTGTCAACGAATAATGAGTGATCTGTCTTCTTTTTCTTTTCCTCCTGACCAGGTACAACTAGTGGAAAGATCCTTCTTCATCCTCATTCTTTCAGAGGATGAAGATGCAGGTTTCTGTGAACTGACATAGTTTTGTTTGGGTCTGGGATTACTCTAGAGACTTCTTCTTCTGCTTTTTTTTATTTTTTAAAGATTTATTCATTTGAGAGAGAGAGAGAAAAAAAAAATGAGCTGGGAGGGATGTGCAAAGGAGAGGGAGAAGCAGACTCCCCACTGAGCAGGGAGCACAAAAAGGACCTCAATCCCAAAACCATGAGATCATGACCTGGGCCGAAGCCGACGCTTAACCAACTGAGCCACCCGGGCGCCTTGCTTTAGGGACTTCTCATCTCCCTACAGTTTACTGAGGTCTGGAAACCGTATTTGAGCTGGAGATGACAGCTGAAGAGGAAAATGCCCTTGATAGCTAGTAATAATAATTATTGTTATTATTATTAATAACTCACTTATAATAAAAATTGTTATTATTATCATGGCTATCATTATTGAATTCATCTGTTGAGCAATCATGTACATTTCACTTGTAGGACATGTCCTAATTTTGAATTTTATTGAAAGAGACTAGGTAGAGCTTATATACCAGCATTTGTGCACAGATAATGCTATAGCATTTATTCAACAAATACTTAAGTGCCTACTCTGTATCAAACACCAGCTATTACTGATCTGTTAAATCTGTCTTATTGATCTGGGAACGCTGGAAAGCCCCTGAATTTAAAACGTTAAAATTATGTTGATGTGTTCCAACCCAACTAAGCTTCTGACACCTTCTAGCTCTAATTCTATTCAAGTGTAAAATGTTTAACAACGCAGTAGCATTTTCAATTGGCTTTCAATAGGTTGCAATGACAATTTCACAACTCAAGCACCAAAACCTCACCATTAGAAAAAAATTGTAAAAGTTATGAAAAAATGTCTGCCCAAAGGCAAAATCATTTAGCAATTTAAAAGTGAAAGCAGAAATTCGCTTGAAAAAGTCATCTTTTACCTTGAGCTCTCATTCCACTTCGGAAATGTGTAGTTAATTTTTGTGAAGAGCCATTTACATTTCATTTTACAAATAAAAGATGTGCTAATTAAGCCTGGAAGTTCAGGATTTGACTCAAAGAAAAATGATGAGCCCATTCCCAATTACCAATTTATTTGATGGATACCATGGCTTAAAAATGCAAGAAACAGAAAATACCAAGTAAAGGCATACCTTCCAAGGCTGTTTCACGGTATCTTTGAGAGCTAAAACTGAACCACCGCTCCTGCCTTCAAGTATGTACATTAACGAGACGGACCTTTGCAGAGTGAACAGGAGTCATTTCTAATCAAACCAAAGTCAGTAACTCACTGTCTGGAAAGACAACTGAACCAAACAGCCATTTGTTGGTTGGAATTACTTTAGATTATTTTAGAAAACGTCAAAAAATAAATTAGATTTTCCTTCTTGCATGTATTTTTCCAGATTCTTTTAAAAATAAAATGTTCATTTGGGGCCGTGACAGCTAAAATAGAAATGTCTTTGGCATAAACTCAGCTTTCTAGCCTGCAGGCAAAATATAAAATTGTTGTTAAATTGGAGTGGACCAGAAAACGGATGATAAAACTTGCCCATGAAACTTCTGCTAATAACAAACATTTATCCCGTGACATGGACTGTAAGTAATAACACATGACAGGGGGATGGATGTGTCATTGTCCCGAACGACAGTTTTTGGCGCCTCTCGAGGCAGGAGGCCAAGTTCACCTAGCTGTCCAGTCGCGGTTGTCTATGAAACTGTTAGGGTTAAAAATGCCCTTGTTAAAACGGGAAAGACTTGGGAAGACAATCCTCTGATGTTTTGAATTCAGTTGGTCTTCCTTTATAGTTTCCAAGGTAGCTTGGGCTGTTGTTACTTAACACAAACGAGCACACATTTCAGGTTCTATGTAATGCTTCGTCAGCATTTTCCTATTTCTTTCTTTCTTTCTTTTTTTAAGATGCTTATTTATTTGAGAGAGAAAGAAAGAGAAAGCACGAGTGGGGGGAAGGGGCAGAGGGACAAGCAGACTCCCCGCTGAGCTGAGCAGGGAGCCTGAGAGCAGGCTTGATCCTGGGATTCCGACCATGACCTGAGCCACTCAGAGCCCCAGCATTTCCAATTTCCTAAGAGCTATGCCATTTACCCACTTGACGACATTTCTCTTTCACACGGTGGTCAGAAAGAGAGAAGAAGCAACCCCCAAAAGGCAGAGTTTGTAGGTGAAGGGACCGTGCCAATGGCTAGCACAAGCACCAAGTCCTTCCTTTCATCTGGCTTTGCTTTACTGTATTTTATTCAATCTAGGACATCACTGATTTTAAGAGTCACTGTTTTATTTACCAATACAAAAAAGAATATACACTTTCAGTCAACCTATGATACACCACCTCAATGACAGGTCTGCCTAAAGTCTGGGTGGGCCACATGGCCCTCTTTGCCCATGAACTTCCTTTATCTATTCCAGATTATTTGGCATTTTCTCTTGCCTTCTCCTGCACTGCTTGACCTAAAATAGGAATTCTTTTGTACTTATCTTAGTAACAGAATGTAACAAAACCTCATGAACCTGTAGGCTTTTCCCTTCCAGGTCCCTTAAAGCAGTTGGCTGCTCCTTCCAAGAAAAGAAGGAATTGCAGTCACCTCTCTGACAAGGAACATCTGCTTCGCTAGCATCCTGTTTGCAGCCAGCTGCTTGTCTTTGTGTGTCCACAGCCACTTTTCAGGTCCAAGCTGAATCACAGGCTTCCGGTTGGAAACTTCTGAAGTGGCAATTACACTCAACACACACCTTCCTGGCATCACACACGAACTCAATCGGCATGGCACTAACATAAACAATTAGGACTAAGTGTGCAGGCAGCAGCCCCTTCCCCATGACTGCCACCTGGCTGACAGCAATTCTATGGTGTCTCTCAATCCCAGGGATGAGAAAATACGTGGAAAAATGTGCTTCTTAGAATTAGAGCACTAGATAATCTGTTCATACACTCTAGAGGTAGCAAAACCAAAGGCCCACAGAACCAATTTAACCCTACACATGGGTCTAGTTTGATATAAAAAGCATGAGCCCTCTGTGTCAAATGTTTCCTGCCTCACTTTTTTAAAAAAATTTTCTTTATTTGATAGAGAAATCACAAGTAGGCAGAGAGGCAGGCAGAGAGAGAGGGGGAAGCAGGCTCCTTGCTGAGCAGAGAGCCCTATGCAGGGCTCGATCCCAGGACCTTGAGATTAAGACCTGAGCCAAAGGCAAAGGCTTTAACCCACTGAGCCACCCAGGTGCCCTTTGCCTCACTTTTAATGGAGATGCAGATACAAAGGAATAGTGTCCACCATGAGGAAAACACCCAGTTCCACATCAGGAATGGTTGAAAACCAAAGATCTCATGGCATGACCCATCTAAAGGGGGCAGACACCACATGGCTCAGGTCCACTGTTAACGGTCAGTCATCCTGTCAGGACACTTTAAACACAGTATCGTTCAGTCTTCAGATTCTTCTAGAGAAGCTGGGCATCTGAGTGTTTGTATGAAGTCTCTTAATTTTTCAGCTTTGGCAACTAATTCAAGCATTTCATAATACCACGCAGGCCACACAAGGCGAATCTGTGGGCCACATGGGGCTCACAGCTCACCAGTGTGTGGTCCAGGCAAGACACACCTAACATAGGTCAGCCATGTAATAAACATGGCCATTTGTCCTGTGGGTATTAATCACAAAACAATCAGTGTGACTGGAAAGCTCATCCTGTAACGTCTTTGCCCGTGAAGCATCAGGGCATAATAGGTACCAGTACAAATCCCAAAGGGGAAATTCTCTTTAGTCAGTTCATTTTGAATTTTGTTTTTATAATCATCTATGTGTAATAGAACCAAGTCACTAGAAGGATTTCAAGGCTTAGCACTGGCAACAAGTAGCTTTTCAGAAAGTAAAAATTGGTTCTTTTTTCCAATGCCAATATTTATTTAAGGATGGGAATTACTGCCTTGGATCTCAGCCTTGGTTGGTGCTCTCTGAACCACAGCGCCTCTCTGAACCAGAGGCCTTGCTGTCCCCCCTGCTCCCGGCTCTCTTGGGGCTGGTTGGGGAGGAACTGAAGTAAAGGACAGGGCTGATGACTTGGGAGTGCCTGTCCTGTTGCCCCTGCTTCCTAGACCTAGAAAAGATCTTTTTCGCCCCCTTGGAAAAGGGAGAGGGGAAGAATAAGAGCAGAAACTCTAACTGTGGCTCAGCCCAATGCACCTGACTCTGAATCTCAAATATGCCTGCTCTCATAATGGAGCTCACAACTTGAGATCCCCGGGAACCTGATTTTCTAGGACTCAGTTTTCCCCTCTGTAAAATGACTGAGCAGACAGATAAATGTTTTTCAATCTGGGTTCTGAGGAAATTTAGGGACTTGGATATTGTGCTTAAAGAAGAGGATCTGGTTTTATACAATTTGGATTTGGCCTTAAAAGTAAGGTTTCCATTTAGCAGGAAAATATAGCACCAGAAAAACAAAACAAAAATAAAGAATATAGTGTTGAAAAACAGCAGCTAGATGATCTACGTGATCTGTAACGAGGTCTCTCCGGATTTAATGATTTGATTTGATTTTTTATTTTTTTTTTAAAACATTTTTTTTAAAGATTTTATTTATTTATTTGTAAGAGAGAGAGAGAGTGAGAGCAAGCACAGGCAGACAGAATGGCAGGCAGAGTCAGAGGGAGAAGCAGGCTCCCTGCGGAGCAAGGAGCCCGATGTGGGACTCGATCCCAGGACGCTGGGATCATGACCTGAGCCGAAGGCAGCTGCTTAACCAACTGAGCCACCCAGGCGTCCCAAATGCTTTGATTTTAAAGAAATTCCCCAATGTGTATTTATATACAATAAGTTCTTACAAAGTAAAGTGCAGATATTTTCAGATTAAGTAATAACTCCAGCTTTTACCCAAAATATGACTTGCTATGAAAATTCTGGTAAGGCTTAGTATGCAAAGGTACAAACAACTTTGATTTTTCTCTTCAAAATGAAGCGTCCTTTTTTCTCAGATTTTTTAAGACATGACTGCAAAGAGTATTGAGTCTGGGAAAAGCAGCTCACACTAGGAAAAAGGACACTTTGTGCCTATTTGCTGTCGAACCCACACTCCCTGATCAAGTTTGTACATGTTAAGTGAAGGAAACGGAGGACTTTTCAGTATTTAAGGTCTCCAGGTCATTTTCCTCTGGAAATACAGGAAATTTAGGTGAAAATAAACTCCCTACATAGTCCAGGGGTAAATGTAACCGCTTCTCAAACACACTTGAGGATTTCCCACCTTTTTCTGCCTGTTCGTGGAACACACTCCAGCCCGTTCATCCACACCATGTCATACACAGTCATACACAGGCTGCACAGCCGTCTCATTCCCAGTCTCTGCATCCCCCCACTCCTCCTAATCTCCAAAGCACCTATTATCATTTACAAGTGCCTTCTACAAATGGCTAGCTTTGTGAACTCCATTTGGACATACCTAGGTATAACTTTTACCCATATATTCCTGAAGTTAAAACCACTATTGTTCTTCTGTACCCCCCACGGTTTCTTGACCATACATAAGTGATCAATACGCTAGTGGAAGGATTAGATATATCAACTGAATAATTTTTGTGTCTATGAGCAAGAACACTATTACTATATGAGAAATTCTGAGTTCAAAAGCACTTTGAAGGGGGAGCCTGAGTGGCTTAGTCAGTTAAGCGCCTGCCTCTTGGTTTCAGCTCAGGTTATAATCTCAGGGTGGCGAGATCGAGCCCTGTGTTGGGCATGGAGCCTGCTTGAGAGTCTCTTTCTTTCCCTCTGCCCCCTCCCCACCTGCACACACATGTGACATTCACACTCTTTCTGTTTCTCTCTCATAAATAAATAAATAAATACATAAATATCTTTAAAAAAAAAAACACTTTGAGAAAAAGGCAGAAACAGCCTAATTGTTCATATAGTTGTGTGAAATTATGTTGTATCATGAAAACAACATTTAGAATAAAGCAGTGAGTAAGGAAGGGAGATGCTGTATAATGCTACAAGTTTAATGATATATTTAATGAAAAACACTCAAAAGAGAAGAAAAGACCTCACAATAATATTTAAAATTACTGGATTCATAGTAGTAATTTTTTCCATTGTTATCAAAACTTTAATATTGAGGTTTATACTACTGTTGTCGTGAAAAAAAATAATAAAAATAATAAAAAACATGTTTTGAGTTTCTATGCCAAAGGAACATTAGAAGGACTTTGTTATTACATGAACTTGAGGTCCACATAATTTCCCTTTTTGAAAAGAAAACATTTTATAGCAAATGTTCCTTTCTGGTAGTTCACAGAATAAAAATTGATAGCCCCTCCTATGGGTTTCATCATGGGATTTTTCTTTTAATAAATTACATTCCATGGAGAACGTGTTGTACCAACATGCCTGTGTCTCACTACCAAAGAAAATTTCAAAAGCAAACTGAACCAATTTGTCTCCTGGTGTATATTTATCCCCATTAAGAGCCCAGAGAGTGAAAAAACATGGTAATTATTTTAGAGCTTTCTAAATGCTTTCATGCTTTAAGCCACAGGCTGGATTAGGTCCTTAAAGATCCAATGTAGTAAAAGAAACAAAGCCTGCTATTACCTGAGAAAAAGCCCTAGAACATTTTGTCCTCTGGCTAATGACTGACTTAGACCAGGATGGCAAGACAGTATTCTGGTCTTGTTCCCATGGTGTCCCCAGGGATGGGGGCCTTGTCTGCTCTCAACTGAACTTTAAAGCTGTGTGTGTGTATGCGCATGTGCACTTAAGAGAGTAAGCTTGGTTTTCCCAAAAAGTAAAAGAAGGTGGGCTATTCTGCCTTTTTTTTTTTTTTTTTGAAAGAGCTGGGTAATTCAAAAGCCTTGCCTAAAGCATTGCGTCTAAAATAACACCTCTAGATTTCTACAGTTCAAAATACACAAATCGTTAGAAACTCCTTTTCTTTCTTCCATTCTGTACTGCCTAAGTCACAAAAAAATCCCCAATTGAGCAATATAAAATTCTAATTATCTCTCACAGCTCTCTGCTATGTCACATAGTGCCATGCAATTAGACACAGTCACAACTGTGCAGTGGTATTCCTAAAAACGTCTCTATCTTCTTGAGTGAACCTCTGCCCCTTTTCCTGCCTGGGATGCCAATGTGAGAGTCAGAGTCGCAGCAGCCACACTGCAAATGTGAGGGAATAGCCAAGAAAAATGCAGAAATCTTGGATATAACACTGTTCAGGTGCTGAAATAAAACCAGAAACCACCTACCTTCAGTTTTCTTACTTATTTAAGCCCATGTGGTTGAATTTTCCTGTTGTTAGTAGCATTCTTATCTCTTATAACCCATTTATTCCCAAACTCCGTTATCTTGGTCTATTTCTTCATTTGTTTTTCTCTTCATCTGATTTGTTTTTTCTTTGTCTGATTTCTCTTTGTCTGATTCTTTTTCTTATTGTTGGATCCCACTGTTCTTAGTCCCACATGTGAAAATAGGTCCAATCTGCAGACATATATATTCTATATTCAGTGTTTACTAGGGTATGTGATCAGAATATGTGTTTGATATACTTCATTTAAAAAAAAGAGGACAGGAGGAGTCAAGATGGCGGAGAAGTAGCAGGCTGAGACTACTTCAGCTAGTAGGAGATAAACTAGATCAGCTTATCTAAAGATTGCAAACACCTAAAAATCCAACGGGAGATCAAAGAGAAGAAGAACAGCAATTCTAGAAACAGAAAATCAACCACTTTCTGAAAGGGAGGACTGGCGGAGACGTGAATCCAAAGCGTTGGGAAGATAGACCCCGGGGGGAGGGGCCGGTTCCCGGCAAGCAGCAGAGCAACGGAGCACAAAATCAGGACTTTTAAAAGTCTGTTCCACTGAGGGACATCGCTCCAGAGGCTAAACCGGGGTGAAGCCCACGTGGGATCAGCGTGGCCTCAAGTCCTGCAGGGTCACAGAAGGATCTGGGGTTCTGAGTGTCACAGAGATTACAGGTATTAGAATGGGGAAGCCGGCTACAGAGACAGAGCCGAGGAGTGAGCTCTCAGCTCAGGGATACCTTGAACCAGTCACAGGCTCAGTGAGCTCGGAGAGCGGCAGGAGGCCAGGGAGATGGGAGTAATTGGGTGCACAGAGGAGTGGGGCCCCGGACTCTCGGCTCCTCTGAGCCAGAGACCAGGAGGCCGCCATTTGCATTTCCGTCCTCCAAAACTCTACGGAAAGCGCTCAGGAAACAAAAGCTCCCCAAAGCAAAACCGAGCAGATTTCTCAGCCCAGCCTCTGGTAAGGGCAATGCAATTCTGCCTGGGTCAAAGACACTTGAGAATCACTACAACAGGCCCCTTACCCAGAAGATCAACAAGAAATCTAGCCAGGACCAAGTACACCTACCAAGGAGTACAGTTTCAATACCAAGGCAAGCAGCGGAATTCCAGAGGAGGAGAAAGTAAAGCACGGAACTCATGGCTTTCTCCTCATGATTCTTCAGTCTTGCAGTTAATTTAATTTTTTCTTCTTTTTCAATTTTTTTTCTCTTCTGTTAATTTTTTTTAACTTTTACCCTTTTCTTTTTTAACGTTTTTTAACTAGTTTATCTAATATATAGATATATATTTTTTTCTTTTTAATATTTTTTCTTTATTTATTTTCTTTTTTAATTGTTTATTTTCTTTTCTTTTCTTTCTGAACCTCTTTTTACCCCCTTTCTCCCCCCTCATGATTTGGGATCCCTTCTGATTTGGTTAAAGCATATTCCTGGGGTTGTTGCCATCCTTTTAGTATTTTACTTGCTCCTACATATACCCTTATCTCGACAAAATGACAAGGCGGGAAAATTCACCGCAAAAAAAAAAGAACAAGAGGCAGTACCGAAGGCTATGGACCTTATCAATAAAGACATTGGTAATATGTCAGATCTAGAGTTCAAAATGATGATTCTCAAGGTTCTAGCCGGGCTCGAAAAAGGCATGGAAGATATTAGGGAAACCCTCTCGGTAAATATAAAAGCCCTTTCTGGAGAAATAAAAGAACTAAAATCTAACCAAGTTGAAATCAAAAAAGCTATTAATGAGGTGCAGTCAAAAATGGAGGCTCTCACTGCTAGGATAAATGAGGCAGAAGAAAGAATTAGCAATGTAGAGGACCAAATGACAGAGAATAAAGAAGCTGAGCAAAAGAGGGACAAACGGCTACTGGACCACGAGGGGAGAATTCAAGAGATAAGTGACACCATAAGACGAAACAACATTAGAATAATTGGGATTCCAGAAGAAGAAGAAAGAGAGAGGGGAGCAGAAGGCATACTGGAGAGAATTATTGGGGAGAATTTCCCCAATATGGCAAAAGGAATGAGCATCAATGTTCAGGAGGTTCAGAGAACGCCCCTCAAAATCAATAAGAATAGGCCCACACCCCGGCACCTAATAGGAAAATTTACAAGCCTTAGTGACAAAGAGAAAATCCTGAAAGCAGCCCGGGAAAAGAAGTCTGTAACATACAATGGTAAAAATATTAGATTGGCAGCAGACTTATCCACAGAGACCTGGCAGGCCAGAAAGAGCTGGCATGATATATTTAGAGCACTAAACGAGAAAAACATGCAGCCAAGAATACTATATCCAGCTACGCTATCATTGAAAATAGAAGGAGAGATAAAAAGCTTCCAGGACAAACAAAAACTGAAAGAATTTGCAAACACCAAACCAGCTCTACAGGAAATATTGAAAGGGGTCCTCTAAGCAAAGGGAGAGCCTAAAAGTAGTAGATCAGAAAGGAACAGAGACAATATAAAGTAACAGTCACCTTACAGGCAATACAATGGCACTAAATTCATATCTCTCAATAGTTACCCTGAATGTTAATGGGCTAAATGCCCCAATAAAAAGACACAGCGTATCAGAATGGATAAAAAAACAAAACCCATTTATATGTTGCCTATTTGAAACTCATTTTGAGCCTGAAGACACCTCCAGATTTAAAGTGGGGGTGGAAAAGAATTTACCGTGCTAATGGACATCAGAAGAAAGCAGGAGTGGCAATCCTTATATCAGATCAATTAGATTTTAAGCCAAAGACTGTAATAAGTTATGAGGAAGGACACTATATCATACTCAAAGGATCTTTCCAAGAAGAAGATCTAACCATTTTAAATATCTATGCACCTAACATGGGAGCAGCCAACTATATAAACCAATTAAGAACAAAATCAAAGAAACACATCAACAATAATACAATCATAGTAGGGGACTTTAACAGTCCCCTCACTGAAATGGACAGATCATCCAAGCAAAAGATAAACAAGGAAAAAAGGCCTTAAATGACACACTGGACCAGAAGGACATCACAGATATATTCAGAACATTTCATCCCAAAGCAACAGAATACACATTCTTCTCTAGTGCACATGCAACATTATCAGGATTGATCACATCCTCGGTCCTAAATCAGATCTCAACTGGTATCAAAAGATTGGGATCATTCCTGAATATTTTCAGATAACAATGCTCTGAAGCTACAACTCAATCACAAGAGGAAGTTTGGAAGTTTGGAAAGAACCCCAATACATGGGTTCTTCTACATGGGTTCTGCAGCATCCTTCTAAAGAATGAATGGGTCAATCAGGAAATTAAAGAAGAATTGAAAAAATTCATGGAAACAAATGATAATGAAAACACGATGGTTCAAAATCTGTGGGACACAACAAAGGTGGTCCTGAGAGGAAAATATATAGCGGTACAAGCCTTTCTCAAGAAACAAGAAAAGTCTCAGATACACAATCTAACCCTACACCTAAAGGGGCTGGAGAAAGAACAAGAAAAAAAACCCTAAACCCTGCAGGAGAAGAGAAATCATAAAGATCAGAGCAGAAATCAATGAAATAGAAACCAAAAAAAAAAAAAAAAAAATGATAGAACAAATCAATGAAACTAGGAGCTGGTTCTTTGAAAGAATTAATAAGATTGATAAACCCCTGGCCTGACTTATCAAAAAGAAAAGAGAAAGGACCCAAATAAATAAAATCATGAATGAAAGAGGAGAGATCACAACTAACACCAAAGAAATACAAAAAATTATAAGAACATACTATGAGCAACTCTATGCCAACAAATTTGACAATCTGGAAGAAATGGATGCATTCCTAAAGACATATAAACTACCACAACTGAACCAGGAAGAAATAGAAAGCCTGAACAGACCCATAACCAGTAAGGAGATTGAAACAGTCATCAAAATCTCCAAACAAACAAAAGCCAGGGCCAGATGGCTTTCTGGGGGAATTCTACCAAACATTTAAGGAAGAACTAATTCCTATTCTCCTGAAACTGTTCCAAAAAATAGAAATGGAAGGAAAACTTCCAAACTCATTTTATGAGGCCAGCATCACCTTGATCCCAAAACCAGACAAAGATCCAATCAAAAAAGAGAACTATAGTCCAATATCCTTGATGAACACGGATGTGAAAATTCTCACCAAAATACTAGCCAGGATTCAACAGTACATTAAAAGGATTATTCATCATGACCAAGTGGGATTTATTCCAGGGCTGCAAGGTTGGTTCAACATCTGCAAATCAATCAATGTGATATAACACATTAATAAAAGAAAGAACAAGAACCATATGATACTCTCAATAGATGCTGAAAAAGCATTTGACAAAGTACAGCATAACTTCCTTATCAAAACTCTTCAAAGTGGAGGGATAGAGGGCACATACCTCAATATCATCAAAGCCATCTATGAAAAACCCACCGCAAATATCATTCTCAATGGAGTAAAACTGAAAGCTTTTCCGCTAAGGTCAGGAACACAGCAGGGATGTCCATTATCACCACTGCTATTCAACATAGTACTAGAAGTCCTAGCCTCAGCAATCAGACAACAAAAGGAAATTAAAAGCATCCAAATTGGCAAAGAAGAAGTCAAACTATCACTCTTCACAGATGATATGATACTATATGTGGAAAACCCAAAGAACTCCACTCCAAAACTGCAAAATTTGTATAGGAATTCAGTAAAGTATCAGGATATAAAATCAATGCACAGAAATCTGTTGCATTTCTCTACACCAACAACAAGACAGAAGAAAGAGAAATTAAGGAGTCAATCCCATTTACAATTGCACCCCAAACCATAAGATACCTAGGAATAAACCTAACCAAAGAGGCACAGAATCTATACTCAGAAAACTATAAAGCATGAAAGAAATTGAGGAAGACACAAAGAAATGGAAAAATGTTCCATGCTCCTGGATTGGAAGAATAAATATTGTGAAAATGTCTATGCTACCTAAAGCAATCTACACATTTAATGCAATTCCTATCAAAGTGCCATCCATTTTCTTCAAAGAAATGGAACAAATAATCCTAAAATTTATATGGAACCAGAAAAGACCTCGAATAGCCAAAGGAATATTGAAAAAAGAAAGCCAAAGTTGGTGGCATCACAATTCCAGACTTCAAGCTCTATTACAAAGCTGTCATCATCAAGACAGCATGGTACTGGCACAAAAACAGACACATAGATCAATGGAACAGAATAGGGAGCCCAGAAATAGACCCTCAACTCTATGGTCAACTAATCTTCAACAAAGCAGGAAAGAATGTCCAATGGAAAAAGGACAGCCTCTTCAATAAATGGTGTTGGGAAAATTGGACAGCCACATGCCAAAAAATGAAATTGGACCACTTCCTCACACCACACACAAAAATAGACTCAAAATGGATGAAGGACCTCAATGTGAGAAAGGAATCCATCAAAATCCTTGAGGAGAACACAGGCAGCAACCTCTTTGACCTCAGCCGCAGCAACGTCTTCCTAGGAACATCGCCAAAGGCAAGGGAAGCAAGGGCAAAAATAAACTATTGGGATTTTATCAAGATCAAAAGCTTTTGCACAGCAAAGGAAACAGTTAACAAAACCAAAAGACAACTGACAGAATGGGAGAAGATATTTGCAAACGACATATCAGATAAAGGGCTAGTGTCCAAAATTTATAAAGAACTTAGCACACTCAACACCCAAAGAACAAATAATCCAATCAAGAAATGGGCAGAGGACATGAACAGACATTTCTGCAAAGAAGACATCCAGATGGCCAACAGACACATGAATAAGTGCTCCACATCACGCGACATCAGGGAAATACATATCAAAACCACAAGGAGATATCACCTCACACCAGTCAGAATGGCTAAAATGAACAAGTCAGGAAATGACAGATGCTGGCGAGGATGCGGAGAAAGGGGAACCATCCTACACTGTTGGTGGGAATGCAAACTGGTGCAGCCACTCTGGAAAACAGCATGGAGGTTTCCCAAAATGTTGAAAATAGAACTAACCTATGACCCAGCAATTGCACTACTGGGTATTTACCCTAAAATAGAACTAACCTATGACCCAGCAATTGCACTACTGGGTATTTACCCTAAATGTAGTGATCCGAAGGGGCACGTGTACCCGAATGTTTATAGCAGCAATGTCTACAATAGCCAAACTATGGAAAGAACCTAGAAGTCCATCAACAGATGAATGGATCAAGAAGAGGTGGTATATATACACAATGGAACACTATGCCGCCATCAAAAGAAATAAAATCTTGCCATTTGCGACGATGTGGATGGAACTAGAGGGTATCATGCTTAGCAAAATAAGTCAAGCGGAGAAAGACAACTATCATATGATCTCCCTGATATGAGGAAGTGGAGATGCAACATGGGGCAAGGGGGTAGGAGAAGAATAAATGAAACAAGATGGGATTGGGAGGGAGACCAACCATAAGTGACTCTTAATCTCACAAAACAAACTGAGGGTTGCTGGAGGGAGGGGGTTGGGAGAAGGGGGATGGGATTATGGACATTGGGGAGGGTATTTGCTATGGTGAGTGCTGTGAAGTGTGTACATCTGGCGATTCACAGACCTGTAACCCTGGGGATAAAAAATATATTATATGTTTATAAAAAATAAAAAATTTTAAAAAAGAGAGGACAGATTTTATTATTGAATATATCATATTTCATATATTAAATATATTATATTTAATTATTTAATTATTAATTTTAATTAATTTAATTTAAATTTAATTTTTGGTTTAATTTTTTAAGATGAAGTATATTAAATATATATTTATGATTAAATATCTTTTTATGATTGAATATATTTGGAAAATACTGGATACTTGTTTCCCTTCTAGAGCTTCGTAATACATATAAATACATAAATACATATAAAACTGCTGCAGCCTTTGAAAACAAAAAGAACAATTATAACAGAGACATTAGAATATCATTCGGATGCATCCTAATCTTACTGAATTGGTTTTTCAAGCACTCTCTTTACCTATTTACTGTCCACCTTTCAGAATTACGGTTCTGAGGACCATATAAGAAACACTGGACTACCTTTATCCATAAATATTTTAATAAGTATTATTTTATCCTTTCTTATTTGCAAATGTCCCATATGTTCTGATAAAGTTTAGAGAAACTTCAAAGAATTCAAATCAATAGCTTTTGTCAACACATACCAATCAAAGGCAGGTGGTAATAAAATTCTCAATTAGTTCTGGCTAGGTACAAATTCCCCGTTTCTTTACCTAGAACATGCAGCCCCAGATAATGGCACCAATGGTAACCTGCATGTGCATTTCTAGATGGAGAAATTCCTTCCAAACTCCATACTTGAGACACTGTATCTTTTTTTTTTTCCCCTAAGATTCCATATATTCATTTGACAGACAGAGATCACAAGTAGGCAGAGAGGCAGACAGGGAGACAGGAGGAGGCAAGCAGGCTCCCCGCTGAGCAGAAAGCCTGATGTGGGGCTTGATCCCAGGACCCCGAGATCATGACCTGAGCCGAAAAAGGCAGAGGCTTTAACCCACTGAGCCACCCATGCACCCCGAGATATTGTATCTTGATTAGTTGTAGTACTGATCTCTCTAAGGGCAACTGCTATGATTCTGTGAAAACAGTTCTTGCTAATCTGTGATGTCTTTGGTTTGTCACATGTTCTTAAGATCTTCTTTACCTTAATGCCAAACTTGCCTTCCCTTTGGGGATAGTCTGTTCTCTCAGCAGAAACATTTGATATAGCTCCGAGGAACCGTAGGTTGTAATCACCACCCCCAGCATCCTTTTCCAAATTATTCTGTGCCTTGAGCCCAGCTGTAACTATCAGGGTGTGGGTTTTTTCCCTTTTGCTCTCTTCACATTGTCTCAACTTTGAGCCAGAATAATTTAAGCACTAAAGTCTTGTCGGGTTTTGCAACCATGCACAGCCTTATGAAGTCTAGGCGTTTTGCCAGAAATCTAAACTTTGTTGAACTATGTTAAAAGGTTAAACATTTCACAGAGTTTGGATTCCCCCACCCCCACTGCAGTTCCAGACTGCCTTGTTCTTAAATGTCTGTTTTATCAAGAAGTGGAATAACTAATAATGTGCTGGATAGAACATTTTCAACCATCACACTGTAACCATAGTAGTGCTCAAACCCCCAACCAAACAAATGTTAATCACACTCCTCTCTTTAATCAAAAAGAGCTGAGGACACAGAACCGATTTAGTCTGTTTTAAAATGAAATGCTAGAAGCTTTCTATAAAACCTAACTATAAAAATGAAGCTGTTATTAATTGCTTGTAATAATTTCTATATTAGCGAAAAAGCTTTCCTGAAATGAATGTCAATGAACAAAAATAGATTGCAACCTCCCCAGTCTGGAGGGAAAGATAAACACCAGCTCCTAGGCCCCTAGTTTTGAAAACCTCCCTCTACTTAATTCCTGGATCACTGGATGCCTGCTGACCCCTGGACAGGATACTTCTGAGGTTCTCGTGCCCACAGTCAACATGGATACCGAAGGGAAAGGAAATACATTTCTAGAAATTATCTGTGACCCCTCCCAACTCCCCACACCCCACCTGAGAGTAAGTGTAGTAAGTATTCTTGACATCTCTGCTAAACTCTTCCCCAAGATTGCTAAGTCTCTCCATCCCCACCACTACCACTCTGTCCCAGCCACCACCCTCTCACCCGGACCCCCACAGTGGTCTCCTAACTGGCCTCCCTTCTTCCTCTTGCCTCCAATCTCCCCACAGCGGCCAGGCCATAGGTTCTCGAGAGCCTTAGAATAAAACCAATCTTCTTATCCTGCCCCCTAGGCCCTTCTTAAACCTCTCCACATCTTAAACCACCTCCTCCTTTCCCACCACATTCCTGACACTCAGGGACCCTCTTTCTTTTATGCAAAATATGCCCAATTTACACCTGTCTCAGGGCCAGGGAGGGGCCTGCTGTCCCCCACCTCCAGGTAGCTGACTCCACCCTGCCTTGAGCTCTCAGCTTAAGTATCCGCTTTGGACAGCCTTCTCCAACCACACAACCTAAGAACCCTCCTCCCCAGACCCTCAGTTACTCTCTGCCACATCTCCTTTTAAAACATGCTGCATGGCACTTTCCCTATCTGGCATTTTTTCTATCTGTTGATCAATTTCCTCTCTCCCAATTCCCACCACTTGTCACAAGCGGGAATTTACTAGTTTACTGCAGTATCTCCAGAACCTATAGTAGTAATTGTGACCTAGCAAGTAAAAAATAAATACGGTATTGAATGAGTCCATGAACAGAAGGAACAGAAAAGTGAGCACTAACCGCAGCCCCTGTGACCCAGCCATGGGAAGATGTAACAAGATTAGCTGGCAGGCACTTTCAGGTAAGGGTGTATCAGGGGTTGGGCATCCTGAGAGATGTTTTGGGTTGTGCTGTGAGCCTTTATGAACTTCACCAGGGAAAGTATAGTTACTGACATAAGCAGAGAGAGCTATGTTTGTAGGGAAATGAACTTCTCCAGATGGCTGTTTGTATCTTTGACATATTCAGTATAGTTTTAGCTACTATTTTTCAAGGCAATATCTTAAAAAGAAATTTCCTTAAGTAGAAAATAAATTATTTTTTACTTAATGTATCAAAGTAAATGACTGAGAGTTTCCTGTTGGATAGTCATGACTTTATAAGGAATTCATGAATAACTGTTAAGTAACATCGTGTCCTTACTTTTCAACAAGCAGCCAACTTAGATGACTCAATATACATAGGTTGAAAATTGTATCTGCAATCAAAGATCAGAGCCAAAGTTGGTCACTGGAAAAGTGCTTAACAAATCTTTGGCTTCGAAGTCAGGTTTCATGTGGAGCCAGGATTAACAAGGGAAAGCATGACCAGAATGGAATGTGAGGTTTGAGCACTGGGGAGAAGATGTCTCCGGGGCTGTGAGCTGCTTTTGGTCAGCAGCTCTGGGAGCTAGGCTTGTTTCAACCTTATGCAATTTTGCTCCCATGATCAGTCAATGAGAGAGGAAGAAAACTGGGAGAGGAGCCTGAGTGAGCAAATACACCGAAATTCGTCCTGTGGAGATAAAAGGGAAAGATCATGGTAAGGTCGCTTCTGCGAAAATGCCACTGATGTCACATTTATTGATAAAGGAAAAAGCAAGGAAGCTGACTGTCTCCAATTTCATAAATAACAGAGCTTACAGAATTTCACTCCAGAATTACAGAAATACGCGAAGGGAATAAAAACAGGATACTGAAGAAGTATCTGCGTTCCCATTGTTGACTGCAGCATTATTCCCAATGACATCCCAGAGATGACCACCGTACAGAAACAACCTAACTGTCCATCAGTGGATGAATGGGTAAAGATGTGGTATAAATACACAATGTCATATTACTCCGCCATGAGAAAGAAGGAATCCACCATTTCTGACAACATGGATGGACCTTGAGGACACCAGGCTAAGTCAGAGAGATGCAAATACTGCACGATGTTACTTGCATGCAAAACCTAAAAAATTTGAAACTCATAAAAACAGAAAGTACAGTGGTGGTTACCTGGGACAGGGGGGAAGGCGTTGAAGGAATAGGAGAGATGCTATTTAAGGGCACAGATTTGTAACCAGTACACAAATAAACCCTGGAGATCTAATGCAGAGCACGGGGAATACAGATGGCAATGCTGTATTATAATCACTGAACTTGCTAAGAGATCTTAATCATTTCCACCACAAAAAAAGAAATGATAATTATGCGATATGAGAGAGGTGTTAATGAGTGCTATGATGGCAATCATGTGGCCATACAGAAACACATCAAATCAACATGTTGTACATCTTAAGCTTACACAGTGTTGTATGTCAAATATATTTCCATGAAAACATTTAGAAGTGGTAATAACAGAGCTCACAGGAGGCACCATTTTCTAAGATTCAGGCTTCTCCATAGGCAGACAGAGAACCTGAATCTGATAATATTAGTACCCAGCAGTTTCTCATAAAAATGTTCTTTACCACTGACCATACAATGGAAATGTACAAAAATACAAGGTAATAATAATAAGCATCTAGATATTTCCAAAAGCTCACAAGAGGAAGTATATGATACGGAAAAGGATTGCCAGTCCTTATGAAGAATAACATGAAAACAAATTACAGGCCTGCATCGGAGACTATTACTCTCTTTCATTTGTTGATGGGCCAAGTGCTTGTGAAAGTGCATTATTGGGCATTGCAGACTTAAAGACAAATAAAATACACATCCTGAAAACAGATCTCAGGAGAGTGTGGATCATAGGAACCCATATACAAGCAGACAGGGTTGTTGTGTCATGCCAAGGGAGGGACTGTTTGGTAGAGCAGAAGAAACAGTAAGGACCTAAGTCCTTTCTGAAAAGGGGTGAGTAAATACTTCTTTTCCTTCCCACTCATCAGAGTTCAATGGCTGCTGCCAAAGTGGAACTTATTTTATCCCTTTTCTGAACGGGTTTTTTTGGTTTTGTTTTGATTTTTTTATATTCCTTTTTAAAATTAATTTATTTTTATTTTTTATAAACATATAATGTATTTTTATCCCCAGGGGTACAGGTCTGTGAATTGCCAGGTTTACACACTTCACAGCACTCACCATTGCATATACCCTCCCCAATGTCCATAACCCCACCCCTCTCTCCTGACACTCCTCCCCCCAGCAACACTTAGTTTGTTTTGTGAGATTAAGAGTCACTTATGGTTTGTCTCCCTTCCAATCCCATCTTTTTGTTTTTTCATTTAAATTCAATTAATTAACATATAAGTTATTATTGGTTTCAGAGGCAGAGGCCAGTGCTCACTACATCACTTACCCTCCTTAATGTCCATCACGCAGTTACCCCATCCCTCCACCCTCTTCCATCCAGCAACCCTCAGTGTGTTACCTATGATTCCTTATGGTTTGTCCCCCTCTGTGATTTCATATTGTTTTATTTTCTGAATACGTATTTTAATCTATAAAGATAAAGAAAGAAACTTCCAAATAGGGTTTCAAAATAGTATCTAAGCAATGTCCTCTCTCAATTCTCCATCCTCATGGTCTCCACAACAGCATTCTTCCAAATAAGATGGTTTCCCTCAGTTACCAGTATTGCTATACTCACAGGTAGCCCCTGCCCACCAACTTAGATGCATTTTTGCTGCATCTGAATCTGTTATCTGGACATATGCTCCTTTTTTAAAGTTTAAAATTTCTGTTAATTTCTTTGCCAGCATTATATCACCCTTTTTTTCACATGGATCCACTCATTCATTCATTCATCACAAACCTTTGCTGCATACATCCACTTTGTGCAAGCTACTGAATCAAGCAATAGGAAGAGAAAGACGAGCAAGGCCCCACTGACCCCATCTTGAGGCGTGGATGTCCTAGTGAGTACAAGTAAACAGGGAGTCCTGGGAATGCACTAAAGGCTATGACAGTGGATAAGTACTAGGAACTATGAGGGCACATTACTGGACAAGGTCTTGAGGAGTTAGGAAAGCTTTCAAGGGAAACAACATCAACACTGAAGCATAAAGGATGAAAAGAAATTATCAAGTAAAGAACACAGAGAAGAATATTCTAACCAGGACTTAGACATATTTTCAAAGCCCTAGAGATGAGAGACACATTCCAGAAATTACAAGTGTGTGACTATGTGTATTGGTGGGAGGTCGTGGGCGAGTAGTGGTGGAGGTGTGATGGAGGGTAGAAGATAGGGATGGTGCTCAGGTTTCCAGAGATGTAAGCAAGACAGAAGTTGTAAAGGACCTCATGAGCCATATTAAATATTTTGAATTTTATCCTGACAGCAGTTAAGTGACTTTGGAGGTTTTTCAACAGGGGAACCATGAAAATAGACTTCTGTTTTAGAACACTGACTACAAACTAGAAGTAAATCATAGGAAAATATGAATTATAGGAGCCCACAGATAAGCTGAAAGTGCTCAGAGCAGCGGGGCCAGAGGCCAAGGGAGGGGCAGTTTGGCAGGAAGGAAAAAAATAAAACATGTTGAATACTGATGTTAAATCCACGTGGGAGACTGAAGACACAGAAGGGAGGAGACCATCAGTAAAGCAGTTCTTGAGGACATCAGGGATGTGGTACTGAGCACGGACTGAGGAAGCAGACTTGGAGGACAAACACATCTTCCACTGAAACAGGAGGAAAGACAAATGGTGGATGTGGATATAGATCAAATTTTAAATTTGCTGGCAGGAATTGAAAAAATTCTCTTCTCGCTTCTGTCTTTTCTGCAATCTGCTGGCAAGACATGTTGCCACGAGTGACAGGAGACAAGGTAGCGTAAAGAGTTTGAGAAGAGCGGGGAACCTGAAGTAGCCACACTGGAAAATGGCACAGAGAGAGAACTGAATGCACATAGAAGTATCTCTGGGTAATTCTGAGTGTTTGGCTGAGATTGAAACCATACATTTCTAGTGGCATGAATCTGGACAATTGTGTGAATGCTCCAGACAGAGCTTAACAAGTACAGGCGCCTAATGAGTAGACATTTCGAATGGTTTAGCTCTAAGGTTTTGCTGGGGGGGTGGGGTATGGAGTAAAAATAAAAGGGTACATGAGTAAGGATGAGAAGGATACTGACAAGAGGATCGTGTGAAGGAATAAAGCATGGAGGCAAAGCTGAAAAAGAACACAATCATTATGGGGAAGACCAATGGATGTAACAAATGGGGCAAGGAGCTCAATGTCTCTGTGAAGTAAAAGGTCAAGTGTGCAGGAGAGACTGAAGGAAACTGAAGTGGAAGAGTGGCCCTTGTGAATTTAAATATTCAGAGGTGGGAAAGATGTTCCAGGAGAGGACGAGATCCAGTGGTAAAGTTGAGAGTAAGCTGCTGAAGAGGTGTGGAGAATGTAAGGGCTTACTTAATCAGAGGGAGTCATTTTGTTGTTTATGCAGTAAACTTAGATTGACCCTGCTCCTCCCAGAGGGACTTACTTGCAAAGCCCAGATACAAGGGCGGGTAGAGACATCCAATCAGTGGGGCATGTATATATCTACTAGGGTGAATTGTAATTCAGTTGGCTGCCTGTGTGTGACCTAACATGACTATGCAGTTTTCTCTGTGTATTGTAATTTCACTGGCCACCTGTGTGTAGCCAGGCTCAACCACATGGCCTCTACTCTATAAAAGTTAGTCTGTGAAGCAAGGAGGGGTCACCTCTTTGCAAGAGACGGCCCTGACCAGTCAGTTTGATTCTTGATGCTTGGCACGAAATAAAGTTTTGCTTGACCTTCGCTTTGTATCAGTCTCACTCCTTTGATTACGGACCCTAACAGAGAAGTCCTTGGGAGTGAGACTGCTGAGGAAGTTGGAGGCAAAGTGTTGTGGATCACCTATGTAGACTTGCCAGGGCAGTACAACTCAAGAGTGGAAAGAAAAACTAGTAGTGGCGGCTCATGTCTTGAGTAAACAAGGGCATATGTCTTCGTTGGAGAAGTGTCTGTTCATATCTTCTGCCCATTTCTTTATATGATTGTCTGTTTTGTGTGTGTTGAGTTTGAGGAGTTCTTTATAGATCCTGGATATCAACCTTTTGTCTGTACTGTCATTTGCAAATATCTTCTCCCATTACGTGGGTTGCCTCTTTGTTTTGTTGACTGTTTCCTTTGCTGTGCAGAAGCTTTTGATCTTGATGAAGTCCAAAAAGCTCATCTTCACTTTTGTTTCCTTTGCCTTTGGAGACATATCTTGAAAGAAGTTGCTGTGGCTGATAGCGAAGAGGTTACTGCCTATGTTCTCCTCTATGGTTCTGATGGATTCCTGTCTCACAGTGAGGTCTTTTATCCATTTCAAGTTTATCTTTGTGTACGGTGTAAGAGAATGGTCGAGTTTCATTCTTCTACATATAGTTGTCCAGTTTTCCCAGTGCTATTTATTGAAGAGACTGTCTTTTTTCCACTGCATATTTTTTCCTGTTTTGTCGAAGATTATTTGACCATAGAGTTGAGGGTCCATATCTGGGCTCTCTACTCTATTCCACTGGTCTATGTGTCTGTTTTTATGCCAGTACCATGCTGTCTTGGTGATCACAGCTTTGTAGTAAAGCTTGAAATCAAGTAACGTGATGCCCCCAGTTTCGTTTTTGTTTTTCAACATTTCCTTAGTGATTCGGGGTCTCTTCTGATTTCGTACAAATTTTTGGATTATTTGCTCCAGCTCTTTGAAAAGTACTGGTGGAATTTTTATCAGAATGGCATTAAAAGTATAGATTGCTCTAGGCAGTATAGACATTTTAACAATGTTTATTCTTCGGACCCAAGAGCATGGAATGGTCTTCCATCTTTTTGTGTCTTCTTCAATTTCTTTCGTGAGTGTTCTGTAGTTCCTCGAGTACAGATCCTTTACCTCTTTGGTTAGGTTTATTCCCAGGTATCTTATGGTTCTTAGTTCTATAGTAAATGGAATCGATTCTCTAATTTCCCTTTCTGTATTTTCATTGTTAGTGTATAAGAAAGCCACTGATATCTGTACATTGACTTGTATCCTGTCACGTTGCTGAATTGTTGTATGAGTTCTAGTAGTTTGGGGGTGGAATCTTTTGGGTTTTCCATATAAAGAATTATGTCATCTGCGAAGAGAGAGAGTTTGACTTCTTCAAATTTGGATACCTTTTATTTATCTTTGTTGTCTGATTGCTGTTGCTAGGACTTCTAATACTATGTTGAACAAGAGTGGTGAGAGTGGGCATCCTTGTCGTGTTCCTGATCTCAACGGGAAGGCTGCAAGCTTTTTCCCATTGAGGATGATATTTGCTGTGGGTCTTTCATAGATAGATTTTATGAAGTTCAGGAATGTTCCCTCTATCCCTATACTTTGAAGCATTTTAATCAGGAATGGATGCTGGATTTTGTCAAATGCTTTTTCTGCATCAATTGAGAGGACCATGTGGTTCTTCTCTCTTCTCTTATTAATTTGTTCTATCACATTGATTGATTTGTGAATGTTGAACCATCCTTGTAACCCAGGAATGAATCCCACCTGGTCATGGTGGATAATCTTTTTAATGTGCTGTTGGATCCTGTTTGCTAGGATCTTGTTGAAAATCTTAGCATCCATATTCATCAATGATATTGGTCTGAAATTCTCCTTTTTGGTAGGGTCTTTGCCTGGTTTGGGGATCAAGGTAATGCTGGCTTCATAGAAAGAGTCTGGAAATTTTCCTTCTGCTTCAATTTTTTGGAACAGCTTCAGGAGAATAGGTGTTATTTCTTCTTTGAAAGTTTGGTAGAATTCCCCAGGGAATCTATCGGGTCCGGGGCTCTTGTTTTTTGGGAGGTTTTTGATCACTGCTTCAATCTCATTACTAGATATTGGTCTATTCAGGTTGTCAATTTCTTCCTGGTTCAATTTTGGGAGTTTATAGTTTTCCAGGAATGCATCCATTTCATCTAGGTTGCTTAGCTTATTGGCATATAACTGTTGATAATAACTTCTGATGATTGTTTCTACTTCCTTGGTGTTAGTTGTGATCTCTCCCTTTTCATTCATAATTTTATGAATTTGGGCTTTCTCTCTTTTCTTTTGGATTAGTGTGGCCAATGGTTTATTGATCTCATTGATTCTTTCAAAAAACAAGCTTCTAATTTCATTGATACGTTCTACTGTATCTCTGGTTTCTACCTCATTGATCTCAGCTCTAATCTTGATTATTTCCCTTCTTATGTGTGGAGTTGGTTTGATTTGTTGTTGATTCTCCAGTTCTTTAAGGTGTAGAGATAGCTGGTGTGTTCTGGATTTTTCAATTTTTTTGAGGGATGCTTGGATGGCTATGTATTTCTTCCTTAGGACCGCCTTTGCTGTATCCCATAGGTTTGGGACTGAAGTGTCTTCATTCTCATTGGTTTCCATGAATTGTTTCAGTTCTTCTTTGATCTCCTGGTTGATCAAAGCATTCTTAAGCCAGGTGGTATTTAGCTTCCAGGTGTTTGAGTTCCTTCCGAACTTTTCTTTGTGATTGAGCTCTAGTTTCAAAGCATTGTGATATGAAAATGTGCAGGGAATATTCTCAGTCTTTTGGTATTGGTTGAATTCTGATTTGTGACCCAGTATGTGGTCTATTCTGGAGAAGGTTCCATGTGCACTTGAGAAGAATGAGTATTCTGTTGTTTTAGGGTGGAATGTTCTGTATATATCTATGAGGCCCATCTGGTCCAATGTGTCATTCAATGCTCTTATTTCTTTATTGATTTTCTGCTTTGATGATCTGTCTATTTCTGAGAGAGGCATGTTAAGATCTCCTACTATTATTGTATTCATATCAATATGACTCTTTATCTTGGTTAACAGTTTTCTTATGTAATTGGCTGCTCCCATATTGGGGGCATAGATATTTACAATTGTTAGATCATCTTGGTGGATAGTCCCTTTAAGAATGATGTAGTGTCCTTCTGTATCTCTGACTACAGTCTTTAGTTTAAAATCTAATTAGTCTGATATGAGAATCGCTACCCCAGCCTTCTTTTGAGGCCCATTGGCATGAAAGATGCTTCTCCATCCCTTCACTTTCAGTCAGGTGTATCTTTAGGTTCAAAATGGGTCTCTTGTAGACAACATATGGATGGGTCCTGTCGTTTTATCCAATCTGCAACCCCGTGCCATTTTATGGGTGCATTTAGGCCATTCACATTGAGAGTGATTATTGATAGATATGTTTTTATTAATATCGTGTTACCTTTGGAGTCTTTCTTTCTGTAGATTGTCTCTATATTTCTGTTCCATGCTATTCTTAGGATTTCTCCTCTTTTATAGAACCCCCCTTAATATTTCCTGCAGTGTCGGCTTGGTGGTTGCATAGTCTTCTAAGCCTTGCTGGTCTTGGAAACTCTTTATCTCTCCATCCATTTTGAATGTCAGTCTTGCTGGATAAAGTATTCTTGGCTGCATGTTCTTCTCATTCAGTGCCCTGAATATATCTTGCCAGCCCTTTCTGGCTTGCCAGGTCTCTGTGGACAGCTCTGATGTTATTCTGATGGGCTTTGTAAGTAAGGAGCCTCTTTGTCCTAGCGGCTTTCAAGAGATTATATCTACAATTATGATTCCTCAATTTGACTTTCAGGTGTCTTGATGTTTTTCTAGAATCTATAATCTTGTGTGGAGACCGTTCGGCCTCTAGTACATTAACGCTGGTTCCATTCGCAAGATTCTAGTACATTAATGCTGGTTCCATTCGCAAGATTGGGAAAATTTTCATGAAGAACTTGTTCCACTATATCTTCTAGACTTCTTTCTTTCTCCTCCCCTTCAGGGATTCCAATAATTCTGACGTTGGAACATTTCATGGCATCATTTATTTCCCTGATTCTGTTTTCGTGGCTTCTAAGCTGTTTGTTCCAGGCTTCCTCCTGATCCTTCCTCTCTGTTTGTCCTCCAGATCACTAATTCTATCTTCTGTCTCAGTTACTCTATCTCTGAGAGAATTTAGATTAGATTGGAACTCATTGAGAGCGCTTGTGAAGCTCATCCCTGGTAGCTTTCAGCTCTTCCCCCAAATTGGAAACATGATCTCTGGTCGTTTTCAGTTCAGCCCCAATCAATTCCGTTTGGTCATCCACAACTTGCTCCAACCTAGCTATTGCTTGGATAATTGTTAGCCTGAATTCTCTTTCCGACATATTGTCTATGTTGATAGCCATTAGCTCTGTTGCAGAAGGCCCATCCTCTGTATTTTTCTTCTGTTGGGCATTCCTCCTCCTAGGCATTTTGATGGGGGATGGCTGAAAAGATGTAGCTGGATGTGTCGACCATGGTGCAGTCAAGGTGCACCCTGGAATGCTTCTGAGCAATCAGGGTTCCCCACCCAAATGAGAGAAAAAAGAAAATGAAAAGAAAAGAGAGAGAGAGAGAGAGAGACAGGAAAGAAAGGTAAGATAAAAAAGAAGGTTCAGCCCAAATGGGCCCCAAGGTAAGATTTATGAAGTATACAAACAAAAACAAATAAAAAGACTGATAAAAGTATATGACAAGAGAAAAAAATATATATATAATATATATATGCAAATATATATATGCATATATATGCAAATAAAGGAAGAACCTCGTCAAAAAGAACCCGAAGTGTAAGATTTATATACTATCAGGACAATCACAAAAACACAGAAACACTGGTGGAAGAAAAAGATGGGAGAATGGTTATAAATTCTCAGTGTGGGCATGGAAGGTTGTTTTGATTCTTCCTGGATGTATCTTGATATCTTTGTTAAAGGACTCAACTTTCCTAAGATAAAGGGGGATTAAAAATTGGTTTACCTATAGGGGAAGCATTGATTGGGGAAAGGGGATTACCTTGAAGTTTAACTCTATATGAATATTAGAAAATAAAAATTAAAAAAGGAATAAACTAGACTAAACTAGACTAAAATTTTTTTTTAAATAAATTTAAAAAATAGAAACGCAAAAGGAAAACACAGGTGTATGTATCAAAAAGTTCAGGTTGGAAGGTTATTATGGAATTTGATGTACTGGACATCTCACTGTGATGGTAAAATAGGTTAAAAAATTATCTATATAATAATAAAAAATTATCTATATTTTAAAAAATGAGCCAGAATAGTGGGAACGAATTAAAAATAAAAATTGTCCTATGAAGTAGTGGTGGTTGTTCTCTTGTGGTCTTTTTTTTTTTCCTCTGGTTGGTTGTCTGGGGGAGGGGCCTGCCACGTGGGTTTTCAGTCAATGATGTTCCCTGAGTTAAGTCCTCTCGCCCCCTCAAGGCGGTGGGCTCTGAGGAAACTGGTTTTTTCAGGCTTTTGTTCTCTGGAGGTTTTTATGTTTGTTCACTTTTGTTTTTCTCTCTCACCTTGACTGCTTTTGATGGTTTTTGTAGTTTTAGAGGAAAGCAAACTGCACCCTGACCTCCCTCTCAGAGAGAAGCCTCAGTCTGGCTGCAAAGCCCAAATAAAAACCCCCTTGGCCACTGGCAGAGCAGGTTCCAAGTCGCGGTCCCCGGGGACTCAGAATTTTTTGCTTGTACCCAAAACCACTGCAGAAGTGGCTGTCTGGGCAGCTCCAGACTGCCAGAGAGGTTCCAAGCGGCGATTGCACACTGAGATTTTCCAGCTGGCCCAGGCTGGGAGTGCCTGGTCTTTCCGGGTCCGAGAGCACCGGGCTGGCGCCTGTGCATACCTCTCTCAGGGGAGGGTGCGGGGCGCGACCCGGACTCTGATGGCACGGCAGGGCACTTGCGTGGGGACTGCAAAAAGGCTGTGCTTCTGTTGGCTGGCGAGGCTCCCAGCCCCTGATGGGAGCCGGGCCCCACGCACTCGCAAACGCGCTGGTGGCTCTGGGACCAAGACCTGGTTTCTCTGCCGCACTCCCTCTGGCTCTGTGCCAGGGGTGGTTGTCCTGGGTCTGGGGACTTAAGCGCCGACCCTAACACCCCGATTCCCACAATTTCCCCGCTGTCATCCTTTGCTCTTTTTGAGTGCTTTCTACCAGACTCCCGAGTTAATGCTGGTCCCCAGACACAGGGCACTCTCGTATTGGGATATTACTTTCCAATGGGTTGCCTCTGGTGGCTCCCTCCCCCTTTTGTTTATCTTCCGATATCAGTCCGACTTTCCCACTCCGCTTTACCTGTCCACTGGCGTCTTCTGCTCCGGCAGAGATCCAGACATGTATAATTCTGATCTCAGGCTGATTTCATGGGTGATCAGAGTTCTCTGGAAGGTAATCAGCTCACTTTAGGGTACAGGTTGAAAGGGCACCTCCTCCTACTTCCCCGCCATCTTTTCTCCCCAAGACTCTTTTTTCTTATTGTGTTTACCAAATGTCAGACTTTGTTTAGAAATTTGCTGCATGTGTGAACCATCGCTTTGCATGCAGGTTTTTTCTATGTAGTTTTATTTTAGTACATTTCATGTTAAACTGCTTATTGTTTCACATTTGCGTTTTTATTCTTATCATCTAAAAACATTCACTTATTTAGCCACGGTAACACTAATTTCCATATTTTACCTTTTCTTTATATCATCAGTGTGTTTAAATAATAACCAGTTGAGAAGTGAAGTACTTCATTTGATTATTTACTTCTGTGTAACTCAATAAAGAATGAGTGAGGCATTAGTGAATTTAATTTTTTCCATTGAAGGTTTTTTTTTCTTTTGTAAAATATATGTGCCATCATTTCTTTAAACTAGCACATCTTAGCCCTATTCATGAAATTTCATTGAAAAAACTATTTTGAAAATCAACAGTAGCTAAAATAGAACTTCCTCCTGGAATAGGGAACAACAAAGTAATCTCTCTTCCCAAATGTGAGTGAAAAGAAATTATTTTTCTGTGATAGTAACCTATACAAATTTCATAGACTTTTCCTTTTTCCAAGAATGCTAGAACTACAGTGATTTTAGCAGCACATTTCCTTGAATTTATTTTTCAGAAGTCCATTATTTTTAAAAACATATGGCAATACACCAAATTTAAATATTCTGCAATAGAATGCACAATACAGATTTCAATAATCGCTACAACACCACAAGTGTTATAAAATTTATTAGTTTTACTAATGAGTTCACCCTTACCCATGGTAGTTATTTGTCTGAAAGATGCTACATGCTACAATTTCCAAACTCATCAGGAGTTTATTTGATCCTTTTTTTCTATCCTACCTTTTTTATTCTTCTTATCTTGAAATGACACATTCTTTTTCTATTAATAGATATGTGGGATTCAGGAGTAATTTTTTGTTTTTTCTGTTTGCATTATAAAATGAAAATGAACATGTGCTCCTCCCTGAGTGTGGTTTCTGATGTAATAATGCCACAATTCCTGGTCATGTTGGTATTCTTACCTCTGCAAGCATAATTTGAAGTCACCAATCTCAGGCACACCTCGTGTCATGTGGGTATAAGGAATAAAAAAGAAAATTTTTAGCACTCATAAGTGGTCTGCCTTTGAGTACCACATCAAGTACAAGTACAAGGAGAAATGCAAAATTATTGTAGTATAGTTTCTCATTCCACTGGAGCTTCTCCTTTGGCTAACTCATTTCCACTTGAAGTGCTTCAACACTTTTCCCAATCTAATCACTGAATATATATTTATTTTTAATGAATTACCCTGAGTCTTTTATTTACAATGCAAGATGTACAAACATTTTGACATCTTAAAATAGAATATAATTAACTAAGGTATGCATATAGTTTTTATAATAAAAGACTATGTAGACTGTGACAGTCTATGAAAAACAAATGTTATCCTATTTTTAAGTCTAGAAAATGTTTTGTCATATTCAGTATAAAACAGATGAAATATAGTGTTGTAACCAAAAGAATATCTATTACATAGCCTCCTACTTCTGAAAATTTTTACTCTAAACTCAAATGAATAAATACCCCATGGGGAAAAATGTCTCTCATCTACAATTAATTTCTTGATTAGATCTACACTTGTTTAGATCTACTACGTTTGTTATAACAGGCTGACTTCCCTCCCACAATGTTAATATAAGTTTCTTAAGATTTCAGAGGAGCTATACTATCTAGGAACTGGAACCAGTTTTTAAAAATTTGCATAATACACGTGTCCAGTCAGTTGAACTGCTGACTTAACTCCATCTTCTAAAGATAGAGTAAAGCTCTGCACAAATGTGGAAAGGTCAAGTTATGCTAATGAGAACCATTTAGTGAGCTGCTTGACACTCATTGGACATGATAATCAAATCGCAGTATAGTCGGTAAACTCCAATGTAGAGTATGGCTTTTAAATCCATGAAATGTGCAAGAAATTTTCCCAGACCACTGCATTCAGCTTGAAGATATGTGAAATCAAAGATGTGTGACTCTGAGGCAGCCCCAGGGAGGACAGAGGGAAAGGGACAGCTGTGCTCCTCAACAATGACCCTGCTTATGATAGGGACAAAGAAACAGCACACATAAGAAAGTAGCCATCTGTGAAGATCTGGCCATAGGGTTGACATGAGGGAAGGGAAGAGCCAAGGAGTTGTAAAAGGGCAGGAAGGAATTAAATTTCAACAATGAACAGAGATGATATTTCAGAGAAGGAAAGGTATTTACTATTGCCAAAAAGCTACCTGTATGGGGAAGGGGGTGTGGAAAGGGTCAGGGAGGGACTTTTTCCTTATATTAAAGATAGCTCAGTATTGCAACATTAAATTAGGAACCTGACTTCACTGTTCTATGGTGTTATTTGATAGTCTAAATTAAATTTGAAAAATGACAACAAGTAAGTAAATAAATAATTCTGGCCAAACCTTCATATTAATTTTACAACCTCCAGAAATCTATTGGCATGGACCCCAAAGCCAGAGGATCCCAAACACATTATCTACTGTTCTCAGGACCCTCCTAAAAAAGGTGCCTATTTAGAATAAATTAACTTTCTCCTCAGGCCCAGCTTGTGAACTTCCTCTCCCTCCCCACCATCCTCCCCACCTCCACCCTCTCTCTCTCTTATATATCTATATATGTGTGTGTGTTAAAAATCTCTCTTGTACAGTTACATTCCAATACTACTTACATATGCTAGATGAATACAGCTAATAATAAAAAATAAAATTTAGCATAACAAAGGAAACAGACAATAAAACTGAAAGGCAACCTGTCAGAGGAAATATTTGCAAATGTCTTACCAAATAAAGGGCTACTATCAAACTCAATGCCCAAAAAACAAAAAAATCCAGTCAAGAAATGGGCAGAAGACATCAACAGATATTTCTGCAAGGAAGACATACAAATAGCTAACAGACTCATTAAAAAAATGCTTCACATCACACGGCATCAGGGAAATACATCAAAACCACAGTGAGAAACCACCTCACACCGGTCAGAATGGCTAAAATTAGCAACTAGGAAACAACAGATGATAAGGGTGGAGAAAGAGGGACCCTCTTATGCAGTTGGTGAATATGCAAACTGGTGCAGCCACTCTGGAAAACAGTATGGAGGTTCCTCAAAAAGTTAAAAACAGAACTACCCTATGACCCAGCAATTGCATTATTAGGTAATTATCCAAAAGATACAAACATAGCGATTTGAAGGGGCACCTACACTCAATGTCCACAACACTGTACACAACTGTAAACAATGTACACAACAATGTCCACAACAGCCAAACTATGGAAAGAGTGCAGATGTCCATCAACAGATGAATGCATAAAGAAGATGTGATACATATATATATGATGCTACTCAGCCATCAAAAAGAATGAAATCTTGCCATTTCCAATGTAAGCAAAATAAATCAGTCAGAGAAAGACAAATACCATATGGTTTCACTCATATGTGGAATTTAAGAAACAAAACAGATGAACATGGGGAAGGGAAGGAAAAATAAAATAATAAAATAAAATAAGGTGAGAACAGAGAGGGAGGCAAACCATAAAAGGCCCTGAACTACAGAGAACAAAGTGAGGGTTGCTGGAGGGGAGATGGGTAGAAGGATGGGGTAACTGAGTGATGGGCATTAAGGAGGGCATTTGAAATAGTGAGCACTGGATGTTATATGTAACTGATGAATCACTAAATTCTACCTCTGAAACTAATACAGTATGTGTTACTTAAGTTGAATTCAAATAGAAAAAAAATACTTGGGGTACCTGGGTGGCTGAGTTGGTTATGCATCTGCCTTCGGCTCGCGTCATGATCCCAGGGTCCTGGGATGGAGTCCCACACTGGGCTCCCTGCTTAGCAAGGAGCCTGCTTCTCCCTCACCTTCTGCTGTGCCACCTGATTGTGCTTACTCAGTCTCTCTTTTTCTCTGTCAAATAAATAAAATCTTTAAAATAAATAAATAGGACTGGGTGTTGTGCATAGACAATGAATTTTGGAACACTGAAAAAAAAAATATAAAAAATCTAAAATTTAAAAGAATAAGTAAATAAATAAATAAAATACTTCAGTGAGAAGCAAAAATGAAGCAAAACCCCATATCCAAATAATAAATGCTGCCATACAGTATTTGCCAGTGTGATCAAACAGCACACAGAGGAAGCTGGGCATTTTGATAATAGCAGAAATTGTGAGATGTAGAGAACATTGTCATCTTAGACTGTGAGAAACATATTTAGAGGTTAATAGGGAGCACTCAGTAAGGAGATGAACTTACAGAATGTGCTGTGAGACAAGGAAGCTTTCTTAATTAGCAAATATTTCTGTTTTTAGATTATTTGTGCCAGCCTTTTGCAAAGGATGTTTCAATAATGGTTCAATGATGCTCTGGATTAAAAAAAAAAAAAAAAAAAAAGGTTAATAATTAAAAGAATGTGTGGGAATGTGGCATGTTAAATTCCCCTCTTGGAGATTCAAAATATATGTGAGCAAAAGAAAGGTTATGTAATATTTACAGCTTTTGAAAACCTGTTTAAAATAGTTTCACTTACCTAATTCTAATCACTTCCTGTTATAACCTTAATCACTTCCTGTGACAACAATACTGTTCTGTAACATACAATTTTTTAAAATGCATATACTTTCCATCTGCTATTTCTATCTTTTTATCTATTTTTATATCTTCTTATCTGTTCTTTTCTGAGACATTCTGAGCATTTTAATTACGAGAGATTCAAATCAAGTTTTAGTAAATCTCAGAGTAAAATCCTTTCAGAGATTAGTCTTCTTCTTCAAAATATTTTAGCTCTTCTTTACCTGTTTAGTTTTCTAAATTAATGTCAGAACTTCTTTGAAGTTAAAATATCCCTTTGAGGTTTTGTTTTGCTTTGTTTTTTTAAGATTTCATTTATTTAGTTGAGAGAGAGAGAGAATGAGCAGGGGGGAGGGGAAGACTGAGAGGGAGAAGCAGACGCCGCTCTGAGCAGGGAGCCCAACTTGGGGCGTCATCCCAGGACCCCAAAATCATGACCTGGGCCAAAGGCAGATGCTTAGCCAGCTGGGCCACCCAGACACCCTAATCCCTTTGAGTTTCTAATTAGAATCCAATAATAATTTTTTAAACTCATTAATACTTTAGCAGAGAAGAACTAATAAATTTATTTGAATACTTGAACTTGCTCTTTAAGAACAGATCATGTCTTCATTTGTTCAAGTTTTCACTAATGGAAGGAAAAATTACTCACAAATGTTTAAAATTTTCTTTATACATGATTCATTTTATTTTTTTTTGTTGTTGATATTTTAGTGAGATCTTTAGTCTCATATAATAGAGTACTTAGGGATTTAGAGAAAATTATTGATTTTTTTCCCTCACACTTGACAATTGGAATTTTTAAAATGATTTTCTAGATTAATTTATGTTATACAAGAATAATTTTAGATAATTTTGTGCTTTATTATCCTTTTTATTGACAGACCTTTATCTGCTTTGTATCTTGTATTGTTCTGAAATGCAACTGTCAGTAATAACAAGAGACATCCTTATCCCATTTTTTTAGTGTTAAAGGGAACGATTCGAGTTTATAACAATTAAATGAAATGCTCACAATAGGGCCTATATTGTTAAAGAATTGTCTTTTAAGTCCTATATCACATGCAGTTTTATATAGAAAGAGGGGTTTCATTTTATCCTGGGTTTTCAAAATCTATTTCAGTGGTCAACTAGTTTATCATTATTAACCTTTTGTAAGAATTATGTTAACATAATAAATAAACATACTTACATTCCTTGCTATCACTAATTAATTACATTTGATTTTTGTGAAATACATCAAAAAATATGCCTTGCCATTATTTAATAGTTTTTTCATATACATTCCTAACAAATTGCTCTGGGGTATTTTTTGACTATAGAGAGAGTGGACATGGAACAATTTATTATTTTAATATATAATGTAAAAAATATAAACTCCTTAAAATATTCCAAATTAACCACAAAAATATGTAATCAAAAGACATACAAGAAATTAGTAAGTTAAAGTAAGTTATATATTCGATTCCATAATTGTTTATCTGTTAAAACTTTTTTTTTTTAAGATTTTATTTATTTATTTGACACAGATCACATGTAGGCAGAGACAGGCAAAGAGAGATTGGAGGAAGCATGCTCCCCGCTGAGCAGAGAGCCTGATGTGGGGCTCGATCCCAAGACCCTGAGACCATGACCTGAGCCAAAGGCAGAGGCTTTAACCCACTGAACCACCCAGGTGCCCCTAAAACTTCCTTTTTAAATGTATGTTTAAAATTTCTTTTTGTGTGTCAATTTGGTAAAATATAGATCCCCCTTAAAAACGGATTCATCTATTTTCTTTCATATGTCAAAAAGAAGAATGCAAAGTATATATTGTTTAAAAGGGAGTGGCTGGAATCAAGTAAATTTGGGAAATATTGGACCAAATAAAGCTTAATAGATTTGCTTACTACAGAACTTCTTAGAATTCTCTAAGATAGTCCTTTGAATCTTTCAATGAGATAGACACACAGGAAACTGGCAGTGGGTCCCAAACTTACTTAATAAGGAACTATTTTGCCCTGAGCTTCTTGCAGATGGAATAAACTTTGAAGAATGCCAATTTACATCACACTCATCAAGGAGAAACAAATAAGTAGGTGAGTAGATATAGACAAAGTATTACAGAGAAATTTTTGAATAATGGTTTATAACTTGCCTATGTTTTATCAACGTTTTAAAATTAATCATTATCTGTCTAGATTCGTAATTTTCTTATAGTTTTCCTTCTTTTCCATGACTGCGAGTTAAAACAGTCAGTTTTGGTTAGTCAACGGATCTTCCTGAGAGTTCAACATAAACAGAGTTACTTCCTCTTTGACCTTGCACCTTGGTCAATATTTTCCCGTAACCATTACTTGAATATTTTCTTTTTAAAAAGGGCTAAAAGTGGTGTTGACCGCCATTTAGGAAAGAAATTCTGAATGAAGACTAAAATAAACCATGACATATCAGAATTGAGAATTCTTAAAAAGATAGGACTTAAGATATGTCTGTGTCTAATGTCATAGACACATTTCTTACATGAAACTACACTGCCCATGGCCCCCTTCTTAGCTAAGGACTATTAAAAATGTTCAGCCAGTGATATACTGAAGGTAAAAGCCAAATTATGGTCATTTTTGGAAGACTGGGACCCACTTGCAAACACACACCCACAGACTCACACACACATTCATACAGACATGCTCATATACCCTTAAACTTCACTTAGGTAAAGCAAGTGAAAAACACACAAAAGGGGAAAAAATCAACATTACCTCTTTGCTAATTTTACCCAAACCCCACCTCTACAAATATGAGTTTTTAAAAATCACATTCTCTTATCCCTGTAGTTCAGTGAGATCCACTTTTTTTTTTTTTTTTAAGATTTGTTTGTTTATTTTTGAGAGGGTGGAAAGGGGCAAGAGGGAGACAGAGAGAGAGAGAGATAATCTCATGCAGCTCACTGCTGAGCACAGAGTCTGACACGAGACTTGATCTCACAACCCAAGATCATGACCTAAACCGAAACCAAGATTCTGACACTTAATCGACTGAGCCACCCAGGTGCCCTCAGTAAGATCCACCTTAATGCTGGATTATGAATGTAGCTTATTTAATCTGCTCACCTCCCACTGTATGTCACCAGCTAGGAAGGGTCATTTGTTCAATGTTTCTGAATGGCTTTCCAGGAGCACAGGCTCTTGAGACCTCATTAGACTTTGCCAGCTGGGTCTGCAGGACCTGGACTGAGGAGCTGCCTACTATTCAGAGGACAGAATACCAACCAAAATTTAAATACCCTCACAGAGCTTGGTTGCTTGTCAAGAAAAATGGGCCTGAACTTTGGATCATCATTGGTGTGCTCGTAGAGCCAACGTTTCTGAAATAGCAAACACAGAGAAAATGGGCAAGAAGCTCTGAGAGTTTACTGTGATCCATATATTCAAAGCAGGAACTCCACTGATGTCTGATAAAAAGGCCTGGGTCTTGGAGATGATCTTTGTGGCCCTTGATTCTCTAGCCATTCCAGAAGCTGGCCACTCAGGAAGGAGGAACAGAAAGCCAAAGCAGTACATCACATGCTGAGAAAGGAAAGGACCACAAGACCAGGAGCTGTGCTCATTTGCTTCAGAAGACATGGTCCTCATTTCACTATCCCTGGCCCCTCTCAAGATCAGTTTAATAAAAAATGGACAAAGGACCTGAACAGATATTTTTTCAATGAAGACAGACAGATGGCCAAAAGGCACATGAGAAGATATTCAACAACCCCTGGCATCAAGGAAATGCAAATCAAAACCATGATGAGATACCACCTCACACTGGTCATGGGTATTATAAAAAAGACACGAGATAAGTGTTGGTGAGAGTGTGAAAAAAAGGGAACCACATGCACTGATGACAGAAATATAAATTGGTCCAGCCACTGTGGAAAACACTGTAAAGGTCCCTCAAAAAATTAAAAAGTAGAAATACCATATGATCCAATAATTCCACCTCTGGGTATTTATCTGAAGAAAATGAAACACTAACCTGAAAAGATGTATGCACTACCATATTCACTGCAGCGTTACTTATAATAGCCAAGAAATGGAAACAATCCAAGTGTCCACTGAACGACAAGTAAAAAAGATGAAATCTTGCCATTTGTGGCAACATGGATGACCTTGAGGATAAGTATTATGCCAAATGAAATAAGTCAGACAGAGAAAGACACATACTGTATGATCTCACGTAAATGTGGAATCTAAAAAACAAAACAAACAAGCAAAATAAAACTCACAGATACAGAGAACAAAATGATGGTCACCAGAGGGGAGAGGGAATGGAGGGTGGATGAAATGGGTGAGGAGGGTCAAGAGATACAAAATTCTAGTCATAAAATAAATAAGCCATGGGGGTATAATATACACCACAGTGACCATAGTTAGTAATATTCTAGTGTATATTTGAAAGTTGTCAAAAAAGTAAATCTTAAAAGTTCTCACCACAAGTAAAAACATTTTGTTACTTTTTATGACGACAAACAGTAACTAGACTTACTATGGTGGTTATTTCACACAAATATTGAACCATTATGTTGTACACATGAAACTAATGTAATATTCTTATATGCCAATTATACATCAAAAAATGAAAAAAAAATCTTGACCAGAAATAGCCTTTTGGTCTGGAGGAATCCAATACTTATGCTTCCCAAAAACAAACAAGCAAACAAACAAAAAACAAAAATTAAAACAAAACAAAACAAAACAAAAACAGTTCTCCTTTTTGTGGTTTCAGCCAAAGCAATTTTGTATGATCTCTCCACACTCCAAAATGCAACTGATGAATTATCTAAGTGACTCTAACCTGCACAACTGCGCAAGCAGGAATAGAGACTCCAGCCTACACAAATGGGTTTGCTCTTGAAAGAGCAAGATGTGTTGGAAGCAGCCACCATCCCCACACAACAGGAGGTGGGGCGGCCAGTTATCCACTGGGGTACAGTGATCTACCGTGGAACTGGCTCTGCAGCAGAAACTCCTGTGAGTCTGCTGCACTTAAAGGGGTAGGGTGGTTTACATTCTATTAGGCAAAGAGCAAAATGAAACTATTTATGAAGAAATCGGACCTGCCCAGCCCAAATCATTCATATACCTCCACCTTCAGATTCTGGAATCTTATTTCTGTCCACATTTCCTGGGACACAGCATAGTCCTCTGTCCACATTTCCTGGGACACAGCAAAGGGGCCTTCCTTTCCTCACCTACCAGTATATTCTACCACTTTCTACAATTGCTACACTCATCTCTACTTACCCCGGCTCCCTTCCTTCTGAGCGTTCTAAATACAAATCCTTCTCTATTTCACCCGGGGATCTCTCCAGCTTTTCAGAGCCAGCTACCAGCAGCTGGAGTTCTGAAGACAGTTCCATGTGGCTCACCTAGAACACTTGACTGAGGAGAAGTCACTAGAAGGTTGAAGGAGCATCTACATGGGAGGAAAATTCATTTCAGCACTGCTCATAAACCTGGAAACAGTGAGGTGATGTGATTCCCCAGGTTGAACACTTGACCTCTGGTCAATCCCCTTTGTGACTCTTCTCTGCCCTGACACTTTTCATGTTTGATTTCAATGAACATAACCAAGTGTACCTATTATATATCCCAGGCTCTAGGCTAATTGTGTGTTGAGGGAGAGAGACAAGATGAAAAAGACCTAGTTTCATAAACTGTCAGCTCTATGAGAGCTTTAGATCCCTGGTATCTAGAGAAGTACCTGAACAGTACTATACCCTCAGCAGCCAGAAGAGTACCTGAAGTATTATTTCTCCAGTGTCTAGAACAATGTATGGTACACAGTAAGCATCAAATAAATGCTGAAGCAATGAAATGATCGCAATTACTGTCTTCCAGCCACTCACATGGAATGACTTTCTGTCATGCTTGTGATCAGAGTTGCAGATTCTACTTAGCAAACAGAAACAGGGCATTGCTCTGTTCCCTTGGGGATCAGGTGCAAAATTTATGTCATCAACGAGGAGAAGCTGCATTACTAGTATCACCTTTGCCTCATCCATCACTATGAAACTCCATAAAATGGGCCCCATACCCTGCGTCTCCTTTGTCCCAGGCCTCTGCTCTCTTTCCTTTCCTAAGGAGCCTTGGGAGCTACAGCTCCTGGACCCCAGAGTCTGTTCAATGGCCAGCCCTCAAGAGGCTTGACAGCCTCCTGATGCAAGAGGGTAAACATGTCCCTGTCTCTGATGGTACATCAGATCAGAGGGAGTAAGGCATGATCTTGACAGGTATCCTCCCTAATCCTCCCTGGCCTGGAATGTCCACATGCTCTTTCTGTGGCTTTTGTTCCCCCTTGCTTAGTCATCCCTCTGGCTGGAAGGGGATGGGTTTGGATGTGGATTCAGCTATAAAAAAGGCAAGCAGGGTATAGAAGACAGTCAAATCACTTCCCAGAAGTGCAATTAATTTCTAGCAAAACAAACGGATATATTTTGTTAAGCTCAGTGAATTGAAAAGATTAGAACTAGAGTAAGACTCAAGAAGAAAATCTTTCTCTAAATCAATTTCTGGTTGCTCAAACACCTAATACATAGATTATAGTATGAGAGAAATGATGGTGACCATAATGATGTTAAAATACACATTTTTATGTTTTCAATAATTTTAAATAAATTTAAATAAGTTACATAGTAGTAGAATTCATTAATAGTATAGAATATCTTCCAATCCTTCTACAGGTCTGAGTTGTGAGTGCTTTAAGGCTTGGCCCATGAGCGATCACCAGTTCATACGCTGATCTTTTCATTTTCATTTGCATTGTGTGAAAGAGACTGGCTTAGCAGTCTGGCGACCAGGTTCAAAGTCTCACTCAAGACACTTTCTATGTCATCTTGAGCAACCTTCTTTTGGTTTCTTCATCTGTAAAATCAGAGATAATGACAGAACCTACTTCATAAGATTGTTTGAACATCACATGAGCAATGTGTGCAAAAGCTGAAAACAGTATCTGGCATAGAATCCTATGCAGTAAATATCAGTGATTTATTTTTGCTAATTAATTCTACTCAAATGATAATAAAAATGAGAAACATCATCTAAATTGTCACATCAACTAACTTGTCAAAATACTTTTAAAATGGGATAATATTGTCTCGTTACATATTTTGCCATTTTCTGAGCTTTTTTTGCAATGAGCATATAAATACAAAAATGATCTACAACTATAATATGTAATTAAAATAAATATATTCAAGTTATAAAAATCAGTTAAGCTTGTAGAACATGAATCAGGCTTTAAAATTTTGGTATTGAAGAGACTGAGAGAAACAGTCACAGTTATAACCTATATACAGCAGGAAGGCATTAATACTGTTTACTTAAAGTCAAGGTCAATGGTACAAATGTTGGGGAGGGCTGATGAACCAATTTCTAAGACTATGTCATTATAACAGTCCCTTCCCTGACTGCAGACAATAACACCGATGCTGAACCTAACTGGGCTGGGACCAAAGGAGAATGTGTCATCCACCTAGAAATTATTGAAGAACCTACCGTTTTCAATGTCCACTGCCTCAAATTCTATATTTTTGTGTGAAGCAAGCAAGTAGCGACAATTAAATAAATCTGTCACTTTTCAACTAGTTTTTGTGCAAAAATACATACAAACACAAAATACCAAATTATTAGCTATTAGTTGTATATGCCATTTCATTGGATCACCTTAAAAACTCCCATTTTTATAAAAGCTAAATAGTTAAAATTTAATGTAAACATTTATTCTCAAGCATAACCAAAGGGGCACCATTTTATATCATTTTAAACAACAATCAAAAACATTAAAATACCCCATATGGGGGCGCCTGGGTGGCTCAGTGGTTTGGGCTGCTGCCTTCGGCTCGGGTCATGATCTCAGGGTCCTGGGATCGAGCCCCGCATCGGGCTCCCTGCTCCGCAGGAAGCCTGCTTCCCTCTCTCTCTCTCTCTCTGCCTGCCTCTCTGCCTACTTGTGATCTCTGTCTGTCAAATAAATAAATAAAATCTTTAAAAAAAAAAAAAAAAACCCATATGTATTCTCACTCTTTGTGACTTTTTATATCTAAATTTATTTTCTTCATTCACATCATTCTCTTTCAATTACATGATAAATGAATAATATCTGAAAATCATTTTCTGAGATTTTTAGTTTACATTCCTAAAAAGCTAAATCCTAGAAGGTTTGAAAATATTTGATGAGCAGATTAGGTATATCTCAACTTAAAGACATTCTGAGATAAAAAATTGAATTTCAATCTTGCTGATATTCCTTTTGCTAAGATTTAGCAATCCATTTTTTTCCCCTGAGATTTCTACATATATATTGTCGGTGGTGGTAGTGGTGATGGCAGGGTGGTTAATGGTTTTAAGAAAACTTTTTTTGTAGACTATGATTCATGGAACATCTATTTAAAGCCATGTATTCTGAGAAGCTGAGTTATAAGATAATTGCTTTGTAAGGAAGAAAGCAGGATGTCTTTGTTGACATAAGGAACAACCTTCACAATGAATATAAAAGAGCTTTAAAAGCCAATTGGCTCTACACCCATTTAGCTATTGCTGGAGGGTACATTTGTCCATGATCCCATTTTAGACTTGGTACATCTGCCCCACAGCTCCAGCTCACAGCCACCAGAGGTCAGAATTAGACATCCGTGTGTAATGGATACTAAACTTGAGTCTGGGACAATGGTGTCTTCTCTCCCAGAACCCCATTTTCTTCAGTTTAGCTTTATCACCCCCAAATATAATATATGAAGGTTATAGTAAATATAAGAAACACGTGTTTTACCTTCCCAGGTAGAAATGGCTTCATGACAGCAAGAGAAGGGAAAAGATGTAAATTAAGAAGATCATTCTTTTAAGGAGAGAGTTCTGGTGCCAAAGAAGAAGACCAAAAACCAAACAGCCTACAAATCATTTGAAAAGATAAGGAGAAAACAAAAAAAGTCTGTATGAGCAATCTGATTATCAAAACTGTATTAAGACGTATGTTTTCATTCGTGAAAATGCATTTGACCTTCACCAAAATAGTAACAGTTGCAATAGTGGTGGTAATGATGAAGGTGGTGGTTGGGATGGTGATGGTAGAGACAGCAGTGGTAGCCAACATCTAATGCACTTAATGCACTTCTTGAAGTACTTTACATACTATTATAACTTCATTTTAGGGATGAGGAAACCAGGCACAGAGGATTTTCTAATAGTTATCAGGAGCTTGGAAAATGTTTCTATCTTTTGTGACTGTAGTCTCACATTTCAGAGTTTGGACAAAGCAAATAATTCAACTGGAGAGAAGTCAACAGCTTCCCACTGTTGACATGAAGATATCATATTAATCCCAGGGCTATTTATAACAGCAGAATTTGGAAACAATTAAACTATCTAGTAATAGTGGAATAACCAAATAAAATGGTAAATGTTACGTAGTCATTACAACCATAATTATGAAGATTGGAAGCAATAAAAAAAAATGGTCAAAAGAAAAAAGTCATCAAAGACACTGTGTCTATACCATGAATAAAGCTATGTAAATATGTACATATATGGAAAAGGATAAAGAAATCTGATAGAAAAACAATGTATTTGATAGGCAGAGTTTTATAGGGATTATATATTAATTTACAAGTCAAAATTCTGGAAAACATTAAAAAAAAATATTGCCAAGAGATACAATGTTAAAATTCTTCCTTGTGGGAACTTAAGCAAATTCAGTTTATTTCACATAGTTGACACTCGACCAAGGTTTGGTCACAAGCCACACCCAGGCCTTTCTACTTACCAGTCCAGGTTGTCCAACTACATCAACTACATCCTTCAAAGCACCCACAAGACTCAGCAATAATAGTTACTGTTTTTGTTCATAGTAATAATATACCAAATGTGTACAGAGCTTTACAGTTCTGAAAAATGCTTTTGCTTAGCTTATTTCAAGTCCTATTCCTTATGAACAAACATTGCCATTTAGAATCCAGTGGTGCTCCCAGGAGAATGACATCTCAGAAGAGAGGAATGACAGAAATTCAGGTGGTATAGATGCACTTTGGACAACAGAGAAGTGACTTACACAGTAAATAGGGCAGAGCCTCACCTAGCCTTCCAGCAAACCCACTGCATCCCTAAGTCACAGATACAACATGCTCTAAATATGAACCATCTCTTGGGAGCATCCTTACAAAGGACAGCAAGATTTCACAAGATAATAATGGGTATTTCCTTCCACTGTGAATTCCTTTCCTTATCCTACCCCTTCTCCATAACAATCCCTATTTGTGGTTTCTAAAGCTCTGTATGATTGTAGTCAGTCCAGACCAAGTGAATCAGTGCAGTGTCTGAAAAACTGTATTTTCTAAAAAATTCCCCAGCTTTGAAAAGTCAAAGCAATGTATTTTTTAGAAAGCAAATCCAAAGAGATTAAAAAACTGTACCCAACCTTTGAAGTTTTAGCCTTTAACCCATTTCTAGGATAGGTCCTTCCTTGGATAGAAGCACTCCCTTCAAGGAATCACCTAACAATTAGGAAATAAATCTACTTAATCCACACAACCTCCAGCTTTTTTTCAAAACCCACAGCTGTTCTTCATACCTCCCCCACACACTGTCCATATTGAACACATGCAAGTTAAAGGTCTAAAATGCCTTTTACATTACCATATTAAGGAAGAGAACAAATCCAGAAATGCAGCCACAGTACTATAATCAGAAAGGGGCTGCAAATGTGGCAATAGATATTCCATGTGTTCACTAAAACAGACAGCTGGTTTTGTTCAGATAAGATTTGGAGAAATAGACAATTCTAGAAAAACAGTGATAAAGACTCTAAGCTTAGAAAGAAGTACAGGCCAATATCCTCAATGAATACAGATGCACAAATTCTCAACAAAATATTAGTAAACTGAACTTGACAGCATTTTAAAAAGATCAAACATCATGATCAAGTGGGATTTATCTCTGGAATGCAAGGATGGTTCAACATATGAAAATCAATTAGTGTGCTATACCACATTAATAGAAAAAAAGATAAAAACTGTATGATCATTTCAATAGATACAAGAAAATCTTTTGACAAAATTCAATATCTTTCACAATAAAAACTCTCAAGAAATTGGGTATAGAAGGAATGTATCCCAACATAATAAAGACCATATGTAATACGCACACAGCGAACATCATACTCAGTGGTGAAAGGTGGAGAGATTTTCCTCTAAGATCTGAAAAAAGACAAGTGTGCCCACCTGGAGTGCTGACAACACCAATTCCATTGTTGGCTCTCCATCTTTTTCATACCCACACAATTATCTCCCTTAGGACTACATGTTCCCAGGCCCCTTGGAGGTTAATGTATGCCCTCACCGGAATGTGGGGAGCACTTTCTGATCTTCCTTAAAGCAGCATATAGAAGGCACTACTCTAGATAACTAGTAGAGATGTATGGTGCATAGATGGTGCTTTAGATAACTACCCTTTGCCCTACCTACAATGTCCCACACTTTATAAAACCTGTGGATTAAGGTCCAGATTGTGTCAGAGAAGAGCCACATAGTATCACTGTCCACCCAATTGCCCCTGTCAGTAAGTTACCCTGAACAAAATTCTGATATAGAGTGGCTTGCATAGTTTTTGGATCTCAAAGTATCTTCTCAGTCTGGGGGACACCTTACTATCCCTTCTCCACCTTCTAACACCACTCTTGCCACTTTTATTCAAGATAGTACTGGAAGTCCTAGCCAGAGCAATTTAGACAAGAAAACAAATAAAAGAATCTAAATTAGAAAGGAAGAAGTAAAACTATTTGCAAATGATGTGATCTTAAATAGAGAAAATCCTAAAGATGCCACCAAGAAACTGCTGGAACTGATAAATTCAGTGAAGTTGTAGGATACAAACTCACTGTATAAAAACGAGTTGTATTTCTATACACTAACAATGAACTATCTGAAAAAGAAATAAAGAAAATGATCTCATTACAATAGCATCAAAAGGAATAAAACACTTAGGAATAACTCTAACCAAGGAGATAATGATCTGTACATTGAAAACTATAAGACTTTGATGAAAAAAATAAAAGAAGACACAAATAAATGGAAAGAGATCCCTGTTCGTAGAGTCCAAGGATTAATAATACTAATTATTATTATTAATAACATTAATATTAATATTTTAAAATATATTAACATTTTAATATTATCAAAACACCCTTACTACCCAAAGTAATCTATAGATTCAATTCAATCCCTGTCAAAATTCCTTGGCCTTTTTCACAGAAATTGAAACAACAATCTTAAAAAATTTGTATGGAACCACAAAAGACCCCAAAAGCAATTCTGAGAAAGAGGAGCAAAGCTGAAAACTTCACACTTCCTGTTTTAAATCTATATTACAAATTATAGTAATCTAAACAGCATGGTATTTTCATAAAAATAGACATATTGATCAACAGAACAGAATTAAGTTCCCAAAAATAAATGCACAGATATTATGGTCCGCTAATATTTGACAAGAGCCAAGAATACTTAATAAAGAAATGATAATTTCTTCAACAAATGGAGCTGGGAGAACTGGACAACCAAATGCCAACAAAATGAAATTTGATCTCTATCTTAACCCATTCATAAAAAAATAAACTCGAAAGGGTTAAGACTTAAACATAAGGCCCAAAACCGTAAAACTCTTAGAAGAAAACACAGAGAAAAAGTTCTTTGATACTGGTCTTGGCAAGGATTTTGTTTGATATGACATTGAAAGCACAAACAACAAAAGCAAACTTAAATAGGTGGGTCTGCACCAAACTAAAAAGTTTCTTCACAGAAAAAGAAATCAACAAAATGGAAAAGGAACCTATGGAATGGGAGAAATATTTGCAAATCATGTATCTGATGACAGGTTAATATCCACAATACATAGGGAACGCACATAACTCAATAACCAAAAAAAAAAAAAAAAACTGGTTAAAAACTGGGCAGAGCATCTCAATAGACATTTTCTAATGAAGACATACAAATGACCAACATGAGAAGAAGCTCAACACCACTAATCATCAGGGAAATGCAAATTGAAACCACAATGAAACATCTCACACTTGTCAGACTGGCTAGTATCAAAAGGATAAGAAATAGTCAAGTGTTGGCAAGGATATGGAAAAAAGGGAACACCTGTGCACTGTTGGTGGGAATATAAATTGGTACAGTCACTATGAAAAATAGTACAAAGGTGCCTCAAAAATTTAAAAATAGAATGGAATGATTATGCAATCTCACTTCTGGGTATATCCAAAGGAATGAAATCAGGATTTCAATGAAATATTGCACTCCTGTGTTCACTGCAGCATTAGTCATAATAGCCAAGATATGGAAACAACCAAAATATCCATCAACATATGAATGGATTAAAAAAGAAATTATATGTGTAATTATTAAATGGTATCTATACATATATGATATACATATAATTCCTATTTTTCATCCATTCATATATATATAATTGAATATTATTCAACCATGAAGTGAAAGGAAATCCTAAGTAGAGTAGAGTAGAATGGTGGTTCACAATTGCTGGCAGGGGAGATGGGGAAATCTTACCCAAAGGGTACAAACTTCTAGTTACAAGATGAACTTAGGAGTTTACAACATGGTGTACAGCATGGTGACTGTAGGTAATGATGCTCTATTATATACTTGAAAATTACTAAGCGAGTAGATCATAAATGTTCTCACCAGGAAAAAGAAATTATAATTATGTGATATGATACAGGTATTAAACTTATACAATATAACAATGTTATACATCAATTATATCTTAATAAAGTTGGGAAAAAATTTTAATTTAAAAGTATAAGAATGGGGCACCTAGGTGGCTCAGTGGGTTAAAGCCTCTGCCTTCGGCTTGGGTCATGTTCCCGGGGTCCTGGGATCGAGCCCCTCATCAGGCTTTCTGCTTGGCAGGGAGCCTGCTTCCTCCTCTCTCTCTCTCTGCCTACCTGTGATCTCTCTCTGCCTACCTGTGATCTCTCTCTGTCAAATAAATAAATAAAATCTTTAAAAATAAATAAATAAATAAAAGCACAAGAAGTAACACTACCCACCTATACAAAAGGGTGCTGATACATGAGAGGAACACTCCAGTATAGACAGCAAGGGTCACAACAGTCCAGCCACAGAGAAGGGGATAAGTGCTCATTCATTTAATCAACAAACCTTACTGAGCATTTACTATGTGCCAGGCACTGCTCTGGATACTTGGGATACATTAGTTAACCAATAAACAACACTTGTCCTGTGGAGCTTACGTTACAGCGGGAACTTGGACAAAGCAAAAAAGAGGACACGTCAGCCATACGCCAGGCCAATTCCATAGGGAGAGAGAAATGGAAAACAGAGTAAGACTCCACAACACATTTGCACATTCCTTGTCATTTGTTCATATATAAAATTGTGTACATATATAATTACCATCCCACAGTGTTATCATTTATTTATCCATTTCAGAAATATGTAAGTGCCTACTATTTTCCCAGCCTGACAAGATTATGAGCTTTTGTTATCTTTATAAAAGACTTAGTGAGAGCACCCCTCCAGGGATTATGACATATAAATACCTCAAATGGGTAGAACTTTCCAGACTACTAAGGCCAAGATCCTAGTCCTCGAAGAAGATAAAAACCAGACAGTGTGCTTCTAAAAATACTTGTTTGTGGAAGTTCCTTTTTTTTTTTTAACCAAAGTCTTATACTTTTTACTGAAGTCCTTTTCTTTCTAAGAGGATGGCATAGGCCTCTTACAATACCTTGTTCAATAATACTTATTCACATGTATGTTGAATGAGTAAATGATGCTCTGTGATTCAAGTCAAAAGAGTAATCTAAAATGAGGACTTGTGCCACCACTGTTTCCCCGTCTTCTAATTGTCCAAACCCTATTCTCAGCCTCACAAAATCATGGACTAAAGAAAATTACTAATTTCATTCCAAAGTAATAAGATAGTGGCACTTAAGCTCAAGGTTGTTTGAGTCCCACCTCATTGGTTCTAATAGGAAAATCTCTTATGTTATATGGAATTGATTTGAGAATATTATAAAAATGAAGTTACCACCATAAGGAGAAAGAAAGCAAGCCCAAAGATATGTGTTGAAAGACAAAGTTCTCAGTCCCAGGGGAATTATATGATATTTAAGAGTCCTCTCCATTATCTCTGGTTAAAAATACAGTCCATTCTCATTATTTGCAATACTTATGCTCTATGAAGTCTCACGGACCACTGGATTAGTGAATGCTGAACCACTGCTCCTAGAGGGTTAGGTTCCTTTGAGTTTCTGATGACATTTTCCTCAGCCCAAATGCCATTTGTGTTATACAGGTTCATTCAACAAGCCATCTTAACAGCAAAGAATACCTGCTTTACAACGTGACCTTTTTCCCATATAATACCTAGCAGGTGTTTTTAAAATTTTTCCCAAACATCCTGATCTGCAGAACCTACCTTACCTGTAGGTCTAACCCCTGTCATGCTGTAACACTTCTTGAAATGTGCAAACCAGTGAGAACTAGCCAAGAAGACTTTAACGTGTTCCTTAGCATGGCTGATGGGACTGCATATTTCTCTGGGTTGCAACCTCACAACAGTGCTGTGCACGATGCTTTTTTATCAATCATCTCACAAATCCATACCTTTAGCCCCTTTTTCTTCTTTTTCAGGCTTCATCAGACTCTACAGATATGACTTTCCCACTTGGCACAGCCGGCTCACTTAGAGATGAGCAAATTTCCTCTTCCTTTTTCTGAATGTACCAAATTGTTGATTGATTTCCATTTGAATTCCCAACCAACAGCCTCATAATCCATCCCTAAATGAAGCTATCTAACACACATCTTTCCCCTACAAGTCGTATCATAGCCTTTCTGAGCTCAGGAACACCAGGAAGCACTTCAGTACTTGGCTTTGGAACCATTTTAAACAGCGAAATCACTGACAAAAAAGCACAAAGACACAAAAACAAAAAACAAAAAACCCAACCAAAACCAAAACCAAAACAAAACAAAACAAAAACAGAAAAACCCCAGGACACTAAATAGATGGAGGAAGGACACTTGTTCACAGAAGGAGCTGAAACAAGAAGGCAGGGCATCACTTTGTTTAACACTGGGTGTTTGTGTATTAGGGTAAAAAATGTTCATCACTCTTCCCGCATCCACAAATGACGGGGGAAGCACCCCAAATATCGATATTGGGTTTGTAATCAAGATGTTGGCAAGTAGGCTAATTTGTAAATATGGAACTAGCAAGTAATGAGGACCAACCATACTCAGAGGTAAAGATGTCCTTTCATATTTCAAAAGGAAGAGTTCCATGAACATTTGACACTGAGCACAACTGTTAGGTGTCATTTGAGATGACACTGATATGACTGGAATTAAGGAGCCAAATCAACATTTCATCACCATATGCCCTTGTACCCTTGACACTGAGATAAGAACAAGGGAAAACACACTGATTGACTCAAATCCTAATTCCAAAGCATACGGTACATCTGCTTTCCAGGACTATTAGTTCGCATAGTACTTACATCCATGAACCAATGACTTGGGTGTTGCTCCTCAAAAACATGAAAGAAGTTTCTAATTATCTATTTCCAGCCTTCTCTAATACATCACTGTGTGACTATTAATTTTAGGTCCTAAAGTTTTCAAATCCGTTGCTGGAGGTATAATAAGTTCATTCAAGTAGCAACAAGGAGTAGTGATTAAGAGCTTTGAAATCAGACCAGGGTTCAAGTTTATGGGTCTACCACATACACTGTGTACCTTTGGATAACTCGCTTACCTACTTTAAGCATTTCAATAAAATAGGGATGGTAGTAGTCTACTTCACACAGAGCCAGTGAGAGATCAAATGTGGTAGTGTAGATAATGCTCCCAAGAGCAAAGTAAGCATTTGAAATTATTGATTACTGTCACTGTATTGCGTAGAATCTGAAGAAAGTAAGAGTCCTTAAATGCTGTTTTCCAAAATCAAATCTTTCTCCAAAAGACTGAGAAAACAGCCACAGAAAACCATGAAGAATAAATATATCTTTGTAGAGAACAAACTTCAGAATTTCAACCCTACGGACAATTTCTGAGAGAAAAGTTGGAAAAAAATATGAGACCCTATATTGTTCTTCCACCAATGTCATCACTTCTCAGTATTCTGAGAAGAAATTTTAAAATATTTTCCATTTCAACCTTCCCCAAACCCTTCAAATTCAAAATTGCAACTGTCCTGATGGAACTCTGCATGAACTGACTTTGCCACTTGTAGGTAAACAAAAAACTAAAGTAAAGGCATCATCACATCCTTGTCATGGCTATATGGTGGAGCAAAAAGTCCATTACAGCTCTACCCAGCTTCTCTTTCTTAGAGCTTTTAAGTCTCTTTATGCTTCTTCCTACAGCCACCAAACTTCTTCAGAGAGCCAAAGGTCCCACAACATTCCTCCAACCCAGTCCAAAAACTTGATAAATCAAGATTGCTACAACCAACTGATCTAATTCTCCCAAGTAGGCAGATACTCAAAACAAAAAATTCTAAAGCTCAGCCATCTTAGGTCGCCATAATTATCTCCTTCCCTCTCTGGTGCTTGCCTTCACAAAAACATATGGTGTCTCTTTAAAAACAGCACATTGGCAAGTTGAGCTATTTTTTAAAAATTAAAGTTGATTAGTTAAGTATTTATGAATTTACTTCATTTAAAAGAATGCATAATGTGGAAGGTTTTAGCCCTTTTCTCCTTATTCTGAATTTTCTCTTCTTTGCTTTTCTTCTTTATATGCCTTTAAAACAAGAAATTGTTGTCTCTCAGAACTGAACTCTGAATGCCATCCACATTCCCTGCTGAAACTGTTCATGGGACTTTGAAAGGAAACTGCTGTGTTTTGTACTTAAAAGGGAGTTTGCTATGCTTTATATGCTTAAAATATGATTAACAGTTTTTGAGAAAAAGACCTTATCCCTATTTAGCTATTTTTAGTGCTTTTAATGTTAAGATATGTGGTACCAAAAACCTAGAAGTTTCCATGAGATGGCCCTCCTTAACACTACAGTCAAGAACATGGTCCTCAGCTCTGTAGGCTTAGAAAACCAAGAATTAACACTATCTCTGTACAAACTATTAAATCAGAATGACCATTTATAGGTGCCTGAGTGACTCAGTCTGTTGGGTGTCTGATTCTTTATTTTGGCTCAGATCATGATCTCAGGCTTATGGGCTAGGGCCTAGAATTGGACTCCGTGTTCATCAGAGTGTGCTTGAGATCTTTCTCTCCTTCTCCCTCTGCCTCTTCCCCTGCTCTATCTCTAAATAAATAAAATCTTAAAAAAAAAAAAAGATGCCAATGTATTCGCCTACAGTGAAAAACTACTTGGCCATCAAGGGGAAATTCTTGAATTTCTCTTTCTCTCTCCTTCTCTCTCTTCAAGGAAGTAGTATTTTCTCTTCAGGGAAGACACCTGGGATATCAGATCATAATCACAAAACTGAGCAATAAGTGATAAGCCTAAAAGAATAAATTAGAGATTAGTCAACAAGAGATATAAGCCTGGGTGCCTGTGTCCAAAAGCTGGCAAAGTACTCTCCTAACCCCTGCATATCACTGCCAGCCTCTGACTCTACAGGTTAACCGTCTGTGTTCTAAACCACTATCTTCCTCTAGTCAACCTCAAAATAATACAAAGGATTAGATTTTTGCTTATAAAACTATAATTGTGTTCCAGACTACCTGTGAATATTCCTAGCCCACCTCAACTAGAGTTCAGGAAAACATGATTAAAACCAGTGAAATAAATTTTGTGCTAGTCAAGGGTCTGTTCATTCATTCATTGTAGGAAGAGTTATCAACAACCATTTAATGAACACTTACTTGTTACTTGCTACCAAAAATTAGCACTGAGCTAGACACTGTGGGTGTCATCAAAGAAACAAAAGATAAATGACTACCCAAAAATAAAGATCAAGGAAACTGTTAACTATACACTAACAGACAGAGTTCATAGAGGGGAAAGTACACTGAGTCATGCGTGGCTAAAAAGCTTTTCTATAAGGGGTAGGATGTGAGAGAGACATGGAAAAATGTATAGGATTTCAGAAGAGAGAAAAGCAACATAAGAGAGTCTAGTAGAAGAAAATGAACACACTCAAAATAACCTTATCAAATAGAGTCAATAAATGATCTGATCCTTTACAGAGAGGGAAAGTTCTACTCCTACAGCAAAAGGTTTAACTACTTCTATCAACTGTCAGTGGACAGTCCTTCATCACTTATATTATTTTCTTATATTTTCCTTATGAGCCAGTTTATAACTTAAGATAAATACAGGTTTTTAACATCCACACAATTAATTAAAGGGAATTAATATACCTGAGTACATAAAGAAGCAGAATCCACCTCACCCAATGGATACATAATAGTGACTCTGGGTTCAGAGGTGTGCTACTGACGCTTCCCCCGCCACCCAGTCTCATAATCTATAACTGCAAGTCCAGATCTATTTGGTTCCTGATGAATATGGTTTATTTACAATCTACATTCTAATAATACAAAAGCATTCGATAATTTGATGAAAGCAGATGAATTCTTGCATACTGTAAATTTAACTCTCAAAAAAGCTGTTGAGCTTTTGTGAAATATTGTCCTTATATTTTGTAAGTTTTGGAACCTCCCCAAATCTAAGAGGACACAAACATTTCCTCAAAGAATAAAAGAAAAGAGTAATAATAATATCCAGTGGTCACAGGGAAACTTCTGGTGACCTACAAGTCTGAAGACACATGGGAATACCGTCAATAAGCATCATACTGTCATGAATGTAGGGCTTAACAAGCTTTTCAGACCTCACAACAACTAGTTACCTGGGGCTAGAAGTAAATACCATCATGTTTTACTGTATTCAAAACACTCAGGTAGAGCCTTTTATGTAAACATGGCCATATTTCCTTTCTCCCTCACCGCAGCTCACAAAGGGAATAAGCCTTTGGGAAAGATTAAAAGTTACTAGTAGTTCAGGAATGAGTATGTAAAAGTGGTCCTAAAATTTTCTGGGCTAATTCACTAGGATGCCAAGTGAATGAACCAGCCACAACCAAGATGGTTATCCATCCTTTAAATGCATACAGATAAGTGATACCACCCTCAGAGAGTATCCGAGATGCATTTTTAGTTGATTTCCAGGATAACCCCCAGGAAGATTGACAGTTGACCTGTGTTAACTCCATTTTGCTGATGGGGGAAGCAAAATGGACAAAATCCTATTATACTGTCCTCTTTCTGTAGCCAGTGAGTGATGAGAATGCGTATTTTCTGATTCTCCATCAGGGACCATTTTGTTTTCAAACACCAGATCCAACCCAATTATAGGAATACTCAATACTCAAAACTTGATGACTCCGATTCCTTTCCAACATGGAAGTAACCACATACCATAATAACATGCAAGGGTAAAACCACACCTCCAGAACAAAGCATGTTGCAACAACTAATTGCAATCCTGTAGAGTAAGCAAGCCTTTAAAAATATTCTCAGACATCATTATGTATTAAAATAAAGCTCGGATTAGCCCTACCCATTTTAACAAGGGGTCCCATGCCTCTCCCTCCTAAATAAGTCTACATCAGTGTTTATTTTGATTACGAGGTTATCAAAAAAATAAACAGCTTGCAAAAGCAGAGAAACAAGGTCACAATCTGATCAGAAAGGTGAAAATGGCTCAAAGGCAAGCCTACTTTCTCCCGTCACCCTAACTTCTACTGCCAGATTCTGTAGCTCTCCTGAGTCTGTACAGACTCTCCTGAGTCTGTAACCACTAATTTTAGACCAACCCTTTGAATTTACACATGATAAAACTGAGGCCCACAGAGTGACCCACAGACACAAGTTAATTACAAAGCAGAGAGACAAGACAAATAATAGGATTCCTAATTCAGCGTTTTATAGCATTGCCCCTTCTTGCCTTTACTAGATTAAGAGATTGTTATACAATTATGATATATTCTCTCCAACTTCTCCTGTCCTCTTCTTCTTCTGTACCATAAAAAAATAATAGTAGAGCTGAACCCAAAAAGTGTGCCCCCTGTCCTAGCAACCACACCAAAAGGTATTTCCATACATAGAATGACCTTATGCACATACTCGCAGGTCAAAATCTCATACTGGTGAATTCAGCTTTTTGTCTGTTTGTTACTTTTAGTCAAAGGACAAGTAAACAATGAGTTTAATCACTGGCAATAGTAGGGCTACAGTTAATGCCCTGAAGATAGACATTCATCCATTCATTACAAAAATACATATCGAGTACTTAAAAGGTGGTATGTACGTGAAATAACCAAATCTCCATAATCACTTATTCCAAATAAAATTTAACTGTAATTCACAAAACCTATATAAATATAGCTCAACTCTATCTCCTTATGAAAACTTTATAAGTTTTGAGTACTTATAAAGTAGCTATTGTACAATATTGTTGAATTAGTTTAACTTCTATGTTTTCTTGCTGAAAACTATAAAATATAAAACTTTCTATACAGTTTCACATATTTAAAATTACTGTTATTTTCCATGTTCATCTTTAGACAGATGGTCCTTCGAAAGGATAAAATGAGAATTAAATTCTACCAAAAATGTATTATTCAACCAACATTTTGCCTGTGCTGTATCTCAGGATTAAATATTCTCTATAGAACTCTAAATCTTATTCAACCAGAATTTAGAACTGGTAGAGTAAGAACTGAAATATTTGCCTTTAGCATTTTCCCCTTTATTAAAAATAACATTATAATAAGAGTACGTGGTCATTGTAGAATGTTTAGGAAATAGAAAAAAAGCATAAAAAGGGGCACTTAAGTTTACTATAATACTAATATCTAGAGGTAAATACTGAAAACATTTTGATACTACATTTGAATAATTTTTTTCTTCTGTTGTCTCCCCTCCTTTGATATTAGTGAGCATTTTACCATGCTGTTAGTAGTTTTAGAGAATGTGATATTTAATGACCACCTTGTCATCTATTTAATTACAAACCACATTTTATTTAATCAATTCCTAAGGCTGGATGTTTACAGGGTCCTCTTTCAGAGAGCTAGAACAACCACTAGTAGGAATAAGGCCACTGCCACACATGACATCACCAGCCCACTACATGCCAATCAGGGCAGAGTCACAGCCCGGCCACCCCTCCTCATCCCCAGCAGGTTTAGAAACACTGTCCTCCAAGTCAGATTTTGATGGATGCAGCCCCTCCAGTTCAGCAGTCTGACATTCCCTATCGAATGCTACAATCTGCATGCTCATTTGGAAAGTGAAGGCAGACACTTGCAGAACCTATTTTCAAATTCCTTACTGCTGGGCTGCCATCAATTTCAGCAGTTGGTTCTTCTGAAACCCCAAATCTAAGGGTTTGTGACTGATTGTCTTGGCCACTATTCATTCCTAAATTTTCTTGAGTACCATATCTCAATGAAAGCAATTAGTATACAATCACTCCAACAACCACTAGATATAGTACGGCAGCCTACTCTGGCCCAGCAGACATCTTTTATTTCATTTCCAAGACCATATATGTACTGATTAAAAGCAGGAATGCCCGTCAGGCCCTGAGAAGGGAGGTGATGAATGGTATGTCTGAACAGCTTGGTCCCTGGCTTGGTGTCACTGAAATGCCACACTCCTCACTGAAGCCCATTGATAAGCCTGACAGTGCTGAGCAACTTTTATCAGCAGACTTTATATCGGGGGACCCAAGCGGAAAGTTAGCACATGGGGTGTTCTGTCAGCACAGAAGGCTTACACCATTAGCAGATCATAGCAGAGTTTAGATTGCGGAGCCAAACAAAATTCTAGGTTGCTAAGTGCATAAAAGAAAAGGTTATAATGATTTCAGTCTAAATGAAAACACTGTTTTGAAGGAACCAAAGAAATGATATTGCAGTCTATTGGTAACAAAGAGACTTCCATATTATTTTACACAGATTATTTTAGTACCGCTTCGGATGGCTTAGTCTTAAAGGGTGTTTGAACTAAAGTGTGCTGGGAATGATCTGGGGGATTACCATGGGCCAACTAGGAATTTTTTTTTAGCATAAAAACAAAACAAAAACAAAAACCTCCCTGATTTCTCTGGAGAGCTAGCTCATCCCTGGAGAATAGCTACGCATTACAATGCCATCTGACTTGAAAATGTGAAACTGTGTAAGAAAATAAGATGCCCATGGGAATCCCAACTCATGAGACAAAATTTAAAGTTGTTCATAGAAATGTAAACCCTTGACATTTATAAAGCACAATATAGAGTAGAATAAAATACAGTTTCCACTCAATAAAATGGATACAAAATGAACTGGAAAAATTCTAGTCATTTTCTTTAGGGACCATCAAAAACCATCATATCTTCCTAATATTCACCAGAGTTCAAGGCTAATGGAAAACATGTGTGAAAAGCATTTGATAAATAGATTTGAGTGCTCAATAAAGAAGAAATACAACAAATTTGCTTTACTTTGAGTATGTCTGATTGTGAGAAGAAAAGCTTTGGACCTACTTCCCAGTCCATTTTTTTTTTTAATATGAGAATCAAAACTAAATTTAGTTCATTTATTCTTGTCCATCATGTGCTGGAAATACCAATGAGAAAGAGTGTTCCTGGAACATGAAACTTCAGGAGAAATTCCTGAAAGAGCAAGAGAAATAGTAACAAAGTCACTTGAGTAACTACAAATGTAATAATCAATGTTATGTAATTATGGGAAAATCCCCCTACAAAAGTCATCTTAGAAATACTTCCTGCACTTCCAAGAAAATTGGTGACCTGAACACATGTAGGTAACTCTCCTGTTGAACATAAAGTGGAGAAAAAGTAGCATCAGTAACAGAAAGAAGGGAAGAATATCAAGACCACACCAGAAATGTGAAGGAGGTGTTGCTGGATGTCATGTAAAAAGAGCACAGTTGAAGACATGGAGGCTGTGGTAGGCAGAGTAAGCGTTCCTCCCAAGGATGGCCATGTTGCTAATCCTTAAAATCTGTGACGATGTTATATCTGTGACTATGACAAATGGGAATTAAATTTGCAGATGGAATTAAGGTGAAAATCGGCTAATCTGTAGAGAGTGAAATTATCCAGGTGGGCTTGATGAAATCACAAGGGTCCTCCAAAGTGGCCTTGTGAGGCAGAAAGGGAAATGATGAAGACTAAAAAGGGCTTGACTCGTCTTTGCTGGCTTTGAAGATCAAGGAAGAGGGCCCCAAGCTAAGGAATGCAGGAGGCCTGTAGAAGCTGGGAAAGGTGAAGGAACATTTCATCCCCAGAACCTACGTACAGGAATATGGCCCTGTCAGTGCTTTGATCTTAGTTTGGTGAGATACACCTCAGATTCTTGAGCCCAGAACTGTAAGATAATACATATGTGTTAAATCACTAAGTTTGTGGTAACTTGTTTTTGGCAGCAATAAAAAATGAATACAGAGGGGTGCCGAGGTGGCCCAGTGGGTTAAAGCCTCTGCCTTCAGCTCAGGTCATGATCTCAGGGTCCTGAGATAAAGCGCCGCATCAGGCTCTCTGCTCAGCAGGGAGCCTGCTTCCCTCTCTCTCTCTGCCTGCCTCTCTGCCTACTTGTGATCTCTATCTGTCAAATAAATAAATAAAATCTTAAAAAAAAAAATACAGAGGCCCCTTAAGAAAGTGGTCTAGAAATGGGTAGAGGAGAGCCTGAAAACAGAAGAGTTCCTTTTAAAAACTCCCAATGGTGAGGAGCAGAGTCTTTCAACAGGAAAGTGTCTTGGACAAGAAGAAGCCCACCACTTAACATCTCTTTGCCACTGACATTGGCAACATTCAAAGCAATTGTGACAAAAGGCCTGAAGACTTAGACAAAGAGTACATCAACAACAGCCAGGAACAGGTGAGGTTTCTCTAAGACCTGGGGGGTAGGCATGCATAATTGGATGTCCATGGTCATATCCTAAATAAGAAGAGCAGGCACAGATACACCATGTGGCTGGTGTGGAATGACCCAACAGAAAGATGGGTACAGGAAACAGCTGTTCTGAAACAGAAAAAAAAAAAAAAAAAGAATGTTTCTCTACTCGGATTGCCCCAGAGCTGCAGCTCCCTTTGCATACCCCTCCCTTTGCCCACCCCTCTCCTCTGGCAACCCAGTGACTGAGTAAGTGTGTAGACTTATGTGAACCAGACACTGGATATATGAAAGGAGACAGCAAGAGACCACAAGGCACAGCTCCCACACTGTTTATGGCTTGCATAGCCTGCTCTTCACTCAGAGCTAGAAAAACAAAAATTCTCCTCCTCCATAGAAGAGTGGGATGACAGCCTTCAAGATCCAGAAGAAGAGAATAATACTGGTGATGGCATTACAGAAAAAGAGCAATATTGGCCAGAAAGGTACTCAATGCTTTCAAAATGCAGAGTGTGACATAAAGTATGAGATGAAGAAACAGAATAAAATGGAAAATAAACAGTGAAATGATAGTAGATAAATATACCTCCAAGGAAACAAATCTGTTAGATATGAAAATATTCATTATAAGAGAATGAAACAAAATCAGACCAAAGAAATGATCAGAGGACAAAAAACAAAGATCCAACACAAAAATGATTATTTTTTTAAAGAAGTCTCAAACAAATGGAAAAGAAGCAATTGAGATGTAATCACCAGATACGTTCCTGAACTGAAAAAGACACTGTGCAAAACAAACGAACGGAGCACAGATGACCTAATGTTACTAAAGAAAGACAAGCCTTCAGATCTATCCCAGAGGAAGAAACTTAAAATTCCAAGAATAAAGAGATAACACAACCAGAATCCCGGCAGAGGGCAAGAGCTGACCTCAGATTTCTTTTCCTCAACTTTAGAAAACCAAATGATAATGGGGCCATGTCTATCCTATAGAATTTTTAGGAAAAAATTGGCTCTCACAATCTTACAATCAGCAGATTGTAGGATGAGTCATCCACATGCAAAGACATTGAAAGACGTATGCAATAGATCAGTGCATTGACCCCAGGACCCTTCTTTTGCCCACTCCAGGGCATCCCGGTTTCCTGGAACTCATAGAAACAGCGATCCCATCTCCTCTCTGAGCACAGAGTTTTAGCTGGTGCGAGGGAATGACCTACTGAGACCTGGATTTCATGCTTTGAGCCTCCAGAATGGTGAGCAAATAAATTTCTTTTGCTTTAGTCACCCAGTCCAAAATATCTCATTATGGCAGTCCTAAAAAACTAATACAAAAGACAACAACAAAGGGTAATACCCATTGATTTTTAGTGCATTGCTGGTGAGCATATACATTGGTACCACTCTTCCAAGGAAAATCTGCACAAGAAAGCAAAAGCCTCCTAGTGCTGGTACTCTCTTCCCCAGAAATGCCACTGAGAACATTTATCCCAAGGAAACCATACAGAGACAGAAAATATATGCACAAAGAAGTTCATAGCATACACACACACACACACACACACACGCACCTCTCAATATTAAAGGTTCAATATTAAAGATTTTATATACATGTTATTAAATAAGTATATGTAAAAAATAATGTAAATAAATACCACTGGGTGGCATCCATTTTTATTTTTATTTTTATTTATTTATTTGACAGACAGAGATCACAAGTAGGCGGAGAGGCAGGCAGAGAGAGAGGAGGAAGCAGGCTCCCCGCTGAGCAGAGAGCCCGATGCGGGGCTCGATCCCAGGACCCTGGGATCAAGACCTGAGCTGAAGGCAGAGGCTTTAACCCACTGAGCCACCCAGGCGCCCCTGCCATCCATTTTTAAAACATGTAATAAAAGAATATTCAGTAATATGGAAAAACATGCACAATAGATGGCTGAGGAATTATTCAGATTACGTTCAATAGTTACTTTTAGATAGATCGTACTTTTCAAAAGCTATCTTCATTGTTATTGCTCTCTACATAACCAAGCATCTTTATGATGTAAAGGTGCTGAAATATTTTTGGATGACAAAGTCCTAGATTTTAATGTTCTTTATTTTTTATATTATAAAAGCAGTTCAAATCAATCATGTCTTAATTTCATAAATGATTTCTTCAAAGCACCCAGCTATAAGGGAGACTATAAGGAAGATCCACTAACATCTCACTTACTCTGTATGAAGACAGAAAAGGAAAACATGCAGTTTAACACTGAAACCTAAGAATCAGAATCTGAGATGATTTTCTACCAACTAGAAGGCCAATAAAATTATCAAAAAATGCAATCAGTGGCCTGCCTAACCTTTGTCCACCTGAAAGTCGATAGGCATATCCTTCCTCAGTTTCTCTCTCTGCCTGCCTGCCTGCCAGCCTCTGTTGGAAAACTCAAGGCCCATGCTAAAAAGAAAACTGTTCTCCCAGAATCCTGGAAAAGCGGTATATAGCAGGCCTGATACTCTAATCACCTCCTCGTTCATATCACAACAGGAGAAAGTAAGAGCAGTGTATAGTCAGTGCCATAATGCATTAGAGGAAATGTGATAGCCACAAATGTTACAGCTGAGCACAATGACAAGAAGGATGTTAGCACTTGTGTTTATAGTTATACTGTTATTGATGCTGTTGTTTTAAGCATTCTTGTCTGGAGAAGATTGAAGAGCTGGGAAATGAGAGAAGATCTAACTCCACAGAGAATTACGTAAGGAGTTCTGCACATTTATCTTCAGTTGAAAACTGAAAACAGCGTAATTGATAAATAACACAAAATAAGACATTTTCAAATATCTGTACATGTTTAGAAAGGCTAAGAAATTACAGATGTAAAATCTTAGGAATGCAACTATATGGGTTCACAAAAGATTGAAAATGTAAATAGATCAGTATGTAAAACTTTATGGTAAAAAGATGAGAAATTGATATGAGTCTGATTAAATTCTAGGAAAATCCACATAAAACCTAAAAAAACCCCCAAAAACTTATCAAATGAATAGTAATATGGTTATCAATTTGTACATTCCAGAAATTGAGATTAGTATTTGGAACATCCTCAGAGTAAATGTGAACTCCTCAATCTCATTGAACTTCCCATTTCTATTCAATCACCAAATGCTAATTCTACTTTCTAAATCTCTTTCAGGACCCCTGAGTGGCTCTGTCAGTTGGGTGCCTGCCTTTGGCTCAGGTTATGATCCCAGGGTCCTAGGATCTCTAAGCAGGGAGTCTGCTCTGCCTGCCACCCCCTCTGCTTGTGCATGCTCTCTCTCTCTCTCTCTCTCTGACAAATAAATAAATAAAATCTTAAAAAAAAGAAAAATCTCTGTCTCACATGCCTGTCCCTCTACTGCACTGTCCACACTGCTCCTTCAACTCTGGTTTTCGTTACCTGTTCAGTTCTCGTTTCTCCAAACCCAGCAACTAGCCAAGGACCTGGAATTAGAGAGGCAGTCAGGAAATATTTGTCAAAAGACCATATGGAGCTATCATGAACCAATCATAAAATACAGGTTAATTACACTGTCTTCTGGCTTGGCGAATTTAATTGGGAAACTCATCTCTTGTGGGTCTAACAGACGTTCTCCATCTAACAGAGACAATAAAGAAGGACAACAGAGCATCCATCCGGCTGTGACTTAAAGAATCCTTAAATCTTAAAGAGTCTGTGCAATTCATGACACAAAGAAGATTACATAAAGCATGCACTAAGGTGTCATAAGGGTTCAAAATGTCTTTGTTTCTCTAGTGAGACTATGAGTGCTTTGAGGTAACATACTTAGTTTTGTATATTTCATATCCTCCTTGGTGCCTTACACTGCAGATAGCATGGGTAAAGAATTCCATGGTCCTCTTAATATGCCTTATATTATATCCCCTCTACCCAATTTAAGACTATCACTTCAAGAATCTCTCCTCTTTCCAACAGCATCAGATTTTTGCTCTGTCTCTGGATTATTCCCACCAGCATACTATCATGATGTTTATTTTTTTTTCTCAAATCTTTTTTCTTTAAAGATTTTATTTATTTATTTGAGAGAGACAGAACACAAGCAGGGGAAGGGGCAGAGAGAGAAGCAGGCTCCCCACTGGGCAGGGACCCCCCCCCCCACAATGTGGGATTCGATCCCAGGACCTGGGGAACATGCCCTGAGCCAAAGGGAGATGTTTAACCAAATGAGCCATCCAGGTGCCCCTATTTCTCCAATCTTTAAACAGACACACACACACACACACACACACACACACACACACACACACACACCCCTTCCTTCATTCTTATTTCACTTTCCCGCTAGCAACTGCCTCAAGTCTTTGGTTTAAAACTTCTTGAAAGAATTAGCTCTACTCCTGCTTCCAGTTCCTCTCCTCCTATTTCCTCTAAAGCATACCTAGCAGGCACTATCTTCTAGCACATCAGCAAAATGCTTTCCCTGAGGACACCCATGACCTCCATAGTGCTCAGTCCAATGGGGAATTCGCAATTCCCATCTGACTGAGTGATTGGTCGGCAGCATTTGACAGAGTTGTTCTGCTTATTCTCCTGGGTTCTAGGACAACACACTCTCTAACTTCTCCTCTCCCTCACTGACCTTCCTTCTCAATCTCCTTTATGATTTCCTCTCTTCCCTCTGACTTCTTAATGGTGTGCAGATTCACAGCACACACACCTCTCCTTTATGTACACTTACTCTGGTGATTTAACCCAATCTCATGGTTTTAAACCCATGTTGGAATTCCCAACACAGACATGTTATATCCCCAGCACAGACTTCTCTCTTCAACTCCAGACTCATATACAGAATTGTCTACTTTACATCTGCGCTCAGACTTCTAATAGCCACCACATTCAACGTATACAGAACTCAACTCCTGATCCTTCCCCTTGAGCACATTTCTTCTGTAGCCTTCTTCATCTCAGTGAAGGGCAATCTCATTCATCCTTATTGAAAAATTATTCCAGTCAAAACACGTGGACTCATTCTTACTTATCTTAATCACACACCCCATATCAATTCCATCTTCAATTCCTATTGTCCGTCCTGCCAACCTGTGTCCGGAACCTGACAGTTTATGTTCTCCACAGCTCACCACCCTCATCTAATTTACCAGCATCTTTTCCTTAAATATCTGCAATAATTTCCTGCCAGGTCTCCCTTTCCCTCTATCCTCGTCCTTCTACAGTACACTCTCGTCATGGTATTCAGAGCAATCACCTTTCTCTCACGATTCTTCATGGCTTTTTGATTTCATTTCATTTAGGATAAAATCCAAAGGCTGAAAACAGTCTCAAGGCCCCACAGGATCTGCCCACCCCCATCATTCCTCTGAGCTCAGGGCTGGTTGCTCTCCCCTCTGCTCACTCCTCATTCATCAGAAATTGTCATGGAGCCACTGCTCACTTCAAGGGAGCCTGGGAAATCAAGCTCTGGGCGCGCTGCCACCTCAACAGAAATAGAGAAGGGTAAATATCAGCAAGGCAACCAGCAGTGTCAGACACACGATTATCTTCTTTTACGAATAACAAAAAGTCTCAGAGAAGTTCAGATATTGCTGGAAATTTCAATATCTATTCTAGAAAGTAACTTATCTGCAAAATGGTCAAGTACAATTTAAACCCAGGTGTGGCCCCGCACTCCCCTGTCTTTTCTATTACATCAGGCATCCTCCTTCCTTTAATGGAAAATTAGAGGCCTTTGAGTGATTTTGAGAAGAAAATTTGTTCTCTCAAATTGTCTCGTCTCAAATAGTCATCCCATAAATGTTCTTGACGATGATTAAGATTTTATTTTCAGATAATGCCTACCTGTACTAGAACGGGACTTTTAAAAACTCATTTTGAGTATATATATATGTTTCTCTTCACAAGAGCCACAGGAATAAACGCAACCAAATATTTGCTTGCATTTTAACAAAACTTAAGTTATTCTCAATCTAGGTTACACATTCTATTCCTCTATGGAACTTTGAAAATTACAGATTTATTTACTTATTTAAATTTTATATTTAACTCCACTGTAATTAACTTACAGCATGACGTTAGTTTCAAGCGTACAATATAGTGATTCAACAGTTCTATACATTACTCAGTGCTCATGATGTTAAGTGTATTCTTAATCCCCTTCCCTTATTTCACCCATCCCCCACCTACCCACCCACCTCTCCCCCGGTTTGCTCTCTATATTTAAGAGTCTGGTTTCTTGTCTCTTTTTTCTGTGTTTTGTTTCTTACATTCCACATATGAGTGAAATAATATGCTATTTGTCTTTCTCTCCCTGACATATTTCACTTAGTCTTACACCCTCTAGACCCATCTACGTTGTTGCAAATGGCAAGATTTCATTCTTTTTATGGCCGACTAATACTCCATTGTATATATGTCCCACATCTCTATCCATCTATCTATTGATGGATACTTAGATGGCTTCCATAGCTTAAGTACTATAAATAATGCTACAATAATCATAAGGGTGCATATATCTTTTTGAATTAGTATTTTTGTATCCTTTAGGTAAATATTCAGTAGTGGAATTATAGCTCATGCGGTAATTCTATTTTTAATAAAATTACAGATTCTTGAGTCTTATCTACAGATTCTGATCTAATGGGTTGGGGGAATTTAAGACTGAGCATTAAGAAAAAAGAATTCCCTTATCATTTTACCATTAAGCCAAATTTTAAAATCACAGGTTTAGTTAGTCTTAATAGCTCCAAGCTCCTCTTCAAAGACTGCAAGTCACCCTCATGAACTGATGGCTACAATTCTTCTGCCTTGTCTCCCATCACTTCTGGCCTTAGAATATATTCCCCAAACTTAATAAAGTAGGGCACTTCCCTGCCACTGTTGTAAGGTTTCATATTTCAGTCTCATATTTCTATTCTAATAGCAATGTAGCTGTTTTGAACGCTTTACTCTTCAGACACCCCATCATCTGACAGCCAAACTATTTTCTCCATTAAGATTCATTGCACACATCACTGTCTCTGAGGAGAGATCTCCCCCGTGGCCTTCACTGCCCTGCTGCAAAGACTGCTGGAGGCCACCAGGGATTGCTGCCCCTCTTCTTTATGAAGATTATGAAGATTATGAAGATTAACTACCAATTTTCCAGGCATTGTACCTCAAGGCAGAGCCATACAACTGTTTCTAGCCAATGGATTATGAACCTAAATGGCAGGTATCATTTCCAGGAAGAAGTCTGAGAATGAGGAGGAGGATCCTCCATGAATTCTTCCCTTCACCTACAGGCTGGATGAGCCCTACAGAAACATTTCCAGTCTCTGGGTCATTGCCTAGAGCAGGAGAGCTGCCCACTCAGGGTGATCAGGGTTAGATTTGACATGAGCTAGAAATAAATTTTCTTTGTACTAAGCTAACAGGA